>NC_091287.1:44781617-45414117 GCF_032444005.1 Ranitomeya imitator | reverse complement strand
TGCTGATAGCCCATATGTGGGGGTAAACCACTGTTTGGGCGGATGGGAGAGCTCGGAAGGGAAGGAGCGCCGTTTGACTTTTCAATGCAAAATTGACAGGAATTGAGATGGGACGTCATGTTGCGTTTGAAGAGCCACTAATGTGCCTAAACATTGAAACCCCCCACAAGTGACACCATTTTGGAAAGTAGACCCCCTAAGGAACTTATCTAGAGGTGTGGTGAGCACTTTGACCCACCAAGTGCTTCACAGAAGTTTATAATGTAGAACCGTAAAAATAAAAAATCATATTTTTTCACAAAAATTATCTTTTTGCCCCCAATTTTTTATTTTCCCAAGGGTAAGAGAAGAAATTGGACCCCAAAAGTTGTTGTACAATTTGTCCTGAGTATGCTGATAGCCCATATGTGGGGGTAAACCACTGTTTGGGCGGATGGGAGAGCTCAGAAGGGAAGGAGCGCCGTTTGACTTTTCAATGCAAAATTGACAGGAATTGAGATGGGACGTCATGTTGCGTTTGAAGAGCCACTGATGTGCCTAAACATTGAAACCCCCCACAAGTGACACCATTTTGGAAAGTAGACCCCCTAAGGAACTTATCTAGAGGTGTGGTGAGCACTTTGACCCACCAAGTGCTTCACAGAAGTTTATAATGCAGAGCCGTAAAAATAAAACAAAATTTTTTTCCCACAAAAATTATATTTTTAGCCCCCAGTTTTGTATTTTCCTGAGGGTAACAGGAGAAATTGGACCCCAAAATTTGTTGCCCAATTTGTCCTGAGTGCGATGATACACCATATGTGGGGGGAACCACTGTTTGGGCACATGGGAGGGCTCAGAAGGGAAGGAGTGCCATTTGAATGCAGACTTAGATGGAATGGTCTGCAGGTGTCACATTGCGTTTGAGGAGCCAATAATGTACCTAAACAGTAGAAACCCCCCACAAGTGACACCATTTTGGAAAGTAGACCCCCTTAGGAACTTATCTAGATGTGTGCTGAGCGCTTTGACCCACCAAGGGCTTCACAGAAGTTTATAATGGAGAGCCGTAAAAATAAAACAAAAATTTTTTCCCACAAAAATTATTTTTTAGCCCCCAGTTTTGTATTTTCCCGAGGGTAACAGGAGAAATTCGACCCCACAATTTGTTGTCCAATTTGTCCTGAGTGCGCTGATACCCCATATGTGGGGGGGAACCACTGTTTGGGCGCATGGGAGGGCTCGGAAGGGAAGGAGCTCCATTTGGAATGAGGACTTAGATGGAATGGTCTGCAGGTGTCACATTGCATTTGCAGAGCCCCTAATGTACCTAAACAGTAGAAACCTCCCACAAGTGACACCATTTTGGAAACTAGACCCCCTAAGGAACTCATCTAGATGTGTTGTGATAGCTTTGAACCCCCAAGTGTTTCACTACAGTTTGTAACGCAGAGCCTGGAAATTTAAAAAAATTAATCTTTCCCCCCAAAATTATTTTTTAGCCCCCAGTTTTGTATTTTCCCGAGGGTAAGAGGAGAAATTCGACCCCAAAAGTTGTTGTCCAATTTGTCCTGAGTACGCTGATACCCCGTATGTTGGGGGAAACCACCGTTTGAGCGCATGGCAGAGCTCGGAAGGGAAGGAGCGCCATTTGGAATGCAGACTTAGATGGAATGGTCTGCAGACGTCACATTGCGTTTGCATAACCCCTAATGTACCTAA
Source organism: Ranitomeya imitator (assembly GCF_032444005.1). Classification (NCBI taxonomy): domain Eukaryota; kingdom Metazoa; phylum Chordata; class Amphibia; order Anura; family Dendrobatidae; genus Ranitomeya; species Ranitomeya imitator. The sequence goes on along the minus strand of NC_091287.1, from coordinate 45,412,416 downwards.
ACAGTAGAAACCCCCCACAAGTGACCCCATATAGGAAACTAGACCCCCCAGGGAACTAATCTAGATGTGTTGTGAGAACTTTGAACCCCCAAGTGTTTCACTACAGTTTATAACGCAGAGCCGTGAAAATAAAAAATCTTTTTTTTCCCACAAAAAATATGTTTTAGCCCTGAGTTTTGTATTTTCCCAAGGGTAGCAGGAGAAATTGGACCCCAAAAGTTGTTGTCCTATTTGTCCTGAGTACGCTGATACCCCATATGTTGGGGTAAACCCCTGTTTGGGCACACGGGAGAGCTCGGAAGGGAAGAAGCAATGTTTTACTTTTTCAACGCAGAATTGGCTGGAATTGAGATCGGACTCCATGTCGCGTTTGGAGAGCCCCTGATGTGCCTAAACAGTGGAAACCCCCCAATTATAACTGAAACCCTAATCCAAACACATCCCTAACCCTAATCCCAACAGTAACCCTAACCACACCTCTAACCCTGACACACCCCTAACCCTAATCCCAACCCTATTCCCAACCGTAAATGTAATCTAAACCCTAACTGTAACTTTAGCCCCAACCCAAACTGTAGCCCTAGCCCTAACCCTAGCCCTAACCCTAATCCTAACCCTAGCCCTAACCCTAGCCCTAACCCTATCCCTAACCCTAACCCTAGCCCTAGCCCTAGCCCTAACCCTAGCCCTAACCCTAGCCCTAACCCTAGCCCTAACCCTAACCCTAACCCTAGCCCTAACCCTAACCCTAGCCCTAACCCTAGCCCTAACCCTAGCCCTAACCCTAACCCTAGCCCTAACCCTAGCCCTAACCCTAGCCCTAACCCTAGCCCTAGCCCTAACCCTAGCCCTAACCCTAGCCCTAACTCTAACCCTAGCCCTAATGGGAAAATGGAAATAAATAAATTTTTTTAATTTTTCCCTAACTAAGGGGGTGATGAAGGGGGGTTTGATTTACTTTTATAGCGGGTTTTTTAGCGGATTTTTATGATTGGCAGCCGTCACACACTGAAAGACGCTTTTTATTGCAAAAAATATTTTTTGCGTTACCACATTTTGAGAGCTATAATTTTTCTATATTTTGGTCCACAGAGTCATGTTAGGTCTTGTTTTTTGCGGGACGAGTTGATGTTTTTATTGGTAACATTTTCGGGCACGTGACATTTTTTGATCGCTTTTTATTCCGATTTTTGTGAGGCAGAATGACCAAAAACCAGCTATTCATGAATTTCTTTTGGGGGAGGCGTTTATACCGTTCCGCGTTTGGTAAAATTGATGAAGCAGTTTTATTCTTCGGGTCAGTACGATTACAGCGACACCTCATTTATATCATTTTTTTATGTTTTGGCGCTTTTATACGATAAAAACTATTTTATAGAAAAAATAATTATTTTTGCATCGCTTTATTCTCAGGACTATAACTTTTTTATTTTTTTGCTGATGATGCTGTATGGCGGCTAGTTTTTTGCGGGACAATATGACGCTTTCAGCGGTACCATGGTTAGTTATATCTGTCTTTTTGATCGCGTGTTATTCCACTTTTTGTTCGGCGGTATGATAATAAAGCGTTGTTTTTTGCCTCGTTTTTTTTTTTTTTTCTTACGGTGTTTACTGAAGGGGTTAACTAGTGGGCCAGTTTTATAGGTCGGGCCGTTACGGACGCGGCGATACTAAATATGTGTACTTTTATTGTTTTTTTTTTTTTATTTAGATAAAGAAATGTATTTATGGGAATAATATTTTTTTTTTTCATTATTTTGGAATATTTTTTTTTATTTTTTTTTTACACATTTGAAATTTTTTTTTTTTACTTTATTACTTTGTCCCAGGGGGGGACATCACAGATCAGTGATCTGACAGTTTGCACAGCACTCTGTCAGATCACTGATCTGACATGCAGCGCTGCAGCCTTCACAGTGCCTGCTCTGAGCAGGCTCTGTGAAGCCACCTCCCTCCCTGCAGGACCCGGATCCGCGGCCATCTTGGATCCGGGGCTGGAGGGAGCAGGGAGGGAGGTGAGACCCTCGCAGCAACGCGATCACATCGCGTTGCTGCGGGGGGCTCAGGGAAGCCCGCAGGGAGCCCCCTCCCTGCGCGGTGCTTCCCTGCACCGCCGGCACATCGCGATCATCTTTGATCGCGGTGTGCCGGGGGTTAATGTGCCGGGGGCGGTCCGTGACCGCTCCTGGCACATAGTGCCGGATGTCAGCTGCGATAAACAGCTGACACCCGGCCGCGATCGGCGGCGCTCCCCCCGTGAGCGCTGCCGATCGCATATGACGTACTATTGCGTCCTTGGGAAGTAAAGCCCACCCCACATGGACGCAATAGTACGTCTAATGGCAGAAAGGGGTTAAATGTGAGATGGTCCCTAAAAAAATGGTTTTGTAAATTTTGTTTTAAAAATGAGAAATCGCTGGTCAACTTTTAACCCTTATAACTTCCTAACAAAAAAAATTTTGTGTCCAAAATTGTGCTGATGTAAAGTAGACATGTGGGAAATGTTATTTATTAACTATTTTGTGTGACATATCTCTCTGATTTAAGGGAATAAAAATTCAAAGTTTGAAAATTGCAAAATTTTAAACATTTTTGCCATATTTCCATTTTTTTCATAAATAATCGCAAGTAGTAGCGAAGAAATATTACCACTAACATGAAGTACAATATGTCACAAAAAAACATTCTCAGAATCAGCGGGATCCGTTAAAGCGTTCCAGAGTTATAACCTCATAAAGTGACAGTGGTCAGAATTGTAATAATTGGCTCGGTCATTAACCCCTTCGTGACATGCGCCATACTAGTACTGCGCTGCCGGCACTGCATTTGTGCCAGCAGCAGTACTAGTACGGCGCACCGATCACCGCGGTCTCGCGCTGAGCGCCGCGGTGATCGGGTGCGGGTGTCAGCTGTATATGACAGCTGACACCCCGCAGAAATGCCCACGATCGGTGCTAGCGCCGATCGCGGGCATTTAACCCCTCTGATGCCGCTGTCAGTAGTGACAGCGGCATAGAGGGGGATCGCGCAGGGAAGGGGGCTCCCTGCGCTCTCCCACCGGGGAAACGCGATGAGATCGCGTTGCTCCGGTGACCCGGAAGGAGTCCCCGGATCCAAGATGGCCGCGGGACTCCTTCCGGGTCATGAAATGACCTGGCTAGCTGGCGCCTGCTGAGAGTTGCTGAGAGCAGGCGCCAGAAAGCCTCCTGAACTTGCCTGTCAGATCGTTGATCTGACAGAGTGCTATGCACACTGTTAGATCAACAATCTGATCTAATACAGTGATGTCCCACCCTGGGACAATGGTAGAAAGTAAAAAAAAAAAAAAAATAGAATGTATAAAAAAAATTTAAAAAAAATCCCCAAATAAAGAAAAAAAAAACATTTCCCAGTAAATCCATTTATTTATGTAAATTTAAAAAAAAATAAAAGTACACATATTTGGTATCGCCGCGTCCGTAACGACCCGCTCTATAAAACTATCCCACTAGTTAACCCCTTCAGTGAACACTGCAAAAAAGTAAAATAAAAAACAAGGCAAAAAACATTGCTTTATTATCATACAGGCGAACAAAAAGTGGAATAACACGCGATCAAAACGACGGATATAAATAACCATGGTACCACTGAAAACGTCATCTTGTCCCGCAAAAAAAAACCACCATACAGCATCATCAGCAGAAAAATAAAAAAAGTTATAGCTCTCAGAATAAAGCAATGCAAAAACAATTATTTTTTTATATAAAATAATTTTTATTGTATAAAAGCGCCAAAACAAAAAAAATTACATAAATGAGGTATCGCTGTAATCGTACTGACCTGAAGAATAAAGCTGCTTTATCAATTTTACCACACGTGGAACGGTATAAACGCCCCCCCTAAAATTATTTCAGGAATTGCTGGTTTTTGTTCATCCCGCCTCACAAAAATCTGAATAAAAAGCGATCAAAAAAAGTAATCTGCCCGAAAATGGTACCAATAAAAACGTCAACTCGTCCCGCAAAAAACAAGATCTCAGATGACTCTGTGGGCCAAAATATGGATAAATTATAGCTCTCAAAATGTGGTGATGCAAAAACTATTTTTTGCAATAAAAAGCGTCTTTTAGTGTGTGACAGCTGCCAACCCTAAAAATCCGCCAAAAAAACGCTATAAAAGTAGATCAAACCCCCCTTCATCACCCCCTTAGTTAGGGAAAAATAATAAAATGTAAAAAAAATGTATTTATTTCCATTTTCCCATTAGGGTTAGGGTTAGGGCTAGGGTTAGGACTAGGGTTAGGGCTAGGGTTAGGGTTGGGGTTGGGGTTGGGGCTAGGGTTAGGGTTGGGGTTAGGGTTACCGTTGGGATTAGGGTTAGGGGTGTGTTTGGATTAGGGTTTCAGTTAGAATTGGGGAGTTTCCACTGTTTCGGCACATCAGGGGCTCTCCAAACGCGACATGGCGTCCGATCTCAATTCCAGCCAATTCTGCTTTGAAAAACTAAAACACTGCTCCTTCCCTTCCGAGTTCTCCTGTGCGCCCAAACAGTGGTTCCCCCCAACATATGGGGTATCAGCGTTCTCAGGACAAGTTGGACAACAACTTTTGGGGTCCAATTTGTCCTGTTACCCTTGGGAAAAAAAACAACCTGGGGGCAAAAATATCATTTTCGTGGAAAAAAAATATTTTTTATTTTCACGGCTCTGCGTTATAAACTGTAGTGAAACACTTGTTGGTTCAAAGTTCTCACAAAACATCTAGATAAGTTCCTTGGGGGGTCTAGTTTCCAATATGGGGTCACTTGTGGGGGGTTTCTACTGTTTAGGTACATCAGGGGCTCTGCAAATGCAACATGATGCCTGCAGACCAATCCATCTAAGTCTGCATTTCAAACGGCGCTTCTTCCCTTCCGAGCTCTGCCATGCACTCAAACGGTGGTTCCCCCCACATATGGGGTATCACCGTACTCAGCACAAATTGGACAATAACTTTTGTGGCCTAATGTCTCTTGTTACCCTTGGGAAAATAAAAACCTGGGGGCTAAAATATCATTTTCGTGGAAAAAAAATATTTTTTATTTTCACGGCTCTGCGTTATAAACTGTAGTGAAGCACTTGTTGGTTCAAAGTTCTCACAACACATCTAGATAAGTTCCTTGGGGGGTCTAGTTTCCAATATGGAGTCACTTGTGGGGGGTTTCTACTGTTTATGTACATCAGGGGCTCTGCAAATGCAACATGACGCCTGCAGACCAATCCATCTAAGTCTGCATTTCAAACGGCGCTCCTTCCCTTCCGAGCTCTGCCATGCACTCAAACGGGGGTTCCCCCCAACATATGGGGTATCAGCGTACTCAGGACAAATTGGACAATAACTTTTGTGGTCCAATTTCTCCTGTTACCCTTGGCGAAAAAAAAAATTACGGGCTAAAACATCATTTTGTGGAAAGAAAAAATGATTTTTTAATTTTCACACCGCTACATTCTAAACTTTTGTGAAACAACTGGGGGTTAAAAGTGCTCACCACACATCTAGATAAGTTCCTTAGGGGGTCTTCTTTCCAAAATTGGGTCACTTGTGGGGGGTTTCCACTGTTAAGGCACGTCAGGGGCTCTCCAAATGCGACATGGGTTCCGATCTCAATTCCAGCCAATTTTGCATTGAAAAGTCAAATGGCGCTCCTTCCCTTCCGAGCTCTGCCATGCGCTCAAACAGTGGTATATCCCCATATATGAAGTATCAGCGTACTCAGGATAAATTGCACAACAACTTTTGGGGTCCAATTTATCCTGTTACCCTTGGTAAAAAAAATTTGGGGCAAAAAGATCATTTTTTGTGAAAATTAATATGACATTTTTTTATGGCTCTACATTATAAACTTCTGAGAAGCACTTGGAGGTTCAAAGTGCTCACCACACATCTAGATTAGTTCCTTAGAGGGTCTACTTTCCAAAATGGTATCACTTGTGGGGGTTTCCACTGTTTAGGCACGTCAGGGGCTCTCCAATCGTGACATGGGCTCAGATCTCAATTCCAGCAAATCTTGCATTGAAAAGTCAAATGGCGCTCCTTCCCTTCCGAGCTCTGCCATGTGCCCAAACAGTGGTTTACCCCCACATATTGGGGATCAGCATACTCAGGACAAATTGTACGACTTTTGTGGTCCAATTTCTCCTGTTACCCTTGGTAAAACGAAACAATTTGGACCTGAAGTAAAAATTTTGTGAAAAAAAAGTTAAATGTTCAATTTTTTTTAAACATTCAAAAAATTCCTGTGAAGCACCTGAAGGGTTAATAAACTTTTTGAATGTGGTTTTGAGTACCTTGAGGGGTGCAGTTTTTAGAATGGTGTCACTTTTGGGCATTTTCTGTCATATAGACCCCTCAAAGTCACTTCAAGTGTGAGGTGGTCCATAAAAAAATGGTTTTGCAAATTTTGTTGCACAAATGAGAAATCGCTGGTCATTTTTTAACCCTTATAACTCCCTAACAAAAAAAAATTATGTTTCCAAAATTGTGCTGATGTAAAGCAGACATGTGGGAAATGTTGTTTATTAACTATATTATGTGATATAACTCTCTAATTTAAGGGCATAAAAACTAAATTTTGAAAATTGCTAAATTTTCATAATTTCCGACAAATTTTTGTTTTTTTCACAAATAAATGCAAGTCATATCGAAGAAGTTTTACCACTATCATGAAGTACAATAAGTCATGAGAAAACAATGTCAGAATCACCAGGATCCGTTGAAGCGTTTCAGAGTTATGACCTCATAAAGTGACAGTGGTCAGAATTGTAAAAATTGGCCCTGTCACTTAGGTGAAAACAGGCTTTGGGGTGAAGGGGTTAAGTATCAAATTGGCTCTGTCACTAAGGGGTTAAAAAGTTCCAAAGAAGCTATAAAGCAGTAGATATGTGTATATCACTACACACAGGACACGTGTTATAAAAAAAGAAAGGATTGGAGCATCCACGTAGTCGGCCTTAGGTAGTGTATGACATGGGTATATCTTTTGGCATGGCTGAAGGGGATGCCACTTTTCCAACACATCCTTCCTGATCCAACACTTGCAGAACCATAGCAATGCTAATGATCCATCTTTAGCATAGGTTATAAATATTTTATCAGTAGGGCCACGACATCTGGGACTCTCGCCAGTTGGCACAAAGTTAGGATTGTCCTCTTTGTTGTTTCCATTCAGCAGACACAGTGGCTGTTCTGTGCTCTGCACCTCATCCCATTGACTTTACGATAGTCCACCATAATAGGTCGGTATTATAATCCTGGAAAACCCTTTTACACAGGACCTGTCGCTTGCCATTGAGAGGTGTATTCCCATAGTTGCAAAGCCAAATAAGTGCATAATTATTGTTCTTGTACAGCATGAATCCATGGTAAAGTTGGGTTTTTTTGGTATCGTTGAAATTTTTTTTCTTCTCTATTTGCCCCTCAGCTTCACATAGCTGATTGGGTGTTCCAATTTTTATGTGCAAAAACAACATTAGTCAGCAGAACTTTGCTTCTCCTCACTGCAGCAGACACCTCTCCCCTCTCCTGTGTGCCTTGTGTAGAATTAATCTTATGCTTCTGTTCCTGTACAGTACCCTGCCTGGCTGATTTTATCTTCTACCATCTACATCAGTATAGCTGCAGTGTGGTCTTCCATAATTGTTACCTGGAGCTTAACTTTCCAATTGTTCTCCAAAATGGCAGTGCAGAAGTTTTTGTTGCCTGCTTCTGATAGATCAGTTATGTAAAACTAAGACTGCTGCTCTATTGATACATATCTCAGAAGATAATTTTCTGCCATATGCATCAACAAAGCAGCAGTTTCATATCAATGGTCTCTCAGCAACAGGCAACAGACAGAGGTCTACTAATCTCAAACCCTATATACAGCCCCATCTTGCAGTATATCATCTTTTCTGTCCCCTGTGTACAGAGCTCCCTCCTTAAGTATTTTCTCCTTTTTGTCCCTTGTCTATACAGCCCCATCCTGCGTTATATTTATCTTTCAGCTTATTTTACACAATGCCTCCTCCTGCAGTATATTTTTCCTCTTAACCCCTTTATACCCAGCTCCATCTTGCAGCACATCACTCTCATCACTGCTTCTTGGTATGATCCTCTGCACTATGATGAAAGAGGATCTGCCCTTTTCTGGGATATCATCCCTTATAATAGATGCTCCATTTTAGACATATCCCAGAGCACAGCTATGCTAGTTAGAAGCCGACTGTACTGTGCATGATCGACCAGTGCCATTTGAACTACTGAAGGATGGTTCCAATGGCAACTGAAGCGTAAGTAGAGTCTGGAGGGTCATCTTTTGGTGTGTGATGTGTGCAAAATGAGGCAGATTTTAAAATGAATTACATTGGCACAAATGAATAAATACACGTGTGCGTTATAACGAGGCCACATTGTGATTTTTGGATAACCCTTTAATATGTAATCATTCACTTGGTCTAAATGCCTCTCTCCCCTTGAATATGGCTGAGGGGGAAGTTTTTCTTTTTTTTGTTCCTAAGATATACCCTCCTCTCTTTTCATTATGCATAACTTAGTTAGTCAACAGGGCGTAGTGCTCATGAAGATTCAAACAGATAAAAAGTTGATGATTGCGCCCGTTCCCTTCCCCCTACCATGGCTATAAAGACTAGATTTATATACTAGAAAGAGGAAACCATATCTTACTACTGGAAGGGAGGGACAGGAACAAAAAAATTGGTTAGACTGGCCTACCGCCTCAATGCATTAACCTAACGATCCCTGTGTGGCCTATTTATAAAAAAAAAAAAAAACAATCAGGTTCCTCGCATCATGTTCTCATTCACTTTATGCAGGTAATAGCCCTCTGTGTCTGTACTGCTACATACTTAGGCAGTTAACTGGTTCATGCAGCTTTACATGAACACCCGAGCCTTACACTATGGCCGGTCCGAATAACTAAAGCAATTGTTACCATCCACCTCTCGTGTCTCCCCTTTTCCTCATAGTTTGTAAGCTTGCGAGCAGGGCCCTCATTCCTCCTGGTATCTGTTTTGAACTGTATTTCTGTTATGCTGTAATGTCTATTGTCTGTACAAGTCCCCTCTATAATTTGTAAAGCGCTGCGGAATATGTTGGCGCTATATAAATAAAAAATTATTATTATATATTATTAGACTCACAAGAACAGCAGCTACAAATAGAAACCGTTCAGTAGGGTTTTCACTTCTAAACTGTGACCATTTTTTACTGTAGATTTCGAAATGTGTGCGCACACGTAAAATTACATTTAACCACACGACTGTGACGGTTGACGCCTGAGAGCTCCCAGTCGGGCTTGACTGATCTCCTAAAGGACAGGACATATTACTTCACACCCAATATAAATCCTGATTACACCGATCCGATTTGGAGCATGTATAGTAAAGCTAGGCGTACTTTCCCACCTTTAGCAGCACCCTACGGAAGTCACCCGTCTGCCATAAAAGGAATCCCAATTGTCTTCATGTCAATCAGGTCAGATTTGGCTTGTTTAGGACCTGTCTACCATGACTTTTCTGCCAAATTGCTCTACTTTCATGACTTCTACAAGGTAATTTGCCTACGGCTCATGCAACAAATAAGCAAAACATTTTACATAACACACGAAATAATATCACATAAGACCTTTTAAAAACTAAAGAGCTACAGAAAACGCAAGTGAAGGTGGTTTCGCATTGAAAAACCGAATTACAGGTCGTCTTTAAGATCTACAAATAAAATTCAGAACTATCACATTGCGAATGGTGTGACCAATGGTAATGACAATAGAAGGAACTGATAGAGTATATTATTACTCCATTAAGCGGTGATTAGTATCTTGTATAAATACCTTCCGGATAAAACACAACACGCTGAGTATTTGTATGCAGTCGCTTTGTGGAACTAAGTGTGTAATGTCAGTGTTGCCTTCTTGTATGTAAACCATGTACTTAGGACCGCATTATAGCTACAGGGAGATAGAAAAAGCTCTGCAGTGTGGGTGGTTATACATGGAAGACTAGTGGATTTAGTTCTCCAAAGGAAATCACAGCCAGAAACCATTATCTGCCAAACCAGGGAACCGGGAAACTGCTTGAGCGCATTAAGTTAGTTTAGTGCAGTAATTCCTCTTTTGCACTTTCTTCAGTTTTCTGCTTTCTTGCTGAGATAATTTCTCCATTAGGTCGGGGTTGAATAACAGAACCGTAGGGATGATTATCCACACTCCTTTATTTGTAAACAGCTTTAACATCCCATTTATTTCTCATTTTATCGTCACATTCCGTTTTTTTTTTTTAATTCTATTCGCAAGAACGTTTGAAAGGGAAACGCCGAATCTTTAACAGAACCACATAAAGAATGCATTTACCTGTATAATGAATTTATTGCAAGTAGAAAACTGCAATTTAATAAATAGAAGCAATTTTATTTTTCATAAAAAAGTAAGGTTACAATAAAGATACAGATGTATTGTGATGACTGCAGTTTTGTATTCGCAAAGTTGAATTTATAACTTTCCCTTAACACCATTTTCTTTCTAGTTACGGTACTTTGGCTTAAAATTCTGCGCTGATTAATTTCGCCTTATATTTGTGCACTGGTCCCGGCTTACCTTTTTTTAAAGACAAAGCTCTAAATCCCCAGTATGGACTTTGTCTCACTTTTATTAAGACTTGCTTCATATGACAGTGAAAAAAAGTGAAGTGCATGAAATATTTCATTAAAAGCACATACATGCTCTTTAAAAAATTTGGAACTGTCTGGATTCTGGAAACGTAAAATCTGCCTCTAGAATCACAAAATAAAAATGTGTCATTTTGTGATTTTCCTCAGAAATTTATATTGGACTTTGAGACAGTGTCCTCTTTAAAATGACCTCACCCAAATTCCGTAGGGAACTTTTTCACAATTTTTGGAAATACAAGGATTTGCAGCAATTTTTCACTCAATTTATGCCATAAACTGCCACAAATACATAGACAAATTCCTAAATAGACTTAAGATTTAACAATCTAACTACAGGTAGGCAGCGCTTAGGGGGAAAAATCTTCTGGGCTCACGGACTCCTATAACCCCAAAGATCAGCGCTGTACTTACTCTATGTGGTTGTGAATTATACTGCACTCTCTCTCCACTTAAAATATTCTTTGCTTCTAGAGTTTTGAGGAGATTTGTGTTTGGCCTTTAGATCTTAGATCATGTACGTATAAGCAGGGGTGGATTAAGGGTAGCCAGGGCCCCGGGCTGTTCACACACTGTGGGCCCCCCCGGTCATGTGACGGGGGTCATGTGACGGGGGTCTTGTGATGGGGGTCTTGTGACGGGGGTCATGATATACCGGAACCACATTATTCCAGAAAAATGGCCGGGCCCTACTCTACTGTAACCGATTAAATATTTGTTAAAATCTGCAATACAATTTAGGTATATTTTGACCAATAATATCACATATAAGGAACAAATACCACCGCACCATGACCAGACCACAAATTACAACCACAGTGATCAAATAATATCACATACAAGGAACAAATACCACCGCACCATGTCAAGTCCTCATATTACCACTTGGTGACCAAATAGCACATACAAGGGACAAATACCACTACACCATTTCCAGACCACATATTACCACCACATAGTGACTGAATACTACAATACTGATCAGTAGTGTTAAGCATTCCGATACCGCAAGTATCGGGTATCGGCCGATACTTGCGGTATCGGAATTCCGATACCGAGATCCGATACTTTTGTGGTATCGGGTATCGGTATCGGTTCCATAGGGATGTGTAAAATAAAGAATTAAAATAAAAAATATTGATATATTCACCTCTCCGGCGGCCCCTGGACATCACGCTGGTAACCGGCAGGCTTCTGTGTTTAAAATGAGCGCCTTTAGGACCTGCGAATGACGTCGCGGCTTCTGATTGGTCGCGTGCCGCTCATGTGACCGCCACGCGACCAATCAGAAGCCGCGACATCATTCGCAGGTCCTAAAAGCGCTCATTTTAAACAAAGAAGCCTGCCGGTTACCAGTGTGATGTCCAGGGGCTGCTGGAGAGGTGAATATATCAATATTTTTTATTTTAATTCTTTATTTTACACATCCATATGGATTCCAGGGCCTGAAGGAGAGTTTCCTCTCCTTCAGACCCTGGGAACCATCAGAATACCTTCCGATACTTGGTGTCCCATTGACTTGTATTGGTATCGAATATCGGTATCGGCGATATCCGATATTTTTCGGGTATCGGACGATACTATCCGATACCGATACTTTCAAGTATCGGACAGTATCGCTCAACACTACTGATCAGTAATAAAAAAAAAAATTAAAAAAAAACACAATACTATCACCATATGTGCCAGTATTCACAGGAGATCTGTACTTAGTATGCAGTGTCTGTGTAGAGGTAATACAGTGATCACTGGTTACATTGTACACAGGACCTCTGTATATAGTATACAGTGTATAGTGTCAGTGTATAGGTAACACTGACTCACCAGTCACGTCTCTAGGTGAAGCCCTTCATCTTTCATCCAGCACAGACCGCCATCATTTCTTCCAGCCAGGACTCGTTTCTGCAGGAAATAACACAGTTATCTCGAGCTCCGCTTGCAGAACACATTACTTAATTTTTCACAACTTCTACATTACACCACATGAAGAAAAAAAGGCGACATAGTGTCACTCTACACAGTAACAGGACCCCCCCCCATTTAAAACAGTATACTCAAAAAATAAAATAAATACATCACTGCAGTAATAATATCCCTTAATTAGCCCCTATGGTAATAATATTCCCCATCCTCGCCCCGTGTGTCTCATTCCTGGCTCCAGCCATATGTTCTCCCATCCTGCACTCATGAGTATCCATCCTGCCCCATCTGTCTCCATCGTGTCCATCCTGCCCCATGATCCAATCCTGCCCCATGTCTTTCATTCTACCCCGTGTCTCCAATCATGCCCCGTGTCTACATTCTGCCCATGCCTCCAGTCCTGCCCCCAGTGTGTCCAGCAATCTGCCCCAGTGTGTCCAGTCCAGCATATTACCCCCAGTGTGTTTAGCATATTACCCCCAGTGTGTCCAGCAATCTGCCCCAGTATGTCCAGCATATTGCCCCCAGATAGCGTGTCCAGCAATCTGCCCCAGTGTGCCCAGCATATTACCACCAGTGTGTCCAGCAATCTGGCCCAGTGTCTCCAGCATTGCCCCAGTGTCTCCAGCATTGCCCCAGTGTCTCCAGCAATCTGCCCCAGTGTCTCCAGCATTGCCCCCAGTGTGTCCTCCAGCAATCTGCCCCAGTGTCTCCAGCATTGCCCCAGTGTGTCCTCCAGCAATCTGCCCCACTGTCTTCAGCAATCTGCCCCACTGTCTCCAGCAGTCTGCCCCACTGTCTCCAGCAGTCTGCCCCACTGTCTCCAGCATTCTGCCCCACTGTCTCCAGCAATCTGCCCCACTGTCTCCAGCAATCTGCCCCACTCTCCAGCAATCTGCCCCACTGTGTCCAGCATTGCCCCCAGTGTGTCCTCCAATCTGCCCCAGTGTCTCCAGCATTGCCCCCCAGTGTGTCCTCCAGCAATCTGCCCCACTGTCTCCAGCATTGCCCCAGTGTCTCCAGCAATCTGCCCCACTGTCTCCAGCAATCTGCCCCACTGTCTCCAGCAATCTGCCACACTGTCTCCAGCAATCTGCCCCACTGTCTCCAGCATTGCCCCACTCTCCAGCAATCTGCCCCACTGTCTCCAGCATTGCCCCCAGTGTGTCCTCCAATCTGCCCCAGTGTCTCCAGCATTGCCCCCCAGTGTGTCCTCCAGCAATCTGCCCCACTGTCTCCAGCATTGCCCCAGTGTCTCCAGCAATCTGCCCCACTGTCTCCAGCAATCTGCCCCACTGTCTCCAGCAATCTGTCCCACTGTCTCCAGCAATCTGCCCCACTGTCTCCAGCATTGCCCCACTGTCTCCAGCAATCTGCCCCAGTGTCTCCAGCAATCTGCCCCACTGTCTCCAGCAATCTGCCCCAGTGTCTCCAGCACTGCCCCAGTATCTCCAGCATTGCCCCAGTGTCTCAGGCAATCTGCCCGTGTCTCCAGCATTGCCCCCAGTGTGTCCTCCAGCAATCTGCCCCACTGTCTCCAGCAATCTGCCCCACTGTCTCCAGCAATCTGCCCCACTGTCTCCAGCAATCTACCCCACTGTCTCCAGCATTGCCCCCAGTGTGTCCTCCAGCAATCTGGCCCACTGTCTCCAGCATTGCCCCACTGTCTCCAGCAATCTGCCCCAGTGTCTCCAGCATTGCCCCAGTGTGTCCTCCAGCATTGCCCCCCAGTGTGCCCACCGTTAACTGATAAAAAAAACAAAAAAACAAACAGTCTCCTCACCTGTCCGCGCTCCAGGCGGCGAGCTCCCTCCAGGAGCGCACACTCGCCGGCGACTGACAATGACGTCAGACGCCGGCGACGTGTGCGCTGCGGCCGACTTCAGCTGCCAGCCTCCAATTGGCTGGCGGCTGTTGTTGTTAACTATTGACGTGCGGGCGCGCGCCAGCACATCAATAGGAAACCGCCGCAGCGCCGAAAAGGGCCCGGTGAGCAGATGAGAAGGGGCCCGATGCGGGCCCCCTCTCTCTGCCCACCGGGTACGGGGGCACATAAACGCCGCCCGGCGGGCATTCACAGACGATTATCAGAGGGTCAATCTGTGCGGTAGCCCAGGACCCTCCCAGACCATTTGGGCCCTGGGCTACCACCCATATTGACCCTCTGATAATCCGCCCCTGCGTATAAGAATAATCTGGAATAAGACATCGGGTCGCAAATATCAATGTATCATTTTATCCAACTTTCTATAACCAACATGCCCATATAGATGGCTCAGAAGGGTTGATCCTACTGACAGATTCCCTTAATCCTCTTATCAACACCTGCCGTACATGTATGGCACAAGTCGATAGCAAGTGTATGGAGCAGGCTCTCGGGGTGAACTTACCCTCTACCTGACAAGTAAAGGCTGTGTATTACAGCCAGCACCTGCCTCTAATAGCCATATGGGTCATATAATTCTGTGTGCCCATTGGCGCTCACTTTACGTGATCGTGGGGCTCCCATGAGTTGCTATGGCAGCCACGGATCTGTGGAAGACCTCCATGTCTGTCATCACGGAGCTCCCTTGAAATCCATCCTGTGGCCGGGCTTCGAAGGAGACCATCATGAGTTTTACTGCATACAGCAATACTCATCTCAAGTTCAAGTCCCCTAAGGCAGTGTTCCCCAACTCCAGTCCTCAAGAACCACCAACAGGTCATGTTTTCAGGATTTCCTTAGTATTGCACAGGTGATAATTGCCTCACCTGGACTATACTAAGGAAATCGTGAAAACATGACTTGTTGGTGGCTCTTGAGGACCAGAGTTGGGGAACACTGCCCTAAGGGGACTAATAAATGCAGGAAAAAGTAAAAAAAAAAATATATAAAAAAATATAAAAGTTCAAATCACTTCCACTTTCCCCCAGTAAAAATAAAGATAATAAAAAAATATATATTGTGGTATTGCCAAATCCAGAAACGTCCGAGCTATTAAAATATAAAAATAATTAATCAAACCGGTAAACTCTGTAAGCAGAAAAAAATAAAAACGACAAAATTGCACTCCCACTGGTCCATTCCTGCCCCCCAAAAATTATGGTTTTGTTTGCCCAGGAGAGGTGACATATCAGAACAGGGACCCAACTTTGAAAGACGTCTTGACATGGCAGTTGGGCTCACATATATTGGCCAATCTATGTGCTAAGTACCTTCTTTTTTACTGTATTTTTCATAGCAATTTTGCAGATGAATATTTTGTATATACATTATATAGCACTTTTTTCTTTTCCCTTTTTCCCATTTTCTATAGCAGTAATGCAGTTTCAATGTCCTAGAGACATCATGGTGCAACCTTTATCGTTTTTCAAATTGTATTTCTACAGACAGGATTGTATAATAATTTAATTCCCGTTATATTTTATATTTAGTTTCTGTAAAATACGTATATTTACAATAACAATGTAATTTTGTGAAGGATATTTATACACACTCCCCCTTTTTACATTGCCGAAATAATGAATTACTGTGACCTTGCAAAGTCCATTAATCTAGATTTACACATTCAGGTCCTGTCTGGGGAATTATTCTGCTGCATGATCTATTATCTGTGCTATTATTATAATGCTTTGGGGTATTATATTTTCTTTCCCCTGAAGAACTACCACAAAAAAAAACCAAATCACTGTGTAGACCAACCTTATATCCCCACTGGGCATTGATGATTTTCTTATACTAGGTATGTAAAAATAAAAATATTGCTGAATATTATGGCGAAAATGATGTTTCCACGCAAATGGATTTTGTTCTATTTACAGATATGGCAGTCTGATTCGTCCTTTCATATTTTTGGAGTTGTATTATTCATACATGACGATGACTCTCTACTTTTACACATATAATGATTACTCACCTGTTGTGAATTCTGTGGTCGAGCTCCCTCCTGTGGTCACAAGTGGTACTTCGGCTGATTCTGTCTATGGGCTTCCGTTGGTGGATGTGAGTGGTACTGCGGCTTCTGAGTTTCCTTCCTCAGGTGATGAGGTTAAGTCGTTAGGTGCTGCTCTATTTAACTCCACCTAGTGCTTTGATCCTGGCCTCCAGTCAATGTTCTAGTATTGGTCTTGCTTCCTCCTGGATCGTTCCTGTGGCCTGTCTGCTCAGCATAAGCTAAGTTTTGCTTGTGTTACTTTTGTTTGCTATATTTTCTGTCCAGCTTGCTATTTTGGTTTTTCTTGCTTGCTGGAAGCTCTGAGACGCAGAGGGAGCACCTCCGTACCATTAGTCGGTGCGGAGGGTCTTTTTGCCCCTCTGCGTGGTTGTTTGTAGGTTTATGTGTTGACCGCAAAGCTATCTTTCCTATCCTCGGTCTATTCAGTAAGTCGGGCCTCACTTTGCTAAATCTATTTCATCTCTGTGTTTGTGTTTTCATCTTAACTCACAGTCATTATATGTGGGGGGCTGCCTTTTCCTTTGGGGAATTTCTCTGAGGCAAGGTAGGCTTATTTTTCTATCTTCAGGCCTAGGTAGTTTCTCAGGCTGTGCCGAGTTGCATAGGGAGCGTTAGGCGCAATCCACGGCTACCTCTAGTGTGGTGTGATAGGATTAGGGATTGCGGTCAGCAGAGTTCCCACGTCTCAGAGCTCGTCTTATGTTTTTTGGTTATTGTCAGGTCACTTTGTGTGCTCTGAACTTCAAGGTCCATTGTGGTTCTGAATTACCTATTCATAACACTCACCAGCCATAGTCCAGTTGCATCAACCCAGCTAAAGTGCATCTACACATTTTGAACCCTTTCATTATGGACATACTGTAATTTAATCACCTGTCTAACCACCAGAAATAGTCAACCGAAACCTTTCTGAGATAAATACCCCAAATTACATTGCATTAGATTAAAACATGATTTTTTTGAGCAACTGAGCTCCCGATAATGACTGGATAGTTGCCATTGGAAATGTGTCCTCCAGTATCTCAAGTACATTCTTACTGACACGTATCCCTATATACCAGTCGAACAGGACTTGTTTAATGATCCATTTACACTTGGGGACAAAACTAAAGTTGGGAAAAGAACAGAAATTAGCAAATCTACTGAAATTCAAATTTGACAAATTTTCTTGAATTTGGTTGGGAAATTCAATTTGCATCAAATTGTTGGATGGAAATTGAATTCCATTTTTCATTTATAATACGGATTGTGATATGTTTTATAAAAATATGAAAAATAATGCTTGATTTAAGCAATAAGTCATTTTCTGATGATCTGAAGGTAAGAATGGTGGAAGACAGTCACCGCAGTTGGCCCACACACATCCAACCTAAAGCAAAAAAGTAAGCCAAAGCTAGGAGAAAATTATTACACATTCATCAATGTATTAATAAAGATGAGTGAGTTTGACAATATTGTAATTTGCTAAATCTGTCAGATTTTACCAGGAAATTCCATTTTCAGTAAATTTATTCTCCATGAATTGAATGCCCCTCATTATTTTCTGGGGTCTTGATAGACTCCAGGGTATAATAAATGTAAAATACAGATAAAAATAGTAAAGAGGCCAATACCCGTCCTCTGCGCCTCTTCTTACAGCCGCATGCTAAAACCCCTGGCATCTTCACGCTAGGCCAGAACTTCTGTCCCCACCTAGCAGGGATGTCCTGGGACTAATCTTCATGTCAAGACATTGCCATAACCTTATGATGTGCATGTGTAGAGATGTCGAAGGCCTGGCTGCAGTCACGGCCAAGTATGAAGAGGCCAGGGGTTTCAGCGTGCAGCAGTAAGAAGAGGTGGTAAGAACCATACAAAGGTGGCTGGACCGGTATTAGTTTTTGGAATTTTTTTCCCCTTTTCCAGTCCTCTATGGTTCATCAAAATGAAGACAAAATCTGCATTCCAGATAATATGGATTTTGTTTAATTTTCAGTTCAATTCAATTACATTGGAATAAATTCACCTATTTCCAGTTATTATTTATGAACTTTCAGGGTCACCGTCCAGTCCAGAGACTAAATACTTTCTCCAATTTATGGATTTTGCTTCCCTTTAAACATGTTTTGCCTTTACATTTTCGTATCTCTTATGCAGCATGAAGCTTCTTTGCCATCAGGGGTATTAAATATAAACGTATTACTAATGATGGATTTCAATATGACAGGCATTGTTGTCATGGGCAGGAATGATAGATAAGTGCAATTTATTTTTCCCCCAGTGTTTCATGAGTCATGCGATTAATTCAGTCAGGTTTAATTCTTAAATTGATTCTGACCTTATTTTGCTGAATGAACAAACAATTCTGCCTATTATGATGTTTTCCTATAGCATGAGAAACGTGTTTCCATGGCAACGTGTCCCAGGTAAAATGAATCCATAACCTTGGTTATACATGACTTCGTATCCCAGCTATTGATATTTGCTTGGTTATACACGGGGATGTTGACTAATGGTTTTTGTTAAAATATCCGTACCTTTATTACTAAAAAAAAAACATGCTGGGAGCAAAAACTACTTTAATTATTTTAGATTCATCTATTCATATCATTTTATTAATTATTATTTCAAAATATGGAAATGTGGACTAAGCCCTTATCTATGAGGCATCCATGCTCTAATACTTGCGGCCCATAGTGTTCTTGTGAATTATCTATAAGGCATTCGACTGAGCTTCGGGGATTTTTTGTCACCAGTTTGTGGAATATTTTATAGGAAGGCGCCAACACCATGTTCTGGGTAGGCCATCATTGATTTCAAAAGTGCTATAAAGGTGGTGTATAGGTGAGGCCTTCTAGTGGACATCGTCTCTGGATGGTGGGGAAGCTACGAACAAGACCGTGTAGCATTATGGCTCAGAGTCAGAACAATTAAAAGAGAGCCTGTCGCCAAGCTAAAAGTGTCAAATTTTTGTTCTTATATTATTCCCGCTGCACCCCTAATTATTCCGCTTTTTATTTTATTAAAATCTGATAAATGGTTCTAGAGATATGGGTCTTTTTAGTTAGGGTAAATTTTGACAATCGTTGCCAAGTGGCTCTCAGGGTCTTCAATGTAGAGCAGCCTGATGAAATGACCCCAGACAATCTTGTGCTCCATGTCCTCTCTAAATAAAGACCATAAAAATTAACACTAAAAAAGACCCCATATCTTTAGAACCATTTTGCAGATTAAATATGGCAACACAAATATGGAAAGAACATGAAAAGTCCATGCAAACATGAAACAGCTGCAAGCTCAGAACTACAGTGCTGTAAGGCCATAATGGTCTGGTTGAACTGGAGTTCTCAGGCCACATAATAAAAGATTAAGAAGAAACTTCCATCTATACAGAACATGTAAATGTTCGCATTCAAATTGTGTTGTAATATGTATCAATAGCATAATTCTAATAGTATATATAAGTATAGTAATTGTAAACACAAGACATCAATCAAAAGAATCTAATAGGCTTTTTGTGAATCAACTCATAAAAAATAGACCCGCATAGCAAGTTGTAGGCTCAAAAAGGGGTTGTCTTCTGCTGGACCTTTGGGGAGTATTTTAATATTTCAGTGTTTGGGCCCACCAGAGGATTCCCCGGGACTCTGTTGGGCCAGTCTTACACTGAGTGTATTGCATAATTACAAATATTCTTTGCTTTTACACTACAAGTTTGGGTGATTTTTTTTTCACTTAAACATGTAATTATATGGCAGCAAATATAAAATGGATAAAATAGGTCAGAAATCTTGAACCACATCTATTTGAAGCACCATTCAGAAACATACTGCCTCTATAACATTTACGAAAGCCATGTGCCTCATTGAATTACATTTTTCCCAATTTCGGCAAAATTTATATACATGTTCATTTTTTCCCTATAATTGTGTTGATTGGATGGACTCTTCCTGGTGTAGAGATGGGAAACTGTGTTTTTTACTTTAACCAATCAACAGCCACCCTCTGCTTCTTCCTTGCCCCTCTCGGCATGCAAACTCACGCAAGTGGAAGCAGAGACAAGGTGACATGATTTGACCTCCTTCTCCTTCCATTTACAGTTAGGTCCATATATATTTGGACAGAGACAACATTTTTCTAATTTTGGTTATAGACATTACCACAATGAATTTAAAAAAAAACAATTCAGATGCAGTTGAAGTTCAGACTTTCAGCTTTCATTTGAGGGAATCCACATTAAAATTGGATGAAGGGTTTAGGAGCGTCAGCTTCTTAACATGTGCCACCCTGTTTTTAAAGGGCTCAAAAGTAATTGGACAATTGACTCCAAGGCTGTTTCATGGACAGGTGTGGGCAATCCCTTCGTTATGTCATTCTTAATTAAGCAGATAAAAGGCCTGGAGTTGATTTGAGGTGTGGTGCTTGCATTTGGAAGGTTTTGCTGTAAAGTAAACATGCGGTCAAAGGAGCTCTCCATGCAGGTGAAACAAGCCATCCTTAAGCTGTGAAAACAGAAAAAAACCCATCCGAGAAATTGCTACAATATTAGGAGTGGCAAAATCTACAGTTTGGTACATCCTGAGAAAGAAAGAAAGCACTGGTGAACTCATCAATGCAAAAAGACCTGGGCGCCCACGGAAGACAACAGTGGTGGATGATCGCAGAATAATCTCCAGGGTGAAGAGAAACCCCTTCACAACAGCCAACCAAGTGAACAACACTCTCCAGGAGGTAGGCGTATCAATATCCAAATCTACCATAAAGAGAAGACTGCATGAAAGGAAATACAGAGGGTTCACTGCACGGTGCAAGCCACTCATAAGCATCAAGAATAAAAAGGCTAGACTGGACTTTGCTAAAAAACATCTAAAAAACCCAGCACAGTTCTGGAAGAACATTCTTTGGACAGATGAAACCAAGATCAACCTCTACCAGAATGATGGAAAGAGAAAAGAATGGAGAAGGCGTGGTACAGCTCATGATCCAAAGCATACCACATCATCTGTAAAACACGGCGGAGGCAGTGTGATGGCTTGGGCATGCATGGCTGCCAGTGGCACTGGGTCACTAGTGTTTATTGATGATGTGACACAAGACAAAAGCAGCCGAATGAATTCTGAGGTATTCAGAGCCATACTGTGTGCTCAGATCCAGCCAAATGCAGCCAAACTGATTGGTCGTCGTTCCATACTACAGATGGACAATGACCCAAAACATAAAGTCAAAGCAACCCAGGAGTTTATTAAAGCAAAGAAGTGGAATATTCTTGAATGGCCAAGTCAGTCACCTGATGTCAACCCAATTGAGCAGCATTTCACTTGTTAAAGACTAAACTTCAGACAGAAAGGCCCACAAACAAACAGCAACTGAAAACCACCGCAGTGAAGGCCTGGCAGATCATCAAAAAGGAGGAAACACAGCGTCTGGTGATGTCCATGAGTTCAAGACTTCAGGCAGTCGTTGCCAACAAAGGGTTTTCAACCAAGTACTAGAAATGAACATTTTATTTAAAATGATTGAATCTGTCCAATTACTTTTGGTCCCTTTAAAAACAGGGTGGCACATGTTTAGGAGCTGAAATTCCTAAACCCTTCATCCAATTTTAATGTGGATACCCTCAAATGAAAGCTGAAAGTCTGAACTTCAACTGCATCTGAATTGTTTTGTTTAAAATTCATTGTGGTAATGTCTATAACCAAAATTAGAAAAATGTTGTCTCTGTCCAAATATATATGGACCTAACTGTATATAGTATTTTTATTTTATGATCAGCTACATAGATCTATAAAGAGAAAGCAAACTACAAGCTGCCAAAAGGTGAAGGTATCACCTTCCATGGGGTTATCCAGCTGATATACATTTTTTTTCAAAATATCTGAATTAGTGATAATAATAATAAAATAATAATAATCTTTATTTTTATATAGCGCTAACATATTCCGCAGCGCTTTACAGTTTTGCACACATTATCATCACTGTCCCCAATGGGGCTCACAATCTAGAATCCCTATCAGTATGTCTTTGGAATGTGGGAGGAAACCGGAGTGCCCGGAGGAAACCCACGCAAACACGGAGAGAACATACAAACTCTTTGCAGATGTTGTCATGGGTGGGATTAGAACCCAGGACCCCAGCGCTGCAAGGCTGCTGTGCTAACCACTGCGCCACCGTGCTGCCCTGATGATGAGCGAGTGTGCTCGTTGCTCGAGTTGCTCGAGTTTTCCGAGCATGCTCGGGTGTTCTCCGAGTATCTTGGGCGTAGATTATGTTTGTGTCCCCGCAGCTGCGTGATTTGCGGCTGTTAGCCAACCTGGACACATGCAGGGATTCCTGTTTGCTAGGGAAAATCATGCAGCTGTCGGGACTCAAACATAATCTACGAGCACACCCAAGATACTTGGAGAACACCCGAGCATGCTCGGAAAACTCGAGTAATGAGCACACACGCTTATCACTAATCAGAATCTCAAAAAAAACAACAACTCACAGATCCCATTCTGACGCTTTCCCATTGGCCCCTTTCAGCACAAGAATTGACTAAGCAGTGACTTATCACTGGCTAAAGTGAACACTGTCAATCAGTGTTATCGGCTCTGTTGATGGAGGCAGAGACCATCGGAAGTCTGTGAAGGATCAGAAGAGGACAGACAGGTGGGATAAGTATCACTTTGACTGGACAACCCATTAATAACACAAGCTGCAAAGTCTCAGACACTATTTTATGGGAATAAACTCTTTGCTATATTATTTCTTACCTGCTGAATGATTTACCCAAAGATTTTGATGACAACCTGCAATATGTTTCAGATACAGCTTGAAAACATTTGCATTACAAACATTCTATTAAAGAGGACATTATCGCTGAGTTATGAAATCCATTTATGATTAGCTGAGATCCTCATGATCCTCAAAATTAAATTAGTGCTGAAGTTTTTACAGTTTTTTCAGTCTATATAGGAAAACGTAACACAATCCACATTACTTCAATTGAGCTGTGTTCCTTGGACCCACGCTGTGCAAATAGGCTCATGAAGGAACATCTTCCTCTCTCTTTGTTGGCATTCGGTTCCCATTAATCATAAAACAATTGCGTATAACTTCCTAAGATGGGAATGCCCCTTTTTTCATTTAATCTTACAATATACACATCTTATTTCATGCGTGCTTACCTTTGAGCTGTTGTGTTGACATCTGTGAGTGCCAGAAAACCATCCATCATTTGAGCATTGATCGATGTCCGTTCTCTGAAGATTGACATCCACTTTGAGTACTCCCCTGCAAAATGAAAATATAGGAACTTCAGACAACATCATGGAAAAACAGAGCGACATTGCAAATTATTATGAGACAATCTAAGAAATTACTTGCTGTGTTGGACATTTTCGAAAGGATCGGCCAACCATCTAATATCGACTTTCCCTCAAACGACATATATCGGGGAAAAGAAGCTGACATTTTTGGAAAAAGTTATACATTTTTTTTCGATGGGGCTGTGTTGGGGCTTATTATGTGCACGCTAAGCTTATATTTTTATTTGTACCATTTTGGCATACATATGACGAATCTGGGTATCTGCACACGATTCAGATTTAGTGGAGATTTAGTGCAGATTTAGTGCAGAACTGCAGCAGATTTTTCTGCAGCAGAAATGCTGCAGAACTGCACTGTGATTACAGTACATTGTAAATCAATGTGAAAAAAGCTGTGCACATGGTGCAGAAAAATCTGCGCAGAAACGCTGCAGATTTCAAAGAAGTGCATGTCACTTTTGTGCAGTTCTGCAGCATTTCTGCACCCCTCCATTATAGAAATCCACAGTGGTAAAATATGCACAAAAAAAGCATAAAAAAACGTACAAAAAACGCATAAAAAAAGCACAAAAAATGCACAAAAACGTATAAAAAAGCGCACCTGCGGATTCTGCCAGGAGATGCAGATTTAGTGCAGAAAATTCTGCATCACATTTCCTATGTGTGCACATAGCCAAAATGTATTGGCATCATTATTCATGACATCGAATATTACGGAGCTGCCAATGTAGGCTAATATTTAGTTTTCCTAAAGATACTTGAAAAAATATCAAAAATTAACAATGACACATGTCATCAAAACCATTTATGCTTGGATGCACATTGGATCATAGTAAAGGCAAGATAATAATGCAACTTTTGCTTCTCCAATTGGAATTATCTTGTGATCACTTGAAAAAAAAAAATCCGACCTAGGTGGATTTTTTGCAATTGCTGAAAAGATCTTCATTTACTTTGACTGACATAGGGAAACATTGAGGTTATATTGTGGTTATGAGCGTGCAATAATTTTATCACAAGCTTAGAAACAACCAAATGGTATAATTTATTGCTCACCTAAATATTGACTGAATGATGGCCAAATCCACAGATTAAAAAATGAGTTAACAGAAAACATTTGAAGACAATAACAGCACTACACTTCTAATTATTATCATTAATAATAATAATAATAATAGATTTGTAAAGTCCAATTGAGACTTAATCCTTGATCAGCAAGAATCGATATCACTTTATGATGATTTTCATCTTGCTAGGATCCTAGTCATTGGAGGAATATTATGTTCATACAAACTCATTTTACAATAGATTAAAACTAAAAGCCTCCCAAAAAGCTCACTGAGATAAGAGTTTTCTCCTTGGGGACCATTAAAAATAAATGTAAATTGTATATTAAATGCAAACTACTTTTGCAAATTTCTGAGGACAGCTTCAACCCCTGTATGACTGAGAAATTTTCAGTTTCTGAGCTTTAATTTTTTACTCTTCATAACAGTTTTATTTTTCCAGCAACACAGCCCTATGAGGACTTTATTGCTGGATGATATGTAGTTTGGTATATCGTTATTCACTTTACCATGTAATGTACTCAAAAACAGGAAAAAAAAACCATGTATTGTAATATGGTGAAAAAAGTGCAATTCTTCCATCTGCCATTTTTGAGTTTAATTTTTACGGCCTTCATTATTTGGTAAAATTGACCTGGCAGCATTATTTGTCAGGTCAGCATGACTATGGTGATATCAAACTTATAAGAGTTTTTGAATACTTTAGCGGTCAAAACAAATTAAGAAGGTCGTAAAAAACTAACTTGTCTTGTGTCGCCATTATTTGGAAAAAAAGTTTTTATTTCTATGTCAATGGAGCTCTGTTAGGGTTTGTCTTGTGCACGCTGAGTTTATATTTCTTGCAGCGAAAGGAAAGAAAAAGAAGCGCAAAAGAGGTGCACACTGAGCCACAGTATTAATCAATAACAAATCTTTATTGAGACCAACAAACAGTGCTAGATATTAAAAACATACTTTAAAAACAGCATAAAACATATGCCTACACACACTAAGTCAATGTCCTCTGGATATGAGGACATGATAGAAACCAGACCCCTAAGGAACAATAATCCTACAATGTATCTCCGTGAGTTGCATGCAAAATAAAACCTTATCCAATACAGGTAAGGGCCCGTTAGCCAGGTCCCGGCTATGTAATAATAAAAGGAAATGGTGTCCAAAAGTTGTTATATTATATAAATATAATTATACAATAAATATAGATATAGATGGAAAAATATATATAAATGCAAAAAAACTATAATTGGTCAAATATCCAATATGTATATATACTATACACTATGCAGTAAATACACTGCCTAGTATAAATGCATCAGACATGCTACCATTTCCATGATATATACAGATCCTTCTCAAAAAATTAGCATATAGTGTTAAATTTCATTATTTACCATAATGTAATGATTACAATTAAACTTTCATATATTATAGATTCATTATCCACCAACTGAAATTTGTCAGGTCTTTTATTGTTTTAATACTAATGATTTTGGCATACAACTCCTGATAACCCAAAAAACCTGTCTCAATAAATTAGCATATTTCACCCATCCAATCAAATAAAAGTGTTTTTTAATAACAAACAAAAAAACCATCAAATAATAATGTTCAGTTATGCACTCAATACTTGGTCGGGAATCCTTTGGCAGAAATGACTGCTTCAATGCGGCGTGGCATGGAGGCAATCAGCCTGTGACACTGCTGAGATGTTATGGAGGCCCAGGATGCTTCAATAGCGGCCTTAAGCTCATCCAGAGTGTTGGGTCTTGCGTCTCTCAACTTTCTCTTCACAATATCCCACAGATTCTCTATGGGGTTCAGGTCAGGAGAGTTGGCAGGCCAATTGAGCACAGTAATACCATGGTCAGTAAACCATTTACCAGTGGTTTTGGCACTGTGAGCAGGTGCCAGGTCGTGCTGAAAAATGAAATCTTCATCTCCATAAAGCATTTCAGCCGATGGAAGCATGAAGTGCTCCAAAATCTCCTGATAGCTAGCTGCATTGACCCTGCCCTTGATGAAACACAGTGGACCAACACCAGCAGCTGACATGGCACCCCACACCATCACTGACTGTGGGTACTTGACACTGGACTTCAGGCATTTTGGCATTTCCTTCTCCCCAGTCTTCCTCCAGACTCTGGCACCTTGATTTCCGAATGACATGCAAAATTTGCTTTCATCAGAAAAAAGTACTTGGGACCACTTAGCAACAGTCCAGTGCTGCTTCTCTGTAGCCCAGGTCAGGCGCCTCTGCCGCTGTTTATGGTTCAAAAGTGGCTTTACCTGGGGAATGCGGCACCTGTAGCCCATTTCCTGCACACGCCTGTGCACGGTGGCTCTGGATGTTTCCACACCAGACTCAGTCCACTGCTTCCTCAGGTTCCCCAAGGTCTGGAATCGGTCCTTCTCCACAATCTTCCTCAGGGTCCGGTCTCCTCTTCTCGTTGTACAGCGTTTTCTGCCACATTGTTTCCTTCCAACAGACTTACCATTGAGGTGCCTTGATACAGCACTCTGGGAACAGCCTATTTGTTGAGAAATTTCTTTCTGGGTCTTACCCTCTTTGCTTGAGGGTGTCAATGATGGCCTTCTTGACATCTGTCAGGTCGCTAGTCTTACCCATGATGGGGGTTTTGAGTAATGAACCAGGCAGGGAGTTTATAAAAGCCTC
This sequence comes from Ranitomeya imitator, assembly GCF_032444005.1. Lineage (NCBI taxonomy): Eukaryota > Metazoa > Chordata > Amphibia > Anura > Dendrobatidae > Ranitomeya > Ranitomeya imitator. The sequence continues at coordinate 45,384,852 of NC_091287.1, read as the reverse complement.
AGGTATCTTTTGCATGTGTTTAGAGTTAATTAGTTGATTCAGAAGATTAGGGTAATAGGTCGTTTAGAGAACCTTTTCTTGATATGCTAATTTATTGAGACAGGTTTTTTGGGTTATCAGGAGTTGTATGCCAAAATCATCAGTATTAAAACAATAAAAGACCTGACAAATTTCAGTTGATGGATAATGAATCTATAATATATGAAAGTTTAATTGTAATCATTACATTATGGTAAATAATGAAATTTAACACTATATGCTAATTTTTTGAGAAGGACCTGTATATAAATAGTCACACATATCACCAGGCCTAGCACCACAGGCACTACCAAATACATAAAGCAGCAATCATGATGTAAATACTCACTAGGAGGTAGGGTCTGCGTGCTCCCGCCGGGACCTGGCTAACGGGCACTTACCTGTATTGGATAAGGCTTTATTTTGCATGCAACTCACGGAGATACATTGTAGGATTATTGTTCCTTAGGGGTCTGGTTTCTATCATGTCCTCATATCCAGAGGACATTGACTTAGTGTGTGTAGGCATATGTTTTATGCTGTTTTTAAAGTATGTTTTTAATATCTAGCACTGTTTGTTGGTCTCAATAAAGATTTGTTATTGATTAATACTGTGGCTCAGTGTGCACCTCTTTTGCGCTTCTTTTTCTTTCCTTTCGCTGCATGATATTTACAGGCGCATTGGTAGCATCGGGCATATATGGTGAGAAATATTCTGGTGGTGCCCGCTCGACTTTCTCTATTTTTGTCTATAGAGTTTATATTTCTATTGATACAATTTTGGCATGCATAGTACTTAATATATTTTATTGTATTTTTTATGGGTAGTGCAGTGACCGAAAAAGCGCTGTACTGCTTTTAGACTCTTTATTTTGTTTTTAGCACCTTAAAATAATTTTATCTCTTGGTAAATCAGAATTTCATGAATGATACAAAATATGTTTATTTCTTTTCTTTATTTTTTAAATTGGTAAGGTGGGTGATGTAACCTTTTGTATTTTTTTTCTATATTTTTTAAACTGAAATGTCGGGTTTCCTATGAGATGGGTGCTTGAAAATGACACGGCACATGCATGGTTCGTGTGCCGTGAGATTTCTTTCTCGCACCCATTGACTTTCATTGGTGAGTCTAGACCGTTTCACTCGGCCATATGCAGCATGCTGCAAATTTTTCCTCACCTCAATTCCAGGTGAGGAAAACTTGCAGATGAGCTCTGCCTCATTGACTAACATTGAAGCTAGTGCAATGCGATGTTTTCTCACAATGCACTCGTCGAGTTTAAACACAGATATGACCGCACCCTTATTCTGCGTTTCTCCCTTTATACTTTTACTAGACCCCCCAAGGAACTTATCTAGATGTGTGGTGAGCACTTTGAACCCCCAAGTGTTAGGGCTAGTGGAACGCACCAAATAATAAGATAGATTAAGGTGCGTTTGCAGCCCGGGGTCCACCGTGCAGAGATGGAACCTGCTGCCAAGTAATGACGGACTATATGGCGGTACAATGTGAATGCACACACGGTTTAACTTCACCCTGTGTGAAGGAAGCAAACCCTGTTAAGTCACAGGGCCGCAGTACCGCACGCAAGAGCGCAAGCAAGGAGTCACCAAGCTCAGTCCCAAGACCTGGGATCCGAGTCTGTCTAGACTACTTGCGCTCGACACCGCTAAGGGGGTGTCAGCGTAACCAAAGTAATAATAACAGATGCACGAGAGTGCATGCGGTGCCGTACTGGCGGACGCCACTAACCACCCAGGCATGGGTCAGGAAAGCGCTGTGAAAGCGCATGGCGCCGCACTGGCGTTCACAGCAATTAGACGCTGTATGGTGTGTAACGTGCTGGTAGCTAAGTCGGGCGCTAGATAGCAATCACCCACCTTCCGCGAACAGTCATCCAATAGGGAGGGGATTTTAATGAACGACTTTCACTCACAACACACACATGTTTACAATTGTACACTAGCGCATGGCCGTGCGGTCATGCGCAGCTTATATAGCTGCAGCACGTTCAGGACCTTCCAATAAAGGACCAATGGGAACCGCTGCAGCATCTGAGCATGTGACCCTCGATCTCCAATGGGAGATCTCACCCTGTGCATGCTCAGAAGGGAAAAAGCAGGACTTAGATCCCAAAAGCATCTGCTCGTCGCTGCCCAGCACTGGCTTCAATGGCAGAAGCAGGCAAAGCAGCAGTAATCCTATGCACAGAGTGAGACTGAGCAAGACGCTGGGAACGACGTCTCCGCTGAGCAGACTCCACTGTGGCTGGAGAAGAATGGGAGACCGCAGTGGAGATGGTTCGAGATTCCCCCTGTGCAGAGGCGGGAACTCGACACCTAACACCAAGTGCTTCACAGAAGTTTATAACACAGAGCCATGAAAATAAAAAATAATTTTTCCCCCACAAAAATAAGTTTTTAGCCCCCATTTTGTTATTTTCCAAAGAGTAATAGGAGAAATTAGACCCCCAAAGTTATTGTGCAATTTTTCCTGAGTACGCTTATGCCCCATATGTTTGGGTAAACCACTGTTTGGGCGCACTGTCATGATCCCAATGGCAGGGGATCACAAAAGGACAAGCACAAAAACAAAACAAGCTCTAGGGTGATGGAACCTGAGCTGACCGCGATCCTGAACCTAAACACACAACTAGCAGTAGCCGGGGAACGTGCCTACGATGATTCCTAGACGTCTCGCGCCAGCCGAAGGATTAACTTCCCCTATAAGAAGAAACACAGACCTCACTTGCCTCCAGAGAAACACCCCACAGAAATAGCAGCCCCCCACATGTAATAACGGTGAAATGAGAGGAAAACACATACGTAGTTATGAAAATAGAATTAGCAAAAATGAGGCCCGCTAAAGCTAGATAGCAGAGGATACAAAAGTGAACTGCGCGGTCAGCGAAAAACCCTTCAAAAAACCATCCTGAAATTACTTGAACTCATGTGCCAACTCATGGAACATGAGGAGTAATTTCAGCCCACCAGAGCAACCAGCAGCAAGGAATCACATATCTGCAAGCTGGACTAAGACAAAAATTAAACAAAACGTGGAACAAGAAAATCAAAACTTAGCTTGTCCTGAAGATAACAGACGCAGGGAGCAGAGGTAAAAAGACACGCTGATCACATTGATAGCCGGTGAGGAAATGACAAAAAAGCCAGGTTAAATAGGAAACTCCCATAACCTGATGGAACAGGTGGACACCAGAGACCGCAGAGAACACAAGTCACCCAGTACCATCAGTAACCACCAGAGGGAGCCCAAAAACAGAACTCACAACAGCGCACGTCGGGGCTCGGAAGGGAGGGAGCACCATTTAATTTTTTGAATGCAAGATTGGCTGGAATCAATGGTGGCACCATGTCACGTTTGGAGACCCCTGATGTGCCTAAACAGTGGAAACCCCTCAATTCTAACACTAACCCCAACACACCCCTACTCTAATCCCAACTCTAGCCATAACCCTAATCACAACCCTAACCCCAACACAACCCTAACCCTAATCCCAACCCTAACCCCAACACACTCTTAACCCTATTTCCAACCCTAACCCTAATTCCAACCTTAACTCTAATTCCAACCCTAACCCTAAGGCTATGTGCCCACATTGCGGATTCGTGTGAGGATTTTTCCGCACAGTTTTTGAAAAATCCACAGGTAAAACGCCCTGCATTTTACCTGCGGATTTATAGTGGGGGTTTTGTTGTGCGGATTTTTACCTGCGAATTCCTATTGAGGAATTCCTATTGATAGGTTCTATCACAGTGATCAATCACAGCGATCAAAATGTACCTGGAATGAATCTGCTGGCCATTTTGGAAGATGGCGGTGCCCATGGAGAAGACGGACGGACACCGGGAGGGACACCGGAGCTCGGTAAGTATGCGGGGGTGGGATGGGACCACGGGGGGGGAGATCGGGCTGCGGGGGGAGTGGACAGGAGGACAGAGGGGAGTGGAGGACAGCAGAAGACAGGATGGAGGACGGTGGCGGTGGATCGGTGGCAGTGGCAGATCGCGGTTTCCAGCCATGGCCGATGATATTGCAGCATCGGCCATGGCTGGATTGTAATATTTCACCAATTTTTATTGGTGAAATATTACGATTGCTCTGATTGAAAGTGAAAGTGAAACGGCACTTTCAACAGCCAATGAGAGCGATCGTAGCCACGGGGGGCGAAGCCACCCCCCGGGCTGAAGTACCACTCCCCCTGTCCCTGCAGGCCAGGTGAAATTACACTTAACCCTTTCACCCGACCTGCAGGAGCGCGATCATTCTGTGACACAGCATATGCGTCACAGGTCGAACTGGCACCTACTTTCATGATGCATACGCTGTGTCACAGGTTGGGAAGGGGTTAATTTAAATAAGAGGAGTATGTGTAGTACCCTGCGGCAGCCACTACAAGTAGATGGAGCAGTCTGGCAAGTAAGCATTTCTGACCGCCACTGACACCGATAACAGCTGATAGATATTTCTGATTACTTAATGAACTTTCAGCCCACAACTATTTCATGTGTATGGCTATCTGTAGACTCCATTGGTCATCTGCAGAACATTGTGGTGCTCTCGAACTTTAACATCCTCAGCAGTCTTTACGCTTTCCCTCCCTGTGTGTATTCTTTTAATCCACAGCACAGTGAGTATCATACAGTGGGGGGAAAAAGTATTTAGTCAGCCACCAATTGTGTAAGTTTTCCCTCTTAAAAAGATGAGAGAGGCCTGTAATTGACATAATAGGTAGACCACAACTATGAGAGTCAAAATTGAGAAAACAAATCCAGAAAATCACCTTGTCTGATTTGGCAAGATTTCTTTTAATTTCCATTATCCACCAGTCTTCTACTTCCATGCTCTGGTCCTCCTGACTTGTTGACTTAATAACCTCACTTGTTGGCAAGTGTGTCTCATCATAATCTACCTCTTGAGACACTAATTGCCGTTATCCACGTCATTTTCTTCTGACCGTGGAGGCTCAAATATTTGGGCATCACTACACAAGCTCATCATGTCCCTCTTGAAACATGCAGGGTGAGAGGCCAGAATCAATAAATGGAAATGGAAAGCGCTTCTCGGAGTGTCCAAGTGTCTCATGGGAGTCGCCATGGTGGGAGGAAGGAGGATCAGGGTGAGGATTATGTGGTCCAGGCGATTGGCTAGTGAAACTGGACCGTGTGGAAGATGGGTTGGTTCTGGGAAACATACTGGAAGCATTATCTGGTATCCACCTGACCACCTGTTCGAACTACTCTGGCTTCAAGAGTGGAGTCCCTTGCCCCCCTGCAAAGTGGATGTGCGTGTTTGTTGTGCTCCTGCAGCAGGCAAAGTTTCACCTGGCCCACGGCCTCAGCCTCTGCGTTCACCATCAGCACGACCACTTCCCCACCCCTTACCGCACACCTCCCGCATTTCAAATTAGGTATATATATACTAGCTATTGAACCCGTTCTACGCCCGGGTGGCGAGCATTTATATTGGTATATGGTCTCCATCCTGGTATGTGCTGCTCCATCCTGTGTCCCCATCCTGTCATGTGCTGCTCCATCCTGCTTCCCCATCCTGTCATGAGCTCCTCCATCCTGCATCCCCATCCTGTCATGTGCTGCTCCATCCTGTGCCCCCATTCTGACATGTGCTACTCCCATCCTGCTCCCCCATTCTCACATGTGCTGCACCCATCCTGCGCCTCCATTCTGACATGTGCTGCACCCATCCTGCGCCTCCATTCTCACATGTGCTGCACCCATCCTTGCGCCTCCATTCTGACATGTGCTGCACCCATCCTGTGCCTCCATTCTGTCATTTGCTGCTCCCATCCTGCGCCCCATCCTGTCATGTGCTGCTTCCATCCTGCACCCCCGTTCTGTCATGTGCTGCCCTATTCTGACATGTGCTGCTCCCATCCTGCGCCCCCGTTCTGTAATTTGCTGCTCCCATCCATATGCCCCATACGCTGCTCCATAAAGGTTGATGGCCCCATAAGATGCTCCATAGTATATGCCTCATATGCTCCTCCATTATGGTTGATGGCCCCCATAAGATTCTCCATAGTATATGCCCCGTATGCTGCTGCATTATGGTTGATGGCCCCCATAAGATGCTCCATAGTATATGCCCCGTACACTGCTCCATAAAGGTTTATGGCCCCCATAAGATGCTCCATAGTATATGCTCCGTACACTGCTCCATAAAGGTTTATGGCCCCCATAAGATGCTCCTTACTATATGCCCCGTATGCTGCTCCATAAAGGTTTATGGCCCCCATAAGATGCTCCATACTATATGCCCCGTATGCTGCTCCATAAAGGTTTATGGCCCCCATAAGATGCTCCTTACTATATGCCCCGTATGCTGCTCCATAAAGGTTTATGGCCCCCATAAGATACTCCATACTATATGCCCCGTATGCTGCTCCATAAAGGTTTATGGCCCCCATAAGATGCTCCATACTATATGCCCCGTATGCTGCTCCATAAATGTTGATGGCCCCATAAGATGCTCCATTGTATTATATGCCCCATTTGCTGCTGCGATATATAAAAAAAAAAAAAATACCATACTCACCTATCGTCGCTGGGCGCCGAGTGCTGGGGGGCCTGATCAGGCGGGGACACCGGCGCGCTGTGGGGGTCAGATGCCGGTATCGCCGCTAGCTCAGGCCCCCGACACTTGCTATAGTCACCTGGCCCTGATCCAGCGCTGCGTGCCGCTCCGTGTTCCGGGTCCTCTGGCTGTGACTTTTCAGTTAGAGGGCGATGCGCATTAAGCGCGTCATCGCGCCCTCTGAACTGTGAACGTCACAGGCAGAGGACCCGGAAGATGGAGCAGCGCACAGCCCTGGAACGGGACAGACAGGTGAATATAGCTTATACTCACCCTCCTGGCACGTCCCTGCCTCTCCGTTGGAGATCGCGGTGTGCATTCAGTGCTTACGCATGCCGCGATCTCCTGGGAGCATCACTCTGTGGGATCCAGACTGCACCGGCGCTTGCGCAGTCTATAAAGGCTTCGGACAGAGTGATGCTCCCAGCCTTATATTATAGATCCCTATGGGAGCACTTATCACCTGGCTTTTCTTCCTTTGACTAATGATTTTATTGCTGAATTATTATGGACTCCAGCAACTATATTAAAAAATCTAATCTAAGACTGGAGGTCCCCGGAACAACAATGTGGAGGTCAACTCTTTTTTTAATGCCCAAAGAAGACAATATGTGATTTTTTTTCGCCCGTATTTTGACAATTTATTCAGTTTTAGACTGAAAGTATCAGAGGATCCTCCAGTAGTTCTGGGCTCTGAGTCATTAATGGAATGCAAAGGTCCAGCAGAAGACAGTCCCTCTAGGGTGTACTATGGAGCTAACTACTTACCACTATCCTATGTTTCTTCTGGGGCGATCTACAAATGATCTATTAGACCATATTAATCCTATGTCCTGGTGGATCCAGGATAATCCAATTTAAAACGGTATGATGTGCATATATATACCTATAAATAGGTATATATAGAGAAAATATTCATATTATATCAAATAACATAAAGCTTAGGCATTTTATCTGCAGTATATACTATGACTCAGTCATCGGTATAGAAATTGCCCTTTAAAAACACCCACCAGAATTATGAACATTGATTGAGTGTATGCTGCATTATATTAAACGTTCACAAACTAAAATTGTGAAGTTGCCATGGGGACTAACAATAAACTGCATCATTACACATCTGATGATAGAAGTAAGTGTATCTTCAACTTGTCAGGAGATTCATCATTTGTCTTCACTAATCTAAGTATGTCCTGAAATAAGCACCATGATGCCAAAACTTGTGTTCAGAAATGCAAATTTGCTCAACAAGTAAAGAAATATCATCCATAAGTATTTTGAGACTGCAGAATACTAAAATTGGAAACTATTCTATCCATAAAAGGCTGAAATGAGAATATCCCTTTAAAGAGTAACTCAACTGATATTTTTTATTTCTTGATAAGGCTTTGCAAAATTATGAATTTTTGTAATATACTTCCTAACTTATTTCTCTCCCAAATACTATGCATCAGTGCTGTTTTACTCATTTAGGTTAAGTTCCTGAAGAATCTGCTTTGCACTGCTCTTCAGCAATAATCCATACAGTCTATGTTAGGGACTGTCTGAGTTCTATGGAGGATAGTGGAGACGCTCTTGCCGGGAAAGTCCTTAACATAGACTGCTGATTTTTTGCTGAGAAGAAGATGAATGGTGGATAAGCAGCCTCAATCAAGTTCCAAAGAAAGCGGTCCTGCAGGCTCAGGCTCAGGGTACATCAGTGTCAGCGCAAAGTATCTGTTGTCATTTGAATAAAAAGAAACGGTATGGCAGGAGACCCAGGAAGATCACTCTGCTGACACAGAGACATAAAAAAGATAGACTGCAGTATACCAAAATGTACTTGAGTAAGCCAAAATCCTTATGGGAGAGCATCATGTGGACAGATGAGACAAATAAATAGCTTTTTGGTAATGCACATCATTCTACTGTTTACTGAAAACAAAATGAGGTTTACAAAGAAAATATCACAGTGCCTACAGTCAAAAATGGTGGAGATTCAAAGATGTTTTTGAGTTGTTTTGCTGCCTCTGGCACTGGGTGCCTGGATTGTGTGCAAGACATCATGAAATCTGAGGATTACCAGTTGATTTTAGATTACAATGTAGTCCCCAGTGTCAGAAAGCTGGGTTGGCGTTCTAGGTCATGGGTCCTCCAGCAGGACAATGGCCCCAAACATACTCCAAGAAGCCATCAGAAATGGATGGAAACAAAGAGCTGGAGAGTTCTGAAGAGGCCAGCAATCGGTCAGGATCTAAATCCCATTGAACACCTGTGGAAAGATCTCAACATTGCTGTTGGGAGAAGGCACCCTTCAAATATGAGAGACCTGGATCAGTTTGCAAAAGAAGAGAGCTCCAAATTTCCAGTTGAGATTTGTAAGATGTTTGTTGATGGTTATAGGAAGTGATTGATTGCAGTTATTAAGTCCAAAGGATGTGCAACCAGATATTAAGTTGAGGGTGCCGACAATTTTTCCTGGCCTATTTTTGGAGTTTTCTGTGAAATTAAGTCCAATTTGCCTTTTTTTCAGTTTTTTTGTATTGTTCCAATAAGCACAAAGGAAATAAACATGTGTAGAACAAAACATGTGTAATTGCAATATTTTTCTAGCAGACAATTTCAAGGGTGACAACACTTTCGGCCATGACTGTAGTTTCATAATTTCAATAAAAGGGATATAGAAATGCTGGCGTATGAATTTCATATTTATGTTTCCATAACTTTATGCAGCATTTTTCTTTAGTGCATATGCTAATAAGTCCACATTCGATATGTATTTGGGGCGTTCTTTTATTCAGCACAAATATTCATCTCTGACTCTTCCTACAGGACTGTCTGTCTCTGAGATCTACAAGCTTTTTTTTGCACCTTTGACACCACCACGTATCAAGACTACATGAACTGCCAGTGCTCCTCTAGCTAAAGCCCTAGATTTATGTATAAAAAAGAAATAAGAAGGCAACAATAACAGGCAATCCTTGCATGTGCTATGGCTGTGGAACAGCCGTGAGACATGCAGCCACGGGGACTAGAACATATGTTTTTGAACACTCCGAATACACTCAGTTAGCACTTGAGCATGTTTGGATACGGTCTTATCCGAGCACATTCGCTCGTCATCACTAGTCTCAGAATTTAGATACACATTATGCATATGATACTCAGAGAAGCAATATGAACTGACCAAATTGGGGGAAAACAAAGGGCAATAGAACAAAACAAAAGGACAAAATTGAGTATTATTGCTACTTTTACTCCAGCAGATATTACATTGGGTTCCTGAAGAATCTCTATAATCATTGCATAAGAAAAAGTATACTGTAAATGGTACAGTATATAATACTTCTCACAGCTGAAAATTTGCTATAATTCTATTCAGGGCTGCCACTAGAAATTTCGGGGCCCCATACTGGCAAAATTTTCGGGGCCCCCTTGAGACTCCGCCCAGGCTCCACCCCAGCCCCGCCTCCAGGCTCCACCCCTCGAGCTGTCCACAGTCCCACCGCTCTCTCTTGGAAAAACACCACTACTCACCTATCACACATTAACAGTTCCCATCACCAGATCACACATATAGCCGGCAGCTTTTGTTTTGGCCAAAAGATTTTTTATGCCGCCACCATAACACAGTAGACACTTTTGGCCGGGCCCTACTCTACTGTAACCTATTAAATATTTGTTAAAATATGCAATACAATTTAGGTATATTTTTATTTATTTTTCAATTTTTTAAATGACCAATAATATCACATACAAAGAACAAATACCACAGCACTATGACCAGATGACATATTACCACCACAGTGATCGAATATCACATACAAAGAACAAATACCGCTACACCATTACCAGACCACATATTACCACCACATAGTGACTGAATACTACAATTCTGATCAGTAATAAAAAAAAAGCACCATACTATCACCATAAGTGCCATTATACACAGGAGATCTGTACTTAGTATGCAGTGTCTGTGTACAGATAATACAGTGATCACTAGTGAAATTATACACAGGAGCTCTGTATACAGTGTATAGTGTCAGTGTATAGGTAACACACTGACTCACCAGTGACGTCTCTAGGTGAAGTCCTTCATCTTTCATCCAGCACAGACCGCCATCATTTCATCCAGCCAGGACTCGTTTCTGCAGGAAATAACACAGTTATCTCGAGCTCTGCTTGTAGAATACATTAATTAATTTTCCCAACTTCTACATTACACCACATGAAGAAAAAGAGGCGACATAGTATCACTCTACACAGTAACAGGATCGCCCCCTCATTTAAAACAGTATCCTCAAAAAATAAAATAAATACATCACTGCAGTAATAATATCCCTAAATTAGTCCCTATGGTAATAATATTCCCCATCCTGGCCACCGTGTGTCTCATTCCTGGCGTCAGCCATATGTTCTCCCATCCTGCCCTCATGAGTATCCATTCTGCCCCATATGATCTCCCCATCCTGACCCATTTGTCTCCATCATATCAATCCTGCCCCATGATCCTGCAAGATCTGTCTCCAATTCTGCCCCCAGTGTCTCCAATCATGCCCCCATGTCTCCAATCATGCCTCCTGTGTCTCCATTCTGCCCCATTTGTCTCCAATCCTTCCCCATCTGTCTCCAGTCATGCCCCCATGTCTTTCATCATACCCCGTATCTCCATTCTGCCCGTGTCCAGCATCTCTGCCCCTGTGTCCAGCATCTCTGCCCGTGTCCAGCATCTCTGCCCCTGTGTCCAGCATCTCTGCCCCTGTGTCCAGCATCTCTGCCCCTGTGTCCAGCATTCTGCCCGTGTCCAGCATTCTGCCCCTGTGTCCAGCATTCTGCCCCTGTGTCCAGCATTCTGCCCGTGTCCAGCATACTGCCCCTTTGTCCAGCATACTGCCCCTTTGTCCAGCATTCTTCCCGTGTCCAGTATTCTGCCCCAGCGTGTCCAGCATTCTTCCCCAGCATGTCCAGCATTCTGCCCCAGCGTGTCCAGCATTCTGCCCCAGCGTGTCCAGCATTCTGCCCCAGCGTGTCCAGCATTCTTCCCCTTTGTCCAGCATAATGCCCCTGTGTCCAGCATAATGCCCGTGTCCAGCATCTCTGCCCCAGCGTGTCCAGCATTCTGCCGCTGTATAGCATTCTGCCCCTGTGTCCAGCATTCTGTCCCTGTGTCCAGCATTCTGCCCCTGTATCCAGCATTCTGCCCCTGTATCCAGCATTCTGCCTCTTTGTCCAGCATACTGCCCCTTTGTCCAGCATACTGCCCCTGTGTCCAGCATCTCTGCCCCTGTCCAGAATACTGCCCCTGTGTCCAGCATAATGCCCCTGTGTCCAGCATAATGCCCCTGTGTCCAGCATAATGCCCCTGTGTCCAGCATAATGCCCCTTTGTCCAGCATAATGCCCCTGTGTCCAGAATACTGCCCCTTTGTCCAGCATAATGCCCCTGTGTCCAGCATTCTGCCCCTGTGTCCAGAATACTGCCCCTTTGTCCAGCAATCTGCCCCTGTGTCCAGCATAATGCCCCTGTGTCCAGCATAATGCCCCTGTGTCCAACATAATGCCCCTGTGTCCAGCATAATGCCCCTGTGTCCAGCATTCTGCCCCTTTGTCCAGCATAATGCCCGTGTCCAGCTTTCTGCCCCTTTGTCCAGCATAATGCCCCTGTGTCCAGAATACTGCCCCTTTGTCCAGCATAATGCCCCTTTGTCCAGCATTCTTCCCCTGTGTCCAGCATAATGCCCCTTTGTCCAGCATTCTTCCCCTGTGTCCAGCATAATGCCCCTGTGTCCAGCATAATGCCCCTGTGTCCAGAATACTGCCCCTGTGTACAGAATACTGCCCCTGTGTCCAGCATAATGCCACTGTCTGTGTCCAGCTTTCTGCCCCTTTGTCCAGCATTCTGCCCCCGTGTCCAGCATCTCCTCTGCCCGTGTCCAGCTTTCTGCCCCTTTGTCCAGCATTTTGCCCCTGTGTCCAGCATCTTCTCTAACCAGCTTTCTGCCCCTTTGTCCAGCATAATGCCCCTGTGTCCAGAATACTGCCCCTTTGTCCAGCATTCTGCCCCTGTGTCCAGCATTCTGCCCCTTTGTCCAGCATAATGCTCCTGTGTCCAGAATACTGCCCCTTTGTCCAGCTTTCTGCCCCTTTGTCCAGCATAATGCCCCTTTGTCCAGCATTCTTCCCGTGTCCAGCATAATGCCCCTGTGCCCAGCTTTCTGCCCCTTTGTCCAGCATAATGCCCCTGTGTCCAGAACACTGCCCCTTTGTCCAGCATTCTGCCCCTGTGTCCAGCATAATGCCCCTGTCTGTGTCCAGCTTTCTACCCCTTTGTCCAGCATTCTGCCCCTGTGTCCAGCATCTCCTCTGCCCCAGCATGTCCAGTATTCAGCCCCCGTGTCCAGCATACTGCCCCGGGCCCCCTCCCCTGGATCGCCGCTACCAAAAAAAAAAAAGACTTCTTACCTTGCCATGCTCCCGCGGCGGGCGAAGCTCCTCCACGCAGGTGAAGGACGCACTCGCCGGCGGCTGACGATGACGTCAGACGCCGGCGAGGTGCGACTGCGCACTGCCGCCGTTCAAGTCAGCTGCCAGCCTCCGACTGGCTGGCGGCGACTGTTAACTATTGACGTGCGAGCACGGGCCCGCACGTCAATAGTGAGCCGCAGCGCCTGCAGGGGGGGCCCGGTGAGCAGATGAGACGGGGCCCGATGCGGGCCCCCTCTGCCCACCGGGCCCCATACGCCAGTCATGGCTGTCATGCCCTGATGGCGGCCCTGATTCTATTATCTAAACTCTAGACAAGTGTTCCCCAACTCCGGTCCTCAAGAGCCACCAACAGGTCATGTTTTGAGGATTTCCTTAGTATTGCACAGGTGATTGAATGCTTGCCTGTCCAGGTGATGCAATTATCACCTGTGCAATACTATGGAAATCCTGAAAACATGACCTGTTGGTGGCTCTTGAGGACCGGACTTGGGGAGCACTGGTCTAGACAGTCAGTCAGTATCATAAAACTCTGTCCTGTCCTGAAGATTTGCTAAAATCTACCATTAATACCCAAGAAGAAAGGCAATCAACTCCAAAAAATATGAGAAACCGATAAACGGTGGAAGCACAACACCCAAATCACCATAATAAACCTTATTGATACAATCAAAACAGTAGAATAAAAACTGGATAAAAAAAATGAGAGGGTGGAACAAAGAACCTTAATCCTTCAGAGACGATCTCATTGAAACCGATACAGGCAAGAAAAATCCAAAAATGTCAGATATTTAAGTGCACTCACATAATAAGTACATGTATATATTACTCCAACTATACATACTGAAAAAATGTGCAGGCAATATTGTGCAATAATCCTGCAGAGAGCAGCAGAGAATAGACACATACAATTCTTGTCCCAAAATAATAGGTAAATAGCCAAACAATAAAAAGCGATAGTGCAAAAACTCGCATAATGGGGATAAATAACAAATATATTCATTGGTGTATATGATATTTCTCCCCATTTTGGGCTATTTGGTCCCTGTGTTAGTGTGGTTTGTTGTTCCACTCCTATTTTTTGTCCAGTTTCTATTGTGGTGTTTTTATTGTATCAGTGACGATTATTATAATGATTTGGGTGTTTTGCTTCCATTGTTTATCGGTTTCTCCTAAAATCTAGCATTGTAGTTAAATTGATTCAATGTGGTATTCAGGTTGTTTAGCTCACACTTGGGCAGATGACCGTTTATTTCACATCCGAGAAAATCGGTCCGGGTTATGCTAATCACATTATGATCAGACTAGCTTTTGTGTCATTTGATGGCTTTTGTATATGCTCATTATCTTCTAGTCTCCTACTGGTGTTTTAGCTACCCCTCTATTTTCTGTGGGACCCTCCATGTTTTTTAACCTTTTTTTGGAATGATTAAATAAAATACTTCTACAATTTATTTATGGCTATTTGTCCTATATGAATAGGGCATTCTAGTTTAATTGCACTTTTGCCAAATACTTTGTGCCTATACAATAGGATCTTATCCTACTGAAAATATACTCCTAGTCCTTATGCATGATGTATACTGTGGTTAATTCTATTTGTGATGGCATACTTTGGCTGAATGTTTGTTCTTTCAACCTGTATTCATAGGAATCGTGTGCAAGTTAAGTTTTATTTGCATCGTAAATACACACCATTAATTAACCAATTAGAAATAGAGTAAGTAGAGTCACACGTTCCCTGCTGAATAATTTCAATAGAGAGCATTTTTCTGTTTGCAACCAATGGTGACATAATAGCTGTTGGACTTGGTTGGTGTAATGTAGCTCTGCTTGTGGTGGCCTGACAGCTCTTTCTAGGGCTTCCATGGTCAGGCTTTGTACAAGCCACTCTGTTTAGTAAGTCCCATGGGAACCCTGGCCTTCAAGCCCTTTTAAAACCTGTATAGGAATCTGGACTTTCTGGGTGATGTTCATAGAGTGTCTGTTGGCTGGTGGAATGAGCTGGCAGAGAGAATGGTAGAAAATCGAGGTCTTACTAGGACATTAAAGAAACAGTCGAGAAGTAATAAAAAAATTGGCGTCAGGAACTAAACGCCAGAAAATACTGAATACTAGAACTAGATAAGCAACAAACCAGGGTGATTACAATCTATAATTGGCAGCTAGAAATAGATGCTGAGGGTTTAAATGGGGAGTGGTTCCTCCCAAGGATCACAGCAGAGATCTGATATCCTACTGATAATCAGTACCCTGTAGTAAGACACAGACTCCCTGTCTGGTTGGAAACTTGTCACACTGGGTGAGGGAGAAGTTAGGTGCACAACAACGGGAAGAGGGTGGCGAAGCCAAGACACTAGGAAAGGGGGGAGTGGAGACCTCTAGGCAGATCTGACAACACCTTGTCTGCCCTAATGTGCCTAAATAGGTTCCTCACCTATCGCCGAGAAGGAACCTAATCCCTGGCTGCCCCTAGTGATAGGCCCTGCATAAAGAGGGGACAGGATGCATGCTAGTCAGCCCCCACTACAACTAAAGACAAAGCAGGAAAACAAACCAGGGAATACACTTAAATTGAGACGACACACGAGAGCTCATGCCAGCAATTCTCCAAGAGAACTCCAAGAAGAGACTAGTTGACTTCTAGTACTTCCAACCAGACAGAGGTAAATGGAGCTAACACCAGCGCCTTGCTGAAGGGTATTTAAACATCCAGCAAGGGTGTGTCAATAAGCAGCAGAAGGTGGAGGTCGCTGCTAGGTCCTAAAGGGAGAAGGATATCACTCAATACAAAGATGAAAATGAAGAAGGTGCGTGCAAAACCAGCCGAATCCAAAATGACTGTCGCACCTGGCACACCCGTGACAGACCACAAGCTTCAGCCAGAATAATGTAAAACATGACTGTGCTTGCATCTCCCAACACAGTCGGCAGTGCAAGCACAGCGCTGCCTAATGGCAGAGGCAGAAGTCGAAGGAGAGACTTCAGATACAGAAATTATAATTGGAAAGTAAATACCAAACCCCAGAAAAAAACAAGTATACACCTCCAAGTTTATAACCCACCTTCTATTAGAATTTTTCCTGATTCTAGGTACAATTCACCAAAGTAAACTGCACATGTGATGTATTTTTGTCTTTTAACAGGGACACGATTCTAACAAAATGCCATATGGTCTGCTCCGCACAGTATGATATAGCTGAGACTCCCCAAGCAAAATCTGTTGACACATATATTGATGATTAAAAAAACACACACAGAAGCTTATGCCAAACACATTTCATCTGTTACATGGTAGAAAAGTATTTATTTTATTCTCAGATGCACATGACTTGACTAATGGGTTCACTGCACAAAAACAAAAATAAAACATACATGGAGAAGTGATAATATTGTGTCCAAGAAAAACAGATATAACGGTTTATTATGTCTTCCTTTATGCTCGCGATGGTGGTTTCTACAAGGAACAAGGGGATCTCTATAAGGGGTGCAGAGATAGCAATGGGGATAAGATAGTAGTCATATCTGAGTCTAATGGCCCCACATAGAAAAACAGCAGTAATATAACACACGCATGGTAATACATGGTAATACCGGCCTGTATTACAGTATGCATTAGGTTAGGGTATCAGGGGCTCAGAACAAGTTACGCATTTCGGAAAATGTACAATATCCAAAGATGTTTTAGAGATTTTGCATATCGTAAGGGATCAATCACAGCTAACAAATCTCTAAAACCACAAATATAAAAAAAATGCCAACATGACTTTTCAGAGCCAGGTAAATCTTTTTTTTGGGATCATTTTGCCTGAGGAAATCAAGCTCCCTAGTAATTCTGCTTACCTTGACAAAGGATGTTATATCCTTAGGCCATACCACCGTTACACAAATAAACATCACCTAATCTGCTTTATCCAATGATCATTCAATTTTATGCAGCTTGGAGAAAGAAAGTCTGCATAAAAAATCAATGTACGTGCCTTATAATTCTGCACACAGCATATAACTATAAAGATATAGAATCTTGGAGTTGGAAGGGACTTCCAAAGTTAACGTGTCCAACCCCCTGCTCAATGCAGGAGTCACTAAAATATCTCAGACAGATGTCTGTCCAGCCTCTATTTGAAGACTTCCATTGAAGGAGAACTCACCACCACTCATGGCAGCCGCTTCCACTCATTTATTACCCTCACTGTCAAAAAGTTTTCTCTAATATCTAATCTGTATCTTTTCCATTTCAGTTTCATTCCATCTCGTGTTTCCATGTGCAAATGAGAATAATGATGATCCCTCTACACTGTGATGGCCCTTCACATATTTGTAGACAGTTATTAAGTCTTCTTAGCCTTCTTTTTTTTTTACATGAACATACATGAAATTACACAGCAAGAGCATGCAGATGATCCAACAGGTGTATATACAAGGTATACAGCACACCCGCCTAAAATTGAGTATAAACATAAGGATGAATGACCTCGGGGAGCACTGCTCCTAATAGCCAGTTTTCTACTCCACACTGATGAGGGGCAAATACCCCAAAACAGCTGTCTGTGGATGGATACCATGTTTTGGCATAGGTGGTTTTCCTTTTTGGATGCTGGCCTTCCCGTGGTTGTTCCTTCCCGGTGAAAGACCTGGCTATTTATTGCTTGCGTTGAGAAACACGTGATGGTGTCTCCGCGGCTTTTCTATATAAAATTGAGTATAGTCACAAGACCAGAAATAGTATTGTAAAACAGGAGACCAGTGACAATGAACACTATTGTAAAAGTGCCCTGTGGGAAACCATTCCCACCAAGGACAACAACTGCAAGGAGTTTGTATATTCTCCCCGTATTTGCATGGGTTTCCTCCGAATTCTCCGGTTTCCTCTCACACTCCAAAGACACACTGATATGGAATTTAAATTGTGAGGCCAAATGGGGACATTGATGATGGTGTCTGTAAAATCGCTCCCGAATATGATGGCACTAAGCAAATAAGAATAAGAAATAAATGAATAAAATCCTCAGAAGAAGCATTTCTTATGAAACGGTTTGATATTGCATTTGAAGCTCATGCCGTGGTACACTCTTTGTGTATGTGGGGATATGTATTCATTCTCACTCTAGATTGAATTTATTTGTAGCACTGGTTTCATACAGGACAGACCTGTTTATGAA
The DNA here is from genome assembly GCF_032444005.1 of Ranitomeya imitator. NCBI lineage: Eukaryota > Metazoa > Chordata > Amphibia > Anura > Dendrobatidae > Ranitomeya > Ranitomeya imitator. Next base: position 45,366,595 of record NC_091287.1, on the reverse strand, counting down.
GGGGGGCTGGCTAACAGCTCAATTCAATAGTAGAGCCAGCCCCTTTCTCTGTCATGGCTGATCCATACATGGGAATTCGAAAGTGAAGCCGCAAATGCAGAGACCAAAGCAAAAATAATTTCTCTATTTGTGGAGACATCATCTGACAGGTGCAGTCAGTGGCGTGGCCAGTGATCGGCTCCAGCTGTCACGTCTGTACAATTGGATCAGATATATCCATAGGACCAGTGACATAACTTAAAGCTTGTGCAATGTAAAATCGCCAACGGGGCCGTCAACTAGCACAGGTCTTTAATAGTAGCAGTCTTTTCCTTTGTGGCCCCCTTAGTCTCCAGAGCCCAGGTGCAATTGCAATCCCTGCACCTAGTATAGTTAAGTCCCTGCATAGGACCCAGGAAGCATTTCATAGGAAAGACAGGAGATAGCTAGTTTAGTCATTTTTTAAAATTATTTTATTCTTAGACCATTCTGGACCTGCATTTAGAAAGTATTACTGACAACCCCATTAATAGTTTGTCGTTCATATGTAGCAGAGGTAATATCTATGAATACACATAATGGTGAAATTCTCCAGAGCAGAACCTTGGGGAAGATTTGGAGCGTCCCGACATATCTCATAGCTAGAAATAATAAAAAATAATAATACTACTATTACTAATAACATATATGACGTTCACTCATGTAAAAGATCATCCCATTCTTTACTAAATTACATCACATTTACGTAAATGACGGTAATAACCCCAAATAATACTTTCCTCCTCATAAAAAAAACTTTGTAAAGCTTCTCTCTCTCCATTGCCTCCCTAATGGATGACCGATGAGCACAGTTACTTTAAAATGGCTGACTTTGTAGTGTGATTACACTGAAGATCACTATTCAGCTCCCGATAGCGGCTCCTCAGCTGACTTTGGAGATATTTACAGCCTAAGCTCATTTGCAAACATGTCCCTTACTCTGAAAATCTAATTAAATAACTGGAACCCCCTGTTGATCTTGACAGAAGAAATCAATCTTGGTAGAAAGGTAAGTGTCTGCACTGTGTTCTAATAACTATGTAGATAGAGCGCCCATTGTTCCCATCTGAATGTGTCAGTGTCAAAGCAAAGAACAAAACCAAAAGCGACACAGCCTCATGTATTCCTACCACGTTCATCCTTTACACAGGTGCAGCATTTTTATGCCCTTTGCCGAAAGGTACCGTCACACTTAGCGACGCTGCAGCGATACCGACAACGATCCGGATCGCTGCAGCGTCGCTGTTTGGTCGCTGGAGAGCTGTCACACAGACAGCTCTCCAGCGACCAACGATGCCGGTAACCAGGGTAAACATCGGGTAACTAAGCGCAGGGCCGCGCTTAGTAACCCGATGTTTACCCTGGATACCATGCTAAAAGTTAAAAAAAACAAACACTAGATACTTACCTACCGCTGTCTGTCCTCCAGCGCTGCGCTCTGCTTCTCTGCTATCCTCCTGTACTGTCTGTGAGCCGGAAAGCAGAGCGGTGACGTCACCGCTCTGCTTTCCGGCTCACAGCCAGTACAGGAGGAGTGCAGAGCACAGCGCTGGAGGACAGACGGCTGTAGGTAAGTATCTAGTGTTTGTTTTTTTTTACTTTTAGCATGGTAACCAGGGTAAACATCGGGTTACTAAGCGCGGCCCTGCGCTTAGTTACCCGATGTTTACCCTGGTTACCAGTGAAGACATCGCTGGATCGGTGTCACACACGCCGATCCAGCGATGTCTCCAGGGAGTCCAGCGACGAAATAAAGTTCTGGACTTTATTCAGCGACCAACGATCTCCCAGCAGGGGCCTGATCGTTGGTCGCTGTCACACAGAACGATTTCATTAACGATATCGTTGCTACGTCACAAATAGCAACGATATCGTTAACAATATCGTTATGTGTGAAGGTACCTTAAGTCTCGGTAAACTAAAATATTGGTCTTATCTCTCGCTAGATTGCATCTCAGTGGTCACTCGATGCTGTCTTCAAACTTATTCTTATTATATATTAAATTTTATGTGTAATAGTCACATATTTTTAGTTGATTTTTGGGGGGTATAATATAAGACAGTTGGGCAGGTCGTTTGGCGCAGCACTGGTCCCCAGTTCAGGTCAGCTCTCTCTGGCCATGGACAGGAGCTGCGTGAATTTCCTTGCCCTCTGGAATCCTAGGTTTCGGCCTATCATTAGCCGGGCTGGTGAAACAGTTGAGGCAACTTCAGGCTGGCAAATCAAACAATGAACACAGGAACCCGAAATCTCATTGCCAGAGAACCCTGACCTGGAACGTGGATCAAGGTTGTGAGAATTGATCAACTCATCTCAAATTACCAGTTAATTTCACATCACCCAAACTGGTAATAAATGGAGTCCCTTCCTTATAATTTAATAGTGAAAAACAGAGAGCACTATTTTGATCCCTTGCCAGATTAAACATTTGGGATATCCACCTTTTATTTAAGTGCATAGCAAAGATTACAATTTTTTCTAGTCCATCTACAATGGGATAAAATTGTTATTAACAGTACTTCAACCTTAGGCTAAGTTCACACTGCGTTTTGGTCATACATCAATGGCTGCATTGGGAATTCCATCTTAAGTCCTGATAAGTTGTAATTCGGCAAAACCTCAGATATGGTCATTGACTTTAACAAAGAAGATGGAGTCACTTGTGCTCAGTCTGGCCTTTGTTTCAGCAGCATCTGCCTTCTTGAAGTGGGTACAACAGCACAGTGGACACAGTGACTCTGCTTCCTCAAACGCAATATCTCCATCAGGGGTCCTGCTTGAAACCCATTTCTTAGGTCTTCAGGTGGAAGCCCCGAGAGCGCCTCTGATGTGTGGAAAACACACAGTGTGAACATACCCCAACAAGGTTGTCCATTTGGTACTAGAACAGAGTGCTGGGTTCTCCTGGATGTGTGTTGGGGTCTCCTAAACTTGGATCTGATGCTGCGTAGACCCTCTACCCCTCGATGTGTACTGGATGCTTGGACATTATGTTATTGCCTATTGAGTTATTAGGAATAAAATAAAATGCTAGTTTTATATTGCACAATTTGGGCACAGACAAAGGCAATAACCCACTGACTTACAGTATAGTACAAAGTGACATTGGCATAATTCATGAGAAAATCACCTAGGGTCGGTGCCAGCACTCGGCATACTGCATCATGTGCCAGTGTCCACAGCACTTGAGGTCCTCTCTATCCAAATTTCCATTGGAGATATCCACTGGACATGTGTGCCCTACATTTAATAACTTCCACCTGATGAAGACGGGGTACCATTGAAACGCGTTGTGGTTTACACCAATATTTTTGTCCTGGCTTCATTTCAGCGCTCCTGTGACCGTACTTGTTTTTTCAAGCTACATATAATAAGGGGCTCAGCTCCAATTCATGCCATGGCGGGTGCCAGCTATGTTATACTGTACACCCACATCCAAGAGAAACTGCTGCTGAGCTAGCACTGATGGCAGCAATTTATCCTCTTTAATCCAGATGTCAACAGTGACAGCAGCATATAAGAGGCTGATAATTGGGAAAGGAGCCCCTTCCAACACCCATCAACCCCCCCAAAATATGATTGGGGGGGCTGATTTACAGGAGATAGGTAATTTTACAAGACACTTTAATATTACAGCATTCCAGTATATTGCACAAGCAATCAAGTGATCGTTGATGCAATTCTTTTAGTGGGGCCAATAAAAGATGTAAAAAAAAAATTAGGAACATTAAAAAATATAAAAGATCATATCATTAACATTTTCCCAGAGCTCTGGTACATTGGTAGAGCTATTTCAGCTGTTATGTTTTACCAGTTAAAATAATAAAAACTTCTGTATAGATACAGGAACACATACATAAATAAAATAATTGTTTGACATGGAAATTAAAACTTAATTTAACAGAATTAAAATCTTAAAAAAAATAAATAAATAGAAAATAAAATAATTAACAAAAATAAAAAATTATAATAATAAAAACCCTATATGTTTGGTATCTCCACTGTCCTACACAGTGTACAGAGCTGGGTTGTTTGGCTTCTGTTCGCTGTTTACATTCGTCCTCTACCAGAGCTGAAACCAGGGACTACCGGGTGTCAGACTTCCGCTGATCTGATATTGATGGACTACCCTGAGGATAGGTCATTAATATCTTAGGCACCTTTAATGGACAATAGGTATATCATTGAGACATGATCAATTACTGGCCCAAAACCTGTTCTGAATCCACTCACAGTATTTTCATGAAGATTTTCCGTAGTTTCAAAGTGCCAAATAAATTTAGTGTTACATGTAAAATGGCATTTTATTTTTTAATTATCAAGCTCTTTATTTAAAAAAAAAAAAAATTAAGAATCACTGTGGCTTTTTAGACTCCTACTTCCTTCTCATGAAGAGTTTTCAGCAGTTTCTTTGTCATCAGAGGCAGCAATACAATAACACAGCTGACAACACAGGACCTTTACAGACGCTCATTAGATGCTTCAATACAAAAGATTGAGTTTAAGTCGTCTGTTGATTGTGGCTAATGTGCATGTGTTGTTTCCTCAAACAGCAGGAAGTTATAGTCTAATAAGCCTCAGTGGCCAATGTAAAAATTGCAAGATTTCTAGTTTTTATGTTTAATAAAGATTGTGAAATAGAAAAAAAAATTGCTATTTTATCATCAAATCCTGATTCAAACAATAAGTCAATTTCTGATGACATGCTCCCTTTAATGAATTTGTTCATTGTCAAAGGGTGATTTCCTATTCATGGGGATAACCTGCTGACCACTGGTCATACTCTCAGCAATCCTAAGATCAGTGCTTTGGAATCCCAAGAATGGGGCTCTGCAATTCTGTCTTGAATGGAGTGGGGGTGTGCTCCATTTAAAGGGAATCTGTCACCAGGTTTTTGCACTCCCCCATCTGAGAGCAACATAATATAGGGACAGGGACTCTGACTCCAGCAATGTATCACTTACTGGGCTGTTAGCTGTAGTTTTGATAAAATTACTGTTGTATCTGCTGCAGATCTAGCAGTTCTCTGAATGTTGAGTTGTGTATAACCCCGCTCGCATCACTGATTGGTAGCTTTCTGTGCACATAGGCGGAAAGATGCCAATCAGTGGTGAAAGGTGGGGATATACAGAGCTTATGAGTAGGGAGGACTAACTGGCAGTAGCTTTACTAGTCCTCTAGTGACCATCTCCTCTTGATGAAAAAGTCATCTTATAAAAAATACAGCAAGCAGCCCAGTAAGTGACACATCGCTGGAATCAGGGTATCTGTCTCTACGTTATGCTGCTCTCAGATTATACCACAAAAATCTGATGACAGAGTCCCTTTAAGCTAAGACTGCAGTGTCCTATTCTTGGGTTCCATAACTCTGATCTTGATATTGCTGGGGGTCTCAGTAATTGGACCCCCAGTGATTAGCCCTTTTCCTCATAGTTTGTAAGCTTGCGAGCAGGGCCCTCATTCCTCCTGGTATCTATTTTGAACTGTGATTTCTGTTATGCTGTAATGTCTATTGTCTGTACAAGTCCCCTCTATAATTTGTAAAGCGCTGCGGAATATGTTGGCGCTATATAAAATTATTATTATTATTATTATTATTATTATTAGCAACAGATATGGCTAAACTGTGATTTTGAGATTAACACTTTACGTAGCTTGGACATAAGCCGATAGTTGAATATTTTGTTTTCTGATTGACAAACTCAGATGCTAAAGGAGGATCACAGCTAGGGTCTGACCGAGCCACCGGAGAACCGAAGAATTCTCCGGTGGGCCCAGGTCCTGACACCTGCTGGCATACAGTGCCAGCAGCAGCCTAGGGCCCCCGCTGTTCCAGGGGCCCCAGTCAGTGGGGTGTCGCTAATAGCAGCACACCATGCAGCTGCTATGGGGCCCTGGTGCCAGCGGAGCAGCAGCGGGTGACAGGAAGCCTAAGCCTGATCCCGCTGCTAAAGTGAAATGAATATTCACACTTCCTCACGCCCCCTGGGCATGGAGAGGAGTGACTTTATTTCACTTTAGTAGCGGGCAGTGTTTGCCACAAGCTGCGGCTAAACACTGCCCGCTATCAGAGCCTGCAGACCAGGGCCCCCGCTCCCTCAGGGGCCCCCAGCCCACACGGCCGCTATGGGGCCTTAAGGCAGGGGTCTCGGCGCCAGCGCCGCCCCCCAGCACTCGTTAAGGGGGAGAGAGAGTCAGATGACGCTCCCTCTCCCATCATTCCCCTCGCCTCTGATACACAGCGGGTGCGCGATGACATCACTTCATCGCGTACCTGCTGTGTACGAGTCCGCTCCTGACAACGGAGCTGGAATCAGCGTGGGATGGGAGCGAAGAGGAGAGGGGAGTATTGTGGTTTTTTTTATATCACTGAGTCCTGGTTTTATGGGGAGGTGAACTGCATGATGCCCTATGGAAGGGGGGTGAGCTGCATGATACCCTATGGAAAGGGGGGTGAGCTGCATGATACCCTATGGAAGGGGGTGAACTGCATGATACCCTATGGAAGGGGGGGTGAGCTGCATGATACCCTATGGAAAGGGGGGTGAGCTGCATGATACCCTATGGAAGGGGGTGAACTGCATGATACCCTATGGAAGGGGGGTGAGCTGCATGATACCCTATGGAAGGGGGGTGAACTGCATGATACCCTATGGAAGGGGGGGTGAGCTGCATGATACCCTATGGAAAGGGGGGTGAACTGCATGATACCCTATGGAAGGGGGGTGAGCTGCATGATACCCTATGGAAGGGGGTGAGCTGCATGATACCCTATGGAAGGGGGGGTGAGCTGCATAATGCCCTGGGGGGTGAGCTGCATAATACCCTATGGAAGGGGGGGTGAGCTGCATAATGCCCTGGGGGGTGAGCTGCATGATACCCTATGGAAGGGGGGGTGAGCTGCATAATGCCCTGGGGGTGAGCTGCATGATACCCTATGAAAGGGGGTGAGCTGCATGATACCCTATGGAAGGGGGCGTGAGTTGCATGATACCCTATGGAAGGGGGGGTGAGCTGCATAATGCCCTGGGGGGTGAGCTGCATAATACCCTATGGAAGGGGGGGTGAGCTGCATAATGCCCTGGGGGTGAGCTGCATGATACCCTATGGAAGGGGGGGTGAGCTGCATAATGCCCTGGGGGGTGAGCTGCATGATATCCTATGGAAGGGGGGTGAGCTGCATAATGCCCTGGGGGGTGAGCTGCCTGATACCCTATGGGGGGAGTGAGCTGCATGATACCCTATGGAAGGGGGGTGAGCTGCATAATGCCCTGGGGGGTGAGCTGCATGATATCCTATGGAAGGGGGGTGAGCTGCATAATGCCCTGGGGGGTGAGCTGCCTGATACCCTATGGGGGGAGTGAGCTGCATGATACCCTATGGAAGGGGGAGTGAGCTGCATGATACCCTATGGAAGGGTGGGTGAGCTGCATGATACCCTATGGAAGGGGGTGAGCTACATGATACCCTATGGAGGGGGTCAGCTGCATGATACCCTATAGGGAGGGTGAGCTGCGTGATGCCCTATGGAGGGGTGAGCTGCATAATCCCCTTGGGGGTGAGCTGAATGATACCCTATGGAAGGGGGGTGAGGTGCATGATACCCTATGGGGTGGGTGAGCTGCATGATGCTCTATGGGGGGTGAGCTGCATGATATCTTATAGGGGGTGAGCTGCCTGATACCCTATGGGGGGAGTGAGCTGCATGATACCCTATGAAAGGGGGGTGAGCTGCATGATACGCTATGGAAAGGAGGTGAGCTGCATGATACCCTATGGAAGGGGGGGGAGCTGCATAATACCTTATGGAAGGGGGAGTGAGCTGCATGATACCCTATGGAAGGGTGGGTGAGCTGCATGATACCCTATGGAAGGGGAGTGAGGTGCATGATACCCTATGGGGTGGGTGAGCTGCATGATGCCCTATGGGGGGTGAGCTGCATGATATCCTATGGGGGGTGAGCTGCATGATACCCTATGGAAGGGAGGTGAGCTGCATGATACCCTATGGAAGGGGGGTGAGCTGCATAATACCTTATGGAAGGGGGAGTGAGCTGCATGATACCCTATGGAAGGGGGGCTCTGCTGCATGATACCCTATGGGGAGGATGAGCTGCATGATGCCCTATGGATGGGTGAGCTGCAAAGTCCCCTTGGGGATGAACTGCATGATACCCTATGGAAGGGGAGTGAGCTGTATGATACACTATGGGGAGAGTGAGCTGCATGATGCTCTAAGGGGGGGGGTGAGCTGCATGATACCCTATGGGGGGTGAGCTGCCTGATACCCTATGAGGGGAGTGAGCTGCATAATACCCTATGGAAGAGGGAGTGAGCTGCATGATGCCCTATTGAAGGGGGTGAGCTGCATGATACCCTATGGAAGGGGGTGAGCTGCATGATACCCTATGGAAGGGGAGGGTGAGCTGCATAATTCCCTTGGGGGGTGAGCTGCATGATATCCTATCGAAGGGGGGTGAGCTGAATAATTCCCTATGGGGGGTGAGCTGCCTGATACCCTGTGAGGAGAGTGAGCTGCATGATACCCTATGGAAGGGAGAGTGAGCTGCATGATACTCTATGGAAGGGGGGGAGCTGCATGATATCCTATGGGGGGGTGAGCTGCCTCATATCCTATGGGGGAGTGAGCTGCACGATACTCTATGGAAGGGGGGTGAGCTGCATGATACCATATGGAAGGGGGGTGAGCTGCATGATACCCTATGGAAGGGGAGGTGAGCTGCATGATACCCTATGGGGGGGTGAGCTGCATAATTTCCTAGGGGGGGTGAGCGGCATCCTATGGAAGGGGGTGAGCTGCTTGATACCCTATTGGGAGGTTGAGCTGCCTGATACCCTATGAGGAGAGTGAGCTGTATGATACCCTATGGAAGGGTAGTGAGCTGCATGATATCCTATGGAAGGGTGGGTGAGCTGCATGATACCCTATGGAAGGGGGTGAGCTACATGATACCCTATGGAAGGGGGGTCAGCTGCATGATACCCTATGGGGAGGGTGAGCTGCGTGATGCCCTATGAAGGGGTGAGCTGCATAATCCCCTTGGGGGTGAGCTGAATGATACCCTATGGGGAGGGTGAGCTGCATGATGCCCTATGGGGGGTGAGCTGCATGATATCCTATGGGGGTGAGCTGCCTGATATCCTATGGGGGGAGTGAGCTGCATGATACCCAATGAAAGAGGGGTGAGCTGCATGATACCCTATGGAAGGGGGGTGAGCTGCATGATACCCTATGGAAGGGTGGGTGAGCTGCATGATACCCTATGGAAGGGGGTGAGCTACATGATACCCTATGGAAGGGGGGTCAGCTGCATGATACCCTATGGGGAGGATGAGCTGCATGATGCCCTATGGAGGGGTGAGCTGCAAAATCCCCTTGGGGCTGAACTGCATGATACCCTATGGAAGGGGGGTGAGCTGCATGATACACTATGGGGAGGGTGAGCTGCATGATGCCCTATGGAGGGGTGAGCTGCCTGATACCCTATGAGGGGAGTGAGCTGCATAATACCCTATGGAAGGGGGAGTGATCTGCATGATGCCCTATGGAAGGGGGGTGAGCTGCATGATACCCTATGGAAGGGGGGTGAGCTGCATGATACCCTATGGAAGGGGAGGTGAGCTGCATGATACCTTATGGGGAGGGTGAGCTGCATGATGCCCTATGGGGGGGTGAGATGAATAATCCCCTTGGGGGGTGAGCTGCATGATATCCTATCAAGGGGGGTGAGCTGCATAATTCCCTATGGGGGGTGAGCTGCCTGAGACCCTATGGAAGGGAGAGTGAGCTGCTTTATACCTTATTGAAGGGGGGTGAGCTGCATGATATCCTATGGGGGTGAGCTGCCTCATATCCTATGGGCGGAGTGAGCTGCATGATACCCTATGGAAGGGGGGTGAGCTGCATGATACCCTATGGAAGGGGAGGTGAGCTGCATGATACCCTATGGGGGGGTGAGCTGCATAATTTTTTTTGGGGGGTGAGCGGCATCCTATGGGAGGGAGTGAGCTGCATGATACCCTATAGAAGGGGGGTGAGCTGCATGATACCCTATGGAAGGGGGGTGAGCTGCATGGTACCCTATGGAAGGGGGGGTGAGCTGCATAATACCCTATGGGGAGGGTGAGCTGCATGATGCCCTATGGGGGGTGAGCTGCATGATACCCTATGGGGGGTGAGTTGCCTGATACCCTATGAGGGGAGTGAGCTGCATGATACCCTATGGAAGGGGGAACGGAAGATGGCGGCCGGCGCGAGCGGCTCGGCGGACTACGGACGGTGAGAATAGCAGATTTTTTGCTTTTTTATCATTTTTAACATTACATTTTTTTGCTATTGATGCCGAATAGGCAGCATCAATAGTAAAAAGTTGGGGACACACAGGGTTAATAGCAGCGGTTACGGAGTGCGTTACCCACGGCATAACGCGGTCCGTTACCGCTGGCATTAACCCTATGTGAGCGGTGACTGGAGGGGAGTATGCGGGCGTCGGGCACTGACTAAGGGGAGTAAGGAGCAGCCATTTTCTTCCGGACTGTGCCCGTCGCTGATTGGTCGTGGCTGTTTTGCCACAACCAATCAGCGACTTGGATTTCCATGACAGACAGAGGCCGCGACCAATGAATATCTGTGACAGAAAGACAGACAGAAGTGACCCTTAGACAATTATATAGTAGAGAACCCAATAAGCCTTTTTGCATTCGTGCTGTTTTGCTTGATTAGGTTTCTTTAATGCTTCAAGAACATTGAGTCCCTAGCTGATAAATATATTATTCTCTAAAAATAAATAAATGAAGCGCTATTCCACTGAAGGAAAGTCTTTGTAATTAAATTAAAGAGGATATACTGTACTCCCAGAAGAAAAAAATCAGTTTTCATCAGCTTTTTCATGTATTTTCCATGTCACTATCTATATTTTTAAAAAATCATCATTTTTCACACTAGTCGTTGAACTTTACATTAGAATGACAAATCCTGTTCTGTAGAGATGGCTTCTCAGCAGTTATGTCATTACCATCACAGGCAGGATTATTATAAATCTGGAGGCATACAACACAAAATCACACCGCTCACAATAGTTTATGGTTGTATCTGACCTCCTCCGGTTCTCCGGTGGGCCAGTCCAACCCTGTCACCGCCCCATTCAAGTCGGGCACTTTAGAGCCTCATTCTTGGTATTGTAGGTGGTCCCAGTGATCCTATATGTATATTGGGGATAGATTGTAGCTTGCTAAGTTGTGAAAACCCCTGTTATATTACACATGAAGTGCTTATTGCTCTGTAGTATGGAAATAAGGAACCTAAGTGTTAGGGGTCGAATTCCCGCCTCTGCACAGGGGAGTCTCGAGCCATCTCCGCTGCAGTCTCCCATTCTTCTCCAGCTGCAGTGGAGCCTGCTCAGCAGAGACGTTGGTCCCAGCATCTGGCTCAGCATGATACTGTGCAGATGGTTACTGCTGCCTTTCCAGGCTCAGCCATTGTAGCCATTACTGGTCAGTGGCGAGCAGACGTCTCTGGGACTAAGTCCTGCTTTTCCCCTTCTGAGCATGCCCGGGGTAAGACCTCTCATTGGAGGTCGGGGGTCACATGCTCAGGTACTGTAGCAGCTTCCATTGGTCCTCTATAAAGGTCCTGAAGTTTCTGCAGCTATAAAAGGTTTGCATGGCTGCACGGCCATGCGCTAGTATCAGCTTATGTTATGAGCTTTAGCTACTCAGTAGTCTTGTCTGCTTGTGGTCAGGGTCGGCTGAAATAAGCCACTAGAATACCGGCACCTCCGGTGAGGAGTTTGTATGGTGAATTCAGGGCTGGCGTAAAGCCATTAGAATTCCGGCTCCACCGGAGAGGAGGTGTTTGTGTGCTTGCTACTCCCTGACCACTGATTGCTTTTGCTCTGTTAGGCAACTGTGTTCCCCTGTGATGCTAACAGGGCGCAGCATTTTCCCTTCTGTTCGACTCTGTGAAGTAACAGAGTTCGCTTCTACTGCCATATTGTGCCACCATTTGCTAGCAGCAGGTTGGTCTCCTGCACGGTGGACCCTGGGCTGCGAACGCACCAATAATAATATCTAAATATACTCGGTGCGTTCCGCCAGCCCTAACACTAAGTGACTCCATCTGGAATCATGGAGGTCCCGAAACCATTGCTGTGTCATGTGCATGAGGCTTAAGAAGAACTTAAAGAGGATGTGTCATCAGATTTCACAATATAAGCTATATACATTAGTTCGAATTAAGACATTAATGAAGCAAGGTCCAGTTACGAACCGTGATGCATAGACTGGACACGAGTTTCCTGACCTGAGCTCTGCAATCTCATTGTCATACATGAGGTTTTTTCGTTGGTGTCAGAAGACTAGGGGCCAGTCCATACATCATAGTCTGTCCATACCCTGTGTTTCAAGGATGTCGGAATTCACCCTAAAAAGGATCTTTTAGACCTGATAAGATTGGTGTATTTACTTTGAAAATGTACATCAGAATAGAAGGGTTGTCCGGTCACATCATATCGATGACATATCTTTAAGATAGGGCATCAATATGATATCAGTAGGAGGCCTACATCTGTAACTCTCATGGATCATCTGTTATTCGCTCCCGTGGCTGACGAATGTAATGATATTGACCATAGCTGTAAAGTTCAACTCCAATCAATATGTCGTGAACTCCCAGGTATTGCAGAACAGCACCTATTTTTTGAATATAGTAGCTGTTTTACAGCGCTCAGCAGTGGCTGCAACATATTGAATTAAACTGCACCTTACATCAAGTATCCGAGAGCAAATAAAAGGTGATTAGTGGAGGTTCAGGGTGTTAGACCCCATTGATCTTATACTATAAACCTATCCAAGGAATAGGTCATCAATATGTTGTAACTGGACAACTCATTTAAGATGAACATTTAATGGGCTTAGTTATAGAATAAAATGGCTCATGGATCCAATTACATTCAGCCTCTGCCCAAACAGCCAGACTGACAGGCAGCTTGTCCCGAGCAATGTGAGATCACAACAGTGAGGAGGGACACTGAGGCACTGCCACTGAAGCTAGGTGACCATAGACTGAGTTTAAACTTGAACTAAAACTTGTGCAAAGAATTGCACAGCCATATTGACATGGATTTTCAAAGTAAATACAGCATACTTATAAAGTCTACGATCTATTTAGTATTACAGTGGGTACAGAAAGCATTCATAACCCTTTAAATTTTTCACTCTTTGTTTCATTGCAGCCATTTGGTAAATTCAAAAAGTTCAATTTTTTTCTCATTGATGTACACTCTGCACCCCATCTTGACTGAAAAAAACAGAAATGTAGACATTTTTGCAAATGTGATAAAAAAAAACTGAAATATCACATGGTCATAAGTATTCAGACCCTTTGCTGAATATTTAAGTTGTGATCCTCCTTGAGATGGTTGTACTCCTTCATTGGAAGCCAGCTGTGCTTAATTAAACTGATAGGACTTGATTTGGAAAGGCGCACACCTGTCTATATAAGACCTCACAGCTCACAGTGCATGTCAGATCAAATGAGAATCATGAGGTCAAAGGAACTGGCCAAGGAGCTCAGAGACAGAATTGTGGCAAGGCACAGATCTCGCCAAGGTTACAACAGAATTTCTGCAGTACTCAAGGTTCCCAAGAGCACAGTGGCCTCCATAATCCTTAAATGGAAGAAGTTTGGGATCACCAGAAGTCTTCATAGACCTGGCCGTCCAGCCAAACTGAGCAATCGTGGGAGAAGAGCCTTGGTGAGAGAAATAAAGAAGAACCCCAAGATCACTGTGGCTAAGCTCCAGAGATGCAGTAAGGAGATGGGAGAAAGTTCCACAAAGTCAACTATCACTGCAGCCCTCCACCAGTCAGACCTTTATGGCAGAGTGGTCCGACGGAAACCTCTCCTCAGTGCAAGACATATGAAAGCCCGCACAGAGTTTGCTAAAAAACACATGAAGGACTCCTAGACTATAAGAAATAAGATTCTCTACTCTGACCAGAGGAAGATAGACCTTTTTGGTGATAATTATAAGTGGTATGTGTGGAGAAAACCAGGCACTGCTCATCACCTGCCCAATACAATCCCAACAGTGAAACATGGTGGTGGAAGCATCATGCTATCAGGGTGTTTTTCATTTGCAGGGACAGGATGACTGGTTGGCATTGAAGGAAACATGAATGCAGCTAAGTACAGAGATATCCTGGATGAAAACCTCTTCCAGAGTGCTCTGGACTTCAGACTTAGGGTACCGTCACACTAAAACGACGCTGCAGCGATACGACAACGATGTCGATCGCTGCAGCGTCACTGTTTGGTCGCTGGAGAGCTGTCACACAGACAGCTCTCCAGCGACCAACGATCCCGAAGTCCCCAGTAACCAGGGTAAACATCGGGTTACTAAGCGCAGGGCCACGCTTAGTAATCCGATGTTTACCCTGGTTACCAGTGAAAACGTAAAAAAAAAACAAACACTACATACTTACATTCCTGTCGCGTCCCTCGGCGCTGTGCTTCTCTGCACTGACAGTGAGCGCCGGACAGCCGGAAAGCAGAGCGGTGACGTCACCGCTGTACTTTACGGCTGGCCGGCGCTCACCAGTCAGTGCGGGAAGCTGAAGGCGAGGGACATGACCAGACACCGGGAATGTAAGTATGTAGTGTTTTTTTTTACATTTACACTGGTAACCAGGGTAAATATCGGGTTACTAAGCGCGGCCCTGTCTGTGAAGACATCGCTGAATCGCCGTCACACTCGCCGATTCAGCGATGTCAGCGGGAGATCCAGTGACGAAATAAAGTTTCAAACGATCTGCTACGACGTACGATTCTCAGCGGGGTCCCTGATCGCAGTAGCGTGTCAGACACAGCGAGATCGTAAGGATATCGCTGGAACGTCACGGATCGTGCCGTCCTAGCGACCAAAGTGCCACTGTGTGACGGTACCCTTAGCTGATGGTTCACCTTCCAACAAGACAATGACCCTAAGCACACAGATAAAATAACAAAGGAGTGGCTTCAGACCAACTCTGTGACCATTCTTGACTGGCCCAGCCAGAGCCCTGACCTAAACCCAATTGAGCATCTCTGGAGAGACCTAAAAATGGCCGTCCACCAACGTTCACCATCCAATCTGACAGAACTGGAGAGGATCTGCAAGGAAGAATGGCAGAGGATCCCAAATCCAGGTGTGAAAATCTTGTTGCATCATTCCCGAGAATATTCATGGCTATACTAGCTCAAAAGGTGCTTCTACTTAATACTGAGCAAAGGGTCTGAATACTTGGGATGTAATAATAATAATAATAATAATCTTTATTTATATAGCACCAACATATTACGCAGCACTTTACAGTTTAACAGTTTCAAACACAACAGTCATAAGTAACAACGTTAACAATACAATAATTAAAACAAAATAAGATGACCCTGCTCGTGAGAGCTTACAATTTACATCTAGGTGGGGGAGATACAAAGCACAGGTGTGTATTTACAATGATATATTTACAATGATGGTCCAGCCATCTTCAGGGGATGGGGGACAGATGGAAGTAGTGAATGGGCTACACACCCACACAAACCTAAAAAGACTTTGATTAGGGAACGTGATAGGCCACTCTGAACAAATGTGTTTTGAGGAAGCGCCTAAAACTATGCAAATTGCGGATGGTCCTAATATCTTTGGGTAGAGCATTCCAGAGAATTGGCGCAGCGCGGGAGAAGTCTTGGAGTCAAGAGTGGGAGGTACGGATTAGTGCAGAGGTTAGTCAAAAGTCGTTTGCAAAGCGCAGTGGTCGGTTAGGCTGATAGACAGAAATGAGGAAGAAGATGTAAGGGGGTGCCACACTGTGGAGAGCTTTGTGGGTGAGAATAAGTACTTTGAATTGGATTCTATAATGAATGGGCAGCCAGTGTAACGACTGGCAAAGAGCGGACAAGTCTGAATACCAATTAGCTAGATGGACAACCCTGGCTGCCGTATTAAGGATAAACTGGAGAGGGGAAGTCAAGTAAGGGGGAGGCCAATTAATAGAGCATTGCAGTAGTCCAGGCGGGAGTGGATCAGGGCGACAGTGAGGGTTTTTGTTGTTTCCATCGTGAGAAAAGGGCGGATTCTAGAGATGTTCTTTAGGTGTAAGCGGCAAGAGCGGGCAAGAGATTGTATATGGGATGTGAAGGAGAGATCGGAGTCAAATATAACACCCAGACAGCGCGCCTGCTGCCGGGATGTTATTATGGTGCCACCAACGGAGAGGGAAATGTCAGATTTAGGGAGGTTAGTATGGTGGGAGCAGAAGAAGTTCAGTTTTGAAGAGGTTGAGTTTCAGATAGAGAGCGGACATTATGTTGGAGACTGCGGACAGACAGTCATTGGCTTTCTGTACTACAGTGGGAGTAAGGTCAGGGGATGACGTGTATAGTTGTGTGTCATCAGCGTAAAGATGGTACTGAAAGCCAAATCTGCTGATGGTCTGTCCAATTGGGGCCGTGCAGAGAGAGAAGAGAAGGAGGCCAAGGACTGAGCCCTGAGGTACCCCGACAGCGAGAGGAAGAGGAGATGAAGTGGAGCCAGAGAACAGAACACTGAAGGAGCGGTCAGAAAGGAGGAGAACCAGGAGAGAGCAGTGTCCTTAATGCCTAGTGACTGGAGCCTAGAGAGAAGGAGAGGGTGGTCAACAGTGTCAAAAGCTGCAGAAAGGTCAAGAAGAATGAGCAGAGAGTGGTCACCATTACATTTTGCTGTCAGAAGGTTGTTGGTCACCTTGATGAGAGCCGTTTCTGTCTAATGTAGGGGGTGGAAGCCGGACTGTGAAGGGTCTAGGAGGGAGTGAGTGTAGAGGTAAGGGTAAGGCTGGAGTAGACTAGGTGATCCAAGAGTATAAGATCATTCGTAATAACTTGTTATTGTCTTTCACTCATTTGTTGTGTCCAGAGCAGGCAACATGTTTGATGCATGGACTCCGTGTTTATCGTAAATGTTCCTATTTACATTGCTTGCTTTATTGGTTTAAGCATTATTTGTTGTATTAAGTCTTGTGTAATGAGATAGAGATTTCCTATTCTAGGCACCATTCAGTGCAGAAGCAGGCTGGTGACAGCTGGAACACGCTTGCACCCTTATAATGAAATCAGAATTTCCTTTCGCACACTACATTACTTTCTTGGATGGAATTAAAAAAAAAACGTACAGCTCCATGGAAACTCACAATAAAGTAAAGGTCTTCTAAACGTGGATACAGCGAGAGCTCATAAATCAACTCGTGCAGAAAATCAGGCATCTCGAAATTTAGTCTCTCTGCACTCGAAGCGACTGCAATATATTAGACATTAGGGAATTTCAGGCTCTTACGGCGCGCACAGTAAATAGTTAAAGATATAATTTCAATGATTCATCTTCTGTTATGTAGTAGGAGACTTACTGCAAAGGTGAGGAAGAAAAAAAAATGACAGAAGCTTTCGTTCTCCACCGTGCAATGCCGGGCATCTTATTTCCAATGACCTTCAAGGACAGTTTGAGGTCAAAACATCATTTGAAATAAATAGAAAGTGGATTTTGCCAATAATCACTTCTCTGCTATGGGCAGAATCGATGGATGGATTATGTGACGTATTGATGTCATACTTTAGATTTCAAATATCACATATGATCGAAAAAAGAAATTGATTAAAAAATATATATTCTGGAAGATGGGATCGGAAAAATATGGGACATGACAATCAGAGATCACATTTATGGTGCACGATATTCTAGAATCAGGCGCAACACACTTATATATTACAGACCTGCACGAAGAGCAATTCTCTGATATAGTCTCATTATAGACATCACACCCATTACAAGCATTCACATTCCAGTAATGAGGCAGGGAAGCTGTAAGGAAATACAATGTTCCCGGTGGCTTTCCTGTCAGCCGGTGTTTTATGATACCCTGTGCCTGCACAGCTCCCTAGGCACAATACAGGCTGCTATAAATGGAGCCTGCATTCTGCTGACAAATCCACAGGACATGGGTTGGGAACCTGATCTCAGCTCCAGCATATGTAAATCAAGACCCAAGAAAAAATAATATGAGCATACACCCTGCAGTAAGTAAATAGTAATAGTACATGTAAATAACATAAGGGACTTAGTTAACTCTGTTTTGATCAAAAAATCATAAAAGCCATCCTGCCAATTGGGACCGTCCTATCTCTAGTATTAAAACCTCACCTTCTGTCAGCCAACTGCAATGTAGATAAGGGCAGAGCAAGGTACAGGTCCGAATCCGACTGTTCAGACACCAGCCGGTGGGAAGCTATATAGATGAAATGCCTAGCTCAGAATGGGTGAGCCACATCCCTGTTTATACAGAGTACAAGAAATTACAGCAAAACCAAAGAAATGAACCGGACCATAAATTGGCATACATGCAATGTGTAGGAGCACATTCACACTGTGGCCATTTAACAGAGAAAACCCAAGCTTCCCATGAGCAGGTGTCTAAACAGTCGGACCTGTATCCTGCTCTGCTCTAATTGAGGTCGGCCAAGACGGAGTGATCTATTTCAAGTGTTTATTTCTGTTAAAGTTGATGATTATGGCTTACAGCCAATGAAAACCCAGAAGTTATTATCTCAGTAAATTAGAATACTTTATAACATCGGTTTGAAAAATGATTTTAAAATCTGAAATCTTTGCCTACAGAAATGTATGTTCAGTAAATGCACTCAATACTAGGTCAGGGATCCCTTTACATAAATTACTGAATCAAAGCAATGTGCCATGGAGGCGATCAGCCTGTGGCACTGCTGAGGTGTTATGGAAGCCCAGGTTGCTTAGGTAGCAGCCTTCAGCTTGTCTGCATTGTTGGGTCTGCTGTCTCTCATCTTTCTCTTGACAATACTCCATAGATTCTCTATGGGGTTAAGGTCAGGCCAGTTTGCTGGCCAATCAAGCACAGTGATACTGTTGTTTTTACACCAGGTATTGGTACTTTTGGCTGTGTGGACAGGTGACAAGTCCTGCTGGAGAATGAAATTTTCATCTCCAAAAAGCTTGTCGGCAGAGGGAAGCATGAAGTGCTCTAAAATGTCCTGGTAGACGGCTGCACTGACTTTGGTCTTGATAAAACACAGTGGACCTACACCAGCAGATGACACGGCTCCCGAAACCATCACTGATTGTGGAAACTTCACAATAGATCTCCAGCAGCTTGGATTGTGGCCTCTCCACTCTTCCTCCAGACTCTGGGACCTTGATTTACAAATGAAATGCAAAATTTACTTTCATCTGAAAACAACGCATTGGACCACTGAGCAACAGTCCAGTTCTATTTCTACTTGGCCCAGGTAAGACGCTTCTGGCGTTGTCTATTGGTCATGAGTGGCCGGACACAAGGAATGTGACACTTGTAGCCCATGTCCTGGATACGTCTGTGTGTGGTGGCTCTTGAAGCAATGACTCCAGCAGCAGTCCATTCCTTGTGAATCTCCCCCCAATTTTTGAATGGCCTTTTCTTAACAATCCTTTCAAGGCTGCGGTTATCCTGGTTGCTTGTGCACCTTTTTCTGCCACACTTTTTCCTTCCACTCAACTTTCCATTAATATGCTTGGATACAGCACTCTGTGAACAGCCAGTTTCTTTAGCAATGACCTTTTGTGGCTTACCCTCCTTGTGGAGTATGTCAATGACTGCCTTCTGGACATATGTCAAGTCAGCAGTCTTTCCCATGATTGTGGAGCCTACTGAAACAGAGTAAGAGACTTTTTTAAACGCTTAGGAAGCCTTTGCAGGTACTTTTTGTTAATTATTCTAATTTACTGAGATAATGACGTTTGGGTTTTCATTGGCTGCAAGCCATAATCATCAACATTAACAGAAATAGACACTTGAAATAGATCACTCTTTTTGTAATTACTCTATATAATATGAGTTTTTTTGTATTGAAGAACTGGAATAAATTAACTTTTTGATGATATTCTAATATTGTGAGAAGCACCTGTTCATGGCCAAAAGTGTTGGTATCCTTGAAATTATCTCAGAAAATGAAGATTTCTCCCAGAAAATTATTGCAAATACACATCTTTTGTTATACACATGTTTATTTCCTTTGTATACATTGGAGCAATACAAAAAATCTAAGAAAAAAGGCAAATTAGACATAATTTCACACAAAACCCCCAAAATTGGGGTCATTGTCCTGCTGAAAGACCCATGACCTAGGACACAAGCCGAGCTTTCTGACACTGGACACTACATTGTGACCCAATATCCTTTGATAATCTTTAGATTTCATGATGCCTTGCACACAGTCAAGGCGCCCAGTGCCAGATGCAGCAAAACAACCCCAAAAACATATTTGACCCTCCACCATATTTGAATGTAAGTACTATGTTCTTTCCTTTGTAAGCCTCATTCCATTTTCGGTAAGCAATAAAATGATGTGCTTTAGCAAAAACTTTATTTTGGTCTTATCTGTCCGCTAGATGCTTTCTCAGTAGGATTTTGGCTTACTCAAGTACATTTTGGCAAACTGAAGTCTAGCTTTTTATGGCTCTGTTTCAGCAATGAGGTCCTCCTGGATCTCCTGCCATATCATTTCATTTCATTCATTTTGATGGATAATTGGCGCTGCCATTCATGCACCTTGAGCCTGCAGAACAGCTTGAATTTTTTGGGAACTTGATTGGGCTCCTCATCAATCATCATCAATCATCCGGATTATCCTGCGTTGCAACCTTTCATCAATTTTTCTCTGCCGTCTACGTCTAGGGAGATTAGCTACAGTGCTATGGGTTGAAAGCATCTTGATTATGTTGCATGCCATGGACAAAAGAACATCAAGATCTCTGAAGATGGACTTGTAATTTTGAGATCATTGATATTGTTCAACAATTCTGGTTTTCTCGTCCTCAGACAGTTCTCTTCTCCTTTTTCTGTTCTCCATGCTTAGTGTGGCACACATAGACACACAATGCAAAGATTGAGTCAACTTCTCCCTTTTTATCTGGTTTCAGGTATGGTTTTCATGTTGCTCACACCTGTTACTCCCCACAAGTGAGTTTGAATAAGCATCAAATGCTTAAAGCAATGTTGTTTACTAGAGATAAGCGAATATTTCAATATTTAGTTCGGCTAACAATCGCCGAATTTGCAATATTCGCCGATTTAATCGTCAATTTAGTTGCCAAATATAGCTGAGCATACACAGCACAAAAGCCAGTGTTTCCCAGCGAGGTAACCTTGATGACATCACCACCGGTCACTGACGCTGCGCTTGCAGCAACTCATTCACCAGTGGTTCTCAGCCTGGACGGTTGCATCTTGGCATCGTCCAGTTTGAAAACTATTAATCCCCAAAACATGGATTACAGCATGGGACAGAAGGACTGATAGGTCAGGGATATTGTTGTTTTTTTATTTTCGTTTTATCACAGGAGAACAAGGGCTTCTGTGGAATAGGCGATAGGTGAGTATAACTGTGTTATTTTTATATAAAATGGAAAACTGTATTTAGTCTAATTTCTAATAAAGAACTTTATTCTGGCTGTGTCTTTATCTACCATACAACTATAGAATTAGCAATGGAAATGTGTCTTATAGACGCCTCTCCATTAGTAATCCATGGGCCAGACAATACAAAGGTGACATCAACCCCACAAATATGAACCCCACTTGCCACAGCTACAGGGCAAGTGGGAAGAGCCAGGCAAAGCACCAGAATTGGCACATCTAATGGATGTGCCTTTTCTGGGCGGCTGCAGGCTACTATTTTTAGGCAGTGTGAGGGCAATATCTATGGCCCCTTACCAGCCTGAGAATACCAGCCCCCAGCTGTGAGCTTTAGCAAGGCTGGTTGTCAAAAATGGGGGGACATGATGCAGTTTTTATGAATTATTTATTTAATTAATTAAAAAATATGGCACGGACCCCTCTATTCTTGATAACCAACCTTGCTGAAGCTGATAGCTGAGGGTTGCAGCCCCCAGCTGTGAGTTTTGCCTGGCTGGTTATCAGAAATACGGGGGGAACCCACGCCGTTTTTTTATTAATTTATTTATAGTGCAGGCAGTGACTGATGAATACTCCCATCTGCTGCTCCTGCTGTTTCTGTTATTAGCAGCAGCAGGTGTCAGGTGATGGGAGTAAGGCTGGCGTCAGACTACCGTAGAATATGGGCGAGTGCTATGCGAGAAAACATCGCATAGCACTCAGACCAGTGTTAATCTATGGGGCAGCTCACATCACTATTTATTTTCTCGGGCGTATTCAGCGTGCGTGTAAAATCGTAGCATGCTGCGATTGTCACTGAGACTTGGCCGAGACTCGCCAATGCAAGCCTATAGGTGTAAGAAAAAAATCGCACAGCACTCGGACCGTGCGATTTAGAATAGAATAGATAGAATAGATATACAGTAGGGATAAAAAAGTATTTAGTCACCAATTGTGCAAGTTCTCCCACTTAAAAAGATAAGAGAGGCCTGTAATTGACATCATAGGTAGACCACAACTATGAGCGTCAAAATGAGAAAACAAATCCAGAAAATCACCTTGTCTGATTTGACAAGACTTATTTTGCAAATTATGGGGGAAAATAAGTATTTGGTCACCTAAAAACATAATGAAACAAAGTGCAGCTCACCATAATCGACATCCTGGGAAGCTCGGAGCACAGAACCGCTGTGTCAGGGCGTGGAGGAATAAAAAAAATGAAGAATCCAGCTCAACGAGATAGCAAAAAAAGCTTTTCTTTATTCACTTGAAAAATGTGCTCGGTAGAGGATAAAAACGTCAGCAATAACAGAGGGTAAAATGCGATATCAATGCGTTTCTGGTGACCAAGCACCCTTAGTCATGACTATCTCGTTGAGCCGAATTCTTCATTTTTTTGACACAAAAACATACAAGATTTCTGTCTCTCACAGACCTGTAACTTCTTCTTGAAGAGGCTCCTCTGTCCTCCACTCATTACCTGTAGTAATGGCTCCTGTTTGAACTTGTTATCAGTATAAAGACACCTGTCCACAACCTCAGTCACACTCCAAACTCCACTATGGTGAAGACCAAAGAGCTGTCGAAGGACACCAGAAACAAAATTGTAGCCCTGCACCAGGCTGGGAAGCAGAGGCGTAGCTAGGGTTTTGGTCCAGGGGGGTGAAGCTTCTGAGTGGGCCCCTAACCAGGTAACCTTGATTACAACTCGGTGACGCACCCTAATACTGGAGGAGAACCTCAGCAGATGACCGCGCTGTTACTGAAGATAATCTCTATATAAGGACCAATATGGATATTACCGCCATATGGTCAGTGGTAGATACCAGCCCTTCAGAACATATAACAGATCACAGCACAGTTACAGATAATGTCTTACCGCTGACGTTCTTTCTGATGGAATCATTCATTTTTCCCGTCTTTTCCATCTGGCCCAGACCGACATGACAACTTCTTCCAGCAACGACTCACCTGCAGAGAATACAACTAAAACACATTTCACTTTTCACATTCCAGCCCCATCACCACCTATTCCCAACCTGCACAAATTCCTCATCCTGCTGATACCCCAATACTGAGCCGCTGCTGCCGTATGTGTCCCTATTACTGCACCTGATACCCCAATACTGAGCCGCTGCTGCCGTATGTGTCCCTATTACTGCACCTGATACCCCAATACTGAGCCACTACTGCCGTATGTGTCCCTATTACTGCCTCTGAAACCCCAATACTGAGCCGCTGCTGCCGTATGTGTCCCTATTACTGCACCTGATACCCCAATACTGAGCCGCTGCTGCCGTATGTGTCCCTATTACTGCACCTGATACCCCAATACTGAGCCGCTGCTGCCGTATGTGTCCCTATTACTGCACCTGATACCCCAATACTGAGCCGCTGCTGCCGTATGTGTCCCTATTACTGCACCTGATACCCCAATACTGAGCCGCTGCTGCCGTATGTGTCCCTATTACTGCACCTGATACCCCAATACTGAGCCACTACTGCCGTATGTGTCCCTATTACTGCCTCTGAAACCCCAATACTGAGCCGCTGCTGCCGTATGTGTCCCTATTACTGCACCTGATACCCCAATACTGAGCCGCTGCTGCCGTATGTGTCCCTATTACTGCACCTGATACCCCAATACTGAGCCGCTGCTGCCGTATGTGTCCCTATTACTGCACCTGATACCCCAATACTGAGCCGCTGCTGCCGTATGTGTCCCTATTACTGCACCTGATACCCCAATACTGAGCCGCTGCTGCCGTATGTGTCCCTATTACTGCACCTGCTGTGTGGTTCTCTGTGCCCTCTAAATTCTAAAGCACCCCTCTATAATATTAGTAATGCCAGGTGCAAGTGCCCCAGAAAACAGTGCCCATATTTTGCCACTAGAAAGCAATATTACCCTGTTTGCCCCTTTGATAGCCACAGTAACCTGAGATCCCTTATAACAATAAGTGCCCACTTTACATTTAATAAAGTCCCGAGTCTCCCCCTGTACAGCTTCCCTTTACACAGCATGATGCTCTCTTATACACAGTATAATGCACCCACACAGTATACTGACTCCTTAGTAGCCCCCAAACTGTTTGATGGCTCCAACAATGTATAATGACCCCCACACTGTAATCTCCATACTGTATGATGGCCCCCTAGATAGCCTCCATATACAGTAGCATAATGCACCAAATAGTCCACAGTATAGTATAATGCACTCCCAATAGGCAGACTCTATAGCATACGGCAGCCCCCATAGGCAGACACTGTAATAAGGCAGCACCCCATATAGGCAGACCCTGTAATAAGGAAGTACCCCCATAGGCAGACTCTGTAGTATAAGGCAGCACCCCCATAGGCAGACTCTGTAATAAGGCGGCAGACCCTGTAATAAGGCAGCACCCCCATAGTCAGACTCTGTAATAAGGCAGCTCCCATAGTCAGACCCTGTAATAAGGCAGCACCCCTATAGGCAGACCCTGTAATAAGGCGGCAGACCCTGTAATAAGGCAGCACCCCCATATTCAGACCCTGTAATAAGGCAGCACCCCCATATAGGCAGACCCTGTAATAAGGCAGTACCCCCATACGCAGACTCTGTAGTATAAGGCAGCACCCCCATAAGCAGACTCTGTAATAAGGCGGCAGACTCTGTAATAAGGCAGCACCCCCATAGTCAGACTCTGTAATAAGGCAGCTCCCATAGTCAGACCCTGTAATAGGGCAGCACCCCTATAGGCAGACCCTCTAATAAGGCGGCAGATCCTGTAATAAGGCAGCACCCCCATATTCAGACCCTGTAATAAGGCAGCCCCCATAGTCAGACCCTGTAATGAAGCAGCACCACTATTGTCAGACCCTGTAATAAAGCAGCTCCCTTAGTCAGACCCTGTAATAAGACAGCACCCCAATAGGCAGACCCTGTAATAAGGCAGCACCCCCATAGTCAGACCCTGTAATAAGATAGCACCCCTATAGGCAGACCCTATAATGAGGCAGCACCCCTATACTCAGACCCTGTAATAAGGCAGCACCCCCATAGTCAGACCCTGTAATAAGGCAGCACCCCTATAGTCAGACCCTGTAATGAGGCAGCACCCACATAGGCAGCCCCTGTAATAAGGCAGCCCCCATAGTCAGACCCTGTAATGAGGCAGCACCCCTATAGTCAGACCCTGTAAAAAGGCAGCCCCCATAGTCAGACCCTGTAATAAGGCAGCACCTCCATAGTCAGACCCTGTAATAAGGCAGCCCCCATAGTCAGACCCTGTAATAAGGCAGCCCCCCATAGGCAGACCCAGCGTTGTACTGGAGCACCTTGGGCCCACCAGAGAAAATCATTCTTGGGGCACACTATGTAGCTACATAGAAATAGATACAAGACCACCAATTGTGCATTAAAAAGCGCTAATATCAGGGTATAATATAAGGTAGTTCACATCTTAATTAGGTAGCAAGGGTTGGGGTAGCCCCCTCACAGAATATAATGTAGCCCCCTCATAAAATAAAATGCAGCCCCCTCTCATGGAATATAATGCAACCCCCTTAGGTATAACGCAGTCCCCACCATAGAATATAATGTAGCACCCTCATAGGGTATAATGCAGCCCCCCTCATATAGTATAATGCAGCCCACCACAGAATATAATGTAGTCCCCTGAGAGAATGCAGCCCCACCACAGAATATAATGCAGCCCCCCATAGAGTATACTGTAGCCCCCTCATATAGTATGATGTAGTCCCCATAATATAATGTAGTACCCTGAGAATAATGCAGTCCCCCACAGAATTTAATGTAGCTCCTTCATAAAGTATAATGCAGCCCATCTCCACCCCCATCATGGTCCTCATTACCACCTCCATCACTGCCTTCTCCCCCTCCACCCCTTTCATTCTCCCCCACCACCTCCATCACTGCCCATTCCACCATCTGCATTATTGCCTCCTCCCCACCATCATTGTCCATTTCATCACCCACAAACACACACCTCACCAGTCACCACACCAGCAGCTCATCACACACACACACGCAGGCACGCACACACACAGGCGCACACACACACACACAGGCACACAGCACAGCTCACCTCCCCGCAGCAGCTCATCCCAGCAGCCTCTTCCTCGCTGGAAGCTTTCTGACTGAGACAGCATGCTGGATGACGACATCCAGCTGGGCTGTCTCAGACAGGAAGCAGGATGCCGGGAGGAGCTGCTCTGTGTGAGCCTGTGTGCCTGCATGTGTGTGTATGTGTGCGGTGCTGTGTGTGTGCGTGTGGTGGTGGGGCTTTACATGCGGGCAGTGTTAGCTGCAGCCTGTGGCTAACGCTGCCCGCTATTAAAGAGAAATTGTATTCACGCCTTTCCACGCCCATAGGGGCATGGAGAAGCATGAATATTCATTTTACTTTAGCAGCGGGGACAGGATACTGTCTCCAGCTGCTGCTACTGGCACAGGGTGGGCCCCCTTGACTTAGGGGCCCCATAGCCACTGGCTGAGGGCCCCTGGAGCAGTGGGGGCCCTAGGCAGCTGCTGGCCAGTATGCCAGCAGGTGTCAGTGCCTGGGCCCACCGGAGAATCCTCCGGTTCTCTGGTGGGCCAGTCTGAGCCTTGGCAGACCCTGTAATAAGGCAGCAGCACCCATGAATAAATAAATAAATACTCATCTCTCTACTTCCTGGTTCCTGCGCTGCTCCTGCTGATCTCCTGACAGCGGGCACCGAGCAGTGACGTCATCGCGCCCGCTGTCAGTGTTGACGACGTCAGACGCCGACACTGACAGGGGGATGATGGGAGAAGGAGCATAGCGCTCCTTCCCCCATCAATGCGATCAGCTGTATCGGCTAAATGCTGGTACAGCTGATCTTCCGATGATGGCGGGGGGGCCACTGCTGGCACTGGGCCCCCCGCCTGCTCAGGGGCTGCACAGCGGCCGGGCGGCAGAGCAGGGAGATCGATTCTCCCTGCTCTGCCACAGAATGTATCTGTATACAGTTACAGTAGCGTAGCTCCGGGTGGGCCCCCTCAGAGCACCGGGCCCGGGGCCCCCGCACTCTCTGCCCCCCCAGTAGCTATGCTACTGCTGGGAAGAATTAATCTGCATGCAGCTTGGTGTGATGAAGTCAACTGTGGGAGCTATAATAAGAAAATGGAAGACATACACTGATAATCTCCCTCAATCTGGGGCTCCAAGTAAGATCTCAAGCTGTGGGGTCAAAATGATCACAAGAACGGTGAGCAAAAATCCCAGAACCACATGGGGGGACCTAGTGAATGACCTGCATAGAGCTGGGACTACCGTAACAAAGGCTACCATCAGTAACACACTACGCCACCAGGGACTCAGATCCTGCAGTGCGAGACGTGTCCCCCTGCTTAAATCAGTACATGTCTGGGCCCGTCTGAAGTTTGCTAGAGAGCATTTGGATTATCCAGAAGAGTATTGGGAGAATGTCATATAGTATGAAGAAACCAAAGTAGAACTGTTTGATAGAAGCAAAACTCGTCTTCTTTGGAGGAGACAGAATGCTGAGTTGTATCCAAGGAACATCATACCTACTGTGAATCATGGGGGTGCCAACATCATGCTTTGGGGCTGTTTTTCTGCAAAGGGACCAGGATGACTGATCCGTGTACATGTAAGAATGAATGGGGCCATGTATCGTGAGATTTTGAGTGCAAACCTCCTTCCATCAGCAAGGGCATTGAAGATGAAACATGGATGGGTCTTTCAGCCTGATAATGATCCAAGCAAACCGCCAGGGCAACGAAGGAGTGGCTTCGTAAGAAGCATATGAAGTTCCTGGAGTGGCCTATCAGTCTCCAGATCTCAACCCCATAGAAAATCTTTTGAGGGAGTTGAAAGACCATGTTGCCCAGCGACAGGCCCAAAACATCACTGCTTTAGAGGAGATCTGCATGGAGGAATGGGTCAACATACCACCAACAGTGTGTGCCAACCTTGTGAAGACTTACAGAAAACGTTTTACCACTGTCATTGCCAACAAAGGATAACAAAATATTGAGATGAATTTTTGTTAATGACCAAATACTTATTTTCCACCATAATTTGCAAAATAAATCTTGCCAAATCAGACAAGGTGATTTTCTGGATTTGTTTTCTCATTTTGACTCTCATAGTTGTGGTCTACCTATGATGTCAATTACAGGCCTCGCTCATCCTTTTAAGTGGGAGAACTTGCACAATTGTTGCCTGACTAAATAATTTTCCCCCCCCACTGTATTAGGCCACATTCACATGTTCAGTATTTGGTCAGCATTTTACATCGGTATTTGTAAGGCAAAAATAGGAGTGGAACAATCAGAGGAAAAGTATAATAGAAACATATGCACCACTTCTGCATTTATCTCCCACTCCTGATTTTGGCTTACAAATACTGACCAAATACTGAACGTGTGAACGTGGCCTTAGAGATGGTCCGGAGCGGAAACAATGCAAAGTTCCAGCTTTCTAATATACTTTAAAGAAGTTGTAGCATTTTTCATTATGAAGTGATTAAAGGAATAAATTGATTTTTTAAAGAGGACCTGTCACTTGCCATAAATAGTTAAATCGAGGTGATATTTATTAACAATCCAATAGACGTGTAAATTGTACATACAACCTTTTCAGCCAATAACTTAGACCTTCTTCAGATACACGGGTGGCATTTAGGAGAGGCGTATAAGACAGAGAAGCACTAGTGGAAAGCCGGTGTGACCACAGTGATGAGTGGCGCTAAGAAGAAGGTCCGAGTTATTGACCGAAACGTTGTATATTAGATGCATATTGAATTGCTAATAAATTTCATCTCCATTTAATTACAGAGTGCCTAGTTCTTCAGATCTACTGCAAGGGGTGGGACCCTACTAGTGCACTCCATAGTGCCGTGATCCACATGCATTTATCATAGATGTAATTTTTTTTACCTGGTGTAAAGACGCTGCTCTCCGGAATCTGTCGTTATTTTCTTGCTCCTCTACGTCTCCATGCACTTGTTCCTTGAATGTAAATTTTGTCTTGTTAGTTAAAGGGAACCTGTCACCCCGTTTTTTGAGATTGAGCTATAAATACTGTTAAATAGGGCCTGCGCTGTGTGTTCCTATAGTGTATGTAGTGTACCCCGATTCCCCACCTATGCTGAGATATAACTTACCAAAGTCGCCGTTTTCGCCTGTCAATCAGGCTGGTCAGGTCGGGAGGGCGTGGTGACATCGCTGATTCTTCCTCAGCTTTACGTTGGTGGCGTAGTGGCGTAGTGGTGAACAAGCAGCGCGCGATCTGCGCTGTCATCCCTTTCGTCGGTGGGGGCGGCCATCTTCCTGGGGCCGCGCGTGCGCAGATCGAGTGCTCTGCTGCACGGGGCTTCAGGAAAATGGCCGCGGGATGCCGCGCGTGCGCATTAGAGATCGCGGCGGCCATTTTCCCAAAGCCGAGATGCAAACAAAAAACGGGGTGACAGGTTCCCTTTAAGGGGTCATGGTCATCAAGAAGCCTCCTACAGAGAAAAGCTAAGAACCACGCCCACTTGGCTAACAACTCTGGATTTACATATAGGGGAGAGAATGCTATATCTGAGGAACAAAGAGGAGCAGGAACAAAAGAAATATAACGACAGAGTCAAGTTAAAAAAATGACAAAAATGATATAATAAGGCTTCATACAATTGTGAGCTTGAGATATGACTGTGAACACTACACCTAATTGTATCCGGTATTTCACAGTAACTTGAACAAGAGATCCACAATAATGTTACTTCAGATAAGACATATTTAGTTGTGGAGTTATCCTTAAGGGTATGTGCCCACGTTCCGGAGCTGCTGCGGCTTTGACACTACGTAGCTGTACAGCTTCAAATCCACAGTGGCCAGATGTTACAGCATAGTGGATGGGATTTCAAGAAATCTGATGTCCACTATGCCCGTGGCTCACCCACGGACACTGACATGCGGTGCATCTGTCCTGAAAGTTTTACTTCAAACATTCATATTTTACAATAGTCATTAGTTTCTTAAGGCTGGAGTCACACTAAAGTATGAAAAATCAGTCCGAGTCTCCCTGCCGAGAGTCGCACGAGTGTAATGCGAGTGTCATGCGAGTACAATCTGATTTTTCATACACATAGCATCTGATTTACATCTGAATGCAGTGTGATTGCTATCCTATTGTAATGCGATTTTAACATGAGCTTTTACATAGAGAAATTTTCTGTCATTTACACATTGTTTTCAAAGGAAATATTCTTCAAAACACAGAAAACATATAAATACCGAATAAACTTGAGTATAAGCCGAGAATTTCAGCCCATTTTTTTAGGCTGAAATTGCCCTTCTCAGCTTATACTCGAGTCATTCCCAGGAGTCGACAGGGGAGGGGGAGCGGCAGCTGTGTAATCATACTCACCTGCTCCTGGCGCGGTCCCTGCAGGTCCCTGGTTCTCCGGCCCCCGGCAGCTTCTTCCTGTATTGAGCGGTCACATGGTACCGCTCATTACAGTAATGAATATGGACCCGGCTCCACTCCAATAGGAGTGCTCACTCCTTTTGTCAAGTTGCATTGCTGTACTACAATCAACCCCGCTACTTTACTGCCGGTCCCCAAGAAAGATGGCAGTGATGAGGATTATCTCCAACATGACTGTTCCCAACTCCTGACTGAAGAGACAGCTACTCCATCAAATGTCAGCGAAAATCCACTTCCAAATCCTGATCTGGTGTCATAAACGGATGGTTCAAGATATGCTGATGAGTTTGGCAGATTCCACACCAGATACGCTGTTACTACGGAAGACACTGTAGTGCACGCAGCTGCACTCCCTCCCTCACAGTCAGCACAAGAAGCAGAACTTCAGGCTCTGTCTACTGCAAGTGTTCTGACACCCCTCCATTGGGATCACACATTAAAACCCTTTTCCTCTTCATAAACACCATAGCACTAATTTCCTTTGATTTAGGTTATATGTTAAGTACTGATTGCACTCTATATATGTAGGGAATTCCAGGGTGCATATAGGGCTAGCCATCGGTGAGCGGGGGCGCCACATTGCGTTCAAGCTAGGGTGCCAACCTCCGCTGTTAGGAAGGGTTTACAAGGATCCTTTAGGGCCAGTTAGGGGTATATGGTTCTCCAAAGAGCATTTAATCTTTAAATTTTGTAGGCCCTGGGTTGGGTTCCTCTTTGGTCCTTTTAACATTTTTTCAATAAAGATTATCAGTTTTAAGTATTAGCATATGTTAGTCCTTGAATTTAATACCTGTGTATCTACTGTATATTTTATATTCCAAACTCCATATTTCATATGGAAAAGTTGGGGGTCGTCTTATACGCCCAGTTGTCTTATATACCAGAAAATACGGTACTTAATACTACTGATGCTGTCCAAAACCAACTTATCATAGTCACTAATCAACATACTGTAGTACTGGATTACTTAACAGCAGCACACGGTGGTATGCGTCAGGTTATTGGACCCACTTGCTGTCATTATATAGATCCCAATAACACTATGAAGTTAAAGCTAAAGTTGGAGGACATTCAAACACTCAGAGATCAATATGATAAAGACAATGACCATAATAAGGACAGTTGGTGGGCAAACACCTTCTCCGTTCTCAATCCAGCCAATTGGTTTAAGAGACTTGGGGGCTGGATAGCTGGAATCTTGCAAAGTTTGTTACATATCGCTGCCTTTATCCTTGTCATGTATGTAATACTAAAACTTGTTCTTTGGTGTATTTCTGTATGTATTAGGAAATTCTGCACTAGGACAACTAATGATGATACCAAAAGCGTTGCCACTTGCCACCCCTACTCTTCTCTACACCGATTTCACAAAGTTACCTGATGAACATGTTGAAGCCAAGCGCATGGTTACCTTCAAAAGACCTCCTCCACCATCATCAAAAATTGTTATCCGTAAATTGCAGCTTACAGGGGGGATGGGTGCGCCGCAACAGCCATGGCTGGTAACATGGCACCAGTCATGTGAAGGCCGTACCTCTCGAGCTTATAGCTCGGGATAGTACCTCTGATGCTGCATATTAGTTAACAAAATTTATCTAGGGGGGAATGTGAAGGGTTAAACTAAGAAAAATTAAAGCAGGCTTCATTTTGTGCTTTTCGACTCCATCTTGCTGTTTTGAGATAAATTTTTGTTACTAGGCTAAAGTTCATAGTTTTTATGAGACCTTGATTATTCCAGCCTGAACAAGATATGACACTGGGGGTGTATTGTTCTACAGGACCTTGACGTACAGGCTGTTCCTGCATTCTTATAGGTCAAGAACTGTGAGCGTGTTCTTATGTTGATTGGTTGAAGAATAATTTCTAAGATTATGAAAAGTGCGACACGATAAACGGGGGTCAGAGATCTGCTCGATCCCCCCAGAGACATACATCTCCGTCTCGTCATTTTCAGTTGCCGGCAATGA
The DNA here is from genome assembly GCF_032444005.1 of Ranitomeya imitator. Classification (NCBI taxonomy): domain Eukaryota; kingdom Metazoa; phylum Chordata; class Amphibia; order Anura; family Dendrobatidae; genus Ranitomeya; species Ranitomeya imitator. Next base: position 45,333,656 of record NC_091287.1, on the reverse strand, counting down.
CCTGTGGATCAATTTGAAAATCACTGTGTCAACTGTGATGGGTCACTTCAGATCCTCCCTCAACAGCAGTACTATATGGACTGTTTTTCTAATTGTTTTTTCACTTTGAGCCAGAAAGGCTGTTCATTTGTTTTTCCTCTTTAATTCGCTTTTTCACATCTGCCTCCCGATGGCAGTAATTGCAGTATTTTGCACCAGCCTGAGAGCGTCAACCCGCCTTCAAGCTGAGGTCCAACCTTCTCATATATTTTAATTAACCGTTTGCAATTGTACACAAACATTCTATCAAGTTCACATTGCTCAATATTCATTCCAAAAATAAAATGTAACTCTTTTGGTTCTTTCAGGGCTCGTTGATTTGCCTCTTGGGATTCGTGCCCGCATAATCCACCAATTGTAGAGATCTGTACTTACTCGGCTGTGGTTGAGGTAGGCACGGGAAGCAGTATTGTTGAAATGTTCCAGCAAGATTATTAAAACTGCATAAACTGCACAAAGTGAGAACACAAACAGTGAGTTACACATTAAAGGTTCTCCCCACCTCCAGCCACAGATCCTGAATGAGACATTTGGCCTCCATTTTATTAGCCAAAGTGCTGTCAAGAATGATGATCTTTTGTGCAAAACAAAAGATCATTCAACCCTTTCAATGCCGTTTATCCATCAGGTGAACACTTTCATAGGAGGAGTGCTTCATTAAGAATGCTTGTTTACTATAATCTTTCAATGAAAAAGTATCTTTCCCAGGGATTATTTCAGCTGGTGACCACTGCAGTTAGGATATGTGCAGACAACATCTTATTTGCCTGTTTTTGGAGCAGAAATTGAATGAAAACTACAAGGTCTTCAGACGTTTTGAGTTTTTGAGATGGATTTGGAGAAAATCTTTTCTGTGTGAATATATTCTTAAGGTATCCAGGGAGGTTTGTTTACACAGTCAAGTACCTCAAGTTTTGTATTGTAAATCGCATCAGGAACACTCCTTCTTTGGGAAGTTTTTGATGGAGTCTTTTGTTTCCTAAAGAGGTTTTGTAGAGTTTTTGAAGTGTTTTGGAAGAGTTTCCTGTAATATTTTGCAACCTTTTGATTGGACAGTGCCTAGTTTGGGGCAGATTCCACCAGGAGCTATTTCAAAGAAGTAATATGCCCTTTTTTTTTTACCAACAGGCATTTTTAACAACTTGAATGGGTTTATCCAGGACTATTTTTTTTTTACTATGGGCCTAAAAACTGACAGGCAGGTAGTTGCTAACTACCTGCCCATTCCATCCGACGCTGACACATAGTGGTCATTGACCGCTCCTGCCAGTGATCCAGCCGCCCAACGTCAATAGAGCAGCTTTTCCTCTTCAGGACTGCTTTGTTGATGGGGTGTCAGCAGAAGCTACTGAATCGCTGGCAGGAACGGTCAGACTGGAATGGTGCCGGCATCGGAGATGAGTATAGCTGCTTTATTTTACATGGCTGAACTATGGTGATTGAGATGGGGTTGTCGTCTGAGTTGTGGACAACCCCTTTATGCAGAAGTTAAAAACTGAAATTACGAACAGCAAAAGCAATTTTAAAACAGAAAATAATAGTATGAGCCTTTCAAGCATTTTTCCCGCTATATTTTTGGCATATTTTTTATTAGAAAAAGCCATTTCAAAAACTCCATATACACATGCCCTAAGATGCCTGTATGAGATATGCCTGATGATAATACATAGATTTTAGATATGAAACTTTAGAGAAAAGTGTAACTTTTAAGTATAAGGAAAATATAGTTCTCAGTTTTATGTGAATAAAGATAAAATACTGTGTAACGATTACTGTTTTGCAATCACATGGCATAGGAGAAACTTACTAATTGCTGGGGTTCTAAAAACAGAGCTCTGAAGTCCTTCTGTGAGACAGCTGAAAAAAGTCAAGCCTTAGATAATTCGGGCAGTCCCGTAGACAATGAATGAAGTCTAAATCAATCATGCCCATCTCCACTCCATGCAAATCCCCATTCTCCAGAGCCAGAACCATGCTTTTGGAATCGTTGGGTTTGGGTGTCGGAGCGCCACCAATCTGCTACAGGTGACCAATACTAGGACCCGGTTCAGTATTTGATCAGTATTTTACATCAGTATTTGTAAGGCAAAATCAGGAGAAGAACAATCAGAGGAAAAATATAATAGAAACATATGCACCACTTCTGAATTTTTCACCCACTCCTGATTTTGGCTTACAAATACTGATGTAAAATACTGACCAAAAACTCAACGTGTGAACTTGGCCTAATATGCTTAGTCATAAGCCTTGAGAGGCCCCTTAACCCAAAAAAAGGATTATCTAGACATTTTAAACATTTGTAGAAGATCTTCAACTGCAAGAACTATAAGGTCTGCGTGCGTTTCAGCTTCTGCGTGTGTCATAAACAAGAACCACATGTTAATGACTACTAAAGTGCAAAGGGTTATCCTTTTAAAATATTTTCTTTTTTAATTCACTTTACCGACTTTGCAACTTACAAAGAGCGATAAATTGATCTAATGGAAATGACAACAAACATCCATAATGATAATCAGACGATCAAGCGCATCATAATGAGATTAAAAAAAAAGAGATTTATCATTAGGGGAGATTAATACATTACAAAAAAAAATCCAGTTGGAAAATAATCAATACACATGGCTTAATGTGTAATATAATAATTAATAAATCATCATATGTGACAATGAAATCTACTCTGCAGGCATAATGCATAAATAAATACAAAACAACAATTAATAAATAAATACATACACAAAAAATAAATAAAAATAAGAATAAATAAATAAATAAGAATACCAATAAATCAATAAAATTAGCCAAAAATAATAAATAAAAATAACAATATACAGATAAAAAATAACAATAAATACATTTAACCACAAATAGTAAAAATAACAATATATAAATAAAAATAAAAATAAATAAATAAAATGATCTAAAAATATCAATAAATAAAATAACAATAAAATAAAATGAGCTAAAAAATAATAAATAAAAATAACAATAAATAAAATTAACAAATTAGAAGAAATAAAAAACGAAATTCTGATCATCAATTCCAGCATTGTGTGGGTCATTTATGTCTTCATATAACCTGCATTATTTTAGCCTTCATCCTCTACTCTCATGCCGCTCACCGCAAAGCCCTTTTTTATGTTACTTAAGTACAATAATCCTGACATTATTGGCTTATTGCATCTAATAAGTGCATAAAGTTTATCCCACGTCAAATAAATCACCGAAATCCCAGAATCTTAGCTGTAAAGCAGACTGCTTGCTGCCTGGCACTATTCCTCACTGCCAAGTGCCATGATCACATAGACTGGCACAGGTCCATGCTTGTATTTAGTGGAGCACAGCACATAAATATATTATGGTACTGTATGCACTTTATCATATGATTAATAAATCATGGAGAGCCATAATGAGTTTACACAGCAGATCTCGCTCTGCCTATATGGACTCCAGCACACAAAGGGTGGCCAGTATTTCTATGATTTGTCTGCTATATTTAGCAGGCTGTTGCTGGTGTATATGTGATATGTGTCTATGTGTGATGTATGTGTAGTGTGTAGGGCCATCATTATGGGTTGTGTCTGCTTTCCGGAAGAGTGCACAGTTCGTTTCTACTGGTAAAATTATGACAGTCTCTAATTGCACAGCCGTTATTAAGCGTTGCATTCCTACTGGGGAGGGAGAAGATATGTGTCTGAACAATAGATTAAATTTTAGGTTTCCACAATGTCCTGTGTAATTATCAAACTTAATTAGTCTGCAGTTGTTATTATGCAAATAGAGGATTCACAGAACTCCACTATCGGATATGTAGAACCAGCTGCAGAAGAGATTTCTCTTGTATCCTTTATTAGTCGCCTAATATCAAGGTAGAATTCTGGGGCAAGCTAACCCTAATAGGAAAGATTGGCTATTACACAGCCCCCCTTTGCATGCCTCCTGTGGATATCACACCATAGCAGAACGAAAAGACTAAGACTAAGAGCTCTCCCCTCCAGAGAAAATGTCTTCCTACCTGAATTCCCGGACAAGATTTGGCTTAAGCCCATAAAATGCAGCAGAAAGGGAAAGAAGCCAGTTGGGTTTGTATTTCCCATGGTCGCATTCCAGAAAAGGTGATGACCACTTGATGTGACTCCTGTCAGTAAGGTAGTTAAAGCCCTTCTTCCAGCTCTCATCTAAAGTTTTAGCACCATTTAAAACCCTCTTGTGCTGGTGGTGAGGCCTCCCTTTAGGTTTGAAAGCCCGGAACCACTCAGTTTCCTGTGTGGCATTGGACAGATGTTGAGCCGAAGAGGACAGATCTTGGAGATGGAGCTTGTCTTCCTCTCGAGATGCCTGAAGATACACCTCGGGGATGTTGTACAATGGGTCCATGCTTAAAGTGATGACAGACCTAAAAATTCTAGGTTCTCCTTCTAGGATACTCTTTATGAGAGCACTGTACCACTCCAGGTCCCTCTGCGAGGTGTGGTCTCTGGATTTATTGCTTTGGAACATCATGTTTAAAAAGTTGGAGGAATGGACAAGTAAATCCACCGAACTGTGCAAAGATTGATGAGTAGTTGTGGGTGAAACCCCTGATAGACTAGTCAACTCATACCTCTTTGAGCAGTTGGCTCGCCTGAGTTCATTAGAATCACCTGTATATAGGAAAGAAGCCACATGTTTTGGCAAGTCCTCAGCCAGATTCTGTTCTAAAACGGTGCTCTCCGTGGTCCTGATCCACATGGAAGGAGGCTCCAGGCTTCTAGGGTGGTTGTAGATGGGTTGCTTATCCCTGGTTATCTTGTGCTCCTCTTGACGAGCTATACGCCCTTCTAAGTCTAGGCTAGAAGCTGCCAGCAAACAGACTTGGGCAAGGAAGGCTGCAAGAATCATCATATAAGCCATGATCATGAGTGATGTGCAAAATCCAAAAGAACTCAAATCAGTTGTGATCAGGTCTCAGAATCGAACATCTTGGATCATCGTGCTGCATCCAACCCCAAAAATATCACCTGTGGTCGAATGGGAAAAAAAAATTGAAAGAAAAAAAGAAGAGAAATGAATATCCAGTCTATCCCGTCTTCCCCAGCAGGTTTCCAGTAGGAATTATGCAGACAACTGCCTTGATCTGAGCAGGTTACATCCCATCTAGCACAGAAGCTATAGTTAGACTGCTTACGTCTGTATCTTCATCCTCGACTATGGTCTTCAGAGAGGAAAGAGAATACAAATTCCCAGGGACTTCACCCTCTAATATCTTCATCTCAAGGGTAATTCTGCGCTGCCACGTCCACTGTGCACATCAAAGCAACGAAGCACATTGAAGAACAATGCAATGGGCTTTGGCTAATTGATGACTTGGATGAGCTTAAGGAATATTCTCCGCCTTCCTCTGCTCGTGAAAGGATTTAACTACACTTTGCCACAACCAAACACATTCAGCCCTCATCCCCCTCCCAGCTTACTCCTATAGGTATACTTTGTCTTTCTTGGGCTATGTATGGGCAGTTGCAATGTCAGTCAGGGAACAGCCATTTGTAATGCGGGAGGAAAGGTGGAAGGAGCTGTCCAGTGCTGAACCTGAGCTGGCTGCTTAGTGATTAGGAAAACACTGAGACACATCACTGAGAATTGTCTCCTCCTCCTGGAAACACTGCTCTGGCTTCTGCAAGTCTTGTTTTTCCAGCCTTTTCAATGTTGCTTTATTTATTATTTATTTTTTTTTTCATTTTTTTTTTATTTTTTTTACAGGATATGTAAGTGACGGAAGCAGTCGTGTGTTTATTTCTTCTCTGCATTGTAGACTGGAGATGCAATTCTGATTGCAGACAATTGTTATATAATTAAATGTTGTATTGTGTCACTGCAGACTATATGGGCAGGCTTACATGGGCTCACCCGTGTCATATTACGCTCATATTTGGGCAAGTTCTCACTTGCTGTATTAAGCTTATGGGAAAAATATTACTATCATACTATGCTCATATGGGCAGGTTCCCTTATGTTGTGTCAAATTCATCTGTGCAAGCTTTCTCGTGTTGTTAAATTAAAGAGTAACCTTCATCTATGTGTTTTCTCCTATAAATCACTAGTACTCATAAAAATAAGAAACTTTGTTATAGATCTTCTCAGATGAATCTGCTTCTATGTACGCTAAGACTGATCTTTCACTCTCAACATCCTCAATTCATGAGTAAATTCTTTTTTCAGTGAATAGAGAATTTCTATGTCTCCAAGCAGCCCCTTTACACAATATTATGACCTCACACAGCACTCTCACACAGTATTGTGTCCCAACACTGCCTCCTTATACAGTATTATGTCCCCTCACAGCCCCCTTACACAGTATTATGTCCCCTCACAGCCCCCTTATTCAGTATTATGACCTCACACAGCACCCTTACTCAGTATTGTGTCCCCACACAGCCCCATTATCCAGTATTATGTCCCCACACAGCCCCGTTACACAGTATTATGTCCCCTCACAGCCCCCTTATTCAGTATTATGACCTCACACAGCACCCTTACTCAGTATTGTGTCCCCACACAGTCCCATTATCCAGTATTATGTCCCCACACAGTCCCCGTACACAGTATTATATCCCCACAAAGCTCCTTTACACAGTGTTATGTCCCCACACAGGACACTTATACAGTATTATGTGACCACAAAGATCCCTTACACAGTACTATGTCCCCACACAACACCCTTATACAGTACTATGTCACAACAAAGCCCCTTTACACAGTATTATATCCCCACATGGAGCCCTTATATAGTATTAGGTACACACACAGCATCCATACACAGAATTATGTCACCACACAGCCCCCTTACACAGTATTATATCCCCACATAGCCCCCTTACATAGTATTATGTCCCCACACAATTCCATTACACAGTATTATGTCTCCACGTAGCACCCTTCTATAGTACTAGATGGTGGCCCGATTCTAACGTATCGAGTATTCTAGAATATGTAGGTAGTATATAGCACAGGCTACGTACTATATTGCACAGTGACGTAGTATATAACACAACCGACGTAGTATATAACATAGCTACATAGTATATAGCAGAGCTACGTAGTATATAACACAGCCACATAGAATATAACATAGCCACGTAGTGTATTGCACAGGTATGTAGTATATTGGTCAGCCACATAGTATATAGCAGAGACACGTAGTATATAACATAGCCACTTAGTATATTGCACAGGCACGTAGTATATTGCATAGCCACGTAGTATATAACACAGTCGCGTAGTGTATTGCACAGCATAACAGAGCCCACGCAGTATGTAACACAGCCCACGTAGTATATAGCAATGTGGGCACTATATGCGTGGTTAATAAAGACTTAAAATAAAAAATAAACATATACTCACCTTCCGAAGGCCCCTTGAAGTCCTGGCGCCTGTGTGCGGTGCACACGGCGGCTTCTGGTCCCAGGGTTGGTATGAGCGCAGGACCTGTGATGACATCGCGGTCACATGACTGTGACGTCATGGCAGGTCCTTCTCGCATAGCATCCTTAGCACCGGAACCTGCCGCTTGCACTGCCGAGGACAGCGCGCCACGTCGGAGGGTGAGAATAAACTTTTTTTTATTATTATTATTTGTCACATTAGATCTTTTTACTATTGATGCTGCATATGCAGCATCAATAGTAAAAAGTTGGTCACACAGGGTTAATAGCTGCGTAACGGAGTGCGTTACACCACGGTCCGTTAAGCTGGCACAAACCCTGTGTGAGCGCTCAACGCTGACTGCAGGGCAGTGAAACAGCAGCCATTTTGCTGCCAGACTATGGCCATTGCTGATTGGTTGTGGCAATGGTCATGGGCGTTTTGTCATGACCAATCAGCGACTTGGATTTCCATGACAGACAGAAGCCGCGACCAATGAATATCCGTGACAGACAGACAGACAGACAGACGGAAGTGACCCTTAGACAATTATATAGTAGATTATGTCCACACACAGCCCTGTTACACAGTATTACATCCCCATACAGCCCCCTTACACAGTATTACAGTGGGGGGGAAAAGTATTTGATCCCGTGCTGATTTTGGAAGTTTGCTCACTGACAAAAACATGAACAATGTATCATTTTAAGGGTAAGTTAATTTTAACTTTGAGAGATAGAGTATCAAAAATAAAATCCAGTAAATCACATTGTATAAATTATATAAATGTATCTGCATTTTTCAGTGAGAAATAAATATTTCATACCTCTGGCAAACATGACTTAATACTTGGTGGGAAAACCCTTGTTGGCAAGCACAGCAGTCAGACGTTTTGTGTAGTTGATGATGAGGTTTGCGCACATGTAAGGAGGGATTTTCGTCCACTCCTCTTTGCAGATCATCTCTAAATCATTAAGATTTTGAGGCTGTCGCTTGGCAACTTGGAGCTTCAACTCCCTCCATGTTTTCTATGGGTTTAAGGTCTGGAGACTGGCTAGGCCACACCATGACCTTAATGTGCTTCTTTTTGAGCCAATCCATTTTTTGCCTTGGCTGTATGTTTTGTGTCATTGTCTTGCTGGAAGACCCAGCCACAACCCATTTTTAATGTTCTGGCGGATGGAAGGAGGTTGTAACTCAGGATTTTATGGTACATGGCTCCATCCATTCTCCCATTGATGCAGTGAAGTAGATCTGTGGCCTTAGCAGAGAAACACCCCCAAAACATAATGTTTCCACCTCCATGCTTGACAGTGGGGACTAGGGTTGAGCGAAACGGGTCGTTCATTTTCAAAAGTCGCCGACTTTTGGCAAAGTCGGGTTTCATGAAACCCGATCCGACCCCTGTGCGTTGTCGGCCATGCGGTACGCGACTTTCGCGCCAAAGTCGCGTTTCAATGACGCGAAAAGCGCCATTTCTCAGCCAATGAAGGTAAACGCAGAGTGTGGGCAGCGTGATGACATAGGTCCTGGTCCCCACCATCTTAGAGAAGGGCATTGCAGTGATTGGCTTGCTGTCTGCGGCGTCACAGGGGCTATAAAGGGGCATTCCCGCCGACCGCCATCTTACTGCTGCTGATCTGAGCTTAGGGAGAGGTTGCTGCCGCTTCGTCAGAAGCAGGGATAGCGTTAGGCAGGGTCCATTAACCACCAAACCGCTTGTGCTGTAGCGATTTCCACTGTCCAACACCACCTTCGGTGTGCAGGGACAGTGGAAGCTACATTTTTTTTTCCTCAGCGCTGTAGCTCATTGGGCTGCCCTAGAAGGCTCCCTGATAGCTGCATTGCTGTGTGTACGCCGCTGTGCAAACCAACTTCTTTTTTCAAAGCACAAATCCTCTTGTTCCTTCCTTTCTGCACAGCTATCTTGTTTGTTTGTCCACACTTTTTATTTAATTTGTGCATCAGTCCACTCCTTATTGCTGCCTGCCATACCTGGCTGAGATTACTGCAGGGAGATAGTAATTGAAGGACAGTTCTTTTTTTTTTTTTTTTTTGTGGGAAATTAAGATTGGCATTTCTGCTAGAGTGCCATCCCTGTCTGTGCCATCTCTCACTCAGTGGGCCATAGAAAGCCTATTTATTTTTTTGCTTGATTTGGGTTCTAAAATCTACCTGAAAAAATCACTACATCAATCAGTGGGAGAAAAATATTGGCCTCAGGGCTTGTGTGCCACTCCTGACTCCTGTGTGTGCCATCTCTCAGTCAGTGGGCCATAGAAAGCCTATTTATTTTTTTGCTTGATTTGGGTTCCAAAATCTACCTGAAAAAATCACTACATCAATCAGTGGGAGAAAAATATTGGCCTCAGGGCTTGTGTGCCACTCCTGACTCCTGTGTGCATCATCACTCACTCAGTGAGCCATAGAAAGCCTATTTTTTTTTTTTTGCTTTATTTGGGTTCTAAATTCTACCTGAAAAAATCAATAAATCAATCAGTGGGAGATTAATATTGGCCTTTGGGCTTGTGTGCCAGTCCTAAGCGTGCCATCTCTCTCTCTCAGATAGTGGGCCATAGAAAGCCTATTTATTTTTTTTATTGGGTTTATAAATTTTCCCTGAAAAAAAAAAAAAGTGGGAGATTAATATTGGCCTCTGGGCTTGTGTGCCAGTCCTGAGCGTGCCATCTCTCTCACAAATAGTGGGCCATAGAAAGCCTATTTATTTTTTACTTTTTGGTTTTATAAATTCTCCCTGAAAAAAAAAAGGGAGATTAATATTGGCCTTTGGGCTTGTGTGCCAGTCCTAAGCGTGCCATCTCTCTCTCTCAGATAGTGGGCCATAGAAAGCCTATTTATTATTTATTTTATTGGGTTTATAAATTTTCCCTGAAAAAAAAAAAAAAAAAGTGGGAGATTAATATTGGCCTCTGGGCTTGTGTGCCAGTCCTGAGCGTGCCATCTCTCTCACAAATAGTGGGCCATAGAAAGCCTATTTATTTTTTTGGTTGATTTGGGTTCTAAATTCTACCTGAAAAAATCAATAAATCAATCAGTGGGAGATAAATATTGGCCTCTGGGCTTGTGTGCCACTCCTGACTCCTGTGTGCGTCATCTCTCACTCAGTGGGCCATAGAAAGCCTATTTTTTGTTTTATTTGTTTTCTAAATTCTCCCTGAAGAAATCATTTTATTTTATTTGGTTTCTAAATTCTTCCTTAAAAAATCATTTTATTCTATTATTTTTTTTTCTAAAGTCTCCCTGAAAAAAACAAAAAAAAAACAAATCAGTGGGAGATTAATATTTACATTTGTGCTTCAGTGACAGTCCTGCATGTGTGGCATCTCTCTCATTTGTTGCCACCAAAAACAGAGTGTGTAACATTGTGCCTGATTTTCCTTGCGGTCTCACCCACCTGTAAAGGGGTAGCTAAATCATACTGAAGTTATAGCTCACCGTGTAAGTTGTGTGACAGCAACAAATACCGTTAGTTTGGTTACGTTTTTAAAACAATGAGGAAGTCTGGTGGAAGAGGTCGTGGCCGGGGGCGTTCATTGTCAGCTGGTAATGAGGGTAGTGGTAGTGGTGGAGCATCAGGTGGTCGTGGGAAAAAAAATATTGCACCTAAGTCTGGAGCTGTGGAGCCAGGTTCGTCGTCTGGCTACACAAGGCCTCGAACGCTCCCTTTTCTGGGAGTAGGAAAACCGCTTTTAAAGCCGGAGCAGCAAGAGCAAGTTTTGGCTTATCTTGCTGACTCAGCCTCTAGCTCTTTTGCCTCCTCTCGTGAAACTGGTAAATGTCAAAGCAGCGCGTCGTTAGTGGATGTTCACGGTCAGGGACAAGTCGCTTCCTTGTCCTCTTCAGCAAAAACAACAACAGAGAAGAATGCAGCAGGCGACACAACGGGTTACTCCATGGAGCTCTTTACACATACCGTCCCTGGCTTAGAAAGTGAAGCAGTTAACAGTCCATGCCCATTACAAGTTGAATCTGACATGGAGTGCACTGATGCACAGCCACAGCCAGACTACTATGCTGGTCCTTTGACTCAGACCACAACATTGCCCTCGCAGGGTAATGATCAAGAATCAGACCCTGATGAGACTATGTTGCCCCATCACGCATGCTATACCACCGACCGACACGGTGACACAGACAAAGTTGCACACGAGCTACAAGAAGAGGTAATAGATGACCCAGTTGTTGACCCCGATTGGCAGCCATTGGGGGAACAGGGTGCAGGCGGCAGCAGTTCTGAAGCGGAGGAGGAGGGGCCGCAGCAGGCATCAACATCGCAACAGGTTCCATCTGCCGGGCCCGTATCTTGCCCAAAACGCGTGGCAAAGCCAAAACCTGTTGGAGGACAGCGTGGCCATCCGGTTAAAGCTCAGTCTGCAATGCCTGAAAAGGTATCCGATGCTAGAAAGAGTGCAGTCTGGCATTTTTTTAAACAACATCCAATTGATCAGCGCAAAGTCATCTGTAAAAAATGTTCAACTACCTTAAGCAGAGGGCAGAATCTGAAAAGTCTCAATACAAGTTGCATGCATAGACATTTAACCACCATGCATTTGCAAGCTTGGACTAACTACCAAACGTCCCTTAAGGTTGTAGCACCCTCGGCCAATGAAGCTAGTCATCAACGCAACATCCCTTCTGGCAGTGTAGGGCCACCATTTTCTGCACCACCTGCCGTATCTGTGCAGGTTTCTTTGCCAGGCCAAAGCAGTCAGGGTCAGGGAATCACCAGTTTCGTAGTAGGAAACACTGCATCTAGGGCACCGGCGGCAACAATACCATCTCCCACCGTCTATCAGTCTGCCATGTCCACCGGCACCCCCGCTAGTTCCACGATCTCCAGCTCTCCAGTCCAGCTCACCCTACATGAGACTATGGTTAGAAAAAGGAAGTACTTAGCCTCGCATCCGCGTACACAGGGTTTGAACGCCCACATAGCTAGACTAATCTCGTTAGAGATGATGCCCTACCGGTTAGTTGAAAGCGAAGCTTTCAAAGCCCTGATGGACTACGCTGTACCACGCTACGAGCTACCCAGTCGACACTTTTTTTCCAGAAAAGCCATCCCAGCCCTCCACCAGCATGTTAAAGAGCGCATCGTCCATGCACTCAGGCAATCTGTGAGCACAAAGGTGCACCTGACAACAGATGCATGGACCAGTAGGCATGGCCAGGGACGTTACGTGTCCATCACGGCACACTGGGTGAATGTTGTGGATGCAGGGTCCACAGGGGACAGCAAGTTTGGGACAGTTCTGCCTAGCCCACGGTCTAGGAAACAGTTGGCTGTAGCCGTTCGCACCTCCTCCTCCTCGTCCTCCTGCAGAAGCGAGAGCTCGTCCACAGACCGCAGTCGCACAACCACTCCATCCGCAGCTGCCACTGTTGCACACCAGGTCTCCCATTATGGGGCAGCTACTGGCAAACGTCAGCAGGCTGTATTGGCTATGAAGTGTTTGGGCAACAACAGACACACTGCGGAAGTTCTGTCCGAGTTCTTGCAGAAAGAAACGCAGTCGTGGCTGGGCACTGTAGATCTTGAGGCAGGCAAGGTAGTGAGTGATAACGGAAGGAATTTCATGGCTGCCATCTCCCTTTCCCAACTGAAACACATTCCTTGCCTGGCTCACACCTTAAACCTGGTGGTGCAGTGCTTCCTGAAAAGTTATCCGGGGTTATCCGACCTGCTCCTCAAAGTGCGTGGACTTTGCTCACATATCCGCCGTTCGCCCGTACACTCCAGCCGTATGCAGACCTATCAGCGTTCTTTGAACCTTCCCCAGCATCGCCTAATCATAGACGTTGCAACAAGGTGGAACTCAACACTGCACATGCTTCAGAGACTGTGCGAACAGAGGCGGGCTGTTATGTTTTTGTGGGAGGATACACATACACGGGCAGGCAGTAGGATGGCAGACATGGAGTTGTCAGGTGTGCAGTGGTCGAAGATTCAAGACATGTGTCAAGTCCTTCAGTGTTTTGAGGAATGCACACGGCTGGTTAGTGAAGACAACGCCATAATAAGCATGAGCATCCCCCTAATGCGTCTGCTGATGCAAAGTTTGACGCACATAAAGGATCAGGCGTCTGCAGCTGAGGAAGAGGAAAGCCTTGATGACAGTCAGCCATTGTCTGGCCAGGGCAGTGTACAGGACGAGGTAGCGGGCAAAGAGGAGGAGGAGGACGAGGAGGATGATGGGGATGATTATATTTTTAATGAGGAAGCTTTTCCGGGGCCACTGGAAATTGTTGGCGCGGCAAGGCCGGGTTCTGGTTTTTTGAGGGACACAAGTGACGTGGATTTGCCTGAAACTGCCCCTCAACCAAGCACAACCGCAGATTTGAGAACAGGAACTTTGGCCCACATGGCGGATTATGCCTTACGTATCCTCCAAAGGGACACACGCATTACTAAAATGATGAACGATGACGATTACTGGTTGGCCTGCCTCCTTGATCCTCGCTATAAAGGCAAATTGCAAAATATAATGCCACATGAGAACTTGGAACTAATATTAGCAAGCAACCAAACAATCAACTCTTGTTGACCGTTTGCTTCTGGCATTCCCTGCACACAGCGCCCGTGATCGTTCTCACACGAGCTGCAGGAGCCAGCAGACCAGAGGTGTTAGAGGGGCAGAAATCAGAAGTGGCGTTGGCCAGAGGGGTTTTCTGACCAGGTTGTGGAGTGATTTTGCTATGACCGCAGACAGGACAGGTACTGCAGCATCAATTCAAAGTGACAGGAGACAACATTTGTCCAGTATGGTTACAAACTATTTTTCATCCCTTATCGACGTTCTCCCTCAACCGTCATTCCCATTTGATTACTGGGCATCCAAATTAGACACCTGGCCAGAATTGGCAGAATATGCATTGCAGGAGCTTGCTTGCCCGGCAGCTAGTGTCCTATCAGAAAGAGTATTCAGTGCAGCAGGTTCAATACTAACAGAAAAAAGGACTCGTCTGGCTACCAAAATGTAGATGATCTAACCTTCATTAAAATGAACCACAACTGGATTTCGAAATCTTTTGCCCCACCTTGCCCGGCTGACACCTAGCTTTCCTATGAAAAAGTCTTGCCTGTGGACTATTCTGAATGACTTTTCCAATCTCGTAATTTTCTGCACCTGATTGTCCAGCATACGACATGTTTACACCTCACTAAATGGCCAAACTCCCCACACGGGGCCGTGGTATCGCCACTTGGCACCAGCACCCGTGAGAGTGCTGTTTGTCTGAAGAGGTGGGTGTGCCCGCTTTTGGTCGACGGCACTGCCACTGGGTCCCTCATAGTACAATAAAGTGTCTCTGGCGGTGGTGGTGCGCACCCAACATCAGACACACCGTTGTAATATGAGGGGCCCTGGGCCTGTGCCGCCGGCCACAAGACAGTTCCCCCCCCCAGCTCAAACAGTGCTCTACCACTTGCAAAATTATCTCTCACAGCTCCACCAATGTTTAGTCTATGCGCTGACATCCTTCAATGCCTGGCACTGACAATACCATTGTATTGACATTTTTGTTATGTTAGGCCTTCGAAGCCTGTCTGCGGTCCCTCCTTCCACTAGGCCTCCACTGACCATTGTACTGCTGCCCATGTACCCCTGGAACCAATTTTAAGTTGCCAACAGCCCTATTTTTTTATGTTAGGCCTTCGAAGCCTGTCTGCGGTCCCTACTTCCACTAGGCCTCCACTGACCATTGTACTGCTGCCCTTGTACCACTGGAACCAATTTTAAATTGCCAACAGCCCTATTTTTTTATGTTAGGCCTTCGAAACCTGTCTGCGGTCCCTCCTTCCACTAGGCCTCCACTGACCACACCACTGCTGCCCGTGTACCCACGGAACCAATTTAAAATTGCCTACAGCCATGTGTTATTATATTAGGCCTTCGAAGCCTGTCTGCGGTCCCTACTTCCACTAGGCCTCCACTGACCATTGTACTGCTGCCCTTGTACCACTGGAACCAATTTTAAATTGCCAACAGCCCTATTTTTTATGTTAGGCCTTCGAAGCTTGTCTGCGGTCCCTCCTTCCACTAGACCTCCACTGACCACACCACTGCTGCCCGTGTACCCACGGAACCAATTTAAAATTGCCTACAGCCATGTGTTATTATGTTAGGCCTTCGATGCCTGTCTGCGGTCACTCCTTCCACTAGGCCTCCACTGACCACACCACTGCTGCCCGTGTACCCCTGGAACCAATTTAAAATTGCCTACAGCCAGCCCAATTTTTTTATTTTAGGCCTTTGATGCCTGTCTGCGGTCCGTTCTTTCTACTACTACTACACTGACCAGGCCACTGCTGCCCGTGTTCCCCTGGAACCAATTTAAAATTGCCAACAGCAATGTGTTATTATGTTAGGCCTTCGATGCCTGTCTGCGGTCACTCCTTCCACTAGGCCTCCACTGACCACACCACTGCTGCCCGTGTACCCCTGGAACCAATTTAAAATTGCCTACAGCCAGCCCAATTTTTTTATTTTAGGCCTTCGATGCCTGTCTGCAGTCCGTTCTTTCTACTACTACTACACTGACCAGGCCACTGCTGCCCGTGTTCCCCTGGAACCAATTTAAAATTGCCAACAGCAATGTGTTATTATGTTAGGCCTTCGATGCCTGTTTGCGGTCACTCCTTCCACTAGGCCTCCACTGACCACACCACTGCTGCCCGTGTACCCACGGAACCAATTTTAAATTGCCTACAACCATCTGTTATTATGTTAGGCCTTCAAAGCGTGTCTGCGGTCCTTCCTTCCAATAGTTCTCCACTGACCAGACCAATGCTGGCCGTGTACCCCTGGAACCCAGCTGAAAGTGCATGTAGCCTCCTTTTTTTCTTTGTTTTATATTTAGAAAGCCCAGATGAACTACGCTGTGCAACGGTTCAAGCTACCCAGTCGACATTTCTTTTGCGAGAAAAGCCATCCCAGCCCTCCACCGGCATGAAAAAGTCTGCATTGTCATAGCACTCAGGCAATCAAACAGTAGAAAGGTGCACCTGACAAGAGACACATGGACCAGTAGGCATGTCCACAAAAAGTTACGTGTCCATTACGGCGCACTGGGTTAATGTGTTGGATGCATGGTCCACAGGGGACAGCCTACAAAGTCTGTCTGCAGTCCCTAATTCCAATTTTCCTCCGCTGACCACACCACTGCTGCCCGAGTACCCCTGGAACCAATTTTACAGTGTCTACAGCCTAATTTTGTTATGTTAGGCCTACTACGCCTGTCTGCGGTCCCTCCTTCCAATACTCGTCCACTGACCACACCACTGCTGCCCGTGGACCCCTGGAACCTATTTTTAATTGCATAGAGCATCCTTTTTTTAATAGTAGGCGTACAAAGTCTGTCTGCGGTCCACTATTGAAATTGTCCTCCACTGCCCAGAGCACTGCTGCTTGTGTACCCCTGTAACTTTTTTAAGCTGCAGTGAGCCACATTTTTGGTTTAAGTCCTACTACCTGTGTCTGTCTGCGCCACTCAATTCAGCTGTGTTCCTTTGAAAAAAGCTGAGCGTCAATAGTCTTGTTTTCAGCCTCTAGGAATTTTAAAACTGCATTGGGGGTACAACTTTGGTAGGGCCTACTAACGGTGTCTGCCTCCCCAAGGTGTGCCCCAGGTTTCCTCGCCATTGCTTCGATCTTAATGCTCTCGTTTAGTAGTTGTTGGAAACTACACTGCATTAGGCCTACAAATTGGGTATGGGGTGTAGAGAGATGGTGTGTTCCACTCCAAGGTGTTCTCCAGGTTGCCTTTCCTGAGCTTCGATCTTCCGGCTCTCGTTTAGTAGTTCTTGGAAACTACACTGCATTAGGCCTACAAATTGGGTATGGGGTGTAGAGAGATGGTGTGTTCCACTCCAAGGTGTTCTCCAGGTTGCCTTTCCTGAACTTCTATCTTCAGGCTCTCATTAAATTGTGGTTAAATGGAACAACTGCATTTGGCGTACTAGTTGGTTTGGGGCCTACTATCGGTGTCTGCCACTCCTTGCTGTTCTCCTGGTTTCCTGTCCTGAAATTCCATTTTCAGTCTCTCGTTAAGTAGTTGTTAATGTTAGACTGCATTTGGCCTACTAGTTGGGTTGGGGCCTACTATCGGTGTCTGCCACTCTTTGCTGTTCTCCTCCACTGAACAAAGCTGTGCCGCCTGTTTACTACGGTTGCCAATTTTGAACTGCATTTCGACTACTTACTGATTTGGGCCTACTCTCTGTGTCAGCCTCTCATTCCAGTTGTCCTCCACTGCAATGCCCCCTGGTTAGTCCTGTGTTACCAATTTTGAACTGCATTTAGCCAATTTTATTCTTTGGGCCTATATCTGTGTTTCCTCCTCATCCTGCCCATTGCCCAGCCAGTGATAGATGAGTCTGCTGGTACATTGACCCATAACGCAAAATTCCACGGGGACAAAGAGGAAGGTGCAGATGAAAGTGCAGGTTCCTTCATCAGGTGGGGGGAGGAATACTAGTTGGCGACGTCACTGGCACAGGGCCTCTCATAGTATGCAAAAGTGTTGCTGCCGGTGGGAGGCGCCCCCGCCGTGCAAACACACCGCTGTACTTTGAGGGGCCCTGTGCCAGTGCCAATGCCAACGAGTGGGCCCCCCCTGCTTGCTCAGGATCACAGCACTTGCAAAGTTGAAATACTTACCTCTCCCTGCTCCACTGCCGTGACGTGGTCCAGATTTACTGGGCCCACTAATTACTTGAACCAGCCCTACCCCCCACAACTTTAGCCAAATGACCCCCAATTTCAAATGCCTTCCAATTATTATAAGCTAAATTACGATTGACAAGCTTCTGTAACAAGAATGGATGTTTTTGCCATTAAAATGGGCAGTGTAGGTGTTTTCCTGGCCTCCACTAACTGCCGACTATGCTGCCCCATTGACTTGCATTGGGTTTCGTGTTTCGGGTGATACCCGACTTTTCGCCATAATCGGCCGATTCCACTCGACTCGACTTCTAAGATAGTCGGGTTTCGCGAAACAGGACTCGACTCTAAAAAGGTCAAGGTCGCTCAACCCTAGTGGGGACGGTGTTCTTTGGGTCATAGGCAGCATTTCTCTTCCTCCAAACACGGCAAATTGAGTTAATGCCAAAAAGCTAAATTTTTGCCTCATCTGACCACAGCACCTTCTCCAAGTCACTCACAGAATCATCCAGGTGTTCATTAGCAAACTTCAGATGGACCTGCACATGTGCCTTCTTGAGCACTGGGACCTTGCTGGCACTGCAGGATTTTAAACCTTTACGGAGTAATGTGTCAACAATGGTTTTCTTTGTGACTGTGGTCACAGCTGCCTTCAGATCATTAATAAGTTCCCCTCGTGTAGTCTTAGGCTGATGATAAGAGGTGAGAGTTTGCATGGTGCCCCAGATCGATGTCTCCCTAAGCTAGAAGATCGTTGGGTACAGCCGGGACCAGCTGATTGGAAAGCATCACCAAACCAGGGATTCGAGCTTGAGGAGGCTAATTTGCATATTCCAGGTGCCTTCTGGGAAAAGCGAAGAGTCTCCCTAAGCTAGAAGATCGTTGGGTACAGCCGGGACCAGCTGATTGGAAAGCATCACCAAACCAGGGATTCGAGCTTGAGGAGGCTAATTTGCATATTCCAGGTGCCTTCTGGGAAAAGCGAAGAGTCTCCTTAAGCTAGAAGATCGTTGGGTACAGCCGGGACCAGCTGATTGGAAAGCATCACCAAACCAGGGATTCGAGCTTGAGGAGGCTAATTTGCATATTCCAGGTGCCTTCTGGGAAAAGCGAAGAGTCTCCCTAAGCTAGAAGATCGTTGGGTACAGCCGGGACCAGCTGATTGGAAAGCATCACCAAACCAGGGATTCGAGCTTGAGGAGGCTAATTTGCATATTCCAGGTGCCTTCTGGGAAAAGCGAAGAGTCTCCCTAAGCTAGAAGATCGTTGGGTACAGCCGGGACCAGCTGATTGGAAAGCATCACCAAACCAGGGATTCGAGCTTGAGGAGGCTAATTTGCATATTCCAGGTGCCTTCTGGGAAAAGCGAAGAGTCTCCCTAAGCTAGAAGATCGTTGGGTACAGCCGGGACCAGCTGATTGGAAAGCATCACCAAACCAGGGATTCGAGCTTGAGGAGGCTAATTTGCATATTCCAGGTGCCTTCTGGGAAAAGCGAAGAGTCTCCCTAAGCTAGAAGATCGTTGGGTACAGCCGGGACCAGCTGATTGGAAAGCATCACCAAACCAGGGATTCGAGCTTGAGGAGGCTAATTTGCATATTCCAGGTGCCTTCTGGGAAAAGCGAAGAGTCTCCCTAAGCTAGAAGATCGTTGGGTACAGCCGGGACCAGCTGATTGGAAAGCATCACCAAACCAGGGATTCGAGCTTGAGGAGGCTAATTTGCATATTCCAGGTGCCTTCTGGGAAAAGCGAAGAGTCTCCCTAAGCTAGAAGATCGTTGCGTACAGCCGGGACCAGCTGATTGGAAAGCATCACCAAACCAGGGATTCGAGCTTGAGGAGGCTAATTTGCATATTCCAGGTGCCTTCTGGGAAAAGCGAAGAGTCTCCCTAAGCTAGAAGATCGTTGGGTACAGCCGGGACCAGCTGATTGGAAAGCATCACCAAACCAGGGATTCGAGCTTGAGGAGGCTAATTTGCATATTCCAGGTGCCTTCTGGGAAAAGCGAAGAGTCTCCCTAAGCTAGAAGATCGTTGGGTACAGCCGGGACCAGCTGATTGGAAAGCATCACCAAACCAGGGATTCGAGCTTGAGGAGGCTAATTTGCATATTCCAGGTGCCTTCTGGGAAAAGCGAAGAGTCTCCCTAAGCTAGAAGATCGTTGGGTACAGCCGGGACCAGCTGATTGGAAAGCATCACCAAACCAGGGATTCGAGCTTGAGGAGGCTAATTTGCATATTCCAGGTGCCTTCTGGGAAAAGCGAAGAGTCTCCCTAAGCTAGAAGATCGTTGGGTACAGCCGGGACCAGCTGATTGGAAAGCATCACCAAACCAGGGATTCGAGCTTGAGGAGGCTAATTTGCATATTCCAGGTGCCTTCTGGGAAAAGCGAAGAGTCTCCCTAAGCTAGAAGATCGTTGGGTACAGCCGGGACCAGCTGATTGGAAAGCATCACCAAACCAGGGATTCGAGCTTGAGGAGGCTAATTTGCATATTCCAGGTGCCTTCTGGGAAAAGCGAAGAGTCTCCCTAAGCTAGAAGATCGTTGGGTACAGCCGGGACCAGCTGATTGGAAAGCATCACCAAACCAGGGATTCGAGCTTGAGGAGGCTAATTTGCATATTCCAGGTGCCTTCTGGGAAAAGCGAAGAGTCTCCCTAAGCTAGAAGATCGTTGGGTACAGCCGGGACCAGCTGATTGGAAAGCATCACCAAACCAGGGATTCGAGCTTGAGGAGGCTAATTTGCATATTCCAGGTGCCTTCTGGGAAAAGCGAAGAGTCTCCCTAAGCTAGAAGATCGTTGGGTACAGCCGGGACCAGCTGATTGGAAAGCATCACCAAACCAGGGATTCGAGCTTGAGGAGGCTAATTTGCATATTCCAGGTGCCTTCTGGGAAAAGCGAAGAGTCTCCCTAAGCTAGAAGATCGTTGGGTACAGCCGGGACCAGCTGATTGGAAAGCATCACCAAACCAGGGATTCGAGCTTGAGGAGGCTAATTTGCATATTCCAGGTGCCTTCTGGGAAAAGCGAAGAGTCTCCCTAAGCTAGAAGATCGTTGGGTACAGCCGGGACCAGCTGATTGGAAAGCATCACCAAACCAGGGATTCGAGCTTGAGGAGGCTAATTTGCATATTCCAGGTGCCTTCTGGGAAAAGCGAAGAGTCTCCCTAAGCTAGAAGATCGTTGGGTACAGCCGGGACCAGCTGATTGGAAAGCATCACCAAACCAGGGATTCGAGCTTGAGGAGGCTAATTTGCATATTCCAGGTGCCTTCTGGGAAAAGCGAAGAGTCTCCCTAAGCTAGAAGATCGTTGGGTACAGCCGGGACCAGCTGATTGGAAAGCATCACCAAACCAGGGATTCGAGCTTGAGGAGGCTAATTTGCATATTCCAGGTGCCTTCTGGGAAAAGCGAAGAGTCTCCCTAAGCTAGAAGATCGTTGGGTACAGCCGGGACCAGCTGATTGGAAAGCATCACCAAACCAGGGATTCGAGCTTGAGGAGGCTAATTTGCATATTCCAGGTGCCTTCTGGGAAAAGCGAAGAGTCTCCCTAAGCTAGAAGATCGTTGGGTACAGCCGGGACCAGCTGATTGGAAAGCATCACCAAACCAGGGATTCGAGCTTGAGGAGGCTAATTTGCATATTCCAGGTGCCTTCTGGGAAAAGCGAAGAGTCTCCCTAAGCTAGAAGATCGTTGGGTACAGCCGGGACCAGCTGATTGGAAAGCATCACCAAACCAGGGATTCGAGCTTGAGGAGGCTAATTTGCATATTCCAGGTGCCTTCTGGGAAAAGCGAAGAGTCTCCCTAAGCTAGAAGATCGTTGGGTACAGCCGGGACCAGCTGATTGGAAAGCATCACCAAACCAGGGATTCGAGCTTGAGGAGGCTAATTTGCATATTCCAGGTGCCTTCTGGGAAAAGCGAAGAGTCTCCCTAAGCTAGAAGATCGTTGGGTACAGCCGGGACCAGCTGATTGGAAAGCATCACCAAACCAGGGATTCGAGCTTGAGGAGGCTAATTTGCATATTCCAGGTGCCTTCTGGGAAAAGCGAAGAGTCTCCCTAAGCTAGAAGATCGTTGGGTACAGCCGGGACCAGCTGATTGGAAAGCATCACCAAACCAGGGATTCGAGCTTGAGGAGGCTAATTTGCATATTCCAGGTGCCTTCTGGGAAAAGCGAAGAGTCTCCCTAAGCTAGAAGATCGTTGGGTACAGCCGGGACCAGCTGATTGGAAAGCATCACCAAACCAGGGATTCGAGCTTGAGGAGGCTAATTTGCATATTCCAGGTGCCTTCTGGGAAAAGCGAAGAGTCTCCCTAAGCTAGAAGATCGTTGGGTACAGCCGGGACCAGCTGATTGGAAAGCATCACCAAACCAGGGATTCGAGCTTGAGGAGGCTAATTTGCATATTCCAGGTGCCTTCTGGGAAAAGCGAAGAGTCTCCCTAAGCTAGAAGATCGTTGGGTACAGCCGGGACCAGCTGATTGGAAAGCATCACCAAACCAGGGATTCGAGCTTGAGGAGGCTAATTTGCATATTCCAGGTGCTTTCTGGGAAAAGCGAAGAGTCTCCCTAAGCTAGAAGATCGTTGGGTACAGCCGGGACCAGCTGATTGGAAAGCATCACCAAACCAGGGATTCGAGCTTGAGGAGGCTAATTTGCATATTCCAGGTGCCTTCTGGGAAAAGCGAAGAGTCTCCCTAAGCTAGAAGATCGTTGGGTATAGCCGGGACCAGCTGATTGGAAAGCATCACCAAACCAGGGATTCGAGCTTGAGGAGGCTAATTTGCATATTCCAGGTGCCTTCTGGGAAAAGCGAAGAGTCTCCCTAAGCTAGAAGATCGTTGGGTACAGCCGGGACCAGCTGATTGGAAAGCATCACCAAACCAGGGATTCGAGCTTGAGGAGGCTAATTTGCATATTCCAGGTGCCTTCTGGGAAAAGCGAAGAGTCTCCCTAAGCTAGAAGATCGTTGGGTACAGCCGGGACCAGCTGATTGGAAAGCATCACCAAACCAGGGATTCGAGCTTGAGGAGGCTAATTTGCATATTCCAGGTGCCTTCTGGGAAAAGCGAAGAGTCTCCCTAAGCTAGAAGATCGTTGGGTACAGCCGGGACCAGCTGATTGGAAAGCATCACCAAACCAGGGATTCGAGCTTGAGGAGGCTAATTTGCATATTCCAGGTGCCTTCTGGGAAAAGCGAAGAGTCTCCCTAAGCTAGAAGATCGTTGGGTACAGCCGGGACCAGCTGATTGGAAAGCATCACCAAACCAGGGATTCGAGCTTGAGGAGGCTAATTTGCATATTCCAGGTGCCTTCTGGGAAAAGCGAAGAGTCTCCCTAAGCTAGAAGATCGTTGGGTACAGCCGGGACCAGCTGATTGGAAAGCATCACCAAACCAGGGATTCGAGCTTGAGGAGGCTAATTTGCATATTCCAGGTGCCTTCTGGGAAAAGCGAAGAGTCTCCCTAAGCTAGAAGATCGTTGGGTACAGCCGGGACCAGCTGATTGGAAAGCATCACCAAACCAGGGATTCGAGCTTGAGGAGGCTAATTTGCATATTCCAGGTGCCTTCTGGGAAAAGCGAAGAGTCTCCCTAAGCTAGAAGATCGTTGGGTACAGCCGGGACCAGCTGCTTGGAAAGCATCACCAAACCGCGCGCCTTACGGCGCGTGAATTTTTGCCTGTAGGACATTATTGCAAGAGAGCTTGGCTGAGTAGATTACACAAGAAGGAAAACACACAGCAAGTCAGCAGGATCTAGGAGCAACATGGCAGATGTGACAACCTACATGGTGAGCTGCAGCATGTGCTACATGTTCACAGATCGACCAGAAGAAGAATCAAATTTCACCTGTCAGAAGTGTAGACTAGTGGCCCTTTTAGAAGAAAAGGTGCGGGGTCTGGAAGAAAGAATAGCAACTTTGAAACTCATCAAAGAGAATGAAGACTTTCTAGACAGAACAGAAGCATCTCTACTGGTCACAGAAGGTGAAAAAAGTGTCAGAGAACCTCCAAAAGCAGATGAGTGGAAGCATGTGACCAAAAGAAGCAAGAAGACCATGGAGAAATCACCAACCACACAACTAAAGAACCGATATCAAATCTTTGTAGAGGATGAAGATGGCACACCTAAGGATGAAGCAATACCAGCAAGCAAAAAAGAAAAGGGCACACAGCAACAAGTGACAGCAAAAAGTACAGCCAAGAAGCAACGAAGAGTGGTGGTGGTGGGAGACTCACTACTGAGAGGCACAGAAGCAGCCATCTGCAGACCGGACATAACTGCAAGAGAAGTATGCTGCCTTCCAGGTGCGATGATCAAGGATGTGACCGATAGGATACCAAAGCTCTTCAGCTCCAAGGACGTCCACCCATTTCTTTTGATACATATTGGCACCAATGACACGGCAAGGAAGGACCTACCGACAATCTGCAAAGACTTTGAAGAGTTGGGGAAGAAAGTAAAGGAACTGGATGCACAGGTAGTTTTTTCTTCTATCCTTCCAGTAGACGGGCATGGCACCAGGAGATGGAACAGGATCCTTGATGCCAACAACTGGCTAAGACGATGGTGCAGACAACAAGGATTCGGATTCCTGGACCACGGTGTGAATTACTTGTACGATGGACTCCTCACCAGAGACGGACTACACCTCAACAAACCTGGGAAACACACATTCGCCAGAAGACTCGCTACACTCATCAGGAGGGCGCTAAACTAGAAGAAGAGGGGACGGGAAGAAAAACATTAGACTTGAACAAAGAAGATCCAGGAATACATACTCAGATGGGAGGTAAGAACATTTCTAAAACAATCCACAGCGAGGAGATTGGAACAAAACAAAATCCTCTAAACTGCATGCTCGCAAACGCCAGAAGCCTGACAAACAAGATGGAAGAACTAGAAGCAGAAATATCTACAGGTAACTTTGACATAGTGGGAATAACCGAGACATGGTTAGATGAAAGCTATGACTGGGCAGTTAACTTACAGGGTTACAGTCTGTTTAGAAAGGATCGTAAAAATCGGAGAAGAGGAGGGGTTTGTCTCTATGTAAAGTCTTGTCTAAAGTCCACTTTAAGGGAGGATATTAGCGAAGGAAATGAGGATGTCGAGTCCATATGGGTCGAAATTCATGGAGGGAAAAATGGTAACAAAATTCTCATTGGGGTCTGTTACAAACCCCCAAATATAACAGAAACCATGGAAAGTCTACTTCTAAAGCAGATAGATGAAGCTGCAACCCATAATGAGGTCCTGGTTATGGGGGACTTTAACTACCCGGATATTAACTGGGAAACAGAAACCTGTGAAACCCATAAAGGCAACAGGTTTCTGCTAATAACCAAGAAAAATTATCTTTCACAATTGGTGCAGAATCCAACCAGAGGAGCAGCACTTTTAGACCTAATACTATCTAATAGACCTGACAGAATAACAAATCTGCAGGTGGTCGGGCATCTAGGAAATAGCGACCACAATATTGTACAGTTTCACCTGTCTTTCACTAGGGGGACTTGTCAGGGAGTCACAAAAACACTGAACTTTAGGAAGGCAAAGTTTGACCAGCTTAGAGATGCCCTTAATCTGGTAGACTGGGACAATATCCTCAGAAATAAGAATACAGATAATAAATGGGAAATGTTTAAGAACATCCTAAATAGGCAGTGTAATCGGTTTATACCTTGTGGGAATAAAAGGACTAGAAATAGGAAAAACCCAATGTGGCTAAACAAAGAAGTAAGACAGGCAATTAACAGTAAAAAGAAAGCATTTGCACTACTAAAGCAGGATGGCACTATTGAAGCTCTAAAAAACTATAGGGAGAAAAATACTTTATCTAAAAAACTAATTAAAGCTGCCAAAAAGGAAACAGAGAAGCACATTGCTAAGGAGAGTAAAACTAATCCCAAACTGTTCTTCAACTATATCAATAGTAAAAGAATAAAAACTGAAAATGTAGGCCCCTTAAAAAATAGTGAGGAAAGAATGGTTGTAGATGACGAGGAAAAAGCTAACATATTAAACACCTTCTTCTCCACGGTATTCACGGTGGAAAATGAAATGCTAGGTGAAATCCCAAGAAACAATGAAAACCCTACATTAAGGGTCACCAATCTAACCCAAGAAGAGGTGCGAAACCGGCTAAATAAGATTAAAATAGATAAATCTCCGGGTCCGGATGGCATACACCCACGAGTACTAAGAGAACTAAGTAATGTAATAGATAAACCATTATTTCTTATTTTTAGGGACTCTATAGCGACAGGGTCTGTTCCACAGGACTGGCGCATAGCAAATGTGGTGCCAATATTCAAAAAGGGCTCTAAAAGTGAACCTGGAAATTATAGGCCAGTAAGTCTAACCTCTATTGTTGGTAAAATATTTGAAGGGTTTCTGAGGGATGTTATTCTGGATTATCTCAATGAGAATAACTGTTTAACTCCATATCAGCATGGGTTTATGAGAAATCGCTCCTGTCAAACCAATCTAATCAGTTTTTATGAAGAGGTAAGCTATAGGCTGGACCACGGTGAGTCATTGGACGTGGTCTATCTCGATTTTTCCAAAGCGTTTGATACCGTGCCGCACAAGAGGTTGGTACACAAAATGAGAATGCTTGGTCTGGGGGAAAATGTGTGTAAATGGGTTAGTAACTGGCTTAGTGATAGAAAGCAGAGGGTGGTTATAAATGGTATAGTCTCTAACTGGGTCGCTGTGACCAGTGGGGTACCGCAGGGGTCAGTATTGGGACCTGTTCTCTTCAACATATTCATTAATGATCTGGTAGAAGGTTTACACAGTAAAATATCGATATTTGCAGATGATACAAAACTATGTAAAGCAGTTAATACAAGAGAAGATAGTATTCTGCTACAGATGGATCTGGATAAGTTGGAAACTTGGGCTGAAAGGTGGCAGATGAGGTTTAACAATGATAAATGTAAGGTTATACACATGGGAAGAAGGAATCAATATCACCATAACACACTGAATGGGAAACCACTGGGTAAATCTGACAGGGAGAAGGACTTGGGGATCCTAGTTAATGATAAACTTACCTGGAGCAGCCAGTGCCAGGCAGCAGCTGCCAAGGCAAACAGGATCATGGGGTGCATTAAAAGAGGTCTGGATACACATGATGAGAGCATTATACTGCCTCTGTACAAATCCCTAGTTAGACCGCACATGGAGTACTGTGTCCAGTTTTGGGCACCGGTGCTCAGGAAGGATATAATGGAACTAGAGAGAGTACAAAGGAGGGCAACAAAATTAATAAAGGGGATGGGAGAACTACAATACCCAGATAGATTAGCGAAATTAGGATTATTTAGTCTAGAAAAAAGACGACTGAGGGGCGATCTAATAACCATGTATAAGTATATAAGGGGACAATACAAATATCTCGCTGAGGATCTGTTTATACCAAGGAAGGTGACAGGCACAAGGGGGCATTCTTTGCGTCTGGAGGAGAGACGGTTTTTCCACCAACATAGAAGAGGATTCTTTACTGTTAGGGCAGTGAGAATCTGGAATTGCTTGCCTGAGGAGGTGGTGATGGCGAACTCAGTCGAGGGGTTCAAGAGAGGCCTGGATGTCTTCCTGGAGCAGAACAATATTGTATCATACAATTAGGTTCTGTGGAAGGACGTAGATCTGGGGATTTGTTATGATGGAATATAGGCTGAACTGGATGGACAAATGTCTTTTTTCGGCCTTACTAACTATGTTACTATGTTACTATGTTACAGTCATTTTGTATTTCTTCCATTTTCTTACTATTGTATCAACAGTTGTCTCCTTCTCACCCAGTGTCTTACTTATGGTTTTGTAGACCATTCCTGCTTTGTGCAAGTCTATCATCTTGCCCCTGATATCAAGTACCATGCGCACAACTATAAAAGGTTGCCTGGGTAAGTTCCCACACCGTAAGTATATATAAAGGTAAACCCAGCACTCATCTTAAGTGATCAAAACAGGATTTAATGTAAGGAAACGTTTCGGTCTTGACCTCAGACCTTCATCAGTTACAGTGTGTTTAGGTGCGGATTCGCTGAGAGCATCAGTGGATCACAATTAGATCGCTAGTTCAGAGGAGTTTTTAATCAATCTAATTTAATCTAATCAATTGCAGTTTTCAAGTCTGTGTACAGTCTCAGTGCTGCATGCAGCCGTGGCGCACATGGATGCGGTGTTTGCCGTTAGTCCAAACACCGCGTCCATGTGCGCCATGGCGGCATGCAGCACTGAGACTGTACACAGACATGAAAACTGCAATTGATTCCCTCTACTTAAAAATTCCTCCGAACTAGCGATCTAATTGTGATCCACTGATGCTCTCAGCGAATCCGCACCTAAACACACCTAACTGATGAAGGTCTGAGTGCTGGGTTTACCTTTATATATGATCTTGGCCCTGACGTCCTTATAAAGCTGTTTGGTCTTGCCCATGGTGTAGAGGTCAGAATCTGAATGATTTATTGGGTCTGTGGGCAGTAGTCTTTTATAAAGTTGACTATGTAAGACAGCTGTCTTTAATGCAGGTAACGAGTTTATTAGGAGCTTCTAACTGGTCTGCAGGAGCCAGAACTCTAAATGGTTGGTTGAGGATCAAATATGTATTTCTCACTGCAAAATGCAAATAAATTTATATAATTTATGCAATGTGATTTTCTGGATTTTATTTTTGATATTCTATCTCCAATGTTAAAATTAACCTACCCTTAAAATTATAGACTGTACTTGTCTTTGTCAGTGGGCAAACTTACAAAATCAGAAAGGGATCAAATACATATTTCCCCCACTGTATTATTATCCCATAATTAATATCCCTATCCTTACAGGATCTATGCCCACAAGTTACCTTGGAGTTTAACAAGAGCCCCTATTCCCGACTAGCGGCTTTCCACCAAAAGGACATCAACTTACAAGCCTCTAAATCAAACCTATCCCTCCTGCCACAGACCTGGCACATTACACCTTACATCGCCTGATCCCATCAATCCCCCAAGGCTAGTTCAATACCATCTCTTAAACCCAACATCCACAAATGTGTTCCGATTGTATTGAGATGAACACCATCAAACCTCAAATTTTCCCTCAATATTGTTTCCAAATCCTTATATTATACCACTATACCACCAATCATAGAAACAATATGGGCCACGGCCTTATTGACTTTAATTCTGGATTTATTACTCTGTTCCACTGACCTCACTTACCTCCATATAAGCTGAGCCACGATGTTCCATCAGATAATGATAACCCCCGGATAGGTGGACCACAACCTTAGCAGATCAAACTTTATATCTTAAATCAACTCCAGAGAAAATATAACGCCAATATCATTGACTCCTACATGTAACACAAACAAATTCAGTGGTTGGTCCACTCTGCAATAGTAGGAGAATTTAGATAAACCCCTCCCTCAAGTCATACCACAGATTCTGTGCCATTTGATCAATGCATTGTAGGTAGGCTGTCCAAGGTACCGGCCATCCAGACGAACGATGGTCTGCAGCACACTTCAGAACATGTAAGAGTGCCCCAGGATTAAGAAGGCACCTATAGTTAAACAAAACAGTCACCAAATTAATACCCCAAATGCCACGTTTCATCAAACAACCTAAACAGTTCATTATAAAGCCACCAGATGAGGGAGAATGTAAGAACGAAAATGTGATGATTACCAGCACCTGATATAACGAACCATCTCTACCCCTAAAGCCCCATCGTGAAGCTTCCCAATACATCAGGAATGCTACCCGCACTCTTCAGGCTTCTCACCAAAAAGCGATAAATGGTACTTCAAAACTGTAATAAACTGATGTTTTGAAAGTGAAGGACCATCCATATGCCTCAAGAACAAGCCTGGACATCCACCCCAAACATCCATAAAACCGTTCAACTAGCCTTGAAGGGCTGACCAACTCACCGATTCGAAAGCCAAAACAAAAGCCACTGAAAACAACACCTCATGTTTAGAAAAAAAAAAATTGACCAAAAAGAAAACAGTATCCTGTCCGACAGATAAAAGGAAACCGGCCTCCTTTTATCATGACTATGCATTACCTTGTCACAACTCTTCAACTCCTGCTTCACCAAAAAATCCTTTGTAACATCCCTCAAACCTTGTAACTTAAACAAATATGCTAATACTGCTAACCTCTGCATCACGGCCGACGTCGACGTTTCAGACACAAAATTCTGACCCACGAAGGACAGTACCAGAAACAGCCTATTCTTATAAGAATGACCCACTTCCACTTTAATGCCAAAGTCTTTCCATTCATTCCAAGCTTTTTTGTATTGACACCAAGTAGCCTTAGTCACTGATTGTCTAATTAAGCCAAAAACTTCACCGTTACCAGGTTCCACAACCAACTGGGACACTCTGCTCCCGCTTCATTCGCCCACGGTTCCAGACTTTGAAACCTGTCGAACTGAAAACAAGACAACACGTCAGCCACGTCATTGAACATCCCTACTATGTCTCACTACTACATACACATTCCTTTCCAAACACTGTAGAACCAAATGTCCAACATAGGCTACTAACAGTAGTGATTTGGCTAAGAGAATATTTTTTCGCATGAACCACTGTCAAATTGTCACAGTGAAAGCACAACTTTCAGTCAGCAAATTCCAACCCCCAAAGCTACTAAAATTGGAAAAATTTAAAGAAAAGACAAGGTCCTCACTTAACCCACAGCTAGTTGTCACAAATCAAGCCACTGCCTCGAGCACCTCAAGGAACCTGCAATATCAATGTAAAGCTGCAGAAAACCACCTTTTCCTTCCACAATGCACGCCCATTGTAGTATACCAAAATTGAATCCCAAACGTTGAGATCATCCCTGATCTCCAGATAAATGTGAACAAAATGAGTCAAGGATGACTTCTATGCCATGGCTGCTAAACGTTTGGAAAACACCTGACCCATTGGCATAATTCAGCAAGCAAAATTAAGCTTGCCCAACAAAGACTGTACTACCATCAAACGGACCATCTTGGCCTGCTTCAAAGCAGTTACCAATGACCACAAATCAACCAGGTTATCTTGCGGAAGCCTACATTCCACTGCTATAGAATCAATCTCTATACCAAGAAAATGCACAACTGCAGCTGGTCCCCCTGTCTTATCTGGGGCCAATGGGATACCATAAGCTACCTTTTTTTAATGTGAAGAGTAAAACTGAACAACCGCTGAACCTAAGGGACCAACACAAAAGAAGTTGTTCAAAGAGTGAAACATCGAGAGAATGCCTGACATGCCTTGTACTATTCACTCAAAAAAGTAATGAAAAGCCTCGAAATAAGAGCATGAGATAGAGCAACCCATGGGTAAAAAACAATCAACACAAAATTCTCCATCCCACATACACCCCAACAAATGAAGACTGTCAGGGTGCACGGGAAGCAAACGGAAAGCAACCTCAATGTCGGATTTCAACATAAGGGCACCCGACCCAGCTTTTCTTACCAAATTAAATTCCTTATCAAATGGCACATATGACACAGATGATAACTCTGAAGTAATGCCATCATTAACTGACTCCCTAGCTGGGTAGAATAAGTGAAGGATGAGCTAAAACTTATTAGATTCCTACTTAGAAACCACCTCAAACGAGAAATCCTCAAATTAGGCCATGGAGGGTTGCTGTATGGACCTGCCACGTGACCCAGTTCCTCCTCCCTACTTAGCATTTCCATCACTATCCCAGTGTTCTTCCTAGCCTTCTAAAAAAAACAAACCGAAGTAAGTGCTGCCGCTTCTGAATCCGGACACTTAAAAATGGAAGGATCACCACGACCCTCACTGGGGACCTCCCTCTTTCCAACACCCTGGCCTGACTTTCCCTTTGACCACTTAAAACACTTGACGAGGCTATGAATGCCTCCGCAACCGGAACACTCATACTCCTTCATTAAATTGCCACCAAAACCTCTTTTTCTGAACCAACTAGGATCTGCTCGCTGAGTTGGAGAACCTGGCCTGTCCACGAATGGGCTGAAAAGTAGGTGCAGCCATCAGATGCATCCATAAGGAAATATCCTTGTGACCCAACCACAAACCAGGCCTCATGGCCTCTTTCTGACTAAATTGCTCATCATACCTCATGGAGGCCAAGCCACCATTGACCCTGTATGCTTCCTCCACTGCATCCATGTAACCAAAGGAAGGAGAGGAATATATAGGTTGTTTTTCACCAATTGAGTTGTTTGATTATTATTCTCACTTTAATAGATGAAAATAAAGCCTTTTGGACTGACCAACAGCACTGTAGTTGTTTAATAATAAAATTAATCAAATATACAAATTAACTAGTAATCGTGAACACAGTATAGATGCAGGTTGTGGTCATAAATCAGCTGAGAGAAGCTCAGAAAAAAAGATAACAGTTGTAAACTCATCATCAGATCATAAAACTGAGCTTATTCTCATTTAACTCATTCTGCAGCTAGCACCACATAGAGGCTATAGAAGGAAAACAGTGCAAAATCTCTAACTGCAAAACTCATTTTTAGTCCCAAATATATGATTTTAAGTGAAAAAGAAAATACATGCATTTAAAGGGGTTGTCCACCTTTGGGATACAAATCTATAAAATCATATAATTTTGGCAGAAAATTATTTTTACACTTAAGCCTTTTAAAAAATGATGCCCCATTTGGTTATATCATGATCTTTGTTTCCCGGCACATACAGTGGCATGTGAAAGGTTTGGGCAATCCTGGTGAACAGTTAAGCAAGTTGAAGATGAAATCATCTCTAAAAGGCCTAAAGTCAAAGATGACACATGTCCCTATATGTAGTAATTTTTTCATTTTAAAAAATTGCATCAAAATAAAATGGGCCAATGCAAAATTTGGTTTCAGACGTTAATTAGCCTGTTAGGGTTAAGGTACCTTCACACATAACGATATCGTTAACGATATCGTTGCTTTTTGTGACGTAGCAACGATATCGTTAAGGAAATCGTTATGTGTGACAGCGACCAACGATCAGGCCCCTGCTGGGAGATCGTTGGTCGCTGAACAAAGTCCACAACTTTATTTCGTCGCTGGATCTCCCGTGGACATCGCTGGATCGGCGTGTGTGACACCGATCCAGCGATGTCTTCACTGGTAACCAGGGTAAACATCGGGTAACTAAGCGCAGGGCCGCGCTTAGTAACCCGATGTTTACCCTGGTTACCAGCGTAAAAGTAAAAAAAAACAAACACTACATACTTACCTACAGCTGTCTGTCCCCGGCGCTCAGCTTCTCTGCACTCCTCCTGCACTGGCTGTGAGCACAGCGGCCGGAAAGCAGACCGCTCTGCTTTCCGGCCGCTGTGCTCACAGCCAGTGCAGGAGGAGTGCACAGAAGCTGAGCGCCGGAGGACAGACAGCTGAAGGTAAGTATGTAGTGTTTGTTTTTTTTTACTTTTACGCTGGTAACCAGGGTAAACATCGGGTTACTAAGCGCGGCCCTGCGCTTAGTAACCCGATGTTTACCCTGGTTACCCGGGGACTTCGGGATCGTTGGTCGCTGGAGAGCTGTCTGTGTGACAGCTCTCCAGCGACCAAACAGCGACGCTGCAGCGATCCGGATCGTTGTCGGTATCGCTGCAGCGTCGCTTAATGTGAAGGGGCCCTTATGGCTTGTTCACTATCATCGTTAGGGAAAGCGAAGTGATGCAAGTTTCCCAGCTTTATAAAAACACAGCCTCCTCTAACCTTGTGCCAAAAAAACAGCAACCATAGGTTCTTCTAGGCAGCTGCTAGCACTCTGAAAATGAAAATGGTGGAGGCCCACAAAGCAGGGGAAAACTATAAGAAGATAGCAAAGCATTTTCAAGTTGCCCTTTTATCAGCTCGAAATCTAATTAATGCATAACAGTTAAAAGGAACAGTGGAGGCCAAGATAAGGTGTGGAAGACCAAGCAAAATTTCAGTGACAGCTGCACATATTATTGCTAGAGAGGCAAATCAAAACCCCGCTTGACTGCAAAAGACCCTTAGAAAGATTTAACAGACTCTGGAGTTGTGGTATATTGTTCTAAACACCTGTTGTGGTATTTTCAGAAACACCTGCACAAATATGGCCTTCGTGGAAGAGTCATCAGAAGAAAGCCTCTTCTGTGTCCTCACCATAACATTCAGCATCAGAGGTATGCAAAAGAACATCTAAACAAGCCGGATGCATTTTGGAAACAAGTACTGTGGACCTGTGAGGTTAAAATAGAACTCTTTGGTTACAGTGATCAAAGGTCTATGTGGAGAAAAAAGGGCACAGAATTTCAGGAAAAGAACATCTCACCAACCATTAGGTATGGGGGTGGATCAATCATGCTTTGGGGTTGTGTTGCAGACAATGGCATGGGGAACATTTCACAGGTAGAGGGGAGGATGGATTCAATGAAATTTCAACAAATTCTTGATGCAAATCTAACACCATCTGTAAAAAGCTGAAGTTGAAAAGAAGATGGCTTCTACAAATGGATAATGATCCTATACACATGTAAAAATCCACAATAGACGACTTCAGAAGACGCAAGCTGAAGGTTTTACAATGGCCCTCACGGTCCCCTTGATCTGAACATCATTGAAAATCTGTGGCTAGACCTCAAAATAGCAGTGCATGTAAAGCGACCCAGGAATCTCACAGAACTGGAAGAATTTCACAAGAAAGAATGGATAAAAATCCCTAAAAAAATAACTGAAAGATTCTTGTATTGTTACAAAAAGCATTAAGGTACTATCCATGCAGGTTGTCCAAACTTTAGCATTGGCCCATTTTCCTTTTTGTAATTTTTGTATGCGTAAAAGATTATATATAAGCGAAGAAGCAAAACGTGCGTTGGAGCGGGGGGACGCCAAACACAGATTCTCCATATATGCAAGTGCTACCTTTTATTCTCTTACAAATAGCCTGAGCTTATGGGGAATGATATATTCCCTTACAATATACTAATGAACAAGTGGTTTTAATTACATTGCACTGTGTAGTCACCTTGGATACTTTAATGCTCTGTGCAAATATTTTAATTATGTTCTAATAAATGTATCTTTTAATTGGCACTATATACTGCAGTCCTTAGTTGTTTACATATTTGCATCATTTTCTGTGCCCCCTAAATTGAACGTATGGGTTTATTTGTATATCTATATATATAATTGTCTAAGGGTTTTTCTGTCTGTCTGTCTGTCCTGGAAATCCCGCGTCTCTGATTGGTCAAGGCCGCCAGGCCTCGACCAATCAGCGACGGGCACAGCATGGCGACGATGATATCATAAAGGTTGCCTCGACCAATCAGCGATGGGCACAGTCTGCCGCGAATTCGCCTCGATCAATCAGCGACGGGCACAGTATCGACGTAGATGTCATAATGGTTGCCATGGCGACGATGATGTCATAAAGGTTGCCTTGACCAATCAGCGACGGGCACAGTCTGCCGCGAATTCTGGAATCATCATTGTCCATATACTACGGGGACATGCATATTCTAGAATACCCGATGCGTTAGAATCGGGCCACAATCTAGTTTAGAAAATATTTGTATTCTTTATGAAAATAAAAATATTCTGGCGCTTTTTTTCTTGGATTTCTGTGTTTTATTGTTTCTCTGTTACTCCTTCTACAAGTGTATGAAAAAATTGGCAACTAGGCAATAGCATTCCCCTCGTCAAGGAGGTGTGTCCCAATGTAGACACTGATTGAATGGTTTGAGAGTTCGTATGGATACAACCCCAACAGGTAACACCCCATTGTCAATTTATTTATAAATTACTAGAAGAAATAACACAATGAAAACCGATAAGAAAATATTACGCTTTGTTTCCTTTTTTTTTTTTCAATCAGTCAGGTTATAAAATATGGTTGTTTTCAGAACTCTGAGACCACCACTTTTTCCAAGACTAAATGACCATGTGTTAGGGTGGTTTCACACTTGCGTTTTTGTCTGCAGCGTTTTTTTTCAAAAAAACGCATGCGTTTTTTTTCCCTATCTTTAACATTGAAAACGCATGCGTTTTTTGTGTACGCGTTTGGTCGCGTTTTTTGACGCATGCGTTTTTTTACTGCATGCGTTCATTTTCTGAAATGCTACTTGTAGTATTTTTAGAAGCGTTTTTTGGACCAAAAAAAAACGCATGCGTTTTCATGCGTTTTTTTGGGGTCAAAAAATACATTGGAGTCAATGGGGACGCATGCGTTTTTTGGTGCATGCGTTTTTTGCGGTAAAAAACGCATGCGTTTTTTTATTAAAAACCAGAAAACACACTGATATGCCACCCCCCAACATAAAGGTGATAAAGGGAACCTAACCCTACCCCTAACCCTAAACCTACCCCTAACCCTACCCCTAATCCCTTTATGGTTAGGGTTAGGGGTAGGGTTAGGGTTAGGGGTAGGGTTAGGGTTAGGATCCCTTAGGGTTAGGGTTAGGGGTAGGGTTAGGGTTAGGGGTAGGGTTAGGGTTAGGATCCCTTAGGGTTAGGGTTAGGGGTAGGGTTAGGGGTAGGGTTAGGATCCCTTAGGGTTAGGGTTAGGGGTAGGGTTAGGGGTAGGGTTAGGGTTAGGGTTAGGATCCCTTAGGGTTAGGGTTAGGGGTAGGGTTAGGGTTAGGATCCCTTAGGGTTAGGGGTAGGGTTAGGGGTAGGATCCCTTTAGGGTTAGGGTTATGATCCCTACCCCTAACCCTAACCCTAACTGTTTCTGTTTATAGTGGGTTTTTTACTTTTTTTTGATGATTGGCAGCTGTCACACATTTCTCAGCATGCATTTAAAAAACGCAAACGCATGTAAAAACGCATGTAAACGCGTCAAAACGCCGCGTTTTTTTACCACATGCAAAAACGCATGCGTCAAAAAAACGCAGCGTTTACACGCGTTTACATGCGTTTTTTCACCATGCGTTTTTTTGCGTTTTTTACCGCAAAAACGCACCCCAAAAAACGCCAATGTGAAACCAGCCTAAGTCATACTGTATATAGCTGGAGAAATGGACACAACATGTGATGTCCATGTCCGTAGGGATGAATCAGAGCAGAACAGTCCCTTCCTCTAATAATGTCATCCGTTCTGGTCAACTTCCATTAACAATGTGTCATCCTGGTCCCTACCAGTTATAATGCTCCTCGTCCTGGATTCTTCCAGTAATACTGAACCCCATCCTATAGCAGTGTCCGCCATCTTGGTAATATAATGTGGTGTGGGGTGGCAGTTATGAGTGAGGGGAACAATATCGTCAGCTACAGGAAAATGGGGGTCCTGGCTAGATGAGTGTGCTGGTGCTACCTTGGTGATACGCTTCTGCAGACAGCACACATACGTTTGACTTGGCAGGCCAGGACCAAGTGAGGTAGAGATGAATGAGGGAAACCAAAGTCAAAAAATAAACTTTTCTTTACTTAACAAGAACTTGATGAGAAGTATACTGTATACATCAGAGAGCAGGCACAACCCTTCAGGAACTTTATGGTTACACATGGCGGTACATTACTTTCATTACAAGTCACAACAGTCCAGCAAACCATTATGGGAAGCTTCATCTTACCCTGGGAGGACCAGACGGCGCAATGTGTAATGCTACGGTCCCTTACAGCTAGTCTCATCTTCCAGTTGATTTATGAGGACCTAACTGGCTCAGGTGTGTCTCCTCACCAATTTACTCAAAGTACATTGGATGAGGGCCTCAAGCCTTGTCACTGGATCTTCAGTTCTCTGTAGCATAACTCATCCCCCAGTAGGCAACATTCTAGCTTTCTGTCTAGTATAGATAATTGTTCACTCAAGTCCTGTTTATCTAAGATAAGGAATCCTGCCTTCAGCCTAATCCCCTTTATTTGGTCCTCCTGGCCTTCCTCTCCCCTCTGGACATAATTCCATCTCATCTAAGTAGGCCTCCTTGGCCTAGGCTGAGGACCTCCTCCCACTTGCTCACCTGAATTATATTTTAACCCTTTATCTCCACTAGGCTTCCTACTTGAGATATGGGCTCCTGCTGCCACTAGATTCTTGATTGCCTTAAGAACATACTATCTGATATCTGACATATTGTGGTCTTCCCTCTTTGCATACAACACCATTTTCATGCAAGTCTACAAGCAGTTAGACCAGAGGTCCCCAACCTTTCTGACCTTGAGGGCCACATCCAGCTATGAAAGAGGATCGTGAGCCACATTCAGCTTTGAGAGAGGGTCGAGAGCCACAACCAGCTCCTTCCCCACTCACAGTAGTGACACCGAGAGCTTCCATTACTGGTATAATGACAACGAAAGCTTTTCCACTGAAATCACACCAAGGCAGTTAGCCACGCTCAACGGTTTCCTATCTCACCCACATTCAGATCTCCTCTTCTGTACAGGGCTACACACAAACCTCACCCTTTTGAGATCTGCTCTTAATAATTATTTACACCTGGTGCTAATGCACCAAGCTGGCAGGCAGCCGCGAGCCACACATCACAGGCTCGCAAGCCACATGTGGCTCCCGAGCTCCAGGTTGGGTACCCCTGAGTTAGACCATAGGTCTGTTACTTCTCAAGTACTGTCTGTGTCAACAAACAGGAAGCTGCAATCCTGTGTTCCCATGTAACTCCTCCCATCCTGTGCTGTTCCCAACTATCAACCCTGTCCTCTGCTGACTAGCTGCTGTTGGCAGAAAATAGGTAAACAGCATTTCAAAACATAGAAATGCATTATATAGCCATTAAATCTGTGCATGCTTAGCATATATTGGCACAGGATATGTTCAAATCTACCCAAAGAAAAATAAAGGAGAAAGAACCTAAAGTGAACTTGTCGGAACTTGCTGCAAAGTCACCAATATTGATCTTTCCTGTAATCTTCAAGTAATTGTGTCATTTTGGCTAAAAAATTAAGCATAAAGAAACCCTATCAGAATGGTTTTATAAGATAAAGTAAAGGCATGGATGTAATGGAGCTGTAATACTGATTAAATTGATACTTTTGGTGAAGAAATCCGCTTTGTGGTTCTTAAGTTATCTGCATTTTACATTTTCTGTTAATTAGATTTCGGTGCACAGGGGCCGGACTGTGCACTGGGTCTTCTCCTACCTGTCTATGATTTGCTGGCCCCTCTGCCTGCCCCTGGTCTGTGAAAGACCTGCCTCCTCTGTTTGTAATGTCACTGATCGGAGGTAGGCAGAGGGGATGAGGAATCACATACAGGGAGAAGACCCAGTGCACAGTCTGGCCCCATGTGCACCAAAATCAAATTTGCAGAAAATTTCAAATGATGATTATAGAAGAACCACAAAGCAGATTTCTTCACCAAAGGCATCAATTTAATCTGTATTACAGCATCATTACAGCCCTGTTTTTACTTTACATTGCAAAATCATGCTGACAGGTTCTCATTAAAGGGAACCTGTCACTTTATTTATTCTTTCCAAATCATGGGCAGCATTATCAGAGCCCAGCTGCTTGATTACTGCCAGTTATGTTTTTCTCTGAAACACTCCATTGTTTAAGAAAAAGTATAGTACAAGATTTAGCCAGGGACTATAATTGGTTAGTTTTATTGTTAAAAAACTATGTCAGGTACCAGGATTTTCTGAAGGAGGACAACCCCTTTGGTATCGGAAGAACAGCTGCACATTTTAATAAGCAGCAAATTGCAAAATTGCTTGTATCTACCGATAACCCTTTAATGCCTGCAAGATCCATGTACTAGTTAAGCTTCTCTGAAGGCAATGCGCCTTCATCAGTCATGTGCCAGGAGTGGAGAACAATGGCGCTTGCGTGGATTTTGACCAGGTTTGTGGTAACATTTCTTCCCTCAATAAGATGGGGATAATGGACATCTTGACTTTGCAACATCTCGAACTCATTGTCTGAAAAAATGTAATGAAATGGTGCAATCAAGAATTAAACTTCATTTTTACCTAAACACATGTACACCGCTCAAAAAAATAAAGGGAACACTAAAATACCATATTCTAGATAACTCTGAATAAAATATTCCAGTTGCAAATTTTTTTTCATTGCATAATGGAATGTGTTCAGAACAATAAAACATAACAATTATCAATGTAAATCAAAGTGAATATCCCATGGAGGTCTGGATTTGGAATGATACTCAAAATCAAAAATCAAATTACGGGCTGATCCAACTTCAGTGGAAATGCATAATGACAAGGAAAAAATGCTCAGTATTGTGTGTGGCCTCCACGTTCCTGTATGACCTCCCTACTGTACAATGCCTGGGCATGCTCCTGATGAGGTGGCGGATTGTCTCCTGAGGGATCGCCTCCCAGTCTCCTGGACAGTCTGTGGTGCAACGTGACGTTGGTGGATGGAGCGAGACATGATGTCCCAGATGTGCTCAATCTGATTCAGGTCTGGGGAACAGGTGAGCCAGGCCATAGCTTCAATGCCTTCATCTTGCAGGAACTACTGACACACTCCAGCCACATGAGATCTGGCATTGTCCTGCATTAGGAGGAACCCATGGCCAACCGCACCAGCATATGGTCTCACAAGGGGTCTGAGGATCTCATCTCAGTACCTAATGGCAGTCAGGCTACCTCTGGCAAACACATGGAGGGCTGTACGGCCCTCCAAAGAAATGCCCCGCACACCATTACTGACCCACTGCCAAAATGGTCATGCTGAAGGATGTTGCAGGCAGCAGATCGCTCTCCACAGCATCTCCAGACTGTCACGTCTATCACATGTGCTCAGTGTGAACCTACTTTCATCTGTGAAGAGCACAGGGCGTCAGTGGCGAATTTGCCCATTTTGGTGTTCTGTGGTAAATGCCAACTGTCCTGCACGGTGTTGGGCTGTGAGCACAACCCCCATCTGTGGATGTCGGGCACTCAGACCATCCTCATGGAGTCGGTTTTTAACATTTGTGGCCTGCTGAAGGTCATTTTGCAGGGCTCTGGCTGTGCTCCTCCTGTTCCTCCTTGCACAAAGGCGGAGGTAGCGGTCCTGCTGCTGGATTGTTGCCCTCCTACGGCCCCCTCCACGTCTCCTGTTATACTGGTCTGTCTCCTGGTAGCACCTCAAGCCTCTGGACACTACGCTGACAGACACAGCAAACCTTGCCACAGCTCGCATTGATGTGCCATCCTGGATGAGCTGCACTACCTGAGCTACTTGTGTGGGTTGTTGAGTCCGTCTGATGCTACCATGAGTGTGAAAGCACAACCAACATGACCAAAACATCAGCCAGAAAGTATTGGTACTGAGATGTGGTCTGTGGTCCCCACCTGCAGAACCACTCCTTTATTGAGGGTGTCTTGATAATTGCCAATAATTTCCATCTGTTGTCTATTCCATTTGCACAACAGCATATGAAATTGATTGTCAATCAGTGTTGCTTCCTAAGTGGACAGTTTGATTTCACAGAAGTTTGATTTACTTGGAGTTATATTCTGTTGTTTAAGTGTTCCCTTTATTTTTTTGAGCAGTGCTCTTGTGTACTAAGGACACATTTGGAGACTGAAGGAAAGAAATGTAAAATAGTTGTGGCGATTTGGAGTTCAAAATACCTTTTAAAAGCTCAAAAAACAGTAATCATTATTTAAAAAAAAAAGATATACGTTTTACAGTTTTAATAAAAAATACATATATTTTTACCCCGATTTTTGTAGTATACAGCCATGACTCAGATTCCAACATAACAACCTCAAAAATGTTCATCTGTTTCCCTTCTCTCACATGTCTCTTCTTTCACTGTAACTGATTAAAAGGGGGCCACAGATACACCAAACACTGTTTTCTTATACCTGTGCCACGATTAGCAAAAACATAGATAATAGTTAATATCAGTGACCAGTGTTCTGTGGAAAATGTGAACCGAACCACTAGCAAGGGAGCAGGGACAACTATGTTTTTGCTAATCGTGGCACAGGTATAAGAAAACAGTGTTTGGTGTATCTGTGGCCCCCTTTTAATCTGTTATTACTGTGTTTCGCACAGGCCTTTCTCTTCCACAGCTGAATATGGATTTCAGATCCAGGGAGGCATCTTGGCAGGGGCAGATCAATGCGGTATTTTCGAATAAGGACACGGCATCTAGTGATACTGGTGGTTTGGAATTTGATGAAATATTCAAAAATATTAAAAATCTAACTTATAAAAGGACTCGCTTGTGGTGGAGCAGAGCATTCCTAGATAATTATATCCAACATAAATTGGTTCCTAGGGGTTTACGTATACACGTAACTCCTTCAT
Organism: Ranitomeya imitator; assembly: GCF_032444005.1. Taxonomy (NCBI): domain Eukaryota; kingdom Metazoa; phylum Chordata; class Amphibia; order Anura; family Dendrobatidae; genus Ranitomeya; species Ranitomeya imitator. The sequence continues at coordinate 45,291,332 of NC_091287.1, read as the reverse complement.
TCCCCGTAGGTGATGAAGAGTTCATTAAAAGCTGGGAGGAAATATGTAAATTATGTATATATGAATGTAAAGTGCACGTATTATATAATGTTATATTTGCATAATAATTTTTTTAAATAATTATAGCACATGCTCTCTCCAACCATGTATACATATGTAATATGGTCTTTCACTATATTTTCTTCCTCCTATGTACCTTGAATACAAAGTTCCCCCCTTTTTTTTTGGTTGAATTTGTTCATTTTTCCCTTTTTATATTGCACTACTGCTGCAACATATGGGGTTGGGGTTAATTACAATCCTAACCTATGGGTCTATAATCTATTATACCCCTCTTGCCCGGTAGCATAACCTTTGTGGTGACATAGTGTCAATGAGAAGTCATCTGTCACACTGACCTATTTGCCCATATAGTGCTATACATTTATGCTACACTTTCTAATTAGGCCCACAAATAGTTAATGGTACCATACTATGTTGCGGCTGTTTGCTTTCTGTTCGTTCCAGTCCCAGACGCGGCCCTTGGTGGTGCGCATGCGTGGTCGGCGAGAGGGAGCTCTGCTGCATCGCGTCGTCGTAGCTATGGTGACGTCGGGTACTCTGCCCCCGTACGTCCGGCTGCGTGACGCGGGCGGCGGAAGCTCAGGAACGAATGGATCGCGCATGCGCCGCCTACACCCGGGCCGTGGCGCCGGATTGGGGGAACATATATAAAGTGGTCACACACCTCAATAGCCACCCCCTGACGAAGGAGTTAAATCCGAAACGCGCGTCGGGGTGCGTTACACAGGGACTTGGCTGACCCCATTCATTCGATCAAAGGTATTGTGTGTTTCTCCCTGACTTATTTGTACATTATATGGTGGGCTCTTTGCTGGATTACTACTTGCAGCCACACTCGGTGTTTTAGTAAATGTGCACTGACACCGGTGTAGGAACTATGGCTGGACTAATCATCTCCGTGCACACTATCATCAGGTGCATTCAGCTCACTTTGCGGTTTTGCACATTTCCCTTTATATGAGCACTTTACAGAGCTTTATTCTCATCTCCTTAATGCTAGTTTTTGCACATAGCACTTTTTTATATAAACTCCATAACATATAAGTGTATAATTTTTTTGCTCTTATGGAGTGGCATTGATTGAGTTTTATCACCTTATAATCTGGGTTATACGTCCCCCCCCCTTTTTTTGCACTTATTACTTCAGGAATATGGTTCAGGTTTAAGGCTCTTTTTTATATATTATATAATTTTTTTAGTCACCACGAACTTTGTACCCAGAAAAATTATATATTTTTTTCTATTATATGCTGTTAGTGGTTACACCGACCTTACAACATAAAGACTTATATTTGGTCAGCCTTTTTCATTTTCCCTTGTTTTTATATATATATTTGTTTATATATTGGAATATAAAATAATTTTTGTCCTTTTGTGCGCACATTGTCACTTTTATATAATTTTATTTATATGTTTTTTGCCGTCCATATTTAATAAAGGCATTTTATATCTACTTCTTCTTTGGTGTACTGTTATGGTTTTTGTATCTATATATTGGCTGTGGTTGTCCCTGTTTCACTGTAACTGTATATTCTGTTCTCCTTGTCTTGTAATATGGAGAGCAATGAGATTCTGTAACCTATTTTCATATATTATATGTCCTACAAAGAAGCCTTGCATATTATGTCATCTTCCCCTAATTAACATGTACCCTGATGACAAAGGAGAACAAATTGTAAGTTTTAAAATGAGCATTTTATGTATTTCCCTTGCAGCGTGCGATGCGAATTTATATTAATATTTCAAGACAAATCTAATTCATGTGTAATTAGTGACTCTCATGAGTATATTACAAGTGTCTATTTAGAAAGTGCATACATCTTCCAAATCAAGTGATAATCGGAATATAATTTTACACATTGTACGATTAGATAAAATGATATATTTAATTTATCCAACATTTGTCATGCAGCTTGATATGTGACGAGAAGGCTGAGAACTTCGGGTCAATTGTATGGCATGTAGGGAGATTACTCCTAAATATATCGTCCGCTATAAATAGAGCCATAAAGTAAAATGCCGAAATATAAATCAGTCTAGCAGTCCTTTTTTACTGGGGGGCAAATGATCTTTGCTGACATAGCTAATAGACGACCAAAATTCCTTAACACATCTGCAGTCTGAAATAACCGGCAGTCAACTCAACCTGGAAATGTGACAGATTGAAAGTGACTCGTAAACGATAAACCTCAAATTATGCAGACGCGGTTGGAATTGAACTGTCAGTATTCGGTGAATTGGAGTGTGGCCATTCTTGATGCCTTTTTATTGAAACTTTATGTCCAAAAATTGATAATACAAAAATGTAGTTTTTAAGTTTTTCTTCTACGGTATGATAAAAAAGGAAAAATGAATTCAATCCAGCAATAATTGGGATTATGAGATTTGAGGATTCTCGTAATTAGTTATCTCACCATCGGTGATTACAATTTTAACTTAAAATACTATACTACCAGTGGTCGCCATTGTAGATGAACCTTTCTAGGACCGGTGAGGCTAGACTCACAACATATTCGGTCAAAGCTTGTGGAGCACTAATGTACCCATAGATGATCCTATGCCAAATATATGCCAAATGAGCGTTCTTTTGCAATTCTTGGCCATTATATGCCAGCATACCTCCTGTGGCGTAACTAGAGTACAATGTCGCCCGCTGCAAATTTTGGTACTGGGTCACCACAGGCATGTTCGACAGATGTTTGGGCACTTGTAGAGTTCCAAATTCAGTGAAGACATATGTGTTCAACCACCATGTAACAATGTTCCCGATCCATTAATAATATCCTCAATGATGGCTCAATCCTGTAATAATGTCCTCCATCCTGGGCTTTTCCTAGTATGATGTTCCAAAAACTGATCCCTTTCTCCTAATAGTGTCTCACATTCTGATATAATGTCTCCATCCTGGGCCCCTTTGTGGTGTAATGTATTACCTTCCTGGTATAATGTCCTCCATCCTAGCCCCTTCCTGGTGTAATGTCTTCCTTTCCTAATATAATATCCTATATATTGGTTCCCTTCCTGGTATAATGTACCCCATCCTGAAATAATGTCTTCATCCTGGGCCCCTTCCTGGTATAATGTATTTCTATCTTGGTCCTTTTCTGGTATAATTTCTTCCTTTAGTGATATAATGTCCTCCATACTGGGCCCCTTCCTGATATAATGTACCCCATCCTGATATAATGTCTTCATCCTGGGCCCCTTCCTGGTATAATGTATTTCTTTCCTGGTATTATATCCTTCATCTTGGTCCATTCCTAGTATAATTTCTTAGTATAATGTTGTTCGTACTGGGCCCATTACTGGTATAATGTACCCCATCCTGATATAATGTCTTCATTCTGGGCCCCTTCCTGGTATAATGTATTTCTTTCCTGGTATTATATCCTCCATCTTGGTCCATTCCTAGTATAATTTCTTGGTATAATGTTGTTCGTACTGGGCCCCTTCCTGATATAATGTACCCCTTCCTGATATAATGTCTTCATCCTGGGCCCCTTCCTGGTATAATGTATTTCTTTCCTGGTATTATATCCTCCATCTTGGTCCCTTCCTGGTATAAGTTCTTGGTGTAATGTTGTCTGTACTGGGCCCCTTCCTGGTATAATGTCTTCCTTTAGTGGTATAATCTCCTCCCTACTGGGTCTCATCCTGAAATAATGTCCTGGGCCCCTTCCAGTAATATATGTCTCCCATCCTGAGCTTCATCCAGGAATAATGTTCCTGTTCTGTGGCTCTTTTCCAACCAGTTTGCATCCAGTTATCATTTATTATCTATTATACGTATTGTCTTTCATTCATCCAATCATTCATTCACTTCAGTAAAGAGATCTCATGGACGATTGATCGTTTTGTTCTTGCTCGGTTTGACCTCCCACTAGGTCCAAAACAGTAGAATTCCAAGAAGTCCTAGTCGCCAAAGATTAATTCTTGTATACAAACTTAACTTTTATTCCATAGTATTAAAAAGGATAGCAACAATAAGAAGACAAGGCAAGTGTTTTGCCAATATTTAACCATTTTCAAGCCAGGAAACAGCTATCCTTTTTAATACCATGGAATAAAAGTCAAGTTTGTATGCAAGAATTAATCTTTGGCGACTAGGACTTCTTGGAATATTACTGTTTTGGACCTAGTGGGAGGTCAAACCGACAATGAAAGAAAATACGTATAATAGCTAATAAATGATAACTGGATGCAAACTGGTTGTTTCCTGAAATATTTACATGGTCAAATGGTTCATCAGGGTACATGTTGGCACCAAGCCCTGACACAATAGTTGGTCCAAACTGCTCAGTAGAAGACAACCATGTTTAGACATCGCTTCGGAGTCAGTTAATTGCCATTAATGGTCAGATTCTTATGGGTCTGTTCATAAAAACTTGTGTGCGCAGAAGTTCTGCACAGATTGAGGTTTGCACCTCAGATTGATGTCCTGTGCTGGACCCAAAGAAAGTCCCATAGTGAAGGACTTCATGAACTGGCATCATTGCAAGGTTCTGGAACATCTTGGACAATAGCTATTAGTATGGCTGTCAGATAATTTTATCCTGCAGCAACAGCAGTACAATCATAAAGGATGATCTGAAAAAATAGTCAAGACTGCTGCCTCTCTAAGGAAGTGAGTGATGATCTATTTTAGCAAACTTTTTTCATGCACTTCAAAGCAGCATTTGATCGGGATGTCGAATCCAATATAAATATTTTATAGGATTCTAAAGAAGCAGAAAATGCCATCACAGAGACCAAAGTCCCCTCAAACCACATCGATCGCTGCTAATGCATTACTGGTAATCCGTCGACATTCACAAATCTGCAGCGTAAGACAGAGGGTCTCTGGCTACAGAATAACAAAGCTCTACCTGTGCGTACCGCGTATCTTCTATCATGGACAGGTTTACCTTCGGACTAAGTGGAAGATAAGTTCTGTAACTCAGGGCAATTCATTCTTATCTATATATATAATCGTCTAAGGGGCACTTCCGTCTGTTTGTCTGTCTGCCTGTCTTTCTGTCTGTCTGTTTGTCTGTCTGTCACGGAAATCCCACGTCGCTGATTGGTCGCGGCCGGCACAGTCCAGCCACGAATTCGCCCCTTCCTACTCTCTGTCAGTGCCCCCTCCATACTCCCCTCCAGTCAGCGCTCACACAGGGTTAATGGCAGCGCTAATGGACCGCGTTATGCCGCGGTGTAATGCAGTCCGTTAACGCTGCTATTAACCCTGTGTGACCAACTTTTTACTATTGATGCTGCCTATGCAGCATCAATAGTACACAGATCTATTGTTAAAAATAATAAAAAAAAATCAAAAAAATCATTATATACTCACCTTCCGGCGCCTTTCCCACTCCTCGCGATGCTCCAGGCCATGCATTGCGGTCTCAAGAGATGATGACGTAGCGGTCATCGCTAAACGCCTCGCCTGGATCCGGGGGCCGCCGGAAGGTGAGTATATAACTATTTTTTATTTTAATTCTTTTTTAACAGGGATATGGTGCCCACATTGCTATATACTACGTGGGCTGTGTTATATACTATGTCTCTGTGCTATATACTACATGGACTGTGCTATATACTACATCGCTGTGCTATATACTACGTGGGCTGTGTTAAATACTGCGTGAGCTGTTATATAGTGCATCTCTGTGCTATATACTACGTGGGCTGTGCAATATATTACGTGGCTGGGCAATATACTATGTGGCTGTGTTATATACTGTGTGAGCTGTGCTATATACTGCGTGAGCTGTGCTATATACTACGTAGTTGTGCAATATACTATGTGGCTGGGCAACATACTATGTGGCTGAGTTATATACTGCGTGAGCTCTGCTATACACCACGTGAGCTGTACTATATACTACATAGCTGTGCAATATACATGGCTGGGCAATATACTACGTGGCTGTGCTATATACTACGTGGCTGTGTTATATACTACATGGGCTGTGTTATATACTACGTGGCCTGTGTCATATACTACATGGGCTGTGTTATATACTACATGGGCTGTGCTATATACTGCATGGGCTGTGTTATGCACTGCGTGGGCTGAGCTATATACTACGTGTGCTGTTATACACTGCGTGGGCTGTGTTATATACTACGTGGGCTGTGCTATATACTACGTGAGCTGTGTTATACACTGTGTGGGCTGTGCTATATACTACGTGGGCTGTGCTATATACTGCATGAGCTGTGCTATATACTACATGGGCTGTGCTATATACTATGTTGGTTGTGCTATATACTACATGGGTTGTGCTATATACTATGTGGCTGTGCTATATACTACGTGGCTGTGCTATATGCTACATGGCTGTGTTATATGCTTCATGGCTGTGCAATATGCTACGTGGGCTATGCCATATGCTATGTGGGCTGTGTTATATACTACGTGGCCTGTGCTATATACTACGTGGCCTGTGCTATATGCTACATGGCTGTGCTATATGCTACGTGGGCTCTGTTATATGCTACGTGAGCTGTGGTATATTTCTGTGCTGTATCTGTGCATCATGAATAGAGGTACGTGTTAAAGAGGGGGACCCACTGAGACTCTTTCGCCCGGGGCCCTCAAAAACCCAGAGCCGGCCCTGGCTTCACTGATTGGTCACGCCCGGCCACGAACAATCAGCGACAGGCGCAGTCCAGCCGCGAATTGGCGCGGAATTTGAACCACACTTCGCTAATTGGTCGCAGCCGGCCGAATCCTGTGTATAAATTGCATTATTCTGAAAACTTCATAAATAAACTACATACATATTCTAGAATACCCGATGCGTTAGAATCGGGCCACCATCTAGTATTTTAAATAAATGACAGATACTTTTTAAAGAAATAAGAAAGCTAATCTTTTCAGACCCTGAGTATAGATCTTGAGTGAAAGTGGAAGCCGAGGAAGTCAGGTCATGGAGCGGATTTCCAGTTATGGAGGAATGATTATTATGTGTCCTAATAAACCGCCAGTAAGAAAATTGAGATTATCAGATACAACTCCAGTATCTATATTTAAAGAGAATCGGTCACCAGGTTTTTGCTACCCCATTTGAGAGCAGCATAATGTAAGGACTGAGATCCCTACTCCATAGAATTTTAGAAGTACCAACTGCCATCTCCTATATATATATTAATAGGAAAATCTGTCATCATAGAAATCAGATTTTACCCATGAATTGAAAAAAATTAATCCAGGAGGAGAAAGAAGCAGATTTCTTTGATAAGATATATTGCAAAGTTGCTTATCTTCATGTGTACTACTGACTAATTTAATAAGAATTAAAATAGAGCTTGCCTCGTGTCTTCCTATTTACCGGAGGGTGATGTACTTCTGAAGGTTGACAGTTTAGGCCAGATGCAACTTTGTTTCTACATCATGGGCAAGGGGACACTAAAGTTGGCCAGGTCCAAGGAGCATCACTAGCAAGCTCAATAACAAAGAGTTTGTAAGCACTCGCTCCACGCCTAGGAAAACGACCACCTCTGATCCACTGCAGATGGAGCGCCCACAGACGCAGGGCCACGGGTTACTCGTTACCTGTAATCTCGGTCTCGGTGCTGGGGTTGTCACGGTGGCTGGACCCGGTCCGTGACACTGCTAAGGGGCGTCCAATAAAAGGGGTGATGGAATGTTTGTGTGGGACCCTAGAGATGCCCCTCTCCACGTTTGCCCCCTATGTCTGCTTAGGTGATGTAAGGTAGACAGCCAACCTATAATCAACTGTCCTGCCGCTGTTTGAAGTAATACTTGAAGTCTGTTACTTCCTCGGCGTTTCGGCCACCGGCTACGTACCTCAGTAGAATGTTGCCGATCTCAGGGCACGACTCCTACTGGTTTATCTCCTTGTGCTGCGATTTTGTTTCTCACTTCTCCACAATATCCTTTGCTTCGTGTCCTTCCTTAGGATGCCGCCGCAAGGTAGTGCAGGCACGGCTCCGTAACGATCTGTCCTTTCTGCTAGGTACCTGCCAGGAACCCACCCCTGACAGGTCCTCCCTGGAGCTCTCCCAGGCTGCGTTCTCTCCAACTTCCTGTCCAACCCCCAGTTTTACCAAAGTGTGAGGAGTGGCCTAATACATAGTGCATTTTGCTCCCCCTGGTGGCCGGAGTGTGAAGTGTAATGTGTGACTGTGATACCTGGTCAGGTGAACTCCTTTAGTGCAATCAGACATAATATCACTCCCCTTAGTGGAAGAGCGACATTACTGCAACAACCAGGACTCTGGGGCGCTGCACTGATGTGGGCAGTAACCTAGGCCAGTGGTGGCAAACCTATGCACGTGAGCCAGAGGGGGCACCAGAGCCCTCCTGGTGGGCATGCGCGCCATCTCCTCAGGACTAGAAGATGGCAAGAGAGGGGAAGTGGTGAAGCAGCGGGTCACAGAGGCAGGAGCGATTTGAGGCGGCTGTAACTGTGCTAAAGAGAAATGAATATTCACTGCACTGGCAATGATGATTATGGCTTACAGCCAATGAAAACCCAAAAGTCATTATCTCAGTAAATTAGAATAATTAAAAAAACACCTGCACAGGCTTCCTAAGTGTTTAAAAAGGTCCCTTAATCTGTTTCAATAGGCACCACAATCATGGGGAAGACTGCTGACTTGACGGTTGTCCAGAAAGCAGTCTTTGACACACTCCACAAGGAGGTTGAGCCACAAAAGGTCATTGCTAAAGAAGCTGGCTGTTCACAGGCTGCTGTATTCAAGCATATTAATAGAAAATTACCATATATACTCATGTATTAGTCAAGTTTTTCAGCAAATTTTTCTGTGCTGAAAACGCACCCCTCGGCTTATACACAAGTCATTGTGACAGAAGACGGCGGGGGAAGGGGGGCGGCAGAGCAGCAGGTCATAGGAGGCAGGAGCTGGTGGCTGCGGCTGTAACTGTGCCCACTGCTGACAATGAATATTTAATTCTTTTATTGCGCACACAGTTTCAACCGCAGTTGCTAGCTATCACAAGTGCCTGCTCATTAGGTGCTCGCTCATTAAGGTAATGAATATTCACCTCTCTCCACTCCCATAGGCATGGAGTGAATATTCATTACTTTAATGAGTGGGGGCATGTGATTGCTCAGCTGCAGATGCTGCTGGCACAGGCACAAAATGCTGCAAGGGAGCGCAGGGATGGTAAGTAGGGTGTATTTTTTTAATGCTTTTCTCATGGGGCCATGTATGCATGGATAGGGATGAGAAACCATGCATGCAAGGATAGGGATAAGGAGCCATGCATACAAGGATAGGGATAAGGAGCTACACATGCAAGGATAGGGATGAGGAACCATGCATGCAAGGATAGGGATGAGGAACCATGCATGCAAGGATAGGGATAAGGAGCATGCATACAAGATGAGGGATGAGGAGCCATGCATTCCAGGACAGGGGTGAGGAGCCATGCAGACAAGGGTGGGGATAAGGATCCATCCAGACAAGGATGGGGATAAGGAGCCATGCATACCAGGACAGGGATGAAGATCCATGCAGACAAGGATAGGGATAAGGAGCCATGCATACCAGGATTGGGATGAGGAGCCATGCATACCAGGATATAGATTAGAGGACAATACATACCTGCCTTATTCTTGAGTCAATAAGTTTTCCCAGTTTTTCGTGTCAAAATTAGGTGCCTCGGCTTATACTCGAGTATGTATAATATTATTTTAATGTGATGCCATTATACTGTATGGCGCACTATGTGAGCACATTATACAGTATGAAACACTATGTGGGGCCATTATACAGTATGGAACATCACGTGGGGCCATTATACTGTATGGAGCATGTTTGTGTGGGGTCATTAAACAGAATGGAGAACTATGTGAGGCCATTATACTGTATGGAGCACTATATGGGGCCATTTTATAGTATGGAGCATCGTGTAGGGCCATTATACTGCATGGAGCACTATGTGGGACCCATTACACTTTATGCAGGACTATGTGGTGCCATTATACCTTATGGAGATCTATATGGAGCCATTGTGCTGTATTGAGGACTTTATGTGCCCATTATACTGTACGGGGGCTGTGTGGGGATTACAGTTGGAGAATCATACTGTAATGGGGTCACCATCCTTTGTTGGAGGAACTGAGGGAGGGGGGAAAAGTAGGGTCATCATACTGTGTGTGGGGAGGAGTTCACTGTGGAGGTATCATACTGTGTTTGGGAGCACTTTTGTTTGCATCATGCTTTTTATCAGTTTTATTCAAGGTTTTTTTTTATCCTTTGTTATTACATATTTAAATTAGGCCATTGGGCTATGTGTCTTTAACTGCTGTTACATAGCATATATTATTACACTATAATCCCAAATGTTAATTGTTTTATTTGATGAGGAAAAACTTCCTCAATTGTAGACTTTTTTTTAACAAATATCAAGGTTGGCCTGCAACTTTCTGCAAGCTTTTAACTTTTGGCCTCTATGTATTTGAGATTGATATCCCTGCCTTAAAGATTTTGCTCTCATTATGATTAGTGATGAGCGAGTGTACTCGTTGCTCAGGTTTTTTCAAGCACGATCGTGTGACCTCCGAGTATTTATGACTGCTCGGGGATTTAGTCTTCATCCTGGCAGCTGAATTATTTATGGCTGCTAGCCAGGCTGAGTACATGTGGGGGTTGCCTGGTTGCTAGGGAATCCCCACATGTAATCAAGCAGGCTAGTAGCTGTAAATCATTCCGCTACCGCGATGAAAATTAAATCTCCGAGCAGTCATAAATACTCGGAGGTCACCCGAGAGTGCTCGGAAAAACCCAAGCAACGAGTACACTCGCTCATCACTAATTATGATAAAGGGTTACAATTGCAAAGAGGTTGTACAAACAAAGAACTTTGCAATTTTACTTTTGTTTAAAAATCCTCTCCATTCTCAAGAATAGACCTTCCCTACAATTGGTCGCTAGTATCTTAGGCTTGGAGTGCAGCGCTTACAAGCTCTTTGATATTGACTCTATAGCTCGCTAATGTACGAGTTGTCTTTCTAATCTAAAACCTCAGTATTAAGGGCACTTTGCGAAAAAAAAGCGGGCTTTGGATTGCAGTTTGGGAACTTGGTCTCTAAAAGGTTCACCATCAATGACCTAGGAAATGAGCAATAAAGTTTAAAATTAAAAATATTTAAATTCTCAAGACCTGGGATGATTTTAATAACGTGTAAATAACAAATATATGCATGGTTTTAAAAACACGTTGCAATTTTACTCCTTCAAGATGACGGGGAAAGACCTTTAATGTATGAGTTTATCACTGTTTTTTAACAGTTTTTTTATTTTCTGGGTGTATCTTTGGGGGTTCAACCATCCTGCCTTAGCAATTGTAATAAGTCAAATTTTCTTTCCAGAACATAAAGATAAAGACAACACCGGAAAACAACTTAACTTTGATAACAGAATGCTGCCAGAGGAAGGAGGGAGGAGGAGGTCATGGCCATCATTTATTGTCAACGAGATGTTGTTGGTCAATTGAAAACTATCATATTTATTTTTTTCCAGTGTTTTATGTTATAAAAATAAGAATAACATACAAAACTTGATTAAAACAGTTTGTAATTTTCTGAAAACAGATTCACTGTAAAAAATTTAATTACTGTACATGAAGTCACGTAGGTCCTGTAAATTTGTCACACCGAGTTAATGATGCATTCGTAGATTCTAATGGCAAGCTTTTATCACATTAACATTAGATGAGGGTTTTTCTTTTTAGTGTGTCATTTTCCAGAATGGCAGCAAACTATAAAGGCTTTCATCATCAACAGAGCATTACCAAGGAGGAACGTTAGAAAACAGAAATCGCCCAGTTTCACTATGTGTCAATAGATGAAAAATTAGCTCAGCTGAATCATGGTTCAATATTGGAGGCTGAGATAATGGCTTCTCTGCTCGATCTGCGGTAATTGGTTTAAGATGGTTATTTGGAAACTTATACTAAATATAGATATTTTCTTGAAATGCATGGAGAAGGTTCAAACCCGCAGGTTGTAACTCGATAACCAATTTGCACATGAGAATCCAAAAATTGTGGACAGCGCCCCAGAGATTATATAATGCAAAAAGGGCAGGTTTACTTGCCCATGTGGAAAAAGTAAACAATTCAGCTCAAGTATACAAAATCTTTGTCCAGAATAGATAGCTAGATGATAATAGATAAATTTAGATAGATTTGTAGATATATACATGTAGTTGTGTGAAAAAGTGTTTGCCTCCTTGCCGATTTCCTATTCTTTCGCAAATTTGTCACACTTAAATGTTTCAGATCACCAAGCAAGTTTAAATATTAAACAAAGATAACACAAGTAATCACAAAATGCAGTTTTTAAATGAAAGTCTTTATTATTCAGGGAAAAAGAAATCCAAACCCACAGGGCCCTATATGGGAAAAAGTGATTTCCCCTCCCACCAAAAAACCTCAATAAATTAACTGTGGTTTATCACATCTTTGGGAAGCTGAGTTCAAATTCACTATCCACACACAGGACTGATTACTGTCACACCTGTTCTCAATCATGAAATCACTTAAATAGGACCTGTCTGACAAAGTGAAGTAGATCTTAAAAGTTAGACATCATGCCGCTATCCAAAGACAGTCTGGAACAAATGAGAATCAAGGTAATTGGGTTCTATCAGTCTGGAAAATATTATAAAGCCACTTCTAAAACTTTTGGGCTCCAGAAACCCACAGTGAGAGCCATTATCCACAAATGGCAAAAACATGGAACAGTGGTGAACCTTCCCAGGAGTGTCTGGCCAACCAAAATTACCACAAGAGTGCAGTGATGACTCATCCAATAGGTCACAAAAGACCCCACAACAATATCCAAAGAAATACAGGCCTCACTTGCCTCAGTTAAGGTCAATGTTCATGACTCCACCATAGAAAGAGACTGGCCAAAAATGGCCTGCATGGCAGAACAAAGATGAAAACCACTGCTGAGTAATAAGAACATAAAGGCTAGCCTCAGTTTTTCCAGAAAACATCTTGATGATTCTCAAGACTTTTGGAAGAATACTCTGAGGACTGATGACAAAAGTTGAACTTTTTGGAAAGTGTATGTTTCATTACATATGATGTAGAAGTAACACAGCATGTCAGAAAAGAGGCCTCATATTAACAGTAAAATATGTTGGTGGTAGTGTAATGGTCTGGGGCTGTTTTGCTGCTTCAGGACCTGAAAGACTTGCTGTGGTAAAAGGAACCATGAATTCTGTTGTCTACCAAAAAAATTCTGAAGGAGAATGTCTGGCCATCTGTTTGTGACTTCAAGCTAAATCGCACTTGAGTTATGCAGCAGGATATTGATCCAAAACCCACGAGCAAGTCCACCTATGAATGGCTAAAGAAATACAAAATTAAGACTTTGGAGTGGCCTAGTCAATGTCCTGACCTTAATCTGATTGAGATGCTGTGGCATGACTTTAAAAAAGGTGGTTCATGCTGAGAAACTTTCCAATGTGGCTGAATTACAACAATTCTGCAAAGATCAGTGGGCCAAAATTCTTTCAGAGCATTGTAAAAGACTCATTGTCAGTTATTGCAAATGCTTGATTGCCGTTGTTGCTGCTGAGCGTGGCCCAACCAGTTATTAGTTTTCTTTGGCAATCACTTTTTCAGGCAGGGCCCTGTTTGGATTTGGATTTTGGATTTCTTTTTCCCTTATCAATAAAGACCTTCATTTAAAAACTACATTTTGGGTTTATTTGTGTTGTCACTGTCTCGGATACTTACCTTCCTTCTCCCATCCGTCGGCGCGTTCCCGACTTGCTCCCTCGTCGCTCCCTGTCCGACTTCTCTGGATCGCAGCGCTTCGGCACTTCACGCATGCGTGGTCGTGCTTCCTCCGCCACTGGGAGGTCGTGACCCCATGGCTCCACCCCAACATGCCGGCACCCACAGAGTATTTCTTCCCGGCATCTTCTGAGGTAAGACGCCTGTGCTTCTATGGTGGTATGCTGGTGTGTCTCTGCCATGCCTGCGCTGTGTCTTTGCTGTAACTGCCCTGTGTCTCTGCTGTGCATGCCCTGTTTCTCTGCCGTGCATGCCCTGTGTCTCTGCCCTGCCTGCCCTGTGTCTCTACCATGCCTGTCCTGTATCTCCGCCGTGCCTGCCCTGTGATTCAGCCGTGCCTGCCCTGTGTCTCTTCCATGCCTTCCCTGCGTCTCTGTTGTGCCAGCCCAGTGTATAGTCTTGTCCGTCAGTTCCGCCCTTATCTGCCAGTCACTACTATTTTTCGTTTTCTCTTTTGCAGCATCGTACCGTTCAGTGTCTGGTTTCCCGGATCCCACTCATCTCCCATATTTCCAGTTGTCCCTGCACCTGTCCACTCCATTCTTTCTCAGTCTCTTCTCTTGACCTGCTTGTAGTCGCCCCTTTGGCTCTAGCTGTGGTGTCTCACTCTCCATCCCCCTTGGGCCTGCCCCTAATGCTCCAGGTATAGGGGATGGTTCTATCTGGCGCGCTCGCCCTCGGGGGGCTCTAGGGTTCCTATCTAGAATCCTAATATGTGTTATCTTTCTGTAATATTTAAATTTGTTGGGTGATCTGAAACATTTACATGTGACAAACATGCAAAAATATAGGAAATCAGAAAGGGAACATTTTTTCACACAACTGTACATATGGACCTAGCAGTTTGTGTTTTTTTTTAGCAGGGTCAAGTTCATAGATTTAACCCTAAATATTTTTGAGTATTTTACCCAATCATCATTAAGAATTCCTATATTTATGCTGATTGCTTTTTTCATGGTGTTTGTTGTGATTAGCAGAATGTGGGTGTATTTAGTGATCCTGGTAGACGGTAACAGGCTGTACAGTCCTGTAATGAGCTGTAAATGATGGAAATCTGTCAATTTATTGATTTACAAAGTAAGTAACAAATTGCCAGTACAAAATGAATTGGAAAGGACAAAGATGCTTTAAAGCATCCTGAAATGACCAGAGATCCTCGGTTGGGCTCCATACACCGGAAAATGCAGAATGTTAGACAGAAATTATTCTGTTCATAAATGCCTGGATTAGCCGGGTTGCTGACTTTAATCCTGGATTTGCGGGATAAAGGATAATACATGACAGATTTCCTAAAATAAAATGCAATATTTAACATTCAGTAGAAATGTGACATTCCTTTCTCTGTATCTTATAGAGGTGATATAGAATAATAAATGTTGCTTTTCAGGAACAATATGGACTAAGGACCTGAACATAGACTTTTTATATCTATTCTGTTTCAAATCCAACCCAATGAAACATATGTAGGGCTTGCAGAGAGCTATAGATGGGCATGTCTGTGGTGTCTGATCCAAGAAGTGTTGTTGTAACGGTGATTCACTTCTCACGGACAAGCCGTGAGTTGGGATAATCAAGGAGTCTGAGGTCAATAGCCAGAAGGTATGTCATAAACAAAGGGAAGAGACAAAGTCATAGTCAGGAAGCGGTCCGAGGTCAAAATACCAGGAGGATAACGGATCAGAGAAAAGGGATTAAACAGACGGATGGTCAAAACAAGGTCCAAAGTCAGGTAACGATAGATCAATAAGAAAAATACAGTGTACAGCGTAAACCAACTACACTTAGCTGAAGCTATGGCTGACAGCTATCTGGCACTGCCAGCTCAGTTAAATAGCTGAGCAATAATGGAAAATTATAGTACGTGATGAGAGCTCAGCACCTTCCAGACTCAGTTTGGCCTTGCAAGCTGTCAATCAAAACACAGACAGTTCAGCACACCCCTGCACCAGACTAGACAACTGAGCTATCAATCAAAACACAGACAGCTCAGCACACCCCTGCACCAGACTGTCAATCAAACACAGACAGCTCAGTACATTCCTGCACCAGACTGTCAATCAAAACACAGACTGAACAACTGAACTGTCAATCACTGCACAGACACTTCAGCATTGAGGGGTGGAATCATTACTGTACCTTCTCTTCTGGGGGGGCACTGGACCTCAAGGTTTCTCAGGAAACTACAGATGGAAGGCCCTGAATAACCACTCAAGCTGGAACCCCGGATCTCTCCTCAGATTCATATCCACTCCAGTAGATGGGGTACTGGAGGGAATTTCAAACCCTATGAGAGTTCACAATTCTCTGCACCTTACATTCTAAACTGCCATTAATATCAACTGGAGAAGGTGGGGACAAGGGCGACACCAACAAGGGGACAAACTCCTTCAAAATGATTTATGGAAGAAGTTACTGATGCAGAGAGATCGATGAAGATTCAACCTAAAGGCCACAGAATTTCATAGAGATCGATGAACTTCGGACCCAACTTTGCTGATGGTACATTTAATTTGATGTTCCTGGATGACAGTCAAACCCTATTCCCAACCTTAAAAACAGGACCCACCTAATGTCTTCTACTGGCCATCTGTTTTTGACTAATCCGAGTGGTCCCAATATTCTTTTGAAACTCCCTTCAGATATCTCAAAGTCTCTGCACAATGACTTCCAACCCAGGACATTCAGAACGATTCCTAGAAAACTCAACAAAATGGGGATGAAAACCATAATTACAGAAAAACGGTGAGGTTCACGTAGACTGATTTACCCGATTGTCAAAGGCAAACTCAGCAAACAGTAAAAACGAAGGCCAGTCCTCCCACAAAGCACCTTAAAATTTGTTTCAAAGATTGATTTGTACTCTCAGTCTGATTGTTGGTTTTAGGGTGGTAAGCAGATGAAAATGACAAGTCAATTGCGAGTTTGCCACTAAAAGCTCTCCAGAATTTAGAGACAAATTGCACTCCCCTATCACGCAAAAATGCAAAAATAGCTTGCTTGCTGAATTGATCAACTACCACCTAAATATTACATGGATTGTAATTTGCATGAGGGTGCTTTGCTACTTTGCCCCCTTTTTTCAATTTTGTGAATAAATCTTTTAAAAATGTTTTTAACTAATTGCTACAATAAAATTCATATTCCTTCATATACTTCCTTCATTTTTTGGCTTCCAGTATATTTGGAAGTGCTATTATATAGACTACTTACTTTTAGTGCTACCAACTAAATAGTATTTTCCCACCTTAAAGACAAACATCCGTGATGAAATCCATAGATGGATGAGTCCATGGTCTTTCTGGAATTGGCAAAGGAGCCAATTTCCCTGCCGGCCAGCTATGACTGACTTTACCACATGTGCCTTAACAAACAGATGCAAAATATTTAATATCATTAATTATGCATGATGGCCACCAAAAAAGGCTAGCAATGGCTTTCCATGTAGCAGTAACACCAGGATGACAACTCAAGATGAATTCATGAAACTCCTGTTGTTCTGTCCTCACTAGCTGAGGCAGGCTCATACGTAGCTATACAGTCAGCTAAACCGCTATACCGGGGTCCAATAAGGAGACTGTGGTTGAGTCTGTGCTTTATTAAACGTAGCGGTATATTGATGCGGTGAAACTGTGAACAATTATATAAATAGAATCAGTGCATGGTATAGAACAGATACATACTACACATGAGGTACATTATGCATAACATTTAGGAAGCTAGTAACTGAACTGGGAGTACAACTGGCTAGGCTAGGCTAATATGGAGCAGAAATATCTATAGGAAGCATAAAGACATACCGGCAATGCAATCGCAAGGGGGATGAAGTGAAGCGTCTTTCCTTGAAGGCAGACTGAGGAAAGTGAAAGGAAAAATGGAGGGAAATGGAGGCTGAGCTACCATAATGCATTGCAAAGGAGGAGGAGAATCAGACATGGATAATACAAAAACAAGATTGAACTGCCAACATAACTCTGGCCGCTAGAGGGAGCCAAAGCATCACAGATGAATAAAGGCATGAATATATCAATACTGTATACTGAGGAAACTGCAATTATGCAAGCAAATAATCAGGGCAACAATATTAGATGGCGGAGACAGAACACTCCCCGTCTGGCATCAACGGATGTCACTACTCCTTTCTTCCGAAGGCAACAATAGGACCAGTTCAGATACCGGTCTGGAAAATGTCTTAGGTTCATTCCCTTTGGTCATCCTTAGCTCAACTTTGCGGACGTTGCCGTCCTTGCTCGGGAACGTTGCGGTAACTAGACCAAGTGGCCACTGGTTCCGGTGAATCTGACAGTCTTTCACAAGAACAAGGTCACCTATGTTCAGATTAGGTTTAGTAGATTGCCACTTCGTCCATGGCTGCAGGGTAGACAAATATTGTTTGCGCCACCTGTCCCAGAAAGTATTTGCAAGACTTTGTACCTGTCTCCATTGGCGCTTGTAGAGGTCCTTCGCGTCGAATCCTCCTGGAGGGGCACTGGACAGTCCTGTTTTCTGGGTAAGTAAAGTAGCTGGAGTCAGTAACAAAGGCTCCTCAGGGTCGTTAGGAACTGGAACCAGGGGTCTTGCATTGATTATAGCTGCAGCTTCAGCCATGAAGGTGATTAGGCTTTCGTGGGTAAGCCTCGCTGCTCCTTTAGATTTTTCCATGTCATGAGTTCTGGTGGTCCCGAATGAGCGAGCTATATGAGTCAGGCAGGTAATGGCTCGAGTAAGTGACTTCCAACTTGAGAATCTGTCGAACCTGCAAGATCCAAGCTGGATAACAGAGGCCATTGTATGTAGTGTAGACACCTGAGGGCGGATTTCAGCATCTGAGTCCTCTCCTACAAGTTCGAAGGTGTCTGGAAAACATTCCTCAATGTACAATAGTTTTGGTCCAGAGAGCCACGTTGTGCTTCCTAGTCGACTTGCGTCAACTGCTCTAGTTGCATGATCTGCGGGATTCTGGTCTGTGGGTATGTAATGCCACTGCTGTGGGTGAACTGATCTCCTGATTCGTAGCACTCTGTTATTGACATAAACGTAGAATCGCCTGGTTTCGTTGTGGATATATCCCAGGACTACTTTGCTGTCTGAGTAGAACTTGGCTTGTGTCAGGTCGATATCCATTTCGGATGCGATGAACTCTGCTAACTCAACGGCTAAGACTGCGGCACAAAGCTCTAACCTGGGTATAGTGTGCTCTGGTTGTGGTGCGAGTTTGGCCTTTCCCATGACGAAACCAATGTGGCACTGACATTTGGAGTCTACAGTTTTGAGGTAGGCAACAGCGGCAATTGCTTTGACAGAAGCATCTGCAAATACGTACAGTCTTTGGCTCTGTATCTCAGTAGATGGCACAGGGGTGTATGGTCTTGGCATATGCAAGTTGGAGAGTGCCGCTAACGAGTTCTTCCACTCTTCCCACTGGATCCTCTTATCAGGTGGCAGAGGTGCATCCCAGTCAGATGTTTCCCTAGTTAAGTCTCTTAGTAGGGCCTTGCCTTGTATAGTAACAGGAGCTGCGAAACCCAAGGGGTCGTACAGACTGTTGATGGTAGACAGGACGCCTCTACGTGTGAAAGGCCTTTCTTCCTGGCTGACCTGAAGGGTGAAAGTGTCTGATTGTAGATTCCAGAGAAGCCCGAGGCTGCGTTGCATTGGTGCGGGGTCTGACCCCAGGTCCAGGTCTCTGAGACCATTACATAGGTCTTGAGAAGGGAACGCTTCCATGAGTTCTTGGCTGTTTGAGGCTATTTTATGAAGCCTAAGGTTCGAGCAGGCAAGCATGTCCTGAGCTCTCCTGAGAAGACTGATGGCAGTCTCA
This sequence comes from Ranitomeya imitator, assembly GCF_032444005.1. Classification (NCBI taxonomy): domain Eukaryota; kingdom Metazoa; phylum Chordata; class Amphibia; order Anura; family Dendrobatidae; genus Ranitomeya; species Ranitomeya imitator. The sequence goes on along the minus strand of NC_091287.1, from coordinate 45,271,662 downwards.
TTTGAAGGCATGGCTTTTAGACAGTCGTCGACATAAAAGTCCTTTTCTATGAATTGTCTGACATCTGCTCCGTATTCTGGTTCTCCTTCCTGAGCTGACCTTTTGAGTCCGTAAATGGCGACTGCAGGTGAAGGACTGTTGCCAAAGATGTGCACTCTCATGCGATACTCTGTGACTTCTTTAGTAGGATCATTGTCTCTGTACCAGAAGAATCTTAGGAAGTTCCTGTCTCTCTCTCTCACAAGGAAACAATGGAACATTTGCTGGATGTCAGCGATGAAGGCAATGGAATCCTTACGGAAGCGCATAAGTACACCCAGTAGTTTGTTATTGAGGTCTGGTCCTGTCAGCAGAACGTCATTCAGGGAGACATCATTAAACTTAGCACTGGAATCAAACACGACTCTGATCTGGCCTGGTTTTTTAGGGTGGTATACTCCGAACATGGGTAGGAACCAGCATTCTTCAGAGTCTTTGAGAGTGGGAGCTAGTTCTGCGTGACGGTTTTCAAAAATCTTTGACATGAAGGAGAAAAAGTGATCTTTCATCTCTGGTTTCTTTTGCAGATTACGAATGAGAGAGGAGAAACATTGTAATGCCTGATTTCTGTTGTTCGGTAGACGTGGTCTGTGGGTTTTGAAGGGAAGAGGTGCGACCCAGCTGTTGGTCTCATCTTTAACGAGTCCCTTGTCCATTACCGCTAAGAACAACTTGTCCTCTACCGACATTGCCACTTGGTTGTCCTGCTTAGTTCTCTGGAAGACTGTGCACCCTAACTGATCCTCATAGCTTCCCGACACTCTACTGCTGTCGTGAGTAAAGTCTATTAGATGGTCGGGCAGTTGGATGCTGTGTGGCAGTTCCCTGACATGGAACTCATTGTTACAAGGTTGAAACAGAGATGGACGTCCTTTCTCCAATGTATTTGTCAGCATGCTTGTCACAGAAGATGGGGCGTGCATGCGTCCCAAGCATACGTAGCCAATTATGACCCATCCTAGGTCTAGCCTTTGGGCATAGGGAGCATTGTGGAGTCCATTGATATGACGTCTCACTTTGTGAACCTGCAGGATATCTCTCCCCAACAGCAGAATTATCTGGGCCTGATGGTCGAGTTCCGGTATAAGGTGCGCTATTCGTTTTAAATGAGCGTGATGGATTGCTACATCTGGTGTAGGGATTTCAGATCTGTTGTCTGGGATCTGGTTACATTCGATGATCGTAGGTAGCGGTAGGCAGAATTGTCCGTCTAAAGACTCGATCTGGTAGTCAGTAGCTTTTCTGCCTGCTGTTGTCACAGTACCTGCACACGTCTTTAATGAGTATGGAGTGCTTGGCCCTTTGATGTTGAATAGGTCAAAGAACGTTGATCTAGCCAAGGATCGATTACTTTGATCATCCAAGATAGCATACAGTCTTACAGCTTGGTCTCTATGGCCCTTCGGGTATACTCTGACGAGGCATATTTTTGAACAGGACCTACTGTTTATTGTCCCTTTGCAGACCTCAGTACATTGTGAAGTGATCTCTGGCGTAGCTGTATCAGTGCTCCTTTCCTCCCCGCCATGCTCACTGTCAGCTGGTGTGTTTTGTGTACTCCATGGAGCTGGGCCAGGGTGTAGAGCGGTGTTATGATCTTTGGTGCCACATTCTGTGCATTTTACACTGACCTTGCAATCCTTGGCGAGATGAGCTGTGGACGAGCAGCACTTGTAGCAGATACCGTTTTCTTTCAGGAAGCTTCTGCGATCTGGCATAGATTTTCCTCTGAAGGCTCTGCATTTCAGGAGAGGATGAGGCTTCTGATGAAGTGGGCACTGCTTGTCAGGGTCCTGCACCTTTGTCTCTGATTGGGAGCAGCCAGCAGACCTGTAATTAGAACCTGGAGAAGAAACATAAGTCTTGTGTACTGCCACAGATGTTCTGCATGGATTTGCAGGTGGTGATGGTGTGGCATATGGTATTGCAAAGTCAAAGCTGGGATCGTTTCTAATTCTCGCTTGTTGGTGTATGAAGTCTACAAAAACGGAGAAGGGAGGGAATAGAACGCTGTGTTTGTATTTGTACGTGGAACCATGTGTGAGCCACCTCTCCTGTAGATTGTAGGGCAACTTCTGGACTATAGGGTTAACACCTCTGGCTGTGTCGAGAAATGCAAGTCCCTGTAGGTCGTCCTCGTATTTGGCAACTTGGACTTCCTTTAGCAAGTCGCTTAGCTCTCTAAGTTTCTGGAGACCTTTGTTAGATATTTTAGGAAAGTCATCGATTCTTTTGAACAAGGCTCTTTCTATTACTTCTGCTGAGCCGTAACACTCATCCAGCCTTTTCCAGATCTCTTTGAGGCCAGTCTCAGGGTGGTTTATATTAATGTCTCTGATCCTTACTGCATGTTTGACTGACTCTTCTCCCAGGTATTTGACTAACAGGTCTATCTCTTCCCTGTGTTTTAGCCCCAAGTCTCTAATGACATTTTGGAAGGAAGCTTTCCAAGCTCTGTAACCTTCAGCTCGGTCAGTGAATTTCATGAGTCCCTTGGCAACCAGTTCACGTCGTGTGAAGAACTTGGCAAATTCTGTCGTGAACCGGTTGTCAGCAGAGTATACTGGTGATGGGTCGCCCTGATAATGATGTGAGGTGCGTTCGTACCTGTTAGTGTCCTCAGGGTGGTGCCAGCCGGTGTCGTATTGCTTCGGCCTGATGTACGGTGTGTCAGCAGGGTGATCCACGTTGGTTACCTGGTGAGGGGCAAGGTAGTCATTAGCAGAGTTGTTTTGCCTCACATTTTCGAGTTTGTTTCTGTCCTGAGCCTCGTGACAACTCTCGCTCACTTCGCTGGAGGTGTCGTATTCTGGTTTTGGTACTGGTTCAGGGTTATAGTTTGGATCAGGAAGGTCATTAACATACTGAGATGTGCGTTGTGGTGAGTCTTGCAGTGGGAACTCCAGACTCGACGTACTGCTTTGGCTATGCAGCTTGGGATTTTGTGCGGCTTCTAGCGATTCTGCTTCGGCGAGGGCTGCGGCAGCTTCCCTTTTTGCTGCCAGGCTTTCTAAGGCGGCATCCACACGTGCCTTCTCTAACTGCGACCTTCTCTCTTCGTCATCTAGGCGTGCTTTTTCTAATTTAAGTTTCATCTCTTGGTCAGCAAAGCTCGCTCGTATTTTGGCGGCTTCAGCATTTGCGCGGGCAATGGCGACCGCGCTGCTGATGGATGTTGTCTTTGAGGAGACGGAAGTAACAGATCTTGTCCTATGTGATTTGTGAGACATGGTGTCTTGGGAAAGTGCTTGGCTGTGCAGAGATTGCTGTAGCTGTATTTAGTCTCTGAGTAGCCGGTGACTTGAATCCCACTAGTTGGACGGTTGCCGTTTCACTGTTCTGTCCTCACTAGCTGAGGCAGGCTCATACGTAGCTATACAGTCAGCTAAACCGCTATACCGGGGTCCAATAAGGAGACTGTGGTTGAGTCTGTGCTTTATTAAACGTAGCGGTATATTGATGCGGTGAAACTGTGAACAATTATATAAATAGAATCAGTGCATGGTATAGAACAGATACATACTACACATGAGGTACATTATGCATAACATTTAGGAAGCTAGTAACTGAACTGGGAGTACAACTGGCTAGGCTAGGCTAATATGGAGCAGAAATATCTATAGGAAGCATAAAGACATACCGGCAATGCAATCGCAAGGGGGATGAAGTGAAGCGTCTTTCCTTGAAGGCAGACTGAGGAAAGTGAAAGGAAAAATGGAGGGAAATGGAGGCTGAGCTACCATAATGCATTGCAAAGGAGGAGGAGAATCAGACATGGATAATACAAAAACAAGATTGAACTGCCAACATAACTCTGGCCGCTAGAGGGAGCCAAAGCATCACAGATGAATAAAGGCATGAATATATCAATACTGTATACTGAGGAAACTGCAATTATGCAAGCAAATAATCAGGGCAACAATATTAGATGGCGGAGACAGAACACCTGTAACAGATGCAATCTTAGGTACACAAGCACAAATCATTTGGATCCTTCAGTAGTGGAAGGAGCTAATGCCTGAACTTTACCAATCTCCTCTTTCAACTCTGACGTTACCATAGAAACCACAACTCCCTGAGTAGGAATGGAGGGCGGAGGTTCTGGAGGAGAAACTGAATCGAGACTACAAGATAATGCGTCAGCCTCCACATTCTTAGAACCCAACTTGAGAAATTAAACCTAGAGAAAAACAAGGACCATCTGGCCTGTCTGGGCATTAATCATTTAGCTGATTCAATGTAAACTAAATTCATGTGATTGCTGACCACAGTAACTTTATGAACCGAACCCTCCAAAAAATGCCTCCATTCCTCAAAGGCCAATTTAACAAGTAAATCACGATTACCAACATCATAATTTCTCTGCGCAAACGAGAATTTTTTAGAAAAAAAAACAAATGGATGCAGGTTAGTCAGCATTTTGGGCCCCTGCGATAAAACGTCCCCCACCACGAGCTCAGAAGCATCCACCTCCACAATGAAAGGCTCTTGCACATTGGGTTGAATTAGAAAGGGAGCAAAGACAAATTTTTTAAAGGCCTATATAGTATCATGTGACCAAGCCTTTAGATTCGCCTCCTTTTGTGTGAGGTCAGTAAGAAGTTTAGCAATCTGAGAAAAACCCTTGATACATTTTCTATAATACTTGGGAAATCTCAGAAAATGTTGCAAAGCTTTAAGATCATGAGGTTGAACCCATTAAGATCACGAGGTTGAACCCAATCAATTATGCCCTGCAACTTCCCAGGGTCCATCTTAAACCCTTCTGTTGACAACATAAACTCTAAGAATGAAATTTCCTGAACAGAAAAAAACACATTTACCCAAGTTAGCAAACAAAGAGTTCTCCCTCAACCTTTGTAATACCACATGGATATGTTCCTGGTGAAAGTCCAAATCGGGCAAGAAAATTGGAATATTGGAATATCATCCAGGTAAATCACAACAAATCTTCCACTGCAATCAGAGAAATATCATTCATAGAATTTTGAAAAACAGCAGGTGCATTGGATAACCCAAATGGTATGACAAGATTTTCAAATAGACCCTCAAACGTTTAGAACACTGTTTTCCAGATGCATATTAAATTGTTTGCCCCTCTAAGATCAAGTTTAGAAAACCAATTAGTCCCCATAAGCTGATTATATAGGTCAATGGATGAGTGGAAGTGGGTGAGTATTTTTAACTGTGATTGTGTTTAGTTCTCGGAAATCAAGGCAAGGACAAAGGTTGTCATCTTTCTTTTTTACAAAGAAAACTCCGGGAAGAAGGAAGGACGAATATGACCCTTCCATAAACTTTCGTTAACATATTCTTTCATGGTGACTCGTTCAGGCCCAGACAAATTGTAAAGGCGAGCATTAGGGACAAGATTAAAAGCACAATCATAAGGATTATGGGGAGGTAGCATCTCCACCTCTTTTACCGAGAACACATCTCTGAAATACTTTAGACCCTTCAGATTAACAGAGCATATTTGTACAGACTTTAGACATTTTTTGTAACAACTGAGGCTCCATTTAACAATTTCCTTCTGACACCAATCAATGACAGGATTGTGTAGAAGTAGCCATGGAAGTCCCAGCACCAACCCAGGAAATTATCAAAATCAAAACAAGAGATGGATTCAGAGTGGAATCTTTACTCTCTTGACCATATTCCAGGGTAACAGTGTCTCGTCAATGGCAAAGATTTGAATAGGTATTTCTAAACAATATTTCACAGGTATTTCTTCCAATTCTGGCACTTTACCCATCTCTTCCCACTTGCCCTATGGCAGTGGCAAGTGGAGTTGATATTTGTGGGGTTGATGTCACCTTTGTATTGTCAGGTGACATCAAGCCCAGGACTTACCAATGGAAAGTAATCTATAAGACAACTGAGCTGTCAATCACTGCACAGGTCAGCTTAGCAATGAGGGGTGGAATCTTTACAATTGGCTCCTGGGCAGAATTGCTCTATTCATTGATTTTACCATCAGGATGCAACATATGTATTTGCAGAAATTTCATCTGGACATCTACATCTAATCTTGGACAGATCCTTAAAATTCCACCAAGCAGGGTCTTAACTACAATAGATGAAGAGTTTCTAGAGTCTAGGGTGCCCCCAAAGTCCCTTTTATCTGTACCATTAAAGACTTGAAATAATTGAGGGTCCCATGAGCTTCAAGTTACACCACTGCCACCAGTCCATCCTATCTTCCGTTAAACTGTTAAAACATAGTGTGCACACTACAGCGGTGGCACATTGCTCTAAACATGGGTCTATGGGTGGTGAAGAGAGGCCTAATGCATACAATGAATTCAGAATCCCAGCTGTAACTGACGGCTAGGATCTTGCTACGTTGTACAGGGTCAAAGTTGACTACAGTCTTGGCTGTTTTACCCCTTAAATGCCGCAGCCAATATTGGGTAGTAATGAGTGGTAATGGGTTACTCTGGCCTAACACTGACCCTTTGGTTTTCATCTTAGAACTTCTATTAGGCCCTGTAGGAGAATAAGTCTAGCACAATGCCTATCAGTGTGGTAGTTGCCAACAAGAAACTTAGTAAGAAGGAACATAAACCAGCTCACCCATGATTCAGCAACCAAACCTCGGGAGCACGGACCCGCTGTGTCCAGGCGTGCAAGATCAAAAAAAAAAGAGAAATGTCCAGCTTCACCGAGTCCGTAAAAAGGCGATTTCTTTATTAAACTTTAAACATGGAGGATACAGACTTCAGCACAACCATATGGGTAAGAATCTCAACGCGTTTCTGGAGACTAGGCTCCCTTAATCATGACATGATTAAGGGAGCCTAGTCTCTAGAAACGCATTGAGATTCTTACCCATATGGTTGTGCTGAAGTCTGTATCCTCCATGTTTAAAGTTTAATAAAGAAATCGCCTTTTTACGGACTCGGTGAAGCTGGACATTTATCTTTTTTTAGTTGCCAACAACCCTGATTTTGCAAGGACTGTCTTGATTTTTCAGAAAAAAACATGGCAATTTGGAGAAATCTACTACTTGGACAAACCTCTTCTGAATCCCTATGTTTGCCCCTAGTAAGATAATAACATAATGTCATGCATTCCCCAGGAAAGCCAGTGTCGAAACCGTCGGGACGGCACCATCACCAGAGATGAGTATAGGTGTTATTATTTTACTGGGGAAAAACATAGGAATTGAAAAGGGGTGGTCCAAGTAATGGACAGCCATTTTAAATAACTAGTGTTTTTCTGACAAGTGTAATGCACTGCAATATAGGAGTATATTGTATTATATCAATTCCATACCCCATTAAGTGACAAAATATAAAGAAAAAATACATAATTTATGACATCACATGCATAAGGAACTGAAACACTAAATGATCACATTACTTACCCAAAAGATGAATGTCATAAAAATAAATGTCATAAACAATGCTAAAGCTACTGTTTTTGTTAGCCCAGCCCAATCAGCCCAAAAATGGAATAAAAAGTAATCACAAATTGTTTGCATTTTAAACTGATACTTACAAAAACTTCAACTCTATCCATAAAAAAAAATAACGTGCATAGAAAAACTAAAAATGATATACATGTTTGAATACGGCAACATAAAAGTATATTTCTTTTTAGAAAGTAATATTATGCAAAAGTTGTAAAACAAAAAAAGAGCAATGAAACAAATATAACTTTAGTGTTGCTGTAATCACACTGACATGCAAAATAAAGTTTATGCAGAATTTATACCAGACAGTGAACGTCATAAAATTGTAAATAACAGTGAATAGTTATTTTTGTTTATTCTGCCTCCCGAAAAATGGAATAAAAAGCAATAAAAAATATTTATGTAACTTAAAATGTTACCAATAAAAGCATCAAATCATCCTGCTGTCAGTATATGGCGACAAAAAAGCAAACGACTTTTTATTTTCTTTTGCAAAAAGTATTTTTATCATGCAGAACATATACGTAAAAAACAACATTAAGTTAGATTTTTATGGTAATGAATGACCACATAATAAAGTGAACAGTGCAAAAGTTATCACGCAAAAAAATAGGATTGGAATTGGTGATTTTGTACTCCCTCCATCCCAGAAAACAACTAATGAAAGATAAATGGTGGGTTGTAACCACCCCCCTGTGACTGAACCCGCACCATCCCAGCCCCTGTGACTGAAACCGCATCAGCGCCGCCCCTGTGACTGAACCTGCACCGGCGCCTCCCCTGTCACAGAACCCGCACCAGCGCATCCCCTGTGCCTGAACCTGCACCAGCGCCTCCCCTGTGACTGAACCCGCACCAGCGCCACCTCTGTGACTGAACCCACACCAGCGCTGCCCCTGTACCTGCACCAGCACCACCCTTGCGGCTGAACCTACACCAGTGCTTCCCCTGTGACTGAACTCGCACCAGTGCCACCCCTGTGGTGGAACCTGCACCAGCGCTGTCCCTGTGACTGAACCCGCACCAGTGCCACTCCTGTGGCTGAACCTGCATCAGCACTATCCTTGTGACTTAACCTGCACCAGCACCGCCTCTGTGACTGAACCCACGCCAGCACCGCCTCTGTGAATAAACCCACACCAGCACTGCCTCTGTGACTGAACCTGCACCAGCGCCACCTCTGTGACTGAACCCGCACTGGTGCCACCTCTGTGATGAACCCACACCAACGCCGCCCATGTAACTGAACCCACACCAGCACTGCCTCTGTGACTGAACCTGCACCAGCGCCACCTCTGTGACTGAACCCGCACTGGTGCCACCTCTGTGATGAACCCACACCAACGCCGCCCATGTAACTGAACCCGCACCAGCACCACCTCTGTGACTGAACCCGCACCAGTGCCACCCCTGTGACTGAACCCGCACCAGCGCCGCCCCTGTGACTAAAGCTGAAACGCTAGCGGTAATAATAAAGTTCCAGCATGGGTCTAAGTGCTGGCACCGGTCAGGTTCAGAACACTATTTAGCTGCATATTAACCCCATATCCGCAGGTAAATAGCATTTTTTTTTCTTGTGACAGGTTACATTTAATTGATTTTAATTTATATTTTTTCTCCTTTACTATATACAACAATACCACAGCATTGCTGTTGATAGGGAAAATCAGAGTTTTCTGTAACACCTAGCCACAGGCTGGAGGCCACAGAGGAGATCACACGATAGGCCTGGGGGTGTTCAGCCCCCGCCTGCCACAGCAAGCCTTCAGCTCCTTGCAATTGGGCAATGGTACGTCATGGAGCGCTAAGGGGTTAAAGGGCACCTGTCAATGCAAATATCTGTTCAAACCAAGTACAGACGCTCTGTGCACTATTAGCGTGGCTGAGCAGTTCAATACACCTTCCTACCTACTTGTTTTCAATTAATCTTCTCTCCCCTCTGCCTCCTGGAAAGGTAGAGGTGTCAATCAAAGAAGAGGAGCGTGGAGACGGAAAACAAGTAGGTGGGAAGACGACCACAACAGGGGTCTACCGAGCGCCTTGTACTTGGTTGGAACAGTCATTTTCTGCTTACAGACTTACTTTTAAAGGAATCTGTCAGCAGGCTTTTGCTATGCAATCTGATGATGATGTAGAGGCAGAGACCATGATTCCAGCAATGTCTCACTTTTGCTGCATTGCTTGCTGTAAATTTGATAGAATCCCTGATTTTCCTGCTGTAGAAAAGCAGTGTAGCAGTCCTACAAATGCTGAGCTCTATATAACCCCACCCACACTACTGATTGGAGGCTTCCAATGTACATTGTCAGTAAGCTGCCAATCAGTGGCGGAGTTACACAGAAACCTGGACTGACTGGTACAGGACACCTAGTCCTACAATTATAATCTCCTGCTGATAAAACACTAATTATATTGAAACTACAGCACACAGCCTAATAAGTGATATATTGCTGGAATCAGGGTCTCTGCCCCCATATTTCAGATGAAAAAGCAAAAACCTGCTGCCAGTTTCCCTTTAAGGCCCTGGCCGATCTGCTTTGTCCTATGATTAAGGTGCAATACCTTATGTAATAAATTGCAGAATTTTTATTTTGTACATTTCAACAATTAGATAATAATTTTGTAATCATTTACATATCGTGTTCTCCTAATACGCACACACAGTGATCAGATGTGTCTGGTCCTCTCATAGTGTACTGTACATTGTCTTCTGGCACTAGTTGCATAAGTAATGCATGGAAAGCCATCACTCTGTGATCTGAAAGCCTCTGCCCATCCCCCACCACGTCAGAACTCTTGCATGGAACATTAACTTATCGATTACTCTTCTGTTTTCCCGGAGAGATTGCATCAGAAGTTCCAGAGACACCATAGTGAAAATGATAACCATGGGTGCTCACTTCCATCCATAAGCTTCATGTTAAACATATTTTTTTCCATTTTACTTAAAAGGCATCAAACGCTAATAAAAAGCTGAGCGCATTAAACAAATTCACTGATGATTTTCCATCTGGAATTTTCACTAGGAAAATTCAGAAGGCTATGTTCACACGTTGCGTTTTTGCCGCATTTTTTTAATGCAAATTTTAAGCTGCGTTTTACAGTTCCAGCAAAGTCTATGAGATTTCAGAAATCTCATGCACACACATTGTTTTCCTTTTTCCTCACTGATTTGCAAAACTGATGCTTTTTCGCAAACTACAGCATATCGATTCTTTTAGCATTTTTACGGCATTTTTGCTGCGTTTTTTTATACCCTAAACTTTATCAACATAAACAAGAGACAATAAAAATGCAGCAAATACGCAGCAAAACTTGCTCTTTGTAAGCAGCTTCTTTACTGCCAAGAGAGAAGGTTTTGCCCACGAAAAAAACACAGCAAAAACGCAACGTGCGAACATAGCCTTACAGTGTGGATGGCATTTTACCAAATCCTGCCATGTAATAAATCTGTGAGGCTATGTGCCCACGTTGTGGATTCGTGTGCGGATTTTTCCGCACCATTTTTGCAAAATCCGCAGTTAAAACGCACTGCGTTTTACCTGTAGATTTCCTGCGGATTTCCTGCGGTTTTTGTGCAGATTCCACCTGCGGTTTTCCACCTGCTGATTCCTATTATGGAGCAGGTGTAAAAAGCTGCGGAATCCGCACAAAGAATTGACATGCTGCTGAAAATACAACACAGCGTTTCCGCGCGGTATTTTCCGCACCATGGGCACTGCGGATTTGGTTTTCCATAGGTTTACATGGTACTGTAAACCTGATGGAACACTGCTGTGAATCCGCTGCGTCCAATCCACTGCGAATCCGCAGACAAATCCGCACCGTGTGCACATAGCCTGAACTAGTAAAAGCATTGACGCTGCCCCGCACTACAAACCACAGCTGACAATTTACGCTTTCAGGACTTTCAAGACGGTTTTCACCCTTTCCAATGAATTCGTGCAAATTCCACAACTAGTACCCGATTTACCTTTTGCATGACTTTTTTAAGTCACTTTTTTATCTTGTGTTATTTTTTGACATATTTTGCACCAAATTCTTCAGTGTGGCACACATTTAGTGAATTTTGAGTAAATTCAAAAACACTCTTTATTTTTTTCCCTTTAACTTGTTTGGTCTCTTTTTAAGGCAAAAAATGTTTTGTAAAATAGCGTAAAAATTTGTGTAAAAATTGCAGACATGCATAAAAATCAACCCATGTGCAATCTGGAGTACATTTGCCCCCGATAAATTGACTTTTTTTTCAGATGTTGCATTTAATTAATCAGAAGGAAACTCCGAAGCATATAAAATAGATTTTTAAAAAGGCACACATTATTGGAGAACTGAAAGGAATCTGTCATCAGGATTTCATCCCCCAAAAAGTACTTATGTGTACACAAAGTTAAGTCCAGCAATATCTTTATATAGCCAAAGACAAGCAGGAGGAGACGGCTCTGGGTAGACAATAGAGCTGGAGCGACAGAGGGTTGAGAGCTACCATAGCTCTTCAGCATATTCATTCAAACACAGATTTCTCGGTAAAGCTACGTTCAAATTCGCATCTTTGGACGCAGCGTCGTGGACGCAACGCACGACACACGAAAGACGCAAGTAAAACGCAGGCATTTTTGACACATGCGTTCAACCTTTTTTTATATATATAGGGTCTTTTCTGTGTCTCTATTTTTTAAGTAAAGAACGCATGCGTTGTACAACGCACTACAACGCAAGTACTTGCGTCTTCTGCGTTGCCAATACACTTCAATGGAGTTTTTGATGCATCGACGACGCAAATGCAACGCAAGTGCGACGCATGCATTTTTTAAAAAATTTTGGACGCAGAAAAAATGCAACATGTTGCGTTTGCCGCGCCCTGCCAGGTGCGTCGAAACGACGCATGGGTCGCCAAACGCACCAAAACGCATGACAACGCATGCCTATGCGTCCCCAATGTTAATGATAGGGATGCATGACGCATGCGTTGTTTTGCAGCGACGACGCTGCGTCCACAGACGCGAATGTGAACGTAGCCTAACAAAGGACAGACTGCCTAGGCAAAGGTGTTGCTAGACTTGTCTTTGAAAAAGCTAAACACACACATATAAATTGTTTGAGGGATGAAAATCCTGGTGGTAAATTCCCTTAAAAAATAAGACGCGACTGAAAAAAAGGTCAAAATCTAGACCAAAAAAAGCCCAAATGCAATAATGGATCCAAGTTTTTTAAAATCATTCAGATTTTACTGCTGAATAATCAAGAATTTTTACAAAAATTAACAGACAATAAGGATTTGAACTTTGCAAAATGTCAATTCATGCTGCGTATTTACACAATTTGGTGCAGGTTTTGTTTCAGCAAATTCCCACTAAGGAATACCGGCAGCAGATGGCTCCCGCATGGACATGACCATAGAATGAGATTAACATGCAGATTTTGCTGTAGATTTCACCCTTATCAATATATTAAGTGAAATCTGCACCAACTTCCAGAATGGATGTAAGGTGCCATCAATTTTAAAATCGTCTTATTAATTCCAAATGCATATGAATTATAAGTCGCTGGCTGTGAATCAGGGTCGGACTGGCCATTGAGCAGTTCTGGCAAATGCCAGAAGGGCCGGTGCCAGTAGTGGGCCACTGCACGCTGACTGACCCTTCCCCCCCAGTGCCGCCGCATTCAACTATACAGGCGTCTATGATGCTAGTACAGTTGAATGCAATGATGGAGGAGAGAGCGTCACCTGACGCTCCCTCTCCCATCATTCCCCGCTCTGCCCCTGACACTGCGGGTGCGCGCGCACTCACTGTGTCCCAGGCAGTGCAGCTGCAGCCGCTGAGACAGGAGCAGGGAGCACCGCAGGCACGAGGGGAGGTGAGGAGTGCTTTTCTTTTTTTTTTTACTGGACTGTGGGACCATTCTCGGGGGGGGGGGGTTGGGGGAGGAGAGATGTGGGCTGTGCTGCATACTACTATGTGGGCTCTGCTATATACTACTATGTGGGCTCTGCTGTATACTACTATGTGGGAAGTGCTGTATACTACTATGTGGGCTCTGCTCTATACTACTATGTGGGCTCTGCTATATACTACTATGTGGGCTCTGCTATATACTACTATGTGGGCTCTGATGTATACTACTATGTGGGCTCTGCTGTATACTACTATGTGGGCTCTGCTGTATACTGCTATGTGGGCTCTGCTATACACTACTATGTGGGCTGTGCTGTATACTACTAAGTGGGCTCTGCTGTATACTACTATGTGGGCTCTGCTGTATACTACTATGTGGGCTCTGCTGTATACTACTATGTGGGCTCTGCTATATACCATGTGGGCTCTGCTGTATACTACTATGTGGGCTCTGCTATATACTACTATGTGGGCTCTGCTGTAAACTACTATGTGGGCTCTGCTATATACTACTATGTGGGCTCTGCTATATACTACTATGTGGGCTCTGCTGTATACTACTATGTGGGCTCTGCTGTATATTACAATATGGGCAGTGCTGTATACTACTCTGTGGGCTGTGCTATATACTACTGTGTGAGCTCTGCTGTATACTACTATGTGGGCTGTGCTATATACTACTATGTGGGCAGTGCTGCATACTACTGTGTGGGCTGTGCTGTATACTACTAAGTGGGTAGTGCTGTATACTACTGTGTGGGCTCTGCTGTATACTACTGTGTGGGCTCTGCTGTATACTACTGTTTGGGCTCTGCTGTATACTACTATGTGGGCTGTGCTGTATACTACTGTGTGGGCTCTGCTGTATACTACTGTGTGGGCTCTGCTGTATACTACTATGTGGGCTGTGCTGTATACTGCTGTGTGGGTTTTTCTGTATACTGCTACGTGGGCAGTACTGTATACTGCTACGTGGGCTGTGCTGTATACTACTACGTGGGCTGTGTTATCTGCTATGCGGGTTGTGCTATATACTATGGTGGGTATATTATATTCTATGGGGTAGGCCGTGTTATATACTATGCGGCTGTTACATACTATTGTGGGGGTATATTATATTCTATGGGGAGGCTGTGTTATATATTATGGGGGGCTGCATTATATTCTATGGGGGCTACATTATATATTATGGGGAGGTGGGCTGTATTATATTCTATGGGGTGGCTGCATTATACTCTGGGGTGGCTGAATTATATTCTGTAGGGTGGTGGCTGCATTATACTATATGTGGGCTGCATTATACTGTATCGAGGATTATGGGGAATACGTTATACTATATGAAGAACTATGGGGTGCATTATACTATGGGAAGTGAATTGTACTACATGGATGACTATGGCGGTGCATTATACTATATGGAGCACTATGAGGAGGGTATTATGCTATATAGAGCACTATGAGGAGTGTATTATGCTATATGGAGGACTGAGCAGTGTATTTTAATATATGGAGGACTATAGGGAGTTTATTATACTATATGGAGGACTGTGGTGCACATTATAATATATGGAGGACTATGGGGTGTATTTTACTAAACAAGTAAAATGCTGCATATTCAGATTGTTTTTGCTGGAACAAAAATCATTGTTCTCAGCAGCACATCGCCGGTGTAAACTGTAGATGTGCTGCTGATAACATGATACTGTATGGTGATCTGTTAGTGATCTATTAGTGATGGTTCTGTCCCATCATTATTCCTCAGCTGGTGGAAAGAGGCCGGGAAACAAGTGTTGAACAACTTCAGTATTGTTGATCAAACTCATTTAGCGGCCTGAACTCAGCGCATGTAAATACAACCGAAATGCTTTTGTGTGATGTGCAATATGTTAACATTTGGGGCCCCATTTTAAACTTTGCCTAGGGCCCCAATTTGCCTAAAACCGGCCCTGTCTGCAAGTGTACAATGATATTATACAATCACCATGTGACAAGTGGGCCTGCGTAACTTCAAATGCCAGGGCTGAATTTTAGTCCCAGTCCGGCCCTGCTGTGAATGCATTTTTCTATAACATTTCGCAGAAATTTAGCATTGCCCACTGTAAGCCAAGCATATGCTCATCAAGTGCACATTGCGGTTTACAATGCGCATGCTTGCTCTGCGGAATGACACTGTGCATGCACCAAATCACTGCACAGGCAGAGAAAGATATTGGTGCCTGATCACAGCACACAAAATGCCTTTGAGGACCTAATGGTAATCAGATACATAGGGACACTGATAAATTGTATAGGGACTGTACTTATGGATTTCCCGTGTGCAAGAGAAGGCACATTGGCGTGTGGAGTCCAGAGCAGGAATGATTGTAAGTTCGGCCAGACAATGATCCATTGGATGATGCATGTGGGATGTTATTTTATTGAAGCAATGTCTCCTCGGGTGAATACCTCCATAACATGACATGTGATCAAGCACGGAACCGTATTTTTCTGATCGTTCCAACACTCGATGACTAATGAGCCTCCATGGCTGCCCAAATAAAGGGGTTGTCACAAGTTCTAAATGCAATCCGCTTGTAAAAACAAGCAACTTTGCTATTTACCTCTATTCTTTAGAGCACTGTTCCCCAACTCCAAGAGCCACCAAAATATCATGTTTTTTGATTACCATAGTAGTGGACAGGTGATAGAGTTATCACTTGTACAATATTAAGGCAATCCTGAAAACATGACCGGTTGGTGGCCCTTGCAGAGTACTCATTTATAGCGTCCAGTTGCCAGTCTGAAATTAGGTGGCTCTCTGGATCAGTCCAGCTTCAGCCCACCTGTGCTTCTCCCATGCAGCAGAGCACTTAGTTCGGACCAGCAGCGTAACCATGCCTTCTATCCAAGCTATCAGTCTCCAGCACTGCAATGCCTCTGTAAACAAGGAGGTTTGGAGGCAGGGGAGTGGTGTGCTCCTGAAGAAACAACATGAGAATGCTCCTTTTAGGCTCTATTTAGAGTAAAGTGTCACACCAGTGACTCTCATTGGTAGTAATAGCACCGCCCTACTCACTGCAGTCACCGCTCTGCTCTCCCAAGTCTCGGGCTGTCTCGCTGAGCTGCCTCTTGTAGCATTTCCATCACTGCTGCATCCTTCTTTTGCTGGTAAGTCTCCATCTGGCTAGTTTTCTGTAAGGTGCTCTCTTGTATTGTCTCTTCTGTTTTCTGCTACCCTAACAGTTTATCCTGACCTCTCCTCTCCTGCCCTCGGCTGCCTGCCCTGATCTCAGATTGTCTGACCACATGTTTTATTTTGTTTACCTGTAACTTATACCTGTGTCTCTAACCCATCCGGTCAGCTATTGCAGACCCGGGGACTGCCCTTGCGTGGTAACTGGTCACCACCTGTGGCCAAACCTACCCTCACCATCAGAGGCTAAAGTGAATACCAGGTAGTCTCTTCCGCCCACGGCGCAGTGGGTCCACACCCACCAAAATTACATAAAGCCATAATATGACTTTGTGCATTGGAGCATAAAACAACTATGTGCATGTAAATGAGTTCTAAAAACTTGACTGCAATGATGTGAGAAAACATCAATAAACCAACAAGACTGGAATTGGAATAATCCCTATGAAATAAAATCCTCACTTGATCCATCATAACTTAGAAAGTGTTTATGTGGTCACTAAGAGAGTAAATGTGCCCAATTATAACAAACGGGGCCTTTTTAGAATCAGCCTTTTGTTGTAGTGTGGTAAAAAGATGAAGCTCCTGACAGGATGGCAAACCGCACCTTCACTGAAAATCAGGAGGGAGATGAAATATTAATAGTGGGAGACAAAATCCTTATGGGGCCCTAGAGATGACGTTAACCAGTGAGCTTTATTTACAACTGCTACAAAAAAAATTATTTTTCTCGGGAAATATAAAATACTAGATGGTGGCCTGAGTCTAACGCATCGGGTATTCTAGAATATGCATGTCCACGTAGTATATTGCACAGCCCACGTAGTATATTGCCCAGCCACATAGTATATTGCCCAGTGACATAGTATATTGCCCAGCCACGTAGTATATTGCCCAGCTACGTAGTATATTGCCCAGCCACGTAGTATATTGCCCAGCCACGTAGTATATTGCCCAGCCACGTAGTATATTGCACAGCCACATAGTATATTGCCCAGCCACATAGTATATTGCCCAGCTACGTAGTATATTGCACAGCCACGTAGTATATTGCCCAGTGACATAGTATATTGCCCAGCCACGTAGTATATTGTCCAGCTATGTAGTATATTGCCCAGCCACGTAGTATATTGCCCAGCCACATAGTATATTTCCCAGCCACGTAGTATATTGCCCAGCCACGTAGTATATTGCACAGCCACGTAGTATATTGCCCAGTGACGTAGTATATTGCGCAGCCACGTAGTATATTGTCCAGTTACGTAGTATATTGCGCAGTCACGTAGTGTATTGCCTAGTTACGTAGTATATTGCCCAGTGACATAGTATATTGCGCAGCCTCGTAATATATTGCCCAGTAACATAGTATATTGCCCAGTAACGTAGTATATTGCCCAGTGACGTAGTATACAGCACAGAGCCACGTAGTATATTGCACAGCGACGTAGTATACAGCACAGAGTCACGTAGTATATTGCACAGCGAAGTAGTATACAGCACAGAGCCACGTAGTATATTGCACAGCGACGTAGTATACAGCACAGAGCAACGTAGTATATTGCACAGCGAAGTAGTATACAGCACAGAGCCACGTAGTATATTGCCCAGTGATATAGTATATTACCCAGCCACGTAGTATATTGCCCAGCCACATAGTATATTGCCCAGCCACGTAGTATGTTGCCCAGCCACATAGTACGTTGCCCAGCCACGTAGTATATTGCCCAGTGACATAGTATATTGCCCAGCCACATAGTATATTGCCCATCCACGTAGTGTATTGCCCAGCCACGTAGTATATTGCCCAGACATGTAGTATATTGCCCAGCCACGTAGTATATTGCCCAGTGACATACTATATTGCCCAGTGACATAGTATATTGCCCAGCCACATAGTATATTGCCCAGCCACGTAGTATATTGCCCAGCCACGTATTATATTGCACAGCCACGTAGTATATTGCCCAGTGACGTAGTATATTGCGCAGCCACGTAGTATATTGTCCAGTTACGTAGTATATTGCGCAGCCACGTAGTATATTGCCCAGTTACATAGTATATTGCCCAGTCACGTAGTATATTGCACAGCCACGTAGTATGCTGCCCAGCCACGTAGTATATTGCCCAGCCACGTAGTATATTGCCCAGTCACGTAGTATATTGGCCAGACACGTAGTATATTGCCCAGACACGTAGTATATTGCCCAGCCACGTACTATATTGCCCAGTGACATAGTATATTGCCCAGTGACATAGTATATTGCCCAGCCACGTAGTATATTGCCCAGCCACGTAGTATATTGCCCAGCCACGTAGTATATTGCACTGCCACGTAGTATATTGCCCAGTGACGTAGTATATTGCGCAGCCACGTAGTGTATTGCCTAATTACGTAGTATATTGCCCATTGACATAGTATATTGCGCAGCCTCGTAATATATTACCCAGCCTCGTAATATATTGCCCAGTAACATAGTATATTGCCCAGTGACGTAGTATATTGCCCAGTGACGTAGTATACAGCACAGTGCCACATAGTATATTGCACAGCGACGTAGTATACAGCACAGAGCAACGTAGTATATTGCACAGCGAAGTAGTATACAGCACAGAGCCACGTAGTATATTGGCCAGTGACGTAGTATATTACCCAGTTACGTAGTATATTGCCCAGTGACATAGTATATTGCCCAGTGACGTAGTATACAGCACAGAGCCATGTAGTATATTGCACAGTGACGTAGTATACAGCACAGAGCCATGTAGTATATTGTACAGCGACGTAGTATACAGCACAGAGCCACGTAGTATATTGCACAGTGACGTAGTATACAGCACAGAGCAACGTAGTATATTGCACAGCGAAGTAGTATACAGCACAGAGCCACGTAGTATATTGCCCAGTGATGTAGTATATTACCCAGTTACGTAGTATATTGCCCAGTGACATAGTATATTGCCCAGTGACGTAGTATACAGCACAGAGCCATGTAGTATATTGCACAGTGACGTAGTATACAGCAGAGCCATGTAGTATATTGTACAGCGACGTAGTATACAGCACAGAGCCACGTACTATATTGCACAGTGACGTAGTATACAGCACAGAGCCACATAGTATATTGCACAGCGACGTAGTATACAGCACAGAGCCACGTAGTATATTGGCCAGTCACGTAGTATATTGCCCAGTTACGTAGTATATTGCCCAGTGACGTAGTATACAGCACAGAGCCACGTAGTATATTGCACAGCAAAGTAGTATACAGCACAGAGCCACGTAGTATATTGCACAGTGACGTAGTATACAGCACAGAGCCACGTAGTATATTGCACAGCGAAGTAGTATACAGCACAGAGCCACGTAGTATATTGGCCAGTCACGTAGTATATTGCCCAGCAAGTAGTATATTGCCCAGCCAAGTTTGTCCCAGGTTAAAAAAACAAAACATATACTCACCTTTCCGAGGGCCCATTGTAGTCCACGGCAGCTTCCGTTCCCAGCGTTGGTATGAGCGCAGGACCTGTGATGACATCGTGGTCACATGACCGTGGCGTCATGGCAGGTCCTTCTCCCATACCATCTTTGCCACCAGAACCTGCAACGGAAGATGGCGGCTGGCGCGAGCGGCTCAGCGGACTACAGAGGGTGAGTATATAGTATTATTTTTAACATTACATTTTTTACTATTGATGCCGCATAGGCAGCGTCAATAGTAAAAAGTTGGGGACACACAGGGGTAATAGCGGCGGTAACGGAGTGCGTTACCCGCGGCATAACGCGGTCCGTTACCGCCGGCATTAACCCTGTGTTAGCGGTGACCGGAGGGGAGTATGCGGGCGACAGGCACTGACTGCGGGGAGTAAAGAGCGGCCATTTTCTTCCGGACTGTGCCCGTCGCTGATTGGTCGCGGCAGCCATGACAGGCAGCTGGCGAGACCAATCAGCGAATGAATAACCGTGACAGAAAGACAGAAAGATCGGAGGACAGACGGAAGTGACCCTTAGACAATTATATAGTAGATAAAATAGCAAATATAGACTTTGCACATTATTAATATTAATAGTATTTACTGCTAAAGCAACAGCATTAATTGAATTCAGTAGGAGGACAATGGTGAATGGTGTCAAAAGAGCCTTCACCAAATTGTTCTCACAAAGCTGAATGCTACAATCTCCCAAAATGTCTTCTGCTAAAGCCGTGCCAACCCCAAAAAACAATCCCATAGCATTATCCCTCCTCACCCAAGCTTTACAGCGGGCACGTTGTAGGCAGGTAATATTCTTCTGAGTTTCACCAAATCCTGAAACACAACACACGTTTCTACTTCGCCAGAGTCCAGTGGTGACGGCTTTACACCACTCCATCTGATGCTCGGCATGGTCCTTAGTCATGTACGGTTGCATGCAGCTAGTCGGTCATGAAGATCCCGGTGGGGGTGCAGTTTTTGTGCTGATGTTAACACCAGCGGAGGTTTGGACTCTGCAGTTATGGAGTCATCAGAGCATTTGTGCCTTTACTGCCCTCTGCTCCTCAATACTTGGTGACCCCACTCTGTAACATTAAGTGGTCTCCACTTCGTGGCTGAGTTGCTTTGTTTCCTTTCACTGCTCATTATTATGACTCACAGGGATTGGAGGAAGATTTAGAAGGAAAGAAATGTCATGAATGGACTTCGGTGGCTCTTATTAAGGGACTGTGCTGGTATCAGTGAGCTCTTTACCACCAACAGTTCTGTCACACTTAAGAAAAGGGAGATGACATGGCAGGGGACTGGAGGTTATACACTGGGGGTGAGGGGCTTGAGGTTATACACTGGGGGTGAGGGGCTGGATGTTATACACTGGGGGTGAGGGGCCAGATGTTATACACCGGGGATGAGGGACCGGATGTTATACACTGGGGATGAGGGACCGGAGGTTGTACACTGGGGGTGAGGGACCGGAGGTTGTACACTGGGGGTGAGGGGCCAGATGTTATACACTGGGGGTGAGGGGCTGGATGTTATACACTGGGGGTGAGGGGCCAGATGTTATACACTTGGGATGAGGGACCAGAGGTTGTACACTGGGGGTGAGGGACCGGAGGTTGTACACTGGGGGTGAGGGGCCAGATGTTATACACTGGGGGTTAGTGGCCAGATGTTATAAACTGGGGATGAGGGACCGGAGGTTATACACTGGGGGTAAGGGGCCAGATGTTATACACTGGGGGTGAGGGGCCAGATGTTATACACCGGTGATGAGGGACTGGAGGTTATACACTGGGGGTGAGGGGATGAATGTTATACAACGGGGGGAGACCTCATCTGATGGACAACTCTCACTGCCATGTTGTTTAATATCAATCTCTCCTGATGAACCCGTCTATGGGGGAAACGCGTTGAGAGCCTTACAACCTTATCGGAGATTCTAGACTATCATGGTATCTAATCGCCTATGTGAAGTACCACAATCAGACAGATAAGTACAATTTATGTTAAGGAGCAAAGGTCCCCACTATGTTATCTGTCATGATACTTTTTTTCTAAATTTATATTGTGGTGCCCCTGTGCTTTGTTTACCAATCCCATCGGAGAATATCTTTGATTATCCTATCTGTGAGAGATAATTTTTTCTTTTAGTGGATCGCCCCCAGGCGCAGGGCAATGGGGTACTCGGTACCGGGTCCTTCAGTCCCTTCTGCAGGGATGTCACGGTGGCCCGACCCCGGTCCGTGGCCCTGCTAAAGGGTGCCCAATTAAAGGTGATGAAAGTTTGTCAAGTGTTCGTGACGCCACCTGTGGCATTCGGTCAGGGTGACCGACGCTGCTTAGGGGTCCACTGGGGTGATGTTATGGCAGCTAGATGGAATACCTTCCCACAGGTGAAGTGTTTCCCCAGGGTTTCCCAGTAGTGTAGATGGTGAAGATGTGAGGCGCAGTTAATAACGAGGACACAAAGGGTGCAGTCTCTTTACCTTTACTGAAGGCTTTTGCATCCGCAGTCCAGAGTACAGGATTACAGGGTAGGCAGGGTCCAGCCGTTCCGATGACACTTCCAGAGTCCCCCTTGTCCAGTTGGAAGTCAGTAGCCTACCTACTAGCGCTCGGGCGTTGTAGTACCCCCCTGCTGAGCAACTCGGTGAGGTCCTCACAACTGTTGTAGATGTTTCTCTTCTCTCTGTCCCCCAGATGGATAGGACAAACCCGTATGACGGTGGTGGCCTGAGGCTATTTTATAGGGATCCTAGTGTCGCCCCTCCTCCACGTTGCCACCTTGTCTGCTTAGGTTCTTAGGTCGGACAGCCAACTTGGAATTGACTGCCCTGCCGGTCTCTGAAGTAAAGCATAGAGTCTATTACTCCCTCGGTGCTCCGGCTACCGGTCCGCGCTCCAGAAAGAGGCAGCCTCTCACAGGACAGAACTCCTTCTGGTTTTCTATACTCCTTTGCCGTGACTTCGTGTCTCACTCCCTACGAACACACTGCGCTTTGTGTCCTTTCTAGGGATACTGCCACAATGTAGTGCAGGCTCAGCTCCATGTCTTTCTATCTTGCTGAGCCTCCAATGTCCTTTCTCTCTCCTCTGTCTGCATGACAGGTGTCTCCTGGGCTGAGCCCAGGCAGCTCCTTCCTTCTCTCTCCTTCTCCCTTCCTCTCTCTCCCTCCTGCTCCCAGCTTCTCTCTGCTTCTCCCTCACTTCCTATCCAACCCACCAGTTTTACCCTTATGTGAGGAGTGGCCTAGTAGATAGAACCCTTAGCTCCCCCTGGTGGCCTGGAGTGTGAAGTGTGCTGTGGGTCTGTGATACCTGGCAGGGTGGACTCCTTCGGTGCCATCAGACGTAACATCACTCCCCCTGGTGGAAGAGCGACATTACTGCAGCAACCAGGACTCTAGGGCGCTGCACTAGCATCACTTTATTGGCAGGTCTTATGATGACTATCATTGTGTACCTGAAGTTTTTTGTGGTGCGTTTTTAGGACTGAGACATCAGCAGACTAATTTTTATTCCTATTCTATACCAGTGGTTATTTGAATATATTGATGTTTACTCCCTTATGTGTCATCATTGGCTTTTGAATGTAACTGTCTGAACTATCTCTTTTTCTTACACATATAATTTCTTTTTTGCATTTACATTTATCCTTAAACATTGAATACAGGCCATCTGGCCCTCTGTTTCTGACTATACGTCTTACAGGGTGAAATAGGAGCGGAGGGAGAGTCAACGGATGAGCCGGGGTGCCAATTCTCGCAATCTTAGGGTGCCCACCTCCGCATCTAGGTAGATGTTCAGATAGGGATGTGTCTAGGGCCAGATCACTCATTTCTGCACATCGGCTGAGTGAGACTGGGAAAGGTTAATATAATTTCTGCTTGGAGTATGATAGAGTATCACTGTTATGACATATTATTCTAGGAAGGAGCTATTCATCAGTTACCCTGTTTTTTTTAGGATTAGTTCTTTTGAGGCACTGTACTGTGTGGGCTAATCTTTGCGTGGTGTATAATGTTTCAAGCAAAGATTTGTATTAACCAGAATAATACCATATTGGCAATATGGGTAGTATAGTGGGATAAATTGCATTATCTTTTTTGCCCCTAGGCTTTTTTTTTTTAGACCCTCCATATATTATTAATTTTTGTTTTTCGGTTTTCAAGCACTTTTGCACCTTCACTTAGTGGGAATTTATATTGGTTATCTTTTATTCTAACTTAATAAAAGTTATATTTTAGAAATGTTTTTTCTAGTAAGCAAAAGGACTATTAGTTTAATCCTTCTTCCTTCTTGTGTTGGTCCCTACTCCGAAGATTAGAGGAGAGACAGATGGGAGGACGATGCAGAAGTGGGCTATTAGTGTCTTTGTACAAATAATTCTGCACGTTGTTTTGTACATACTCTATTGTCTTTTTCTGTATTTTTGGCTCAGCATGGGAAGCTTGTGTCTATTGCATTGGTTTTTTTTTTTCCCTTATTACAAAGGACATCTCAAAGAATTTGTATGTTCTCCTGTATTTGTGTGGGTTTCCTCCGAGTTCTCTGGTTTCCTCCCACCCTCAAAAGACAGACTGATATGGAATAAAATGTCACAATACAGTTGTCGGGTGACTCGGAACCAGGGGCTCCTTCCCTGTCCCTAACAACAACGCCCTAGCTTGCCCTGCTCCCCGGGATACTTCATATGGCGAATATGCCAGGGCCTCCACCCTTGCCTTATCTCCTGAGTCAGCTGTCTGTCTGTTCTCTTCCCCCACTCAGGGAAGAGGGGCGCTACTGTCCACCGCAATACACCATCCCAACAGACAAGGCAACACAAACAAGGGTTAACAGAAAACTCCAGGCATACAAAATATTCACTCACATATAACAAAGGAATGCACTGGGGTGTGAAGGTAGGAAAATAAACCCAAACAGAGAAGGATAACAAATTACCACGCATACAAACCAAGCAACAGTCACTAATAACTCCTTCAACTCTCCTCATACCAACTCCTATCCTACCATTAGCCATGCAGCAATAAAGCTAACTCTGATGAGAATTAGTAACAGAACCTAGATTATAAAGGGAAAAGGAGTGGCTAACCGAGGTCAGCTGTGAGCACAGGGATTTCCAACATGGCCGATTAACCCCTGTTCTGCCAGAAGAGATAAACACATTTAAAATGACGGAGAAGTGCTTCTTCTCAGCGCCAGAGTAGGAGCAATCAGAAGCTGCGGTCTTCAGGCTCCACACTGTCGCGGTAACCCCGTGATATTAAAATCGTGAGTCCCAATGGGGACAGTGATGACAATGCCTATAAAGAGTTGTGAAAAACTGCTTTAAAGGTAAAATAAAGGTGATGTGACAAAGAACCTACATAAGAAATGACCCTGATGCCATTCACATGAATGCATGGTCCCCACTCCACTTCATATGGGTGGGAAAGAATCTCCATGGACATGAGGGATGGTGGATGCTGGAGCCTAAGGTGATGAAGACCTCAAGACACGTGGCTTGTGTGATGCAACATGGGGATAGTGAGGTTTTTCTAAAGATTATGCTCTCATATTGATTCATATTTTCCAGCTACTTGATCACCTGCTACCCACAAAGAGAAAAATAAAGCTGTAAGAAAAGTCCCAGAGGAGGAAGAGGAGCAGTGCTGGCAGACGCACAGGAAGTGTTTTATTTTTACTCTTTCCTCTTAGCTACTAAACAATTTGGAAAATGAACTACTTAGTAATTGACTTGAAAAAGACATCTGCTCTAGACCACAGTAATCCTCGGCACCATGAACATTTCCCATACCGGCTTGTGATGTTTGGTGTCAGATAATCACATATTTGATGCACAACTTCTTCCATAAAGTGTTCATCCCATAAACACTATTTATCAACCCATCCACAAGATAATTGTCAGATTGATGGGGATCACCATGGTCTTGAGAATGGGGATCTCAAAGTTCTGTGCGGGATAGTGCCATGCGTGAGTAATGTTCCATTCACTGTCTATGAGACTGGTGGAAAATCATATCATTACCACTGTTATAGACCCATAAAAGAGGAGCAGAGGTCATTACCGGGCAATTTGCTACCACATTCTCGTGATCATTGGCTATCCAAGCAGTTGGACCTCCAGCGATCATATACTTATTACCTTTCCTGTGCATGAATGACAAATACTGTTTGTCCTCATGGAAGATCAGAAGCCTCTGTCACTCCAGCTCTATTCCCCGCCAAGCGTCACCTCTGCTTAATTGATGTCTCCATTGTTTGAAGTCTCATATCAAAGAAGCAAGCAGTCAAAGTGTGACCAAAGGAGATTTCAATCAAGCAGTAGAAGGCGGCACTGGGTGGGGAATAGAGCTGAAGTGACAGTGGCTTCAGATCTACCATAGCTCTTCAGCCTTATTTGCATATCATTCAAATGCTGGAACAGACTGGCTATATAAAGGTATTTCTAGACTTGTCTTTGAAAGAACTACATGTGCATATGAATATTTTGGTGGGGAGAGTGAAATCCTGCTGACGGATTCCATTTAACCCCTTTCTGACAGATGTCATAATAATACGTCCCTATGCCCCGGGTCTATCTGACGAGGGATGGATTATTACATCATCGCGATCGCCTGCGCACACGGGCTGTCACTCGACACTAAGTGCCAGAAGCGGTCACGCTACGCTCCTGGCACTTCAACAACCTTAATGTTGCAATAGAATGTGATCGCAGCATTCCGGAAGCCGGAACAGGGCTGACAGCCCCTCTGCCTTTGGATCGGAGACCCCGCGGCATGACGCGGGGTCCCAATCATTGATATGGTGATCCAATGTCAAAGTAAAAAAGTAATAAAAAGTAAAACTTTGTTTTAAATAATTGTAAAAATCTTTTAAAAAAATCTAAAATAATAATAAAAAACTTAAAAGATATTGTATCTATAAGTAAATATTTGTACGAAAAAAACCAATAAAAGTACACATATTTGGTATCGCCATGTCCGCAACGCCCTGACCTGTAAAACTGTCCCACTAGTTAACCCCCTTTAGTGAACACCAAAAAAATTAAACCAAGGCAAAAAACAATGCTTTATCATCATACTGCCGAACAAAAGCAAACAAAAAGACAGGTATAAATAAAAAACATAGTACCGCTTGTTCCACAAAAACCAGCTGCCATACAGCTCCATCAGCGGAAAAAGAAAAAAGTTATAGCGCTCACAATAAAGCGACGCAAAAATAATTATTTTTGCTATAAAATAGATTTTATTGTGTAAAAGCGCCAAAATATGAAAAAATATAAATGAGGTATCACTGTAATCGTACTGACCCGAAGAATAAAGTCGACTAATCACTTACACCGCATGAGGAATGGCAGAATAAAGCTGCCTTATCAATTTACCACACGGAATGGCATAAACCCCCCTCCCCCCAAAAAAATCCTGAATTGCTGGTTTTTGCTCATCTTGACTCACAAAAATCAGAATAGAAAGCGAAAATGTCATGTGCCTGAAAATGGTGCCAATAAAAAAGTCATCTCGTCCCACAAAAAACAAGCCCTCACATGACTCTGTGGGCCAAAATATGGAAAAATTATAGCTTTCAAAATGTGATGATGCAAAAATTATTTTTTGCAATAAAAAGTGTTGTTTAGTGTGTGACAGCTACGAAACATAAAAAACCTGATAAAAATTTGATATCGCTGCAATCGCACTGACCCAAAGAATTAAGTTGCCTAATCCCTTATACTGCATGAGGAACGGTGTGAAAAATAAATAAAAACAATTCTTCACCTACTGTTGAATTTTTCATTATTCCTCCCAAAGATTGCAGTAAGGCCCAGCGCACATTTATCCTGCACTCTGCGTTGAGCACTTACACCGGGGTTTCCATGTAAATCTCTGAAATACGTAATTAAGACTGAACCTGTGGAAGAAGATTCCCTGTAATGAGACAGATGGAGGCACTGTGGATGCCATCTGACCTGTGATCCGGTGGTATCCGTCTTTTTAGGATTGCATAAAAGTGCCGCCAGCCACAGTTTTGCGCACTTCTGAAAAGGACAGCACTGAACAGATGCCAGACGAGTCCAGATTAACTCTGCAGCCTCATTATAGTGAATAGATCCCTCTTGGTTTCAGCTGAATCATGTCACTCAGAGATTTAGATGGAAACCCCAAAGTGTCCAGCGGAGAGAGCAGGATAAATGTGATCCTAAAAGCTAGTAAAGTGTTCCCAATAAAAGCTTCCACTCAATCCACAAGAAAAGCAAGCCCTCACTCAGGTCTGT
Organism: Ranitomeya imitator; assembly: GCF_032444005.1. Taxonomy (NCBI): domain Eukaryota; kingdom Metazoa; phylum Chordata; class Amphibia; order Anura; family Dendrobatidae; genus Ranitomeya; species Ranitomeya imitator. The sequence goes on along the minus strand of NC_091287.1, from coordinate 45,243,391 downwards.
CTTCTGTTAATGGAAATATAGGGGGCTTCCATGTAACTGGCAGCACAAAGGCTTTGGAAAAGTGAAATGACTACTCACTAGTGTTGAGCATTCCGATACCGCAAGTATCGGGTATCGGCCGATATTTGCAGTATCGGAATTCCGATACCGAGTTCCGATATTTTTGTGATATCGGGAATCGGTATCTGGATTAAGATTCATGTGTAAAATAAAGAATAAAAATAAAAAATATTGATATACTTACCCTCGGACGCGCCCTGGTTGTCACCGCTGCAACCGCCATGCTTCCGTTCCTAAGAATGAGCGCGTTAAGGACTTTTGATGACATCGCGGCTTGTGATTGGTCGCTGAGCGGTCACATGACCGCTCAGCGACCAATCACAAGCCGCGATGTCATCAAAAGTCCTTAACGCGCTCATTCTTAGGAACGGAAGCATGGCGGTTGCAGCGGTGACAACCAGGGCGCGTCCGAGGGTAAGTATATCAATATTTTTTATTTTTATTCTTTATTTTACACATGAATCTGGATCCCAGGGCCTGAAGGAGAGTTTCCTCTCCTTCAGACCCTGGGAACCATAGAGGATACCTTCCGATATTTGTGTCCCATTGACTTGTATTGATATCGGATATCGGTATCGGTGATATCCGATATTTTTCGGATATCGGCCGATACCATCCGATACCGATACTTTCAAATATCGGACAGTATCGCTCAACACTACTACTCACCTGCCAAAAGAAATTCAGGAAATTCTCCCCTCCCTTCTGAGCCCCACAGTGTACCTAAACCACATATTGCCTCCACGTTTGGCATTTCTGAAGCGATGAAAGCCCACCAAACTTACGGGTGCATGCCTCCAGAAGCACGGGCTGGGCATAACGTACTGTGACTGCAACGTACTGGTCACTATGGCTTATTGGTCACTACAATGACAGTTTGCAATTTTCACTCAGCAACATTCATTGCTGTCAGTATCACTGCATAGCTTCCCATCTCCCTTCCTACTCACCTCTCCGGGCCATGCTGTGAGTTCTGTCCTCTGCCGGCTCCATGCTCTGGGCCTCATGTCCTTGCTTGCTGCATACTTCCTGGCTGTATGCTTAGGGTGGTGGCCCCGGCACTTTTTGTTTCTAATAGCAACTATGTGCATCTTACTAAGTTGTCCCCAGCCAATTGCCAAGAGGCATCAGGTACTTAAGGCATCTCCACCCATAGGGGAATGCCTGAGCAATGACCTTTTTCAGTTAGTGTCTTGTTTCTGAGTTGCCAGGTCCTTTCCTATTTTCCACCTCCCTGGGGGCTGCACACCCAGGCCCGATTCTGTGCTTTTGTGTCCTGTTTTCCATCTCCCTGGGTGCTGCATACCCAGGCCTGTTGCTGTGGTCTTTGTGTCATGTTTCTGCGACCCTGGGGGCTGTATACCCAGGCCTGAATTCTTGTTCCCATGTCTGAACTCTGGTCTACACTTGTACCTGTTTATATCCCTGTCTGTTGCCTTTCCTCCTCAGCTGTGCGTATCCTTGTGTCCTCTCCCTCTGCTCGCTGTAACCTGCGGCTCTGCTCTGCTCGCCGCAATCTGCAGCTCTGCTCTGATCTGCTCTGCTCACTGCAATCTGCGGCTCTGTTCTGCTCACAGCGACCTGTGGCTCTGCTTGCCGCATCCTGCGGCTCTGCTCACCACAACCTGCGGCTCTGCTCGCCGCAACCTGCGGCTCTGCTCTGCTCGATGCAACCTGCGGCCACACATGAGGTATTACCAGACAGTAGAAATTGTGGGACAAATTTTTGTACCATTTATACCCACTTCTTGTGTGAAAATGTAAAATCTGGGGCTAAAATAAAATTTTGGTGGTAAAAATGTAATTATTTTTTCTTCACTGCCCAATGGTATAGAAATTCTGTGACACACCCGTGTGTCAATATGATCACTGCACCTGTAGATGAATTCATTGAGAGGTGTAGTTTGTAAAATGGGGTCACTTATGGGGGGGTTCTGCTGTTTTGTCACCTCATGGGCTCTCCCAGTGGGTCATGGCACCTGCAATCCATAACAATAAAATCTGCCACTCCTTGCCTTCTGAGCTTTGCAATGTGCCTGAAAAATATTTCCCGATTACATGTAGGGTATTGGCGCACTCAGGAAAAAATGGACCTTCGTTTGTTGTAAAATAATCTCTTATTAGCCCTTAGAAAAATTAAAAACTTGGGGCTAAAACATTTTTTTTAACTGCTCAATGGTATAAAATTCTGTGAGGCACATGTGGTGTCAATATGATCACTGCACCGCTAGAGAAATTCATTGGGGAGTTTATTTTGTAAAATGAGTTCACATATAGGGGGTTTCTGTTGTTCTGGCACCTCAGGGGCTCTGCCAGTGTGACATGGCACCCTCAGATTATTCCAGCAAAATCTGAACTCCAATATGCTGCCTCTTCCCTTCTGAGCTTTGCACAGTGCCTCAAAAGAAGTATTCCCCCACATACAGGATATTGGTATACTTAGGAGATATTGCACAACAAATTGAATGATGCAATTTCTCTTGTTACCCTTATAAAAATGCTAAAGTTGAGGCTAAAATAATATTTTTGTGAGGAAAATGTTATTTTATTATTTTTACGGCTCAACGTTATAAACTTCTGTGAAGCACCCGGGGTTTCAAGGTGCTCACCACACATTTAAATATATTCCTTGAGGGGTCTAGTTTCCAAAATGGGGTCACTTGTGGAGGGTTTCACCGTTTAGGCACATCAGGAGCTCTCCAAATGGGACATGACGTCTGCTAATGATTCCAGGAAATTTTACATTCAAAAAGTCAAATAACGCTTCTTCTCTTCTGAGCCCTGCCATGCGCCCAAACAGTAGTTTTTTCCTCACATATGGGGTATCAGCGTAATCAGTAGAAATTGTGCTACCAATTGTATGGTGCAATTTATCCTGTTACCCTTATGAAAATGCAATATTGTGTGCTAAATACATATTTGTGGGGGAAAATTTTATTTTTTTTATTTTTACCGCTCAACGTTATAAACTTCTGTGGAGCACCTGAGGGTTCAATGTGCTCACCACACATCTAGATCAGTTCCCTGAGTGGTCTATTCAAATTCAAAAATGGTGTCACTTGTGGGGGATTTTCACTGTTTAAGCACATCAGAGGCTCTCCAAACACTACATGGCATTTGTTCCAGCAAATTTTGCATTCAAATAGTCAAATGGCGCACCTTTCCTTCCGAGCTCTGCCGTGCACCCAAACAGTGGTTTTCTCCCTCATATGGGGTATCAGCATGCTCAGAAGAAATTACACAACAAATTTCAGGGTCCATTTTTTCCTGTTACCTTTGTTAAAATAAAAACTTTTGGATCTGAAATAAATTTTTTGTGAAAAAAAGTTAAATGTTAATTTTTTTTCCACATTCCAAAAATTCCTGTGAAGCGCCTGAAGGGTTTATAAACTTCTTGATTGTGGTTTTGACCCCTCAAAATCACTTTAAATGTGATATGGCTCCTAAAAAAACTGGCTTTGTAAATTTTGTTGAAAAAACGAGAAATTGCTGGTGAAATTTTAACCCTTATAACTTCCTAACAAAAAAAAAATTGGGTTCCAAAACTGTGCTGATGTAAAGTAGACATGTGGGAAATGTTATTTATTAAGTATTCTGTGTGACATATCTCTGTGATATAAGGGCATGAAAATTAAAATTTAGAAAATTGCAAAATTTTAAGAATTTTCACCAAACTTTAGTTTTTTTCACAAATAAACGCAGGTAATATCAAAGGTATTTTACAAATATCATGAAGTACAATATGTCACGAAAAGAAAAAAAAAAACATCTCATAAAAACCTGGATCAGTTGAAGCATTTCAGAATAATTACCTTATAAAGTCACAGTGGTCAGAATTGTAAAAATTGGCCCGGTCATTAATGTGCAAATCACGTTCGGGGGTTAAAGATATCAGTAAGCTGTTGTACATACAAAGATGCTTTTAGTTATACATGCCTAACTTATTAGATGAATATGTGTCTTTACTTTGCCTTTTATCCTTTTTTCATTCTAATTATAAGAAATAAAAGTTAAATTTGCTTCACTTCAGCCTCCTTCACTCCAATAACGTGTGAGCCCCTTAACCGTGAAACAATGATCGTGATATTCGAAAAGCCGGGCCATTAGCCACAGCTCTGTAAGTTCATTTATCCCTCGGAGCCAAAAGCCTCCTTAATGGAGTTCTTGTGATTTTATATAAACCGCAGATAAACATTCTCTATATTAATTGTAATTAAAATATGGATATGTTTTGCTCTCGGCGTATTTGCAAACAAATGGCATCTTATCTGTAAGCCCATTAAGGGGACATATAGTACTCAGAACATTTCGCTTTTACAATACAGGATAAATCGCTGGAGGCTGTGGAAAGGGACATTATTAAATTGACTAAAAGGAAAAAAAAACAGAACATAAAAATCTAGAAAATATTGAAAGTTTTAGGCAGATCTTGAGCTTAGATCATATATGACTGTCAAAGGGATTTTTCACAATTATATCTACGTTTTCATCAAATTCCATTTGTTATTTTACTGATGCTACCTTGGCCGGGACAATTCTTCGGTTAGAGCAGCAGTTTGTATTTCAGAGCTGCTCTTCCAGCAGAAAGTTGTGATCATATACATTTTGGAGCATTTTAGTCTGCAAAAGAAGTATCAGTTGTTGCTCTACCCTCCATATAATTCAGAAAAGGGCAATGAATGGGACCAGGACAAATAAATAATGATACTCAGTTGAAAAGTTCAATGAACTTTATTTGAATTTTGAAACTGAGGCAGATTTCAACATTACTTAAGGAAGTTGTCCACTACATGGGCAATCCCTTCTCATACCCAATGCTTGACCCTAACAAAATAAAAAAAAGCTTAAACTCACCTCCCATGCTGGCACCATTCCAGTGGTGTCAGCACTCGAGTTCCCAGGACTCTCATGTGGTTGTTATGACACGTGAGCCCTGCGCCTATCAGCGCTAGCGTCACTGTCTCCACCTTCGTATGAATTCAACATGAAGAGGAAATAAGAGAGTAGCCTCGGCCATGACATTCTCTTCATGAGCGCCGGGCTCACGTGTCATAACAACCGCATGAGAGCTCTGGGAACGCGAGTGTAGACACCGCTGGAAAGACACCGTCACGGGAGGTGAGTATTAGCTTTTTTATTTGCGCTAAACATTTAAGATGAAGAAGGGGTTGCCTTTGTAGTGGACAACACCTTTAATAAAACTTTATATGGTTTAGCAGGAGAAATACACAACACACTTTATATCTGGGCTTACCCTCCAGCATGGTACTTCTCAGGTTTACTCATGCCAACCTTGACCTCAACCTCCAATCAGTGGCATAACTAGAGTTTGATGGATCCTGGTGCAAATTTGGACCTTGGACCTTATCTGCCTCTTAATCAGAAGTATGGGCCCTTGTAGTGTTCTAGATCCTATAAGAGCATATGTGTTCACCCCCATGTAATAATGTCACCTGTGACAACAAAGCATTTACTCTTAATTATCCAGACGTAAATTCAGTAATACCGAAGGCATAGACTGTCATCTTTATGTTGACTCTTCTTGTAGGTTGAATTGATATTTGTAAATTGATGAATGGTTATTATTTACTTCTTATATCAGTTCCTACAGTTTATTGGGAACTTTTCAGAATATTTTCCAAAGCTCGAGTTCATATGAGGACATCCAGCAGAGGGCGCAACACCGTGACTCGAGGTAACTACAGGTCATTCCCCTGCATTCCATTCATTCCCCAGGTTTTTACAGCCACTAGTACAGCTGCATTAGCAGAGCTCCTGGGTGTAAAATGATTTAACCCCTTTAGATGGATTTACAGCATGGGACAAGACTGTAACGACGGAAGGTATGGAATATTGTTGTTGTTTTTTTTTTACTTTTCTCCAGGTTACAAGGGTCTTCAGGTGGATTAAGAGTATATTAAAATATTAAACCACCATGTGTCTTTATTTCATCAAAATACTTTGCAATAATGTGTGTGTGTTTTATTAACCATTTTGTACTATTGGATTAATAATGGATAGGTGTCATAATTGACGCCTCTCCATTATTAATCTGGCTTAATGTCACCTTACAATAGCAATGTGACATTACCCCTTCATTATCCCATATATCCCACTGTTACACAGGAGTGGGAAGAGAGAGGCTAAGTGCCAGAATAGGCGCATCTTCCAGATGTGCCTTTTCTGGGGTTGCTGTGGGCAGATGTTTTTAGCCGGGGGGGCCAATAACCATACCTGCCCTTAGGCTTGAGCGAAACGGATCAGACAAATTCAAAAGTCGCCGACTTTTGGCAAAGTCGGGTTTCGTGAAACCCGACCCGATCCTAGTGTGGGATTGGCCATACGGTCGGGCGATCTTCGCGCCAAAGTCGCGTTTCGTATGATGCGTTTGGCGCCATTTTTTCAGCCAATGAAGGAGCGTCGGCAGAGTGATGACATAGGTCTTAGGGGCGTGGACGCCTATTGCCATCTTGTCGCTTGTGCGCTGTAGCGATTTGCAATGTGTAACACCAGCTTTTCTGTTCAGGGACGGAGGGGAGAGAGAGAGAGAAAAAAAAAAAGATTTCCCATTGACTTTGCATTGGGTTTCGTTTTTCGGTCGATCCCCGATTTTTCGCCATAATCGGCCGATTTCACTCGACTCGACTTTTGAGATAGTCGGGTTTCGCGAAACCCGACTCGACCCTAAAAAAGTAAAAGTCGCTCAACCCTACCTGCCCTCAGTCACTGGCTTTCCCACTCTGGTGGAGAAAATTGCGCGGGAGCCCACGCCAATTATTTCCGTGATTTAACCATTTAATTTAATAGCTAGAGCCACCAAATTTTACACCAAGACACTTCTTACAGTACTAAAGAGGAATATGCAATAAAAGAAGGGATATGAGATGGTTTACTGTATGTAAACCATGTCTCATATCATTTCGGAATTGAGAAGGAGATAGGAAAAGCCGGCAACTGAATTACCTGCTTTTCTGCTATCTAGCGCTGTATGAAATATTAATATATATACTGTACATATATGTGTCTCACTGACATATATATATATATATATATATAGACAGTATATATGTTTTAACAAATATTTGAGACCATGGATCCATTGTATGTCCGTTTTGCAAACCTGCGAGAAAATCTCGCAGTACGGATGCCATACGGATTACATACGGAGGTTTACATACGCAAGATACGCTGACACATCCTGCCTACGGATGACATACAGATCACTATTTTGGGAACATTTCTGCGTATTATGGCTGTAAAAAACGGACCGTATTTTCATACGCTGAGTGTGACGCTGGCCTAAAAGGTTTGCATGACCGCTCGTCCATGTGCTAGTATAAACTAAAATCGTGTGTGTGGATGTGTCTATGTTATCTAGTGAAAGCTCCTAATCATCCCCTTCCCTAGCGTTGTTGTATGTGGTTGGGTGTTTGGAGCTGACTAACGCCAGTTTGTGCCATCCAGCACATGGCCCAATCATATAGTGTCAATTCAGCAGCATCTGCCAGGGCGGCGCCGTGTGCATCTAGTGTGCTTTCCATTCCCTATTTAGGCCTGTTAGTGGCGTCTGCCAAAGCGGCACTGCGCGCACTCAGTGCACTAAATCTTTATTAGTTAGTTTTTCCCTGGCACCGCAGTTGTGGCGCCGAGCGCTAGTGGGTCTAGAAGGACTCTAACCCCGTGTCCTTGGGGCAAAGTCCTGTGACCAAACACTAGCATTCATTCTGCGGTATTGCGGCCCTGTGACGCAACAGAGTTCGTCGCCATACATACCGGGTGACGTTAACCCGTGTGTTTTCATTATACCGCCATATACTGTCCACCATTACCGAGCGGCAGGTAATATCTCTGCACTGTGGACCCCGGCCTGTGAACGCACCTTATATCTTCCTTTATATTATTTGGTGCGTTCTGCCAGCCCTAACACACAGGACCTCTTTGTCAAACCTGTTTAAATAAAAAATATTTATTTAATCGATAATTCACCATGAGAAGCATGAGTGATACCTCCGTTTTCATCTCTATATCCACAAGTGCTAGCAGGTACAGGTAAGTTTAAGCAGGACTGTTTCTGCAACAGGTACAGGATAGGACCCAGTTTAGACAGGACAGACAAGAACCAATTCAAGAAAAACGAGGTCACTGGCAAGAGAGGTACAGGATTTCAGGTGTGAACAGACAAGGAACCACAGATGTGGACAGACAAGGTACCTCAGGTGCGGACACGTACGGAACTGCAGGGGAGGACACAAGACAGGTAGGATACTTACAATGAAGTAGCAAGTGTAGATGAGTCGCCCGCCAGGGCCGTGGGGTACTTGATATCGTGTCCTGAGTTTAACAGGGGATGTCACGGTGGCTGCGACCCGGTCTGTGGCCCTGGGCGCCCATGTATAAGGGGAAAGGTTTTTAAACGGAATAAAGTTTATGTTCGTGAATCCACCTGTGGTTTTCGGTCAGTGGGGACTGACGCTGCTTTAAGAGGTTCGCTGGGGTGATGTTATGGCAGCTAGATGGTATAACTTTCGACAGGTGAAGTGTATCCCCAGGGCTCACAGTGTGTAGATGGAAGATGGTGAATGGCGCAGTAAAGAACGAGGACACAGGGTTGCAGTCTCTTTACCTTGTTTACTCTCAACTTCAGGCAGCCACAGTCCAGGGCACCAGATCACAGGGCAGGCAGGGTCTGGCCGGTTTGGAGGCAAGTTAGGAGTCCCCTTATCCAGGTGGAAATCAAAGCCTTCCTCTAGCGCCGTGGTGTTGTAGTCCCTTACTGCCTATGGCTTCAGATAAGGTCCTCACAGATGTTCTCTCTCTCTCTGTCCCCCATATAGGATAGGACACGACCCGTATGACTGGTGACTTGAGCCAGTTTATAGGGATTCTAGCACGCCCCAGGTTCTAAGATGTCGCCGTGCCTCCTGGGTACTAAGGTGGACAGGTAACTTGGAGTTCAGCTGTCCTGCCGGTCTCTGATGTAAGTCGTGGAGGGCCTTACAACCTCGGTGTTCCGGCTACCGGGCTCTGCGCCTCAGAAGGAGGCAGCCTGCTCGTGGCTGTTCTCCCCCTGGTATCCTCTCCTGTGCTTTGCTCTCCTGCACGCTCACTCAGCTTTCTGAATGTCTCTTTCCAGGAACAGCTGCACTGTGGCTACACAGCTCCATAAACCTTCTTCTGCCTCAGACTGATCCAGTCTGTTTTCTGGCAAGAACTGACTAACTTTCCCTACAGACTAGCATATATATGGGAAGTCACCTAGTAAATAACATCAAAAGCTCGCCCTGGTGGCCTGGAGTGTAAATGTGTTGCATGCTTGTGTTACCTGGTTACAGTTATCCCTTCTTGCCCTCAAGCATAACGTCACTCTCCCCGTGAGGAAAGCAATGCTACTGTGATGACCAGGACCCTGGGGCGCCACATAGACACTGATCACTAATGTTGCTCAGGCACAACAGATTAGAGACAGGTACTGATTCAGACACAGCTGTTTTAGGAAAAGGTACTGCTTCTGACACAGCAGGTTTGGAGGTAGATACGGATTCAAACACAGCAGGTTTAGGAAAGGACACTGCTTCTGACACTGCTGGTTTAGGGCTGATTCAGACATTGCAGGTTTCGGAGATAGAGTTCAGGCCTAGGCCATACAGACCTAGGGAAGCAAGTGCAAGCAAGTTCAGATACAGTTACAGGTTTAGGATTCAGGCCTAGGCCATACAGGCCCAGGGAGGGTTCGGGTACAGACAGCACCTGGCAACAGACTTAGCAGCTTAAAGACAAGCTAGAGGCAAAAGTCCTAGATGTTGAACGGGCATCTCCCAATAGTGCAGGGTGCCTTACTTACCAGATGCCTCCCAGCAATTGGCTGGTGACATTTCAAAAGTGCGCACGCTACCACTTTAAGAAGCAGAAAGTGCGCACACCTGAGAGCTGAGGTGGCTAGCCGCAACAAGAGCAATGTCAGGTTGGTGAGCTGGTCGACATCCCTGCTGGGTAGAGGGGGAAGCACGCAGGGACGCTGGTGTTACAGGTGCAACTGTCTCTTGTAAGACCAGGTCACCAAACTGCAGTCACTAAAGTCTCCTACTCTTCTTTTACTCATAATAAAATATTCAGTGCATGTTATTGTAAATTTAATCTTGAGACAAACCTTAAAGTTTCCGGTTGGTAATCTTTTTTTTTGTGATATGCCACCTCATAATAAATATATGTGTTTTCATCATTTGTGTTTTGTAACATCACTGTGTGCATTGTTCTTGTAATTTGATGTTTATTAATGCTAATCTGTGACATGATTCCTGTCTTGTGACATCAATATAGATGTGGAGTTTTGTGACATCACTGTGTGTATTATCCATTGACAGACTGAGACACTGTGACATCACTGTGGCTATTATTCCTGTACTGTCTGTTACCTCTCTTTAGTCATTCCCTGTGTTGCCACGCAGCCTTTATTTTCCCTGTGAGGAGGTCAACCTCAGAGTGTGCCTTGACGAACACCAAAGATACACATCCCAATTATCCCGAATTCAGAGAGACTGTCCCCAATTTCGGCAGCAGTCCATGAAGGTCGGGGGCATGTCTCGACTTCAGCTGCATCTTTGTCATTTGAGACAGATATAGTTGATTATAATGGTAGAAGAGGAAGCCATATGATTCCCAGTCCACTGGTTTCTCTACGTAGACACTGAGGGCCCTGTGAGCATCTTCACACCACGTGATATCCTCAGGTCACATGACATAACAGAGGAGACACAGGCAAGGTGTGTGTGTGTTGATGTAGCAGGGCTGTGTATATATATATATATATATATATATATATATATATATATGTATATATATACATATATATATATATATATATATATATACAGTTAAGTCCATATATATTTGGACAGAGAACAAATTTTTCTAATTTTGGTTATAGACATTACCACAATGAATCTTAAACAAAACAATTCAGATGTAGATGAAGTTCCGACTTTCAGCTTTCATTTGAGGGTATCCACATTAAAATCAGATGAAGGGTTTAGGAGTTTCAGCTCCTTAACATGTGCCACCCTGTTTTTAAAGGGACCAAAAGTAATTGGACAATTGACTCCAAGGCTATTTCATGGACAGGTGTGGGCAATCCCTTCGTTATGTCATTCTCAATGAAGCAGATAAAAGGCCTGGAGTTGATTTGAGTAGAGTTGAGCGACCATGACCTTTTTAGAGTCGAGCCGGGTTTCGCGAAACCCGACTATCTCAAAAGTCGGGTCGAGTGAAATCGGCCGATTATGACGTAAAGTCGGGATCGACCGAAACACGAAACCCAATGCAAGTCAATGGGGCAGCATAGTCGGCAGTGAGTGGGGGCCAGGAAAACACCTAGAGTGCCCATTTTAATGTCAAAACCATCCATTCTTCTTAATGAAGCTTGTCAAGCGTAATTTACCTTATAATAATTGGAAGGCATTTGAAATTGGGGTTCATTTGGCTAAAGTTGTGGTGGGTAGGGCTGGTTCAAGTAATTAGTGGGCCCAGGAAATCTGGACCACGTCACGGCAGTGGAGCAGGGAGAGGTAAGTATTTCAACTTTGCAAGTGCTGTGAACCTGAGCAAGCAGGGGGGGCCCACTCGTTGGCATTGGCACTGGCACAGGGCCCCTCAAAGTACAGCGGTGTGTTTGCACGGCGGGGGCGCCTCCCACCGGCAGCAACACTTTTGCGTACTATGAGAGGCCCTGTGCCAGTGACGTCGCCAACTAGTATTCCTCCCCCCCACCTGATGAAGGAACCTGCACTTTCATCTGCACCTTCCTGTTTGTCCCCGTGTAAGGTGGTATGGTATGCGGGAAGAGCAACCTGACTTTCAGCAGGGTCACAATCTTGCAGTGTAGCGTGCACGGGAAATGTTGCGTTATGGGTAGTGTTGAGCATTCCGATACCGCAAGTATCGGGTATCGGCCGATATTTGCGGTATCGGAATTCCGATACTGAATTCCGATACTTCCCGCGTATCGGATACCGGAATCGGAAGTTCCCAGAATTCAAATTGAACGCAGCAGCCAATGAGGAATGAATGAAAGTGTGGGCACATCCTGTTTAGCATGGTGGGCATGTAAGTACTGGCAAGGCTTGGATTGGCTGCTGAAATGATGTCACTCTGCACTATAAAAAAGCGCTGCCGCCATTTTGCGCTCACTCTGCTGTGATTTCAGTTAGGGACAGGACGCTGTGTTCTAACTGAGGGCCAGTTGAGCTAGCTAATTGCTTTATTTTCCTTTCCAAAGGCTAATTTAGCAAAACGCTGTGTGTTCTTCACTGTTCACCTTGCTCTTGCCTTGCAGCGCTGTTTTAACAGCGTTCTGCAAGGTCTCTGTGTGTGTGTGTGTGTGTGTGCAGCTCACTCTGTAGTCTGTGTGCAGCCATATACCCGGTTGTATTCAGCTCAGGGGGGGTTCACACTGCCTCACACAGTTGTTCTTTTTTGCTCTTAGTGCAGCCTGCTGCACATTTTTTCTCAAATTTCCTATTAGTGTTTTTCCACCAGTCTCCAGCTCTATTGTGGAAAAACACTACATAGGATAACCTAGAGGGGGGTTTTTGGGCCTTGCAGCGCCGTTTACGGCTGTCTGCACGGTCTCCGTGTGAGCCCAGCTCGCCCTGTAGTCTGTGTGCAGCCATAGCCGGTTGGATTCAGCTCAGGGTTCGTTACTGGCTCATACCTTGAGAAAAATTTTCCTTTTTTTCAAATAGTGCAGCCTGTTTAAAATTTGAAAAAAAAAATTCCTATTAGTGTCTTTCCACTCGTATCCAGCTAAATAGTGGAAAAACACTATATAGGATAACCTAGAGGAGGGTTTTTTGGCCTTGCAGCGCCGTTTACGGCTGTCTGCACGGTCTCCGTGTGAGCCCAGCTCGCCCTGTAGTCTGTGTGCAGCCATAGCCGGTTGGATTCAGCTCAGGGTTCGTTACTGGCTCATACCTTGAGAAAAATTTTCCTTTTTTTCAAATAGTGCAGCCTGTTTAAAATTTGAAAAAAAAAAAAATTCCTATTAGTGTCTTTCCACCAGTCTCCAGCTCAATTGTGGAAAAACACTACATAGGATAACCTAGAGGTTTTTTTGGGGGCCTTGCAGCGCCGTTTACGGCTGTCTGCACGGTCTCTGTGTGAGCGCAGCTCGCCCTGTAGTCTGTGTGCAGCCATAGCCGGTTGGATTCAGCTCAGGGTGCGTTACTGCCTCATACCTTGAAAAACAATTTCCTTTTTTTCAAATAGTGCAGCCAGTTTAAAATTTGAAAAAAAAAATTCCTATTAGTGTCTTTCCACTTGTATCCAGCTAAATAGTGGAAAAACACTATATAGGATAACCTAGAGGAGGGTTTCTTGGCCTTGCAGCGCCGTTTACGGCTGTCTGCACGGTCTCCGTGTGATTTAAACTAGCTCTGTAGCCCGATCTGCACCAAAAAAAAGGTTAAGTTCACCAAACACAACTTACACTTGTGTAGGCCACATTTGAAAAATAATAAAGTTTAGTCCACAATTTACAACATTAGTGTTTCTTACACCTGTTAGGAGGAGCATTACAGGAATAAGCACACTAAGGCCTTAGTACTTTTCTGCTTATCTTTATCTGTCAACCAAGATGAAGAGGGCAGGGAGTAAGGCACGTGGGCGTGGGCGCGGAGCAGGGAGAGGAGCAGGGAGAGGACGTGGTGATTCTGTGCCTGCTGCGGGCGCCGGTGACTCGTCGTCACTCAGTTTCAGCAGGGAACAGTCCTTCATGCGCAGCTTTGTCGGAGAGCGCCGTGCACCGCTGCTGCGTGAAGACCAAATTGAAGCCGTTGTCGGGTGGATGGCAGCTAACGCCTCGGCATCGACTTCAGTTAGTGCCACATCCTCTCAGGCACAGAGCACTGGAGAGCAGCCATCTGTCTCTTCACCACCTGCCAAATTGGCCAGGCAGTCAGAGAGCCCAGGACAGGAGCCGTCTCTACTTCTGTTCTCTGAATCTCTTGGCTTGGAAACAGGGGGCCAGCCAAGCAGCATTGGAGAAATGGAAGAAGAGGCAGTGTGCAGTGATGCCCAACACCTTTTTCTCTCTGACTCTGAAGAGGCAGGTGGGCCAGTGCCTCCGGTGACCACAGCGCAGTACGCATCTGATGATGAAACTCAGGTGCCGCTTTCTCGTGCGTACTGTGCTGCTGAGACTACCCAGGAGGAGCAGTTGGTGGCAGAGGGTAGTGGAGATGATGAGGTCCTTGACCCATCGTGGCGTGAGGAACAGGAAGGTGGTGGGAGCAGCTCAGAGGAAGAGCTTCCTCTTACGGGCCAAAGAGGGAGAGGGAGGGGGAAGACTGCGGAGCCTGTAGCCTCCACTTTGGCACCCGTTAGGAGCCTGTCTCTTTCCAAAGCCAAAAAGGGCGCTCCCAAGACTTGCAGTGCCTGGTCCTTTTTTGACACAGTTGCAGATGACATTTGTTTTGTCAAATGCAAGCTGTGTCATCATAAAGTAAAAAGAGGGAAAAATGTCAGCAACCTCAATACCACAAATATGTGGAAACATGTGCGGACCAGGCACGCGGTGGAGTTACAGAAACACACTGAAGATGTAGGCCAACCAACAGCGGCAGCTACCACCTCTTCAGCTCGTGTTGCCTCTTCCTCCAGCTCACGCACAGCTGGTTTGGCTTCCTCCCAGAGACCTAGTGTAATTCCACCCACAGCACCACCTTCCCAGTCATCCTCACACTCCCAGTCTACTCTACAGCCATCGGTAGTCCAGGCATGGGAGAAAAGGCGGGCATTCTCGGCCAACCACCCCCGAGCACAGGCTCTGAATGCAGGCATTGCCAAACTGTTGTCCCTGGAAATGCTCTCGTTCAGGCTGGTGGAGACTGACAGCTTCCGTGACTTGATGGCATTGGCAGTCCCACAGTACAAGGTGCCCAGCCGCTTTTACTTCAGCAGGCAGGCTGTCCCTGCCCTGCACAGGCATGTTGAGGCAAACATAAAACATGCGCTACTGAACGCCGTCAGTAGCAAGGTCCACCTCACCACCGATGCGTGGACCAGTCAGCATGGACAGGGGCGATATGTTTCCCTCACTGCCCATTGGGTTAATGTTGTTGAGCCAGGTACAGATCGTGCGAGTGGCGCAGGACGTGTCCTGCCCACTCCAAGGATTGCAGGAATCCAGTCTCCTCCTCTTACACCAGTTCCTCTGATTCCTCTCTGCAGGATCCGTCACAGTCCACCCCCACATGGACCCGTGAACGTTTACCTATGACCGACATGAGCACAGTCGTGGCCAAACGTCAGCAGGCCGTCTTGAAACTAGTTTCATTGGGGCATCGAAGCCACACAGCGCAGGAGCTCTGGAATGCCATAAAGCAGGAGAGCGATGTGTGGTTACTGCCAGCGAATCTCCAGCCAGGCATGGTAGTGTGTGACAATGGCCGAAATCTGGTGGCAGCTTTGGCCCTTGGCAACCTCACTCACATCCCATGTCTGGCACATGTGCTCAATTTGGTTGTGCAGAGTTTTCTGAGGGACTATCCGGATCTTGATGCCCTGCTGCACAAGGTCCGCCTAGAGTGTGCTCACTTGCGGCGTTCCAGCTTGGCCAGATCCCGCATTGCTGCTCTGCAGCGCCGATTCCGCCTTCCGGAACACCGCATCATATGTGACCTACCTACCCGGTGGAATTCCACGTTACATATGTTGGAGCGGTTGTGTGAGCAGCAGCAAGCAGTTATGGAGTACCAGCTGCATCAGGCGCAAAGAAGTCGCAGTCAGCGCCGATCAGACTTCACAACCACAGAGTGGGCCACTATGAAGGACGTCTGCCAGGTTTTGCGTCCTTTTGATTATTCCACGCGGATGGCAAGTGCAGATGATGCACTAGTCAGCATGACTGTCCCCCTTATCTGCCTGCTTCAGCAAACTTTGCAAGGGTTAAGGGATGATGTGGTGGAAGAGGTGGAGGATGAGGAGTCACCTTTTCCATCAGCTTCTGGAGAGTCAGCGCCACGTGGTTCCTCACAAAGGGGTACGCAGGGGCCAATTTGTGAGGAGGATGAGGAGGAGTCAATGGAGGAGGAAGAGCTCCGTCCAGAGGAGGGAGCGACACAATTGTCCAGTGGTCAGTGTGTACAGCGAGGGTGGGGTGATGACGAGCGGGCAGAGATCATGTCTCAAGCAGGGGACAGCGTTTCTGGGCCGGTTGGCACTCTGCAGCACATGGTGGATTTCATGCTGCAGTGCCTGAGAAACGACCGCCGCATCGACCACATTCTCAACATGCCTGATTATTGGGTGTTCACCCTCCTCGATCCTCGCTACCGGGACAACGTCCAAAACCTCATCCCTGCGTTGACCCGGGAGCGTAAATTGCGGGAGTACCACGACACACTGGTGAATTCCATCATCTTCTCCTGTCCAACTGAGAGGAGTGCTGCTAGTGCTTTACAAAGCAGCTCAGTGCGTCGAGGCAGTGGGGGAGGCTCTGCCCAAAGAGGGAGCAGAAGCAGTGCCTCTGCCCAAGGCAAGCCCAGTATGGCACAACTCTGGCACACTTTTGTGTGCCCGCCCCAAATGTCTACACCATCACCGGCGGCTCCAGTCAGCAGGAGGCAACGGTTCCGTCAGATGGTGACAGACTACATGGCTTGCCCTCTTACTGTACTCCCAGACGGCTCTTCCCCGTTCAAGTTTTGGGTCTCTAAGCTGGATACATGGCCAGAGCTAAGCCAGTATGCATTGGAGGTGCTGGCTTGCCCTGCGGCTAGTGTCTTATCGGAACGTGTCTTTAGTGCCGCAGGTGGTGTACTAACAGACCGTCGCATGCGACTATCCTCCGATAACGTTGACCGGCTTACTTTCCTGAAAATGAACCAGGCCTGGATCTCGCAGGAATTTGCCACTCCTCTGCCTGATTAAGTAATTGGGTGTCATCCAGGTCTCCTGCTGTGTTCATCTTTCTACCACCTGAACTGCTATTCCTGGGCTCCAACACCGCCAGTTGCGGCTCAGAAGTGCAGGCTGCACAGTAAAAACATACGACCCAGTGTTATTGGGTTTCAGTAACGTCAGCTGATCCCCAGCTGTGTAGCCGGCAATGTGTCCTGCGACCGCCACGCTGGCACAACAACCTAAATGTAAGGGAACCTCTCCCCCCCCCCCCCCGTCGTTTGTTACTGAAAGAGCCATCTTGTGCAGCAGTAATGCTGCGCAAGGAAAAGGTAGCTCTTTTTTTTTAGCTCTTTGCACACGCAGAACTTAACACTTATAAAATGTGTTCACTGATACCGTTATACCGTCCCGGAGCTGGGACTTTCCTTCGTAATGTGACGCAGCACAGCCGTCATTCCTACCCCCTTGGTGCCATGCGCTGCCTCCTCAGCGTTGTTTTAAGCTGTCACGGAGCCTGCGCTGTTCTGTTATCCCTTGGGCATGCCCTATTTGCGCTGCCTGTCTTCTGACATAATTTGGTGTCAGGCTGGCTGCGCCTGTGCGGCCGCGGTGCCCGAGATCCCGCCTCGCAGTGTCTTCTGATTGAGTTACACTGCGGGCCTGGGATCCATGGGCATGCGCAGTGCATATCTTCCCCTCGGGCTCTCGCTCATTTCCCTCCGCCTTCTTTAGACTGTGCGCCGTCAGCTGATCCCTAGCATGCCACGGCCGTGACACCGCACAGTCTGAAGAAGAGGGAAGGAGGGGAGTGAGAGTCGAGGTTATGCACTGTGCATGCCCATGGTTCCAAGGCCCGCAGTGGGATTACGTTAGATGAGACTGCGAGGTGGGATCTGGAGCAGCGTGGACGCACAGGCACTGACAGCCTGACACCAAATTATGTCAGAAGACAGGCAGCGCTAATTGGGCATGGCCAAGGGCTAACAGAACAGCGCAGGCTCCGTGGCAGCTTAAAACAACGCTGAGGAGGCAGCGCACGGCATCAAGGGGATAGGAATGACAGCTGTGCTGTGTCCCATTACGAAGGAAATTCGCACCTCCGGAACGGTTTAACGGTATAAAGGGACACATTTTTAGTGTTTACTTCGGTGTTTGCAAGGAGCATAATTAAAAGAGCAACCTTTTCCTTTTGCATCCTTAGTGCTGCACAACATGGCTCTTTCAGCTACAAACGTCTTGGGGGGGGGGTTAAAGGTTTCCTTTCAACTTGCTCCAATCAGGCTTCGGCCTACACTCTGTTCCTCTGCTCCTCCTGCTGTCCCTGGGCTCTAACACCGCCAGTTGGTGCCTGGAAGTGCTGTGTGCACAGTCAACAGTCGCTCCTCTGTTATTGGGGTTCAGTAACGTCAGCTGATCCCCAGCTGTGTGTGCGGCAATACCTCCAATCTGCTCCTCCTGCTGTCCCTGGGCTCTAACACCGCCAGTTGGTGCCTGGAAGTGCTGTGTGCACAGTCAACAGTCGCTCCTCTGTTATTGGGGTTCAGTAACGTCAGCTGATCCCCAGCTGTGTATCCGGCAACGTGTCATGCGACCGCCACGCTGGCACAACTAAAATGTAAGGGGACCTGTCCCCGCCCCCCCTAGGCGTTTGTTACTGAAAGAGCCACCATGTGCAGCACTAATACTGCACAAGGGAAAGGTCGCTCTTGAAATTATGCTCCTTGCAAACGCTGAACTACACACTCATGTAATGTGTCCCCTCACACCGTCCAACCGTCCCGGAGGTGGGACTTTCCTTTGTAATGTGACGCAGCACAGCCGTCATTGCTACCCCCTTGGCACCGTGCGCTGCCTCCTTAGCGTTGTTTGATTCCGTCATGGACCCTGCGCTGTTATGTTATCCCTTGGCCATGCACAGTTTGCGCTGCCCGTCCTCTGACATCATTTGTTGTCGTCCTGGCTGCGCCTGTGCGTCCACGCTGCCCGAAATCACACCTCGCAGTGTCGTCTAATGTGATCCCACAGTGGGCCTGGTATCCATGGCCATGCGCAGTGCATATACTAGCCTCTCACTCCCCTTCTTCACGCTTCTTCAGACTAGGCGGCGTCAGCTGATCCCTAATAGCATGCCACGGCCGTGACGCCGCACAGTCTGAAGAAGCAGGAAGGAGGTGAGTGAGAGGCGATGATATGCACTGCGCATGCCCATGGATCCCTGGCCCGCAGTGGGACTACATTAGATGACACTGCAAGGTTGGATCTCGGGCAGCTTGGACGCACAGGCACTGCCAGCCTGACACCTACATGATGTCAGAAGACGGGCACCGCTAACTGTGCATGGCCAAGGGATAACATTACAGTGCGGGCTCCGTGACAGAACCAAACAACGTTGAGGAGGTGGTGCCCGGCACCAAGGGGGTTGGAATGACGGCTGTGCTGTGTCACATTACAAAGGAAAGTCCCACTTCCGGGATGGTTTGATGGTGTGAGGGGACACATTATATGAGTGTGTACTTCAGCGTTTGCAAGGAGCATAATTTTCGGAGCCACCATTTTCCATGTGCAGTATTACTGCTGTACAAGATGGCTCTTTCAGCAACAAATGCCTGGGGGGGGGGGTTAAAGGTTCCCTTTCAACTTGCTCCACTGCAGGCTTCGGCCTACACTCTGCTCCTCTTTGATTCCCTGGGTTTCAACACTGTCAGTTGCCACCTGGAAGTGTTGTCTACACAGAAAAAAACACTAGGTGATGTGTCAGTGGGGTTCAGCACCGCCAGCTGTTCCCCTGCTGTGTAGTCGGCAACGTGTCCAGCACAAGCCACGCTGGCACAACAGAACAAAAGCTGCCACCAGTGCAGGCTTCGGCCTACACTCTGCTCCTCTCCTCCTCCTGCTGACCCTGGGCTCAAACACCGCTAGTTTTTGCCCGGAAGTGCTAGCTGCACAGAGAAAAACACCAGCCAATGTGTTAGTGGGGTTCAGCAACGCCAGCTGTTCCCCTGCTGTGTAGCCGGCAACGTGACCTGCAAACGCCATGCAGGCACAGGAACTGAAATTAAAAGGGAACCTGGCCCCACCCCCCCAGGTGTTTCTATGTATAACAGCCACCTAGTACAGCAGTACTGCTGCATTTGTACAAGGTGGCTGACTTTTTCTCCTTGCCCACGTGGAACTCAACACGTACAAAATGTGTCTCATTGAGACCATTCCACTGTCCCTGAGGTGTGACTTTCCTTTGTAATGATACGCAGCACCCCCCTTGGTAGCGTTTCCCGTCTTTTGTCATCATGGTTAGCTGGCTGCGCCTGTGCATCCGCCCTGCTAGAAACAACGCCCCTCGTTGTCATATTTATTTTGTCAGCGAGGGTGTGGTTTATGGGCACGAGCAGTGCATATGTTCGCCTGTCTTAACTCATCTCCTTCCGCCTTCTTCAGACTGTGCGGCCTCCTGGCCGTGGTAGGCGATAAGGGATCAGCTGAGGCCGCCCAGTCTGGAGCAGGTGTAAGGACATGTGTAAGCGGCAAACCTATTTACTGCACAAGGCCACGAATCCCAGCCACGCAGTGTGATTTTTTGAAAACACACTGTGGGTCTGGGATTCATGTCCATCGCTAACCGCAACGGCCGACATGAAATGAGGTCAGAAGACAGGAAGCGCTCACAGCGCATGGCCAAGGGATCACAATAGCGCAGACTCCTGTACAGCAAATAACAACGCTCAGGAATCTGCGCCCAGTACCTAGGTGCAAATTTTGACACCTGTGCTGCGTCTCGTTAAAAAGACAAGTCACGCCTCCACAACTGTTTGACAGTATAATGGGCTAAATAGTGTACGTGTTTTAGTCAGCGTGTGCAAGGAGCAAAACAAATAGAGCAACCTTTTACTTGTGCAGCATTAATGCTGCACAAGGTGTGGCTCTTGTACCTTGCAACACCTGAGGGGGGGGTTAAAGGTAACCTTTGAAATTGGTTCAACTAGGCTTCGGCCTACACTCTGCTCCTCTACTCCTCCTGCTGACCCTGGGCTCAAACACCGCTAGTTTTTGCCCGGAAATGCTAGCTGCACAGAGAAAAACACCAGCCAATGTGTTAGTGGGGTTCAGCACCGCCAGCTGTTCCCCTGCTGTGTAGTCGGCAACGTGTCCAGCACAAGCCACGCTGGCACAACAGAACAAAAGCTGCCACCAGTGCAGGCTTCGGCCTACACTTTGCTCCTCTCCTCCTCCTGCTGACCCTGGGCTCAAACAACGCCAGTTTCTGCCCGGACATGCTAGCTGCACAGAGAAAAACACCAGCCAATGTGTTAGTGGGGTTCAGCACCGCCTGCTGTTCCCCCGCTGTGTAGCCGGCATCGTGTCCAGCACAAGCCACGCTGGCACAACCGACCAAAAGCTGCCACCAGTGCAGGCTTCGGCCTACACTTTGCTCCTCTCCTCCTCCTCCTGCTGACCCTGGGCTCTAACACCGCTAGTTTTTGCCCGGACATGCAATCTGCACAGAGAAAAACACCAGTCAATGTGTCAGTGGGGTTCAGCAACGCCAGCTGTTCCCCTGCTGTGTAGCTTGCAACGTGACCTGCAAACGCCACGCAGGCACATGAACTGAAATTGAAGGGAGCCTGCCCCCCACCCACAGGTGTTTCTATGTATATCAGCCACCTTGTACAGCAGTACTGCTGCATTTGTACAAGGTGGCTGACTTTTTCTCCTTGCCCACGTGGAACTCAACACGTACAAAATGTGTCTCATTAGAGACCATTACAATGTCCCTGAGGTGTGACTTTCCTTTGTAATGACACGCAGCACCACCCTTGTTAGCGCTGCCCGTCTTTTGACATCATTGGTTAGCTGGCTGCGCCTGTGCATCTCCCCTGCTCGAAACAACGGCCCTCGGTGTCTTATTTTTTTGGACAGCGAGGGTGTGATTGATGGGCATGTGCAGTGCATATGTTTGCCTGTGTTCACTCATCTCCTTCCGCCTTCTTCAGACTGGGTGTCCTCATGGCCGCGGCAGGCGATAAGGGATCAGATGAGGCCGCCCAGTCTGAAGCAGGTGTAAGGACATGTGTGAGCGGCAAACATATTTAGTGCACCAGGGCACGAATCCCAGCACCGCAGTGTGATTTTTTAAAAACACACTGTGGGTCTGGGATTCATGTCCATCGCTAACCGCAACGGCCGACATGAAATGAGGTCAGAAGACAGGAAGCGCTCACAGCGCATGGCCAAGGGATCACAATAGCGCAGACTCCTGTACAGCAAATAACAACGCTCAGGAATCTGCGCCCAGTACCTAGGTGCAAATTTTGACACCTGTGCTGCGTCTCGTTAAAAAGACAAGTCACGCCTCCACAACTGTTTGACAGTATAATGGGCTAAATAGTGTACGTGTTTTAGTCAGCGTGTGCAAGGAGCAAAACAAATAGAGCAACCTTTTACTTGTGCAGCATTAATGATGCACAAGGTGTGGCTCTTGTACCTTGCAACACCTGAGGGGGGGGTTAAAGGTAACCTTTGAAATTGGTTCAACTAGGCTTCGGCCTACACTCTGCTCCTCTACTCCTCCTGCTGACCCTGGGCTCAAACACCGCTAGTTTTTGCCCGGAAATGCTAGCTGCACAGAGAAAAACACCAGCCAATGTGTTAGTGGGGTTCAGCACCGCCAGCTGTTCCCCTGCTGTGTAGTCGGCAACGTGTCCAGCACAAGCCACGCTGGCACAACAGAACAAAAGCTGCCACCAGTGCAGGCTTCGGCCTACACTTTGCTCCTCTCCTCCTCCTGCTGACCCTGGGCTCAAACAACGCCAGTTTCTGCCCGGACATGCTAGCTGCACAGAGAAAAACACCAGCCAATGTGTTAGTGGGGTTCAGCACCGCCAGCTGTTCCCCCGCTGTGTAGCCGGCATCGTGTCCAGCACAAGCCACGCTGGCACAACCGACCAAAAGCTGCCACCAGTGCAGGCTTCGTCCTACACTTTGCTCCTCTCCTCCTCCTCCTGCTGACCCTGGGCTCTAACACCGCTAGTTTTTGCCCGGACATGCAATCTGCACAGAGAAAAACACCAGTCAATGTGTCAGTGGGGTTCAGCAACGCCAGCTGTTCCCCTGCTGTGTAGCTTGCAACGTGACCTGCAAACGCCACGCAGGCACATGAACTGAAATTGAAGGGAGCCTGCCCCCCACCCCCCCAGGTGTTTCTATGTATAACAGCCACCTTGTACAGCAGTACTGCTGCATTTGTACAAGGTGGCTGACTTTTTCTCCTTGCACACGTGGAACTCAACAAGTACAAAATGTGTCTCATTACAGACCATTACAATGTCCCTGAGGTGTGACTTTCCTTTTTAATGACACGCAGCACCCCCATTGTTAGCGCTGCCCGTCTCCTGACATCATTGGTTGGCTGGCTGTGCCTGTGCGTCCCCCCTGCCCGACACAACGCCCCCCGTTGTCTCATATATTTTGACTGCGAGGGTGTGATTGATGGGCACGAGCAGTGCATATGTTCCCCTGTTTTCACTCCCCTCCTTCCGCCTTCTTCTGACTGTGCGGCCTCATGGCCGCGGCATGCGATAAGGGATCAGCTGAGGCCGCCCAGTCTGAAGCAGGTGTAAGGACATGTGTGAGCGGCGAACATATTTACTGCACAAGGCCACGAATCCCAGCACCGCAGTGTGACTTTAGGAAAAGCCACTGTGGGTCTGGGATTTATGGCCATCGTTAACCGCACCGGCCAACATGAAATGAGGTCATGAGACGGCCTGCACTAACAGGGTATTGCCAAGGGATAACACAAGAGCGCAGTTTCCTGTACTGCAAATAACAACGGTAAGGAATCTGCGCACAGCACCTAGGTGTAAATTTGTACACCTGTGCTGCGTCTCCTTAAAAAGACTAGTAGTCACGCCTCCACTACTGTTTGACAGTATAATGGGCTAAATAGTGTACGTGTTTAATTCAGCGTGTGCAAGGAGCAAAATTAAATAGAGCAACCTTTGACTTGTGCATCATTAATGCTGTTCAAGGTGTGGCTCTTGTACCTTGCAACACCTGAGGGGGGGGTTAAAGGTAACCTTTGAAATTGGTTCAACTAGGCTTCGGCCTACACTCTGCTCCTCTACTCCTCCTGCTGACCCTGGGCTCAAACACCGCTAGTTTTTGCCCGGAAATGCTAGCTGCACAGAGAAAAACACCAGCCAATGTGTTAGTGGGGTTCAGCACCGCCAGCTGTTCCCCTGCTGTGTAGTCGGCAACGTGTCCAGCACAAGCCACGCTGGCACAACAGAACAAAAGCTGCCACCAGTGCAGGCTTCGGCCTACACTTTGCTCCTCTCCTCCTCCTGCTGACCCTGGGCTCAAACAACGCCAGTTTCTGCCCGGACATGCTAGCTGCACAGAGAAAAACACCAGCCAATGTGTTAGTGGGGTTCAGCACCGCCAGCTGTTCCCCCGCTGTGTAGCCGGCATCGTGTCCAGCACAAGCCACGCTGGCACAACCGACCAAAAGCTGCCACCAGTGCAGGCTTCGTCCTACACTTTGCTCCTCTCCTCCTCCTCCTGCTGACCCTGGGCTCTAACACCGCTAGTTTTTGCCCGGACATGCAATCTGCACAGAGAAAAACACCAGTCAATGTGTCAGTGGGGTTCAGCAAAGCCAGCTGTTCCCCTGCTGTGTAGCTTGCAACGTGACCTGCAAACGCCACGCAGGCACATGAACTGAAATTGAAGGGAGCCTGCCCCCCACCCCCCCAGGTGTTTCTATGTATAACAGCCACCTTGTACAGCAGTACTGCTGCATTTGTACAAGGTGGCTGACTTTTTCTCCTTGCACACGTGGAACTCAACAAGTACAAAATGTGTCTCATTACAGACCATTACAATGTCCCTGAGGTGTGACTTTCCTTTTTAATGACACGCAGCACCCCCATTGTTAGCGCTGCCCGTCTCCTGACATCATTGGTTGGCTGGCTGTGCCTGTGCGTCCCCCCTGCCCGACACAACGCCCCCCGTTGTCTCATATATTTTGACTGCGAGGGTGTGATTGATGGGCACGAGCAGTGCATATGTTCCCCTGTTTTCACTCCCCTCCTTCCGCCTTCTTCTGACTGTGCGGCCTCATGGCCGCGGCATGCGATAAGGGATCAGCTGAGGCCGCCCAGTCTGAAGCAGGTGTAAGGACATGTGTGAGCGGCGAACATATTTACTGCACAAGGCCACGAATCCCAGCACCGCAGTGTGACTTTAGGAAAAGCCACTGTGGGTCTGGGATTTATGGCCATCGTTAACCGCACCGGCCAACATGAAATGAGGTCATGAGACGGCCTGCACTAACAGGGTATTGCCAAGGGATAACACAAGAGCGCAGTTTCCTGTACTGCAAATAACAACGGTAAGGAATCTGCGCACAGCACCTAGGTGTAAATTTGTACACCTGTGCTGCGTCTCCTTAAAAAGACTAGTAGTCACGCCTCCACTACTGTTTGACAGTATAATGGGCTAAATAGTGTACGTGTTTAATTCAGCGTGTGCAAGGAGCAAAATTAAATAGAGCAACCTTTGACTTGTGCATCAATAATGCTGTTCAAGGTGTGGCTCTTGTACCTTGCAACACCTGAGGGGGGGGTTAAAGGTAACCTTTGAAATTGGTTCAACTAGGCTTTGGCCAACACTCTGCTCCTCTACTCCTCCTGCTGACCCTGGGCTCAAACACCGCTAGTTTTTGCCCGGAAATGCTAGCTGCACAGAGAAAAACACCAGCCAATGTGTTAGTGGGGTTCAGCACCGCCAGCTGTTCCCCTGCTGTGTAGTCGGCAACGTGTCCAGCACAAGCCACGCTGGCACAACAGAACAAAAGCTGCCACCAGTGCAGGCTTCGGCCTACACTTTGCTCCTCTCCTCCTCCTGCTGACCCTGGGCTCAAACAACGCCAGTTTCTGCCCGGACATGCTAGCTGCACAGAGAAAAACACCAGCCAATGTGTTAGTGGGGTTCAGCACCGCCAGCTGTTCCCCTGCTGTGCAGCTTGCAACGTGACCTGCAAACGCCACGCAGGCACATGAACTGAAATTGAAGGGAGCCTGGCCCCCACCCCCAGGTGTTTCTATGTATAACAGCCACCTTGTACAGCAGTACTGCTGCATTTGTACAAGGTGGCTGATGTTTTCTCCTTGCCCACGTGGAACTCAACACGTACAAAATGTGTCTCTTTGAGACCATTCCACTGTCCCTGAGGTGTGACTTTCCTTTCTAATGATACGCAGCACCCCCCTTGGTAGCGCTTCCCGTCTTCTGACATCATTGGTTGGCTACTTGCGCCTGTTCGTCCGCCCTGCCTGAATAAAATGCTCCTCGTTGTCTTAATTATTTTGACTGCGAGGGTGTGATTGATGGGCACGAGCAGTGCATATCTTCGCCTATCTTAACTCATCTCCTTCCGCCTTCTTCAGACTGTGCAGCCTCATGGCCGCGGCATGCGAGAAGGGATCAGCAGAGGCCGCCCAGTCTGAAGCAGGTGTAAGGACGTGTGTGAGCGGCCAAAATATTTACTGCTCAAGGCCACGAATCCCAGCACCGCAGTGTGGCTTTATGAAAAGACACTGTGGGTCTGGGATTTATGGCCATCGTTAACCGCACCGGCCAACATGAAATGAGGTCATAAGATGGGCAGCGCTAACAGGGCATTGCCAAGGGATAACACAAGAGCGCAGACTCCTGTACAGCAAATAACAACGCTCAGGAAGCTGCGCCAAGCACCAAGGCGTTATTTTGGACACCTGTGCTGCGTCTCATCAAAAAACCAAGTCACGCATCCACTACAGTTTGACTGTAGAATGGGGTAAATTGTGTATGTCTTTCATTCAGCGTGTGCAAGTAGACAAATTAATAGAGCAACCTTTCACTTGTGCAGCATTAATACTGCACAAGGTGTGTCTCTTGTACTTTGTAACACCTGAGGGGGGGGTTAAAGGTTTCCTTTGAAATTGGTTCAACTAGGCTTCGGCCTACACTCTGCTCCTCTCCTCCTCCTCCTGCTTCAACACGGGCTCTAACATCGCTAGTTTTTGCCCGCAAGTGCTAGCTGCACAGATAAAAACACACGCCATTGTGTTAGTGGGGTTCAGCAACGCCAGCTGTTCCCCCAGTGTGTAGCCGGCAAAGTGTCCTGCAAACGCAACGCAGACACAAAGCTGCCTCCAGTGCAGGCTTCGGCCTACACTCATCTCCCCCTGCTTACCCTTTGCTCCAACACCGCTAGTTGGGGCTCTAGGAAGACAATCTTTAATAGGCAAGGCAACGCATCCGGGTTCCAGCACCGCCAGCTGGTTCTCGGCAGTGTTCTTGTCACAGGTACTCCCTCGTGCCAAGCCTGGTTTCAGCACCGTCAGCTGTTTCCGGGTTGTGTCAACTTCACTGAGACGCCTATGCTTGCCCCGTCGTGGGGCGGTCGAGTTAGCCAACTCCAGGGTGCCTCCAGTTTAGGAGCTTCCTATGTGGGCTGCGTGAACTGGTAGTCAAGGCTGGTTCTGTAGTGCCAGTAGGCCCAGCTCCCCCTGTAGGACTGTTGGGGTTCGGTAACTGCGGCTGCCTCGCGGCCTAGCTGTTCTCTCCTCTCCTGTGGGCCTTGGGGTCCACCACCTGGTTCCAGCACCGTCAGCTGGTTCCGGGCCGAGCCTTTGGCTTAGGTGCCTCCTCCTGGGTATCCGAGTTCCGCCAACGCCAGGCGGTCCTTGGTAGTGCTTTTAAGCGCGGGCACCTACAGCTTAGCAACCGGGTTCCAGCACCGTCAGCTGGTCCTCGGTCGTGCCATTGGCTCTTGCACACTGGGGCAACGCATCCGGGTTCCAGCACCGCCAGCTGGTTCTCGGCAGTGTTCTTGTCACAGGTACTCCCTCGTGCCAAGCCTGGTTTCAGCACCGTCAGCTGTTTCCGGGTTGTGTCAACTTCACTGAGACGCCTATGCTTGCCCCGTCGTGGGGCGGTCGAGTTAGCCAACTCCAGGGTGCCTCCAGTTTAGGAGCTTCCTATGTGGGCTGCGTGAACTGGTAGTCAAGGCTGGTTCTGTAGTGCCAGTAGGCCCAGCTCCCCCTGTAGGACTGTTGGGGTTCGGTAACTGCGGCTGCCTCGCGGCCTAGCTGTTCTCTCCTCTCCTGTGGGCCTTCGGGTCCACCACCTGGTTCCAGCACCGTCAGCTGGTTCCGGGCCGAGCCTTTGGCTTAGGTGCCTCCTCCTGGGTATCCGAGTTCCGCCAACGCCAGGCGGTCCTTGGTAGTGCTTTTAAGCGCGGGCACCTACAGCTTAGTAACCGGGTTCCAGCACCGTCAGCTGGTCCTCGGTCGTGCCATTGGCTCTTGCACACTGGGGCAACGCATCCGGGTTCCAGCACCGCCAGCTGGTTCTCGGCAGTGTTCTTGTCACAGGTACTCCCTCGTGCCAAGCCTGGTTTCAGCACCGTCAGCTGTTTCCGGGTTGTGTCAACTTCACTGAGACGCCTATGCTTGCCCCGTCGTGGGGCGGTCGAGTTAGCCAACTCCAGGGTGCCTCCAGTTTAGGAGCTTCCTATGTGGGCTGCGTGAACTGGTAGTCAAGGCTGGTTCTGTAGTGCCAGTAGGCCCAGCTCCCCCTGTAGGACTGTTGGGGTTCGGTAACTGCGGCTGCCTCGCGGCCTAGCTGTTCTCTCCTCTCCTGTGGGCCTTCGGGTCCACCACCTGGTTCCAGCACCGTCAGCTGGTTCCGGGCCGAGCCTTTGGCTTAGGTGCCTCCTCCTGGGTATCCGAGTTCCGCCAACGCCAGGCGGTCCTTGGTAGTGCTTTTAAGCGCGGGCACCTACAGCTTAGTAACCGGGTTCCAGCACCGTCAGCTGGTCCTCGGTCGTGCCATTGGCTCTTGCACACTGGGGCAACGCATCCGGGTTCCAGCACCGCCAGCTGGTTCTCGGCAGTGTTCTTGTCACAGGTACTCCCTCGTGCCAAGCCTGGTTTCAGCACCGTCAGCTGTTTCCGGGTTGTGTCAACTTCACTGAGACGCCTATGCTTGCCCCGTCGTGGGGCGGTCGAGTTAGCCAACTCCAGGGTGCCTCCAGTTTAGGAGCTTCCTATGTGGGCTGCGTGAACTGGTAGTCAAGGCTGGTTCTGTAGTGCCAGTAGGCCCAGCTCCCCCTGTAGGACTGTTGGGGTTCGGTAACTGCGGCTGCCTCGCGGCCTAGCTGTTCTCTCCTCTCCTGTGGGCCTTGGGGTCCACCACCTGGTTCCAGCACCGTCAGCTGGTTCCGGGCCGAGCCTTTGGCTTAGGTGCCTCCTCCTGGGTATCCGAGTTCCGCCAACGCCAGGCGGTCCTTGGTAGTGCTTTTAAGCGCGGGCACCTACAGCTTAGTAACCGGGTTCCAGCACCGTCAGCTGGTCCTCGGTCGTGCCATTGGCTCTTGCACACTGGGGCAACGCATCCGGGTTCCAGCACCGCCAGCTGGTTCTCGGCAGTGTTCTTGTCACAGGTACTCCCTCGTGCCAAGCCTGGTTTCAGCACCGTCAGCTGTTTCCGGGTTGTGTCAACTTCACTGAGACGCCTATGCTTGCCCCGTCGTGGGGCGGTCGAGTTAGCCAACTCCAGGGTGCCTCCAGTTTAGGAGCTTCCTATGTGGGCTGCGTGAACTGGTAGTCAAGGCTGGTTCTGTAGTGCCAGTAGGCCCAGCTCCCCCTGTAGGACTGTTGGGGTTCGGTAACTGCGGCTGCCTCGCGGCCTAGCTGTTCTCTCCTCTCCTGTGGGCCTTCGGGTCCACCACCTGGTTCCAGCACCGTCAGCTGGTTCCGGGCCGAGCCTTTGGCTTAGGTGCCTCCTCCTGGGTATCCGAGTTCCGCCAACGCCAGGCGGTCCTTGGTAGTGCTTTTAAGCGCGGGCACCTACAGCTTAGTAACCGGGTTCCAGCACCGTCAGCTGGTCCTCGGTCGTGCCATTGGCTCTTGCACACTGGGGCAACGCATCCGGGTTCCAGCACCGCCAGCTGGTTCTCGGCAGTGTTCTTGTCACAGGTACTCCCTCGTGCCAAGCCTGGTTTCAGCACCGTCAGCTGTTTCCGGGTTGTGTCAACTTCACTGAGACGCCTATGCTTGCCCCGTCGTGGGGCGGTCGAGTTAGCCAACTCCAGGGTGCCTCCAGTTTAGGAGCTTCCTATGTGGGCTGCGTGAACTGGTAGTCAAGGCTGGTTCTGTAGTGCCAGTAGGCCCAGCTCCCCCTGTAGGACTGTTGGGGTTCGGTAACTGCGGCTGCCTCGCGGCCTAGCTGTTCTCTCCTCTCCTGTGGGCCTTCGGGTCCACCACCTGGTTCCAGCACCGTCAGCTGGTTCCGGGCCGAGCCTTTGGCTTAGGTGCCTCCTCCTGGGTATCCGAGTTCCGCCAACGCCAGGCGGTCCTTGGTAGTGCTTTTAAGCGCGGGCACCTACAGCTTAGTAACCGGGTTCCAGCACCGTCAGCTGGTCCTCGGTCGTGCCATTGGCTCTTGCACACTGGGGCAACGCATCCGGGTTCCAGCACCGCCAGCTGGTTCTCGGCAGTGTTCTTGTCACAGGTACTCCCTCGTGCCAAGCCTGGTTTCAGCACCGTCAGCTGTTTCCGGGTTGTGTCAACTTCACTGAGACGCCTATGCTTGCCCCGTCGTGGGGCGGTCGAGTTAGCCAACTCCAGGGTGCCTCCAGTTTAGGAGCTTCCTATGTGGGCTGCGTGAACTGGTAGTCAAGGCTGGTTCTGTAGTGCCAGTAGGCCCAGCTCCCCCTGTAGGACTGTTGGGGTTCGGTAACTGCGGCTGCCTCGCGGCCTAGCTGTTCTCTCCTCTCCTGTGGGCCTTCGGGTCCACCACCTGGTTCCAGCACCGTCAGCTGGTTCCGGGCCGAGCCTTTGGCTTAGGTGCCTCCTCCTGGGTATCCGAGTTCCGCCAACGCCAGGCGGTCCTTGGTAGTGCTTTTAAGCGCGGGCACCTACAGCTTAGTAACCGGGTTCCAGCACCGTCAGCTGGTCCTCGGTCGTGCCATTGGCTCTTGCACACTGGGGCAACGCATCCGGGTTCCAGCACCGCCAGCTGGTTCTCGGCAGTGTTCTTGTCACAGGTACTCCCTCGTGCCAAGCCTGGTTTCAGCACCGTCAGCTGTTTCCGGGTTGTGTCAACTTCACTGAGACGCCTATGCTTGCCCCGTCGTGGGGCGGTCGAGTTAGCCAACTCCAGGGTGCCTCCAGTTTAGGAGCTTCCTATGTGGGCTGCGTGAACTGGTAGTCAAGGCTGGTTCTGTAGTGCCAGTAGGCCCAGCTCCCCCTGTAGGACTGTTGGGGTTCGGTAACTGCGGCTGCCTCGCGGCCTAGCTGTTCTCTCCTCTCCTGTGGGCCTTGGGGTCCACCACCTGGTTCCAGCACCGTCAGCTGGTTCCGGGCCGAGCCTTTGGCTTAGGTGCCTCCTCCTGGGTATCCGAGTTCCGCCAACGCCAGGCGGTCCTTGGTAGTGCTTTTAAGCGCGGGCACCTACAGCTTAGTAACCGGGTTCCAGCACCGTCAGCTGGTCCTCGGTCGTGCCATTGGCTCTTGCACACTGGGGCAACGCATCCGGGTTCCAGCACCGCCAGCTGGTTCTCGGCAGTGTTCTTGTCACAGGTACTCCCTCGTGCCAAGCCTGGTTTCAGCACCGTCAGCTGTTTCCGGGTTGTGTCAACTTCACTGAGACGCCTATGCTTGCCCCGTCGTGGGGCGGTCGAGTTAGCCAACTCCAGGGTGCCTCCAGTTTAGGAGCTTCCTATGTGGGCTGCGTGAACTGGTAGTCAAGGCTGGTTCTGTAGTGCCAGTAGGCCCAGCTCCCCCTGTAGGACTGTTGGGGTTCGGTAACTGCGGCTGCCTCGCGGCCTAGCTGTTCTCTCCTCTCCTGTGGGCCTTGGGGTCCACCACCTGGTTCCAGCACCGTCAGCTGGTTCCGGGCCGAGCCTTTGGCTTAGGTGCCTCCTCCTGGGTATCCGAGTTCCGCCAACGCCAGGCGGTCCTTGGTAGTGCTTTTAAGCGCGGGCACCTACAGCTTAGCAACCGGGTTCCAGCACCGTCAGCTGGTCCTCGGTCGTGCCATTGGCTCTTGCACACTGGGGCAACGCATCCGGGTTCCAGCACCGCCAGCTGGTTCTCGGCAGTGTTCTTGTCACAGGTACTCCCTCGTGCCAAGCCTGGTTTCAGCACCGTCAGCTGTTTCCGGGT
Source organism: Ranitomeya imitator (assembly GCF_032444005.1). Classification (NCBI taxonomy): domain Eukaryota; kingdom Metazoa; phylum Chordata; class Amphibia; order Anura; family Dendrobatidae; genus Ranitomeya; species Ranitomeya imitator. The sequence continues at coordinate 45,211,223 of NC_091287.1, read as the reverse complement.
TGTGTCAACTTCACTGAGACGCCTATGCTTGCCCCGTCGTGGGGCGGTCGAGTTAGCCAACTCCAGGGTGCCTCCAGTTTAGGAGCTTCCTATGTGGGCTGCGTGAACTGGTAGTCAAGGCTGGTTCTGTAGTGCCAGTAGGCCCAGCTCCCCCTGTAGGACTGTTGGGGTTCGGTAACTGCGGCTGCCTCGCGGCCTAGCTGTTCTCTCCTCTCCTGTGGGCCTTCGGGTCCACCACCTGGTTCCAGCACCGTCAGCTGGTTCCGGGCCGAGCCTTTGGCTTAGGTGCCTCCTCCTGGGTATCCGAGTTCCGCCAACGCCAGGCGGTCCTTGGTAGTGCTTTTAAGCGCGGGCACCTACAGCTTAGTAACCGGGTTCCAGCACTGTCTGCTGGTCCTCGGTCGTGCCATTGGCTCTTGCACACTGGGGCAACGCATCCGGGTTCCAGCACCGCCAGCTGGTTCTCGGCAGTGTTCTTGTCACAGGTACTCCCTCGTGCCAAGCCTGGTTTCAGCACCGTCAGCTGTTTCCGGGTTGTGTCAACTTCACTGAGACGCCTATGCTTGCCCCGTCGTGGGGCGGTCGAGTTAGCCAACTCCAGGGTGCCTCCAGTTTAGGAGCTTCCTATGTGGGCTGCGTGAACTGGTAGTCAAGGCTGGTTCTGTAGTGCCAGTAGGCCCAGCTCCCCCTGTAGGACTGTTGGGGTTCGGTAACTGCGGCTGCCTCGCGGCCTAGCTGTTCTCTCCTCTCCTGTGGGCCTTCGGGTCCACCACCTGGTTCCAGCACCGTCAGCTGGTTCTCGGCAGTGTCTTTTGCTCTTGTACCTTCTGCTCCCCATCCTGGTTCCAGTACCGTCAGCTGGTTCCGGGCAGAGCCTTTGGCTTAGGTGCCTCCTTCTGGGTATCCAAGTTCCACCAATGTCAGGTGGTCCTTGGTAGTGCTTTCAGGCACGGGTACCTCCTGCTTAGTAACCGGGTTCCAGTAACGTCAGCTGGTCCTTGGTAGTTCCATTGGCTCTTGGACATTCGGCTACCCATCCGGGTTCCAGTACCGTCAGCTGGTTCTCGGCAGTGTCTTTTGCTCTTGTACCTTCTGCTCCCCATCCTGGTTCCAGTAACGTCATCTGGTTCCGGGCAGAGCCTTTGGCTTAGGTGCCTCCTTCTGGGTATCCGAGTTCCGCCAACGTCAGGCGGTCCTTGGTAGTGCTTTTTAGCACGGGTACCTCCTGCTTAGTAACCGGGTTCCAGTAACGTCAGCTGGTCCTCGGTAGTTCCATAGGCTCTTGAACCTTCGGGTAGCCATCCGAGTTCCAGTTCCATCAGCTGGTTCTTGGCATTTTCTCAGCCTTCTTGTACCTTCTGCTACATTTCCAAGTTGAAGACCCTAACGTCGACAACCCGGAAGACCACCCCGATGACGACGACCCGGAAGACCACCCCGATGACGACGACGACGGCGGAGACGACGACGGCTGAGACGACGACGGCGGAGATGACGACACTGGAGACGAAGACCCTGGAGACGACAACATGGAAGACCGAGAAGCAGAAGAACAAGAGGCTGCAGAACAAAGAGCAGAAGAACATTAAGCATAAGACTTAATATCAGAGCAAAAGATATTATCTAAATTATATGCAGAAGAAGACTAAGCAGTGTATGGGGGTGAGTCCGTTCCTCCTCGTGGTGCCCCTGGATAAAGCCTGATGCTGCAGGCCAAACTGAACGCGGACAAATGTAACTTTTGTGACTGGCAGAACGGAAGGTGTAATCTTCCAACTTTTATAGATAACAACTACGGGAATGCCTGTCACAAATGAGAATATGATGAAGAAGTAGAATAGGAAGAATAATAACAGTGGAATAAAAAGAATATGTAGAATAGGAAGAATAATAATAGTTGAAGAAAATGAATATGAAGAATGTAATAAAAAAAAAAAATAGGTAGAAGATGAAGAAGAAGATGAATAAGGTGAAGAAGTTGATGTCAAGGATGCTGATGATGATGAAGATGAAAGTGTGGGAAAAAAAAAAAAAAAAAAGAAAAAAAAGAAGGGGAAGGGCGTGGAATAGTGAAACATCAATATCTGACAAAATAAAAAAAATTTACATACTCAATATCTTTTTCAATCCGAACGTCTTTAAAAAAAAAAAAAAAACATGCTATTCTATTTGATTGGACTAATCCTCATTGCCTTTAATGTCTCCGCCACCTCCCCCATACATCCTACATTATTCTTAGTTGTTTTCCTTCAGGTAGAATGAACCTACAAGGAAAGAAAGGGTTTATTTTAATTCCGATATTTTGGTCCCATTGACTTGCATTGGGATCGGGTATCGGTATCGGCGATATCCGATATTTTTTGAATATCGGCCGATCCAAACCGATACCGATACTTTCCGATATCGGAAGGTATCGCTCAACACTAGTTATGGGTCAATGTACCAGCAGACACATCTATCACTGGATGGGCAATGGGCAGGATGAGGAGGAAACACAGATATAGGCCCAAAGAATAAAGTGGGCTAAATGCAGTTCAAAATTGGTAACACAGGACTAATCAGGGGGCATTGCAGTGGAGGACAACTGGAATGAGAGGCTGACACAGAGAGTAGGCCCAAATCAGTAAGTAGTCGAAATGCAGTTCAAAATTGGCAACAGTAGTAAACAGGCGGCACAGCTTTGTTCAGTGGAGGAGAACAGCAAGGAGTGGCAGACACCGATAGTAGGCCCCAACCCAACTAGTAGGCCAAATACAGTCTAACATTAACAACTACTTAACGAGCGCCTGAAAACGGAATTTCAGGACAGGAAACCAGGAGAACAGCAAGGAGCGGCAGACACCGATAGTAGGCCCCAAACCAACTAGTACGCCAAATGCAGTTGTTCCGTTTAACCACAATTTAATGAGAGCCTGAAGATAGAAGTTCAGGAAAGGCAACCTGGAGAACACCTTGGAGTGGAACACACCATCTCTCTACACCCCATACCCAATTTGTAGGTCTAATGCAGCGTAGTTTCCAACAACTACTAAACGAGAGCATGATGATCGAAGCAATGGAGAGGAAACCTGGGGAACACCTTGGAGTGGAACACACCATCTCTCTACACCCCATACCCAATTTGTAGGCCTAATGCAGCGTAGTTTCCAACAACTACTAAACGAGAGCCGGAAGATCGAAGCTCAGGAAAGGCAACCTGGAGAACACCTTGGAGTGGAACACACCATCTCTCTACACCCCATACCCAATTTGTAGGCCCAATGCAGCGTAGTTTCCAACAACTACTAAACGAGAGCATGATGATCGAAGCATTGGCGAGGAAACCTGGGGAACACCTTGGAGTGGAACACACCATCTCTCTACACCCCATACCCAATTTGTAGGCCTAATGCAGCGTAGTTTCCAACAACTACTAAACGAGAGCATGATGATCGAGCATTGGCGAGGAAACCTGGGGAACACCTTGGAGTGGAACACACCATCTCTCTACAGTGGAACACACCATCTCTCTACACCCCATACCCAATTTGTAGGCCTAATGCAGCATAGTTTCCAACAACTACTAAACGAGAGCCGGAAGATCGAAGCTCAGGAAAGGCAACCTGGAGAACACCTTGGAGTGGAACACACCATCTCTCTACACCCCATACCCAATTTGTAGGCCTAATGCAGCGTAGTTTCCAACAACTACTAAACGAGAGCCGGAAGATCGAAGCTCAGGAAAGGCAACCTGGGGAACACCTTGGAGTGGAACACACCATCTCTCTACACCCCATACCCAATTTGTAGGCCCAATGCAGCGTAGTTTCCAACAACTACTAAACGAGAGCATGATGATCGAAGCATTGGCGAGGAAACCTGGGGAACACCTTGGAGTGGAACACACCATCTCTCTACACCCCATACCCAATTTGTAGGCCTAATGCAGCGTAGTTTCCAACAACTACTAAACGAGAGCATGATGATCGAAGCATTGGCGAGGAAACCTGGGGAACACCTTGGAGTGGAACACACCATCTCTCTACAGTGGAACACACCATCTCTCTACACCCCATATCCAATTTGTAGGCCTAATGCAGCGTAGTTTCCAACAACTACTAAACGAGAGCCGGAAGATCGAAGCTCAGGAAAGGCAACCTGGAGAACACCTTGGAGTGGAACACACCATCTCTCTACACCCCATACCCAATTTGTAGGCCCAATGCAGCGTAGTTTCCAACAACTACTAAACGAGAGCATGATGATCGAAGCATTGGCGAGGAAACCTGGGGAACACCTTGGAGTGGAACACACCATCTCTCTACACCCCATACCCAATTTGTAGGCCTAATGCAGCGTAGTTTCCAACAACTACTAAACGAGAGCATGATGATCGAAGCATTGGCGAGGAAACCTGGGGAACACCTTGGAGTGGAACACACCATCTCTCTACAGTGGAACACACCATCTCTCTACACCCCATACCCAATTTGTAGGCCTAATGCAGCGTAGTTTCCAACAACTACTAAACGAGAGCATGATGATCGAAGCATTGGCGAGGAAACCTGGGGAACACCTTGGAGTGGAACACACCATCTCTCTACACCCCATACCCAATTTGTAGGCCTAATGCAGCGTAGTTTCCAACAACTACTAAACGAGAGCATGATGATCGAAGCATTGGCGAGGAAACCTGGGGAACACCTTGGAGTAGAACACACCATCTCTCTACACCCCATACCCAATTTGTAGGCCTAATGCAGCATAGTTTCCAACAACTACTAAACGAGAGCCGGAAGATCGAAGCTCAGGAAAGGCAACCTGGAGAACACCTTGGAGTGGAACACACCATCTCTCTACACCCCATACCCAATTTGTAGGCCTAATGCAGCGTAGTTTCCAACAACTACTAAACGAGAGCCGGAAGATCGAAGCTCAGGAAAGGCAACCTGGGGAACACCTTGGAGTGTAACAAACCCTCTCTCTACACCACGGAAGGGCTGATTCTTAGGAAGGAAGGCTGTCGGAAAGAAGCAGGGCGCGTCCGAGGGTGATTATATTCTTATTAGGTATATACTCACCCTCGGACGCGCCCTGCTTCTTTATTTGTAATGAATGTTTATTTGCAATGTGGTTTTGACTTACTCTATTTTTTTGGTAAATAATGATTTTATTATTTTCATTGTTTTGCATCTTCTTGGCAATAATATAAAGAAGACGCGACAGGACAACACTCGGTGGATGCCATATCTGTGTTTAAAATTGAAAAAACCTTTCAGTTAACTACTTGCAGGAGAAAGTTATTGTAGCTGGTGGCCATTTTTAGTACTGTACCAGATTTTTGTTGTATGTGTTTGTTTTTAATGTTAAAATGTCTGCATTTGATATCTCTCCAGTATTTTCTTTTTTATAAGCAAAATACTTATTTTTATATTTTCTGATGTTGGTTCCAGGGGTACACGGGCAGCAGTGGTGTGGTCAGTGGAGGCCTAGTGGAAGGAGTGACCGCAGACAGGCATCGAAGGCCTAAAATAATAACACATAGCTGTAGGCAATTTTAAATTGGTTCCAGGGGTACACGGGCAGCAGTGGTGTGGTCAGTGGAGGCCTAGTGGAAGGAGTGACCGCAGACAGGCATCGAAGGCCTAAAATAATAACACATGGCTGTAGGCAATTTTAAATTGGTTCCAGGGGTACACGGGCAGCAGTGGTGTGGTCAGTGGAGGCCTAGTGGAAGGAGTGACCGCAGACAGGCATCGAAGGCCTAAAATAATAACACATGGCTGTAGGCAATTTTAAATTGGTTCCAGGGGTACACGGGCAGCAGTGGTGTGGTCAGTGGAGGCCTAGTGGAAGGAGTGACCGCAGACAGGCATCGAAGGCCTAAAATAATAACACATGGCTGTAGGCAATTTTAAATTGGTTCCAGGGGTACACGGGCAGCAGTGGTGTGGTCAGTGGAGGCCTAGTGGAAGGAGTGACCGCAGACAGGCATCGAAGGCCTAAAATAATAACACATGGCTGTAGGCAATTTTAAATTGGTTCCAGGGGTACACGGGCAGCAGTGGTGTGGTCAGTGGAGGCCTAGTGGAAGGAGTGACCACAGACAGGCATCGAAGGCCTAACATAACAAAAATGTCAATACAATGGTATTGTCAGTGGCAGGCATTGAAGGATGTCAGCGCATAGACTAAACATTGGTGGAGCTGTGAGATAATTTTGCAAGTGGTAGAGCACTGTTTGAGCTGGGGGGGGGAACTGTCTTGTGGCCGGCGGTACAGGCCCAGGGCCCCTCATATTACAACGGTGTGTCTGACGTTGGGTGCGCACCACCACCGCCAGAGACACTTTATTGTACTAGGAGGGACCCAGTGGCAGTGCCGTCGACCAAAAGCGGGCTCACCCACCTCTTCAGACAAACTGCACTCTCACGGGTGCTGTCGCCAAGTGTCGATTCCACGGCCCCGTGTGGGGAGTTTGGCCATTTAGTGAGGTGTAAACATGTCGTATGCTGGACAATCAGGTGCAGAAAATTACGAGATTGGAAAAGGCATTCAGAATAGTCCACAGGCAAGACCTTTTCATAGGAAAGCTAGGTGTCAGCCGGGCAAGGTGGGGCAAAAGATTTCGAAATCCAGTTGTGGTTCATTTTAATGAAGGTTAGATCATCTACATTTTGGGTAGCCAGACGAGTCCTTTTTTCTGTTAGTATTGAACCTGCAGCACTGAATACTCTTTCTGATAGGACACTAGCTGCCGGGCAAGCAAGCTCCTGCAATGCATATTCTGCCAATTCTGGCCAGGTGTCTAATTTTGATGCCCAGTAATCAAATGGGAATGACGGTTGAGGGAGAACATCGATAAGGGATGAAAAATAGTTTGTAACCATACTGGACAAATGTTGTCTCCTGTCACTTTGAATTGATGCTGCAGTACCTGTCCTGTCTGCGGTCATAGCAAAATCACTCCACAACCTGGTCAGAAAACCCCTCTGGCCAACGCCACTTCTGATTTCTGCCCCTCTAACTCCTCTGGTCTGCTGGCCCCTGCAGCTCGTGTGAGAACAATCACGGGCGCTGTGTGCAGGGAATGCCAGAAGCAAACGGTCAACAAGAGTTGATTGTTTGGTTGCTAATATTAGTTCCAAGTTCTCATGTGGCATTATATTTTGCAATTTGCCTTTATAGCGAGGATCAAGGAGGCAGGCCAACCAGTAATCGTCATCATTCATCATTTTAGTTATGCGTGTGTCCCTTTTGAGGATACGTAAGGCATAATCCGCCATGTGGGCCAAAGTTCCAGTTCTCAAATCTGCGGTTGTGCTTGGTTGAGGGGCAGTTTCAGGCAAATCCACGTCACTTGTGTCCCTCAAAAAACCAGAACCCGGCCTTGCCGCGCCACCAATTTCCAGTGGCCCCGGAAAAGCTTCCTCATTAAAAATATAATCATCCCCATCATCCTCCTCGTCCTCCTCCTCCTCTTCGCCCGCTACCTCGTCCTGTACACTGCCCTGGCCAGACAATGGCTGACTGTCATCAAGGCTTTCCTCTTCCTCAGCTGCAGACGCCTGATCCTTTATGTGCGTCAAACTTTGCATCAGCAGACGCATTAGGGGGATGCTCATGCTTATTATGGCGTTGTCTGCACTAACCAGCCGTGTGCATTCCTCAAAACACTGAAGGACTTGACACATGTCTTGAATCTTCGACCACTGCACACCTGACAACTCCATGTCTGCCATCCTACTGCCTGCCCGTGTATGTGTATCCTCCCACAAAAACATAACAGCCCGCCTCTGTTCACACAGTCTCTGAAGCATGTGCAGTGTTGAGTTCCACCTTGTTGCAACGTCTATGATTAGGCGATGCTGGGGAAGGTTCAAAGAACGCTGATAGGTCTGCATACGGCTGGAGTGTACGGGCGAACGGCGGATATGTGAGCAAAGTCCACGCACTTTGAGGAGCAGGTCGGATAACCCCGGATAACTTTTCAGGAAGCACTGCACCACCAGGTTTAAGGTGTGAGCCAGGCAAGGAATGTGTTTCAGTTGGGAAAGGGAGATGGCAGCCATGAAATTCCTTCCGTTATCACTCACTACCTTGCCTGCCTCAAGATCTACAGTGCCCAGCCACGACTGCATTTCTTTCTGCAAGAACTCGGACAGAACTTCCGCGGTGTGTCTGTTGTCGTCCAAACACTTCATAGCCAATACAGCCTGCTGACGTTTGCCAGTAGCTGCCCCATAATGGGAGACCTGGTGTGCAACAGTGGCAGCTGCGGATGGAGTGGTTGTGCGACTGCGGTCTGTGGGCGAGCTCTCGCTTCTGCAGGAGGACGAAGAGGAGGAGGAGGGGGTGCGAACGGCTACAGCCAATTGTTTCCTAGACCGTGGGCTAGGCAGAACTGTCCCAAACTTGCTGTCCCCTGTGGACCCTGCATCCACCACATTTACCCAGTGTGCCGTGATGGACACGTAACGTCCCTGGCCATGCCTACTGGTCCATGCATCTGTTGTCAGGTGCACCTTTGTGCTCACAGATTGCCTGAGTGCATGGACGATGCGCTCTTTAACATGCTGGTGGAGGGCTGGGATGGCTTTTCTGGAAAAAAAGTGTCGACTGGGTAGCTCGTAGCGTGGTACAGCGTAGTCCATCAGGGCTTTGAAAGCTTCGCTTTCAACTAACCGGTAGGGCATCATCTCTAACGAGATTAGTCTAGCTATGTGTGCGTTCAAACCCTGTGTACGTGGATGCGAGGCTAAGTACTTCCTTTTTCTAACCATAGTCTCATGTAGGGTGAGCTGGACTGGAGAGCTGGAGATCGTGGAACTAGCGGGGGTGCCGGTGGACATGGCAGACTGAGAGACGGTGGGAGATGGTATTGTTGCCGCCGGTGCCCTAGATGCAGTGTTTCCTACTACGAAACTGGTGATTCCCTGACCCTGACTGCTTTGGCCTGGCAAAGAAACCTGCACTGCCGGAAGGGATGTTGCGTTGCTGACTAGCTTCATTGGCCGAGGGTGCTACAACCTTAAGGGACGTTTGGTAGTTAGTCCAGGCTTGCAAATGCATGGTGGTTAAATGTCTATGCATGCAACTTGTATTGAGACTTTTCAGATTCTGTCCTCTGCTTAAGGTAGTTGAACATTTTTGACAGATGACTTTGCGCTGATCAATTGGATGTTGTTTAAAAAAATGCCAGACTGCACTCTTTCTAGCATCGGATACCTTTTCAGGCATTGCAGACTGAGCTTTAACCGGATGGCCACGCTGTCCTCCAACAGGTTTTGGCTTTGCCACGCGTTTTGGGCAAGATACGGGCCCGGCAGATGGAACCTGTTGCGATGTTGATGCCTGCTGCGGCCCCTCCTCCTCCGCTTCAGAACTGCTGCCGCCTGCACCCTGTTCCCCCAATGGCTGCCAATCGGGGTCAAGAACTGGGTCATCTATTACCTCTTCTTGTAGCTCGTGTGCAACTTCGTCTGTGTCACCGTGTCGGTCGGTGGTATAGCGTTCGTGATGGGGCAACATAGTCTCATCAGGGTCTGATTCTTGATCAGCACCCTGTGAGGGCAATGTTGTGGTCTGAGTCAAAGGACCAGCATAGTAGTCTGGCTGTGGCTGTGCATCAGTGCACTCCATGTCAGATTCAACTTGTAATGGGCATGGACTGTTAACTGCTTCACTTTCTAAGCCAGGGACGGTATGTGTAAAGAGCTCCATGGAGTAACCCGTTGTGTCGCCTGCTGCATTCTTCTCTGTTGTTGTTTTTGCTGAAGAGGACAAGGAAGCGACTTGTCCCTGACCGTGAACATCCACTAACAACGCGCTGCTTTGACATTTACCAGTTTCACGAGAGGAGGCAAAAGAGCTAGAGGCTGAGTCAGCAAGATAAGCTAAAACTTGCTCTTGCTGCTCCGGCTTTAAAAGCGGTTTTCCTACTCCCAGAAAAGGGAGCGTTCGAGGCCTTGTGTAGCCTGACGACGAACCTGGCTCCACAGCTCCAGACTTAGGTGCAATATTTTTTTTCCCACGACCAGCTGATGCTCCACCACTACCACTACCCTCATTACCAGCTGACAATGAACGCCCCCGGCCACGACCTCTTCCACCATACTTCCTCATTGTTTTAAAAACGTAAACAAACTAACGGTATTTGTTGTTGTCACACAAATTACACGGTGAGCTATAACTTCAGTATGATTTAGCTACCCCTTTACAGGTGAGTGAGACCACAACGAAAATCAGGCACAATGTTACACACTCTGTTGTTGGTGGCAACAAATGAGAGAGATGCCACACACGCAGGACTGTCACTGAAGCACAAATGTAAATATTAATCTCCCACTGATTTGATTTTTTTTTTTTTTTTAAGGGAGACTTTAGGAAAAAAAAATAGAATAAAATGATTTTTTAAGGAAGAATTTAGAAACCAAATAAAATAAAATGATTTTTTCAGGGAGAATTTAGAAAACAAATAAAACAAAAAAAGGCTTTCTATGGCCCACTGAGTGAGAGATGACGCACACAGGAGTCAGGAGTGGCACACAAGCCCAGAGGCCAATATTTATCTCCCACTGATTGATGTAGTGATTTTTTCAGGTAGATTTTGGAACCCAAATCAAGCTAAAAAAATAATAGGCTTTCTATGGCCCACAATTGGAGAGAGAGAGAGAGATGGCACACCCAGGAGTCAAGACTGGCACACAAGCAGAAAGGGCAATATTAATCTCCCACTGATTTGTTTTTTGTTTTGTTTTTTTTCAGGGAGACTTTAGGAAAAAAAAAATAGAATAAAATGATTTTTTCAGGAAGAATTTAGAATCCAAATAAAATAAAATGATTTTTTCAGGGAGAATTTAGAAAACAAATAAAACAAAAAAAGGCTTTCTATGGCCCACTGAGTGAGAGATGACGCACACAGGAGTCAGGAGTGGCACACAAGCCCAGAGGCCAATATTTATCTCCCACTGATTGATGTAGTGATTTTTTCAGGTAGATTTTGGAACCCAAATCAAGCTAAAAAAATAATAGGCTTTCTATGGCCCACAATTGGAGAGAGAGAGAGATGGCACACCCAGGAGTCAAGACTGGCACACAAGCAGAAAGGGCAATATTAATCTCCCACTGATTTGTTTTTGTTTTTTTCAGGGAGACTTTAGGAAAAAAAAATAATAGAATAAAATGATTTTTTCAGGAAGAATTTAGAAACCAAATAAAATAAAATGATTTTTTCAGGGAGAATTTAGAAAACAAATAAAACAAAAAAAAGGCTTTCTATGGCCCACTGAGTGAGAGATGACGCACACAGGAGTCAGGAGTGGCACACAAGCCCAGAGGCCAATATTTATCTCCCACTGATTGATGTAGTGATTTTTTCAGGTAGATTTTAGAACCCAAATCAAGCAAAAATATAAATAGGCTTTCTATGGCCCACTGAGTGAGAGATGACACAGACAGGGATGGCACTCTAGCAGAAATGCCAATCTTAATCTCCCACAAAAAAAAAAAAAAAAAAAAAAGGAACTGTCCTTCAATTACTATCTCCCTGCAGTAATCTCAGCCAGGTATGGCAGGCAGCAATAAGGAGTGGACTGATGCACAAATTAAATAAAAAGTGAGGACAAACAAACAAGATAGCTGTGCAGAAAGGAAGGAACAAGAGGATTTGTGCTTTGAAAAAAGCAGTTGGTTTGCACAGCGGCGTACACACAGCAATGCAGCTATCAGGGAGCCTTCTATGGCAGCCCAATGAGCTACAGCGCTGAGGGAAAAAAAAAAAAATGTAGCTTCCACTGTCCCTGCACACCGAAGGTGGTGTTGGGCAGTGGAAATCGCTACAGCACAAGCGGTTTGGTGGTTAATGGACCCTGCCTAACGCTATCCCTGCTTCTGACGAAGCGGCAGCAACCTCTCCCTAGGCTCAGATCAGCAGCAGTAAGATGGCGGTCGGCGGGAACGCCCCTTTATAGCCCCTGTGACGCCGCGGACAGCAAGCCAATCACTGCAATGCCCTTCTCTAAGATGGTGGGGACCAGGACCCATGTCATCACGCTGCCCACACTCTGCGTTTACCTTCATTGGCTGAGAAATGGCGCTTTTCGCGTCATTGAAACACGACTTTGGCGCGAAAGTCGCGTACCGCATGGCCGACCCCGCACAGGGGTCGGATCGGGTTTCATGAAACCCGACTTTGTTAAAAGTCGGCGACTTTTGAAAATGTTCGACCCGTTTAGCTCAACCCTAGATTTGAGGTGTGGTGCACGCATTTGGAAGGTTTTGCTGTGAAGTAAACATGCAGTCAAAGGAGCTCTCCATGCAGGTGAAACAAGCCATCCTTAAGCTGCGAAAACAGAAAAAACCCATCCGAGAAATTGCTACAATATTAGGAGTGGCAAAATCTACAGTTTGGTACATCCTGAGAAAGAAAGCAAGCACTGGTGAACTCATCAATGCAAAAAGGCCTGGGCGCCCATGGAAGACAACAGTGGTGGATGATCGCAGAATAATCTCCAGGGTGAAGAGAAACCCCTTCACAACAGCCGACCAAGTGAACAACACTCTCCAGGAGGTAGGCGTATCAATATCCAAATCTACCATAAAGAGAAGACTGCATGAAAGTAAATACAGAGGGTTCACTGCACGGTGCAAGCCACTCATAAGCATCAAGAATAAAAAGGCTAGACTGGACTTTGCTAAAAAAAACATCTTAAAAAGCCAGCACAGTTCTGGAAGAACATTCTTTGGACAGATGAAACCAAGATCAACCTCTACCAGAGCAGCACACTGCAGCGCCAAAACATGCAAACTTGAAAACACGAAATTTGAACTGCATTACTGCACTAGAAATATGAAAAATGAGAGCTTTTAGCGCATAAAAATGGCCATATTTATGTGTACCTCGTAGCCACTTTACGGCATCTCTCTTATACGAGGTCCTACGCTTGACCTACCTAATGTATTCTCTAGCCTTCTGATCGTGCACTCCCGCCTCCTAGCCACAGGTGTTTTAATTATAGTAGGTCTAATACCCCTCCACAGAGAGTGAGAATTTGAGTCCAAGAAGAGGTTTCACATGTACCCATTCAGATGGAGACGTTTATTCTCAGCGAGGTAGGTCAAGCGTAGGACCTCGTATAAGAGAGATGCCGTAAAGTGGCTACGAGGTACACATAAATATGGCCATTTTTATGCGCTAAAAGCTCTCATTTTTCATATTTCTAGTGCAGTAATGCAGTTCAAATTTCGTGTTTTCAAGTTTGCATGTTTTGGCGCTGCAGTGTGCTGCCCTTTATACTTAACTATATACGAGTTGGCGACACTGGGTTCAGCACCTGTTCACACTCAGTCTGTGTTTGGATGTGCAGGTCAGGTTTTTGAAATGCAACCTCTACCAGAATGATGGAAAGAGAAAAGTATGGCGAAGGCGAGGTACAGCTCATGATCCAAAGCATACCACATCATCTGTAACACCCGGCGGAGGCAGTGTGATGGCTTGGGCATGCATGGCTGCCAGTGGCACTGGGTCACTAGTGTTTATTGATGATGTGACACAGGACAGAAGCAGCCGAATGAATTCTGAGGTATTCAGAGCCATACTGTATGCTCAGATCCAGCCAAATGCAGCCAAACTGATTGGTCATCATTTCATACTACAGATGGACAATGACCCAAAACATAAAGCCAAAGCAACCCAGGAGTTTATTAAAGCAAAGAAGTGGAATATTCTTGAATGGCCAAGTCAGTCACCTGATCTCAACCCAATTGAGCATGCATTTCACTTGTTAAAGACTAAACTTCAGACAGAAAGGCCCACAAACAAACAGCAACTGAAAACCACCACAGTGAAGGCCTGGCAGAGCATCAAAAAGGAGGAAACACAGCGTCTGGTGATGTCCATGAGTTCAAGACTTTGGGCAGTCATTGCCAACAAAGGGTTTTCAACCAAGTACTAGAAATGAACTTTTTATTTAAAATTATTTAATCTGTCCAATTACTTTAGGTCCCTTTAAAAACAGGGTGGCACATGTTAAGGAGCTGAAACTCTTAAACCCTTCATCCAATTTTAATGTGGATACCCTCAAATGAAAGCTGAAAGTCTGAACTTCAACTGCATCTGAATTGTTTTGTTTAAAATTCATTGTGGTAATGACTATAACCAAAATTAGAAAAATGTTGTCTCTGTCCAAATATATATGGACTTAACTGTATATATATACTGCTACTGAAGATAAGTGCAGGATTATACAGGCACCCTGAAATAGAGGAAAAGAAAACTCAAGTCATACAAACGGGGGTCAGACACAGAGAGGGCGGCGCGATACAGAAGGGACGAGCAGAGAATAGTCAGAACGTAAGCAAATGAATATATAGATTAGAGCACCATATAATCTAATGCGGAGCAACTCCCAATAGTCTATACACAATAAAGCAAATGGAGTCAAAGAGGCTCATTCATGAATACAAAAGTATAACATTTATTAAATACATCGTCATAAAACAATCTAAGCATAATAATACAAAAGTTAGTTATACAAAAAGAGGATTTCTCACTATTTGTACAAGGATCCAGGTAAAGATGTTCCTACACCCACACAAACATAAAGTGTATCGGCCAGAGGTTCAAGTTCTCAATGCTATGATATTACAATTGCATGTAGCCACTATACAGGGGCTGCCGTTACAAGGTGGTACAATATTAAAAAGACTGAACCTCACCCATGTTTGCCGTAGTGTGGATGCGGAACCGCCAGCCCCTACGCGCGTTTCGCGTAGGCTTCTTCACCTTGTAACGGCAGCCCCTGTATAGTGGCTACATGCAGTTGTAATATCATAGCATTGAGAACTTGAACCTCTGGCCGATACACTTTATGTTTGTGTGGGTGTAGGAACATCTTTACCTGGATCCTTGTACAAATAGTGAGAAATCCTCTTTTTGTATAACTAACTTTTGTATTATTATGCTTAGATTGTTTTATGACGATGTATTTAATAAATGTTATACTTTTGTATTCATGAATGAGCCTCTTTGACTCCATTTGCTTTATTGTGTTCAGAACGTAAGCAAGTAGTCATATACAGAGATAGCAGCGCAGTACAAAAGGGACAGACAGAACTCTAAACGGGGACAGAACCAGATCAGAACCAGACAAGCATAAATTAGCACAGGCACAAAGCACAGGCACAAAATACAGGCACAACAGGGTCACACACACTCGGCCAAGAGTCAGAGTACAAGCGACAGAGGATGGCTCCACAATGAGGCTATAAAAGCCTCCCAAAATCCCAGAGTGAGGCTATCCAAGTTAACCCTAAAACCACCTAATCCCAGAAACTCAGCAGACCATGACAATATAGCACAGCCACGTAGTATATAGCACAGCCACGTAGTATATTGCATAGCCACGTAGTATATAGCACAGAGATGTAGTATATAACACAGCCCAGGCAGTATATAACACAGGCCACGTAGTATAGAGCACAGCGATGTAGTATATTGCCCAGCCACGTAATATATACCACAGCCACGTAGTATGTAGCACAGCCCACATAGTATACAGCACAGAGATGCAGTATATAGCACAGCCCACGCAGTATCTAACACCACCATATCCCTGTTAAAAATAGAATTAAAATAAGGACGCTCCGGTCCCAAGAGTGCATTGCGGTCTCGCGAGATGATGAATAGCGGTCTCGCGAGACCGCTACGTCATTATCTCGTGAGACCACAATTCATGGACCGGTCACCAAAGCGTCGCGAGGAGCGGGAAAGGCCTCGGCTGGATCTGAGGAGCCAAAGGAGGGTGAGTATTGTTGTGAATTCTGTGGCAGAGCTCCCTCCTGTGGTCACAAGTGGTACTTCGGCTGATTCTCTCTATGAGCTTCCGTTGGTGGAGGAGAGTGGTACTGCGGCTTCTGAGTTTCCTTCCTCAGGTGATGTGGTGAAGTTGTTAGGTGCTTCTCTATTTATTTCCACCTAGTGCTTTGATCCTGGCCTCCAGTCAATGTTCTAGTATTGGACTTGCTTCCTCCTGGATCGTTCCTGTGGCCTGCTGCTCTGCATAGCTAAGTTTCGCTTGTGTTATTTTTGTTTGCTGTTTTTTCTGTCCAGCTTGCTTATTTGGTTTTTCTTGCTTGCTGGAAGCTCTGGGACGCAGAGGGTGTACCTCCGTGCCGTTAGTCGGTACGGAGGGTCTTTTTGCCCCCTTTGCGTGGTTGTTTGTAGGGTTTTGTGTTGACCGCAAAGTTACCTTTCCTATCCTCGCTCTGTTCAGAAAGTCGGGCCTCACTTTGCTAAATCTATTTCATCTCTACGTTTGTCTTTTCATCTTAACTCACAGTCATTATATGTGGGGGGCTGCCTTTTCCTTTGGGGTATTTCTCTGAGGCAAGGTAGGCTTATTTTCTATCTTCAGGCTAGCTAGTTTCTCAGGCTGTGCCGAGTTGCATAGGGAGCGTTAGGCGCAATCCACGGCTGCCTCTAGTGTGGTTGGAGAGGATTAGGGATTGCGGTCAGCAGAGTTCCCACGTCTCAGAGCTCGTTCTATGTTTTTGGGTTATTGTCAGGTCACTGTATGTGCTCTGACTTCTATGTCCATTGTGGTACTGAATTACCTAATCAGAACAGTACTGGAGGCCAAAAGTGCTAATGATTCTCAATAGAGGGAAAAAAGAAGTTCTGAGACCATTTTTTTTTCTCTGCACTGTGTTTTGCCTTTTTTTTCCCCTAGACATTTGGGTGGTTCAGGACACAGGTGTAGCGATGGACATTAAAGGTCTGTCTTCATGTGTGGATCAGCTCACGGCAAGGGTACAAAATATTCAAGAATTTGTGGTTCAGAGTTCTATGTTAGAACCAAGAATTCCTATTCCTGATTTGTTTTTTGGAGATAGAACTAAATTTCTGAGTTTCAAAAATAATTGTAAACTATTTCTGGCTTTGAAACCTCGCTCCTCTGGTGACCCAGTTCAACAAGTTAGGATCATTATTTCTTTTTTACGTGGCGACCCTCAGGACTGGGCATTTTCTCTTGCGCCAGGAGATCCTGTATTATGTAATATTGATGCGTTTTTCCTGGCGCTCGGATTGCTGTACGATGAACCTAATTCGGTGGATCAGGCAGAGAAAAATTTGCTGGCTCTGTGTCAGGGTCAGGATGAGATAGAGGTATATTGTCAGAAATTTAGAAAGTGGTCCGTACTCACTCAATGGAATGAAGGTGCGCTCGCAGCGATTTTCAGAAAGGGTCTCTCTGAAGCCCTTAAGGATGTCATGGTGGGATTTCCTATGCCTGCTGGTCTGAATGAGTCTATGTCTTTGGTCATTCAGATCGGTCGACGCTTGCGTGAGCGTAAATCTGTGCACCATTTGGCGGTATTATCTGAGCATAAACCTGAGCCTATGCAGTAGGACTTTGACCAGAGTTGAACGGCAAGAACACAGACGTCAGAATGGGCTGTGTTTCTACTGTGGTGATTCCATTAATGCCATCTCTGATTGTCCTAAGCGCACTAAGCGGTTCGCTAGGTCTGCCACCATTGGTACGGTACAGTCAAAATTTCTTTTGTCCGTTACCTTGATCTGCTCTTTGTCATCTTATTCTGTCATTGCATTTGTGGATTCAGGCGCTGCCCTGAATTTGATGGACTTGGAGTATGCTAGGCGTTGTGGGTTTTTCTTGGAGCCCTTGCAGTGTCCTATTCCATTGAGAGGAATTGATGCTACGCCTTTGGCCAAGAATAAGCCTCAGTACTGGACCCAGCTGACCATGTGCATGGCTCCTGCACATCAGGAAGTTATTCGCTTTCTGGTGTTGCATAATCTGCATGATGTGGTCGTGTTGGGGTTGCCATGGCTACAAGTCCATAATCCAGTATTAGATTGGAAATCCATGTCTGTGTCCAGCTGGGGTTGTCAGGGGGTTCATGGTGATGTCCCATTTCTGTCTATTTCGTCATCCACCCCTTCTGAGGTCCCAGAGTTCTTGTCTGATTACCGGGATGTATTTGATGAGCCCAAGTCCGATACCCTACCTCCGCATAGGGATTGTGATTGTGCTATCGATTTGATTCCTGGTAGTAAATTCCCAAAAGGTCGACTGTTTAATTTATCTGTGCCTGAGCACGCCGCTATGCGGAGTTACGTGAAGGAGTCCTTGGAGAAGGGGCATATTCGCCCGTCATCGTCGCCATTGGGAGCGGGGTTCTTTTTTGTGGCCAAGAAGGATGGTTCGCTGAGACCTTGTATAGATTACCGCCTTCTAAATAAGATCACGGTTAAATTTCAGTACCCCTTGCCGCTGTTATCTGATTTGTTTGCTCGGATTAAGGGGGCTAGTTGGTTCACCAAGATAGATCTTCGTGGTGCGTATAATCATGTGCGTATTAAGCGAGGCGATGAATGGAAAACTGCATTTAATACGCCCGAGGGCCATTTTGAGTACCTAGTAATGCCATTCGGACTTGCCAATGCTCCATCAGTGTTTCAGTCCTTTATGCATGACATCTTCCAAGAGTACCTGGATAAATTCCTGATTGTATACTTGGATGATATTTTGGTCTTCTCGGATGATTGGGAGTCTCATGTGAAGCAGGTCAGAATGGTGTTTCAGGTCCTGCGTGCTAATTCTTTGTTTGTGAAGGGATCAAAGTGTCTCTTTGGTGTTCAGAAGGTTTCATTTTTGGGGTTCATTTTTTCCCCTTCTACTGTCGAGATGGACCCTGTTAAGGTCCAGGCCATCCATGATTGGACTCAGCCGACATCTCTGAAAAGTCTGCAAAAGTTCCTGGGCTTTGCTAATTTTTATCGTCGCTTCATCTGCAATTTTTCTAGTATTGCTAAACCATTAACCGATTTGACCAAGAAGGGTGCTGATGTGGTCAATTGGTCTTCTGCAGCTGTGGAAGCTTTTCAAGAGTTGAAGCGTCGTTTTTCTTCTGCCCCTGTGTTGTGTCAACCAGATGTTTCGCTTCCATTCCAGGTCGAGGTTGATGCTTCTGAGATTGGAGCGGGGGCTGTTTTGTCGCAGAGAAGTTCTGATTGCTCGGTTATGAAACCATGCGCCTTCTTTTCCAGGAAGTTTTCGCCTGCTGAGCGAAATTATGATGTTGGCAATCGAGAGTTGCTGGCCATGAAGTGGGCATTCGAGGAGTGGCGTCATTGGCTTGAAGGAGCTAAGCATCGCGTGGTGGTCTTGACTGATCATAAGAACTTGACTTATCTCGAGTCTGCCAAGCGGTTGAATCCTAGACAGGCTCGTTGGTCGCTGTTTTTTGCCCGTTTTGACTTTGTGGTTTCGTACCTTCCGGGCTCTAAAAATGTGAAGGCGGATGCCCTGTCTAGGAGTTTTGTGCCCGACTCTCCGGGTTTATCTGAGCCGGCGGGTATTCTCAAAGAGGGAGTAATTGTGTCTGCCATCTCCCCTGATTTGCGGCGGGTGCTGCAAAAATTTCAGGCTAATAAACCTGATCGTTGCCCAGCGGAGAAACTGTTTGTCCCTGATAGGTGGACGAATAAAGTTATCTCTGAGGTTCATTGTTCGGTGTTGGCTTGTCATCCTGGAATCTTTGGTACCAGAGAGTTAGTGACTAGATCCTTTTGGTGGCCATCTCTGTCGCGGGATGTGCGTTCTTTTGTGCAGTCCTGTGGGATTTGTGCTCGGGCTAAGCCCTGCTGTTCTCGTGCCAGTGGGTTGCTTTTGCCCTTGCCGGTCCCGAAGAGGCCTTGGACACATATCTCTAAGGATTTTATTTCAGATCTTCCCGTCTCTCAAAAAATGTCAGTCATTTGGGTTGTTTGTGATCGCTTCTCTAAGATGGTCCATTTGGTACCCTTGTCTAAATTACCTTCCTCCTCTGATTTGGTGCCATTGTTCTTCCAGCATGTGGTTCGTTTACATGGCATTCCAGAGAATATCGTTTCTGACAGAGGTTCCCAGTTTGTTTCGAGGTTTTGGCGAGCCTTTTGTGCTAGGATGGGCATTGACTTGTCTTTTTCCTCGGCTTTCCGTCCTCAGACTAATGGCCAGACCGAACGAACCAATCAGACCTTGGAAACATATCTGAGATGCTTTGTTTCTGCTGATCAGGATGACTGGGTGTCCTTTTTGCCTTTGGCTGAGTTCGCCCTTAATAATCGGGCCAGATCGGCTACCTTGGTTTCGCCGTTTTTCTGCAACTCTGGGTTCCATCCTCGTTTCTCTTCAGGGCAAGTTGAGTCTTCGGACTGTCCTGGTGTGGATATTGTGGTGGACAGGTTGCAGCAGATTTGGACTCATGTAGTGGACAATTTGACCTTGTCCCAGGAGAAGGCTCAACGTTTCGCTAATCGCAGACGCTGTGTGGGTCCCCGACTTCGTGTTGGGGATTTGGTTTGGTTGTCTTCTCGTCATATTCCTATGAAGGTTTCCTCTCCTAAGTTTAAACCTCGTTTCATTGGTCCGTATAGGATTTCTGAGGTTCTTAATCCTGTGTCTTTTCGTTTGACCCTTCCAGATTCTTTTTCCATCCATAATGTATTCCATAGGTCATTGTTGCGGAGATACGTGGCACCTATGGTTCCATCTGTTGATCCTCCTGCCCCGGTTTTGGTGGAGGGGGAGTTGGAGTATATTGTGGAGAAGATTTTGGATTCTCGTGTTTCAAGACGGAAACTCCAGTATCTGGTTAAGTGGAAGGGTTATAGTAACATAGTAACATAGTTAGTAAGGCCGAAAAAAGACATTTGTCCATCCAGTTCAGCCTATATTCCATCATAATAAATACCCAGATCTAGGTCCTTCTACAGAACCTAATAATTGTATGATACAATATGTTCTGCTCCAGGAAGACATCCAGGCCTCTCTTGAACCCCTCGACTGAGTTCGCCATCACCACCTCCTCAGGCAAGCAATTCCAGATTCTCACTGCCCTAACAGTAAAGAATCCTCTTCTATGTTGGTGGAAAAACCTTCTCTCCTCCAGACGCAAAGAATGCCCCCTTGTGCCCGTCACCTTCCTTGGTATAAACAGATCCTCAGCGAGATATTTGTATTGTCCCCTTATATACTTATACATGGTTATTAGATCGCCCCTCAGTCGTCTTTTTTCTAGACTAAATAATCCTAATTTCGCTAATCTATCTGGGTATTGTAGTTCTCCCATCCCCTTTATTAATTTTGTTGCCCTCCTTTGTACTCTCTCTAGTTCCATTATATCCTTCCTGAGCACCGGTGCCCAAAACTGGACACAGTACTCCATGTGCGGTCTAACTAGGGATTTGTACAGAGGCAGTATAATGCTCTCATCATGTGTATCCAGACCTCTTTTAATGCACCCCATGATCCTGTTTGCCTTGGCAGCTGCTGCCTGGCACTGGCTGCTCCAGGTAAGTTTATCATTAACTAGGATCCCCAAGTCCTTCTCCCTGTCAGATTTACCCAGTGGTTTCCCGTTCAGTGTGTAATGGTGATATTGATTCCCTCTTCCCATGTGTATAACCTTACATTTATCATTGTTAAACCTCATCTGCCACCTTTCAGCCCAAGATTCCAACTTATCCAGATCCATCTGTAGCAGAATACTATCTTCTCTTGTATTAACTGATTTACATAGTTTTGTATCATCTGCAAATATCGATATTTTACTGTGTAAACCTTCTACCAGATCATTAATGAATATGTTGAAGAGAACAGGTCCCAATACTGACCCCTGCGGTACCCCACTGGTCACAGCGACCCAGTTAGAGACTATACCATTTATAACCACCCTCTGCTTTCTATCACTAAGCCAGTTACTAACCCATTTACACACATTTTCCCCCAGACCAAGCATTCTCATTTTGTGTACCAACCTCTTGTGCGGCACGGTATCAAACGCTTTGGAAAAATCGAGATATACCACGTCCAATGACTCACCGTGGTCCAGTCTATAGCTTACCTCTTCATAAAAACTCATTAGATTGGTTTGACAGGAGCGATTTCTCATAAACCCATGCTGATATGGAGTTAAACAGTTATTCTCATTGAGATAATCCAGAATAACATCCCTCAGAAACCCTTCAAATATTTTACCAACAATAGAGGTTAGACTTACTGGCCTATAATTTCCAGGTTCACTTTTAGAGCCCTTTTTGAATATTGGCACCACATTTGCTATGCGCCAGTCCTGCGGAACAGACCCTGTCGCTATAGAGTCACTAAAAATAAGAAATAATGGTTTATCTATTACATTACTTAGTTCTCTTAGTACTCGTGGGTGTATGCCATCCGGACCCGGAGATTTATCTATTTTAATCTTATTTAGCCGGTTTCGCACCTCTTCTTGGGTTAGATTGGTGACCCTTAATATAGGGTTTTCATTGTTTCTTGGGATTTCACCTAGCATTTCATTTTCCACCGTGAATACTGTGGAGAAGAAGGTGTTTAATATGTTAGCTTTTTCCTCGTCATCTACAACCATTCTTTCCTCACTATTTTTTAAGGGGCCTACATTTTCAGTTTTTATTCTTTTACTATTGATATAGTTGAAGAACAGTTTGGGATTAGTTTTACTCTCCTTAGCAATGTGCTTCTCTGTTTCCTTTTTGGCAGCTTTAATTAGTATTTTAGATAAAGTATTTTTCTCCCTATAGTTTTTTAGAGCTTCAATGGTGCCATCCTGCTTTAGTAGTGCAAATGCTTTCTTTTTACTGTTAATTGCCTGTCTTACTTCTTTGTTTAGCCACATTGGGTTTTTCCTATTTCTAGTCCTTTTATTCCCACAAGGTATAAACCGCTTACACTGCCTATTTAGGATGTTCTTAAACATTTCCCATTTATTATCTGTATTCTCATTTCTGAGGATATTGTCCCAGTCTACCAGATTAAGGGCATCTCTAAGCTGTTCAAACTTTGCCTTCCTAAAGTTCAATGTTTTTGTGACTCCCTGACAAGTCCCCCTAGTGAAAGACAGGTGAAACTGCACAATATTGTGGTCGCTATTTCCTAAATGCCCAACCACCTGCAGATTTGTTATTCTGTCAGGTCTATTAGATAGTATTAGGTCTAAAAGTGCTGCTCCTCTGGTTGGATTCTGCACCAATTGTGAAAGATAATTTTTCTTGGTTATTAGCAGAAACCTGTTGCCTTTATGGGTTTCACAGGTTTCTGTTTCCCAGTTAATATCCGGGTAGTTAAAGTCCCCCATAACCAGGACCTCATTATGGGTTGCAGCTTCATCTATCTGCTTTAGAAGTAGACTTTCCATGCTTTCTGTTATATTTGGGGGTTTGTAACAGACCCCAATGAGAATTTTGTTACCATTTTTCCCTCCATGAATTTCAACCCATATGGACTCGACATCCTCATTCCCTTCGCTAATATCCTCCCTTAAAGTGGATTTTAGACAAGACTTTACATAGAGACAAACCCCTCCTCCTCTCCGATTTTTACGATCCTTTCTAAACAGACTGTAACCCTGTAAGTTAACTGCCCAGTCATAGCTTTCATCTAACCATGTCTCGGTTATTCCCACTATGTCAAAGTTACCTGTAGATATTTCTGCTTCTAGTTCTTCCATCTTGTTTGTCAGGCTTCTGGCGTTTGCGAGCATGCAGTTTAGAGGATTTTGTTTTGTTCCAATCTCCTCACTGTGGATTGTTTTAGAAATGTTCTTACCTCCCTTCTGAGTATGTTTTCCTGGGTCGTCTTTGTTCGAGTCTAATGTTTTTCTTCCCGTCCCCTCTTCTTCTAGTTTAACGCCCTCCTGATGAGTGTAGCGAGTCTTCTGGCGAATGTGTGTTTCCCAGGTTTGTTGAGGTGTAGTCCGTCTCTGGCGAGGAGTCCATCATACCAGTAATTCACACCGTGGTCCAGGAATCCAAATCCTTGTTGTCTGCACCATCGTCTTAGCCAGTTGTTTGCATCAAGGATCCTGTTCCATCTCCTGGTGCCATGCCCGTCTACTGGAAGGATAGAAGAAAAAACTACCTGTGCATCCAGTTCCTTTACTTTCTTCCCCAACTCTTCAAAGTCCTTGCAGATTGTCGGTAGGTCCTTCCTTGCCGTGTCATTGGTGCCAACATGTATCAGAAGAAATGGGTGGACGTCCTTGGAGCTGAAGAGCTTTGGTATCCTATCGGTCACATCTTTGATCATCGCACCTGGAAGGCAGCATACTTCTCTTGCAGTTATGTCCGGTCTGCAGATGGCTGCTTCGGTGCCTCTCAGTAGTGAGTCTCCCACCACCACCACTCTTCGTTGCTTCTTGGCTGTACTTTTTGCTGTCACTTGTTGCTGTGTGCCCTTTTCTTTTTTGCTTGCTGGTATTGCTTCATTCTTAGGTGTGCCATCTTCATCCTCTACAAAGATTTGATATCGGTTCTTCAGTTGTGTGGTTGGTGATTTCTCCATGGTCTTCTTGCTTCTTTTGGTCACATGCTTCCACTCATCTGCTTTTGGAGGTTCTCTGACACTTTTTGCACCTTCTGTGACCAGTAGAGATGCTTCTGTTCTGTCTAGAAAGTCTTCATTCTCTTTGATGAGTTTCAAAGTTGCTATTCTTTCTTCCAGACCCCGCACCTTTTCTTCTAAAAGGGCCACTAGTCTACACTTCTGACAGGTGAAATTGGATTCTTCTTCTGGTCGATCTGTGAACATGTAGCACATGCTGCAGCTCACCATGTAGGTTGTCACATCTGCCATGTTGCTCCTAGATCCTGCTGACTTGCTGTGTGTTTTCCTTCTTGTGTAATCTACTCAGCCAAGCTCTCTTGCAATAATGTCCTACAGGCAAAAATTGGTGATGCTTTCGAAGCAGCTGGTCCCGGCTGTACCCAACGATCTTCTAGCTTAGGGAGACTTCGCTTCTCCCAGAAGGCACCTGGAATATGCAAATTAGCCTCCTGAAGCTTGAATCCCTGGTTTGGTGATGCTTTCGAAGCAGCTGGTCCCGGCTGTACCCAACGATCTTCTAGCTTAGGGAGACTTCGCTTCTCCCAGAAGGCACCTGGAATATGCAAATTAGCCTCCTGAAGCTTGAATCCCTGGTTTGGTGATGCTTTCGAAGCAGCTGGTCCCGGCTGTACCCAACGATCTTCTAGCTTAGGGAGACTTCGCTTCTCCCAGAAGGCACCTGGAATATGCAAATTAGCCTCCTGAAGCTTGAATCCCTGGTTTGGTGATGCTTTCGAAGCAGCTGGTCCCGGCTGTACCCAACGATCTTCTAGCTTAGGGAGACTTCGCTTCTCCCAGAAGGCACCTGGAATATGCAAATTAGCCTCCTGAAGCTTGAATCCCTGGTTTTGAAGCTTGAATCCCTGGTTTTCCTTGAATCCCTGGTTTTCCCTGGTTATGCTCAGGAAGATAATTCCTGGGTCTTTGCCTCTGATGTCCATGCTCCCGATCTTGTTCGTGCCTTTCATATGGCTCATCCTGGTCGTCCTGGGGGCTCTGGTGAGGGTTCGGTGACCCCTCCTCAAGGGGGGGGGTACTGTTGTGAGTTCTGTGGCAGAGCTCCCTCCTGTGGTCACAAGTGGTACTTCGGCTGATTCTCTCTATGAGCTTCCGTTGGTGGAGGAGAGTGGTACTGCGGCTTCTGAGTTTCCTTCCTCAGGTGATGTGGTGAAGTCGTTAGGTGCTTCTCTATTTAACTCCACCTAGTGCTTTGATCCTGGCCTCCAGTCAATGTTCTAGTATTGGACTTGCTTCCTCCTGGATCGTTCCTGTGGCCTGCTGCTCAGCATAGCTAAGTTTCGCTTGTGTTATTTTTGTTTGCTGTTTTTTCTGTCCAGCTTGCTTATTTGGTTTTTCTTGCTTGCTGGAAGCTCTGGGACGCAGAGGGTGTACCTCCGTGCCGTTAGTCGGTACGGAGGGTCTTTTTGCCCCCTTTGCGTGGTTGTTTGTAGGGTTTTGTGTTGACCGCAAAGTTACCTTTCCTATCCTCGCTCTGTTCAGAAAGTCGGGCCTCACTTTGCTAAATCTATTTCATCTCTACGTTTGTCTTTTCATCTTAACTCACAGTCATTATATGTGGGGGGCTGCCTTTTCCTTTGGGGTATTTCTCTGAGGCAAGGTAGGCTTATTTTCTATCTTCAGGCTAGCTAGTTTCTCAGGCTGTGCCGAGTTGCATAGGGAGCGTTAGGCGCAATCCACGGCTGCCTCTAGTGTGGTTGGAGAGGATTAGGGATTGCGGTCAGCAGAGTTCCCACGTCTCAGAGCTCGTTCTATGTTTTTGGGTTATTGTCAGGTCACTGTATGTGCTCTGACTTCTATGTCCATTGTGGTACTGAATTACCTAATCATAACAGAGTATATAATGATTTTTTATTTTTTTTCACATTAGATCTTTTTACTATTGATGCTGCATAGGCAGCATCAATAGTAAAAAGTTGGTCACACAGGGTTAATAGCAGCTTTAACAGAGTGCGTTAAAACGCGGCATAACGCAGTCCAGCCATTTTGCCACTGGACTGTGCCCGTTGCGACTTGGGATTTCCGTGACAGAAAGAAAGACAGACAGAAAGACAGACAGACAGAAGGAGAGACAGAAAGACGGAAGTGACCCTTAGACAACTATATAGTAGATAACATAATATAAACAGTATTTATAAATCACCTTTATCCGGGATGTAATAAAAGGGATATGGGCGCGCATCAGTTCTTGAAACCCCTTACAGGGACATCATATTGTTTGTGGGGAACTGTGTGATCTCTTAATATGTGTGGGGAGCTGTGGGGTCTCATACTGTGTGTGGAAGACACATCATACTATGTTTGGGGAGCTGTGGGTGCATCATACTATTTGGGGTGAATGTACTTTGGGGACATCATACTGTAAGGGGACAGTGTGGGGGCATCATACTGTGTGTGGTAGTTGAAACTATGTGGGCATCATACTGTATGGGGGGCATCATACTGTGTGTGGTAGTTGGAACTATGTGAGCATCATACTGTATGGGGGGCATCATACTGTGTGTGGTAGTTGAAACTATGTGAGCATCATACTGTATGGGGGGCATCATACTGTGTGTGGTAGTTGAAACTATGTGAGCATCATACTGTATGGGGGGCATCATACTGTGTGTGGTAGTTGGAACTATGTGGGCATCATACTGTATGGGGGGCATCATACTGTGTGTGGTAGTTGAAACTATGTGAGCATCATACTGTATGGGGGGCATCATACTGTGTGTGGTAGTTGGAACTACGTGAGCATCATACTGAAGGGGGGCACCGTGGGGGGATCATACTGTGTGTGGTAGTTGGAACTATGTGGGCATCATACTGTATAGGGGGCAGTGTGGGGGCATCATACTGTGTGTGGTAGTTGGAACTATGTGGGCATCAAACTGTATGAGGGGCACGGTGGGACCATCTTAAACTGTGTAGGGGCTGTGGGCGCATCATACTGTGTGTGTTGAACTGTGTGGGTGGCTGTGGGGGTATCATACTGCATTGTTTTAGTGCTTTTTCAGGCGAGTTCCAGACAGAATCCATCTGAAAAGACATTGTGCGCACATTATATACTAAAACTACCAATAAAAAAAGAACTGTTTTGGTTGATCATAGCAAAAAACAGTATTTTCAGAAATGTTTTTTTGTAAATGAGACACCCCCTTTTAATGAAATTAAATGTCTTCAGCCTCAACCGTCTAGACAGTGTGTAATAAAGTGCAAGGTCTGAAACTCGAATCTGCCGTGACCGCAATAAATCTATTCACTTTTACATTCTCGCTCAGTTCACAAAATAAACTCCGGTGTTTCTTCCTTCATTTCATATTTCATTATCCGGCAAAGAAACAAAGCAGAGCTGCCAGTCTAAACTAATGACTGATACACTGGATCACACACAATCAATTTTAGCTTTGTTCATTTATCTTTTAGCTACATTTCCCAGAAATGAAGAAAGCGAATTAATCAAATGGAGCTTCAGTCTCCTGATTGTTTAGAAACAAAGTGTCAATGTTCACATGACAAATATATCATTAGTCCTCAGAATCCGCGTACACTCATCTGGACACTCGTCCATCACATCAGCTTCCTCCATCAAAGCAGCTTGTAATCCAGCCTGAAGAAGATTTTATAATATGCAATGATATATGAAATATTTATGTAGAAAGCAAAGTAAATGGCAAAATACGGCATCCTATCTCAGCCAAGAGCAATACCTTGTACTTAAGTTGTGGCCAAAAGTATTGACACCCCTGCAATTCTGTCAGATAATACTCAGTTTCTTCCTGAAAATGATTGCAATCACAAATTCTTTGGTAGTATTATCTTCATTTAATTTGTCTTAAATGAAAAAACACAAAAGAGAATGAAGCAAAAAGCAAAACATTGATCATTTCACACAAAACTCCAAAAATGGGCCAGACAAAAGTATTGGCACCCTCAGCCTTATACTTGGTTGCACAACCTTTAGCCAAAATAACTGCGACCAACCACTTCCGGTAACCATCAATGAGTTTCTTACAATGCTCTGCTGGAATTTTAGACCATTCTTCTTTGGCAAACTGCTCCAGGTCCCTGATATTTAAAGGGTGCCTTCTCCAAACTGCCATTTTTAGATCTCTCCACAGGTGTTCTATTGGATTCAGGTCTGGACTCATTGCTGGCCACCTTAGAAGTCTCCAGTGCTTTCTCTCAAACCATTTTCTAGTGCTTTTTGAAGTGTGTTTTGGGTCATTGTCCTGCTGGAAGACCCAGCTTTCTCACACTGGGCCCTACATTATGCTGCAAAATTTGTTGGTAGTATTCAGACTTCATAATGCCATGCATACGGTCAAGCAGTCCAGTGCCAGAGGCAGCAAAGCAACCCCAAAACATCAGGGAACCTCCGCCATGTTTGACTGTAGGGACCGTGTTCTTTTCTTTGAATGCCTCTTTTTTTCTCCTGTAAGCTCTGTGTTGATGCCTTTGCCCAAAAAGCTCTACTTTTGTCTCATCTAACCAGAGAACATTCTTCCAAAACATTTTAGGCTTTTTCAGATAAGTTTTGGCAAACTCCAGCCTGGCTTTTTTAAGTCTCGGGGAACAAAGTGGGGTCTTCCTGGGTCTCCTACTATACAGTCCATTTCAATCAGATGCCGACGGATAGTACGGGTTGACACTGTTGTACCCTCGGACTGCAGGGCAGCTTGAACTTGTTTGGATGTTAGTCGAGGTTCCTTATCCAACATCCGCACAATCTTGCGTTGAAATCTCTTGTCAATTTTTTAGCGACAGTGCCATGGGCTTTAAACTTCTTAATGACACTGCGCACGGTAGACACAGGAGCATTCACAGAGGCACATCTGTAAGATGCGCCTATTCTGGCACTTAGCCTCTCTCTTCCCACTCCTGAGTAGCGGTGGGATATGGGGTAGTAAGGGGTTAATGTCACCTTGCTATGTGCCTTTTCTGGGGTGGCTGAGGGCAGATGTTTTTAGCCAGGGGGAGCCAATAACCATTGTCCCTCTCTGGGCTATTAATACATCCCCTCAGTCACTGGCTTTACCACTCTGGCGGAGAAAATTGCGTGGGAGCCCACGCCAGATTTTTCCGCGATTTAACCCTTTATTTTAACAGCTAGAGTCCCCAAATTTTGCACACATACACTTCTAACATTAGTATTGAGGAATATGTAATAAAATAAGGGATATGAAATCGTTTACTGTATGTAAACCATGTCTCATATCCTGTCGGGTTTGGGAAGGAGATAGCAAAAGCCGGCAATTGAATTACCGGCTTTTCTGCTATCTAGCGCTGTATGAAATATAAATATGTATATATATATATATGTCTCACTGACATATATATATCCCTATACAATGTGTAGACATAAATTTTATCTATTCTATTCTGTTCTGTCAGTGTGATTTTACTGTACACCGCACTGAATTGCCGGCTTTTCTATAGAACACCGCTGCGTATTTCTCGCAAGTCACACTGATGGTCCGTGTGTAATCCGATTTTTTCTTACCCCCATAGACTTTCATTGGCGATTCTCGGCCGAGATACGCTGACAATCGCAGCATGCTGCGGTTTCACTCGGATACTGAATACAGCCGAGAAAAAAACAGATAATAGGAGCTGCCCCATTGATTAACATTGAGCCGAGTGCAATGCGATTTTTTATTGCATTGCACTCGGCCGTATTACGGTCTAGTGTAACTCATAGAAATGCACACCACTTTTCAGATGCGCTGGATTCATCAAGATGTATGACTCCAACAAGCCCCCTCATCAAGACCAACATTGGTAATGCCAGTCTGGATTGTTACACATCTGTCCCGGGTCTGGACTTTGGTCCCTTCATCTCGATCCACTGCCATCTGTTGTGCTTCACATCAGGCTTTGCAGGTTGCACCGACAACCGGGTTTTATGTACCCACCCGGATCGGGACTTAGCGGGTCCACTTCACAAATTCAGCCTCACATGGATGAATCGTTGACTTAGTGTTCTAATTGCTGCTGAAACTGAAGCTTAATCAAATATGCTACTAAGGCTGCTTGGTGCACCCTTGGTGTGACCAAGACGTTCAGTGCCCTTTTTCAAGCACTGGTTTTGCATGCTCCTGCTTCCCCCCAGTGGTGATTCTGCCAGGAGTGAGGACAATCTGCAGAGAAAGTTCAGGCAAGCAAGGGCTGTCAATCACTAGTAAGAGAGGCAGGAACATGCAAAATCAGTAGGCAGAACTGTGTACTGAGTGTCTTGGTCAAACCAAGGGTGTGTAGGATGCTAGCAGGTGCGTAGGATGCAGTGACAGACAAGAGGCAGAGCAAGGGTTAACAGGTTCTTTATATATTGGAACAGTAATGGTACAAGCAGGGGGGTAAAGGATGTTATTGGGGGATGGGGAAAGTCAAATGCAATAGGATACAGCAGGTAAACTTATCAGTCTCTGTGCGCTGGAGGAAGGGGGCTGGAAGATCCCTCGGCGGCGCCGCAGACGGCATGAGATGTCTCCATGAAATATGTGGAAACAGTGTTTCCAACCTATAAGGTCAGTGTATTTTTACAATACCTTTTGTGCAGAAATGAAATGTGCCTTGGGCTTCTAGAAGTCTTTTCTTCCTTTTCTATTCATGATTGTGACCCAGATAGGAAAGTTCCATTTTTGCTTGATTGCATGTGGTATTGAATAGTAATGATACATTAACAACCACGGCTGGCTGCTACATCAAGTAGAAGTTTCCGTCCCTACAGTTGGAAAAAGCAGCTTTAAAAATAAAAATGTATAGCAAGTTATATAACCGCTTCTGCAGTAAAGTGACTTTAGGTTTAGGTCGTCCTTGGATCCTTCTCTGCGCAATTATCGGATTTATTTCATCATGTTCATTACCGTACTCATTTTATATTATGATTTATGCTTTATAAATTATGTCTAAATTAGTTAAATAATTAATTAATAAATTAAAGCTGAAAGTGCCATATGCTGATGTAATTTAGAACATTTTTTTTGCAACGAACGCATCATAAACTAAATGTATGAAAGCTCTTTAAATTTTAAAGGATATGGACCCCCCTTTTTCTTGTGCTTTGGTTTTACTTAAATGCAAGTACTTTGGCTGCAAATCATTTTTCTTGCAATTTCTTTTCATCAATCAAACTTTTGATTAAAGAATGGTGGATCGATCAGCAGGTACCGTAAAAAAGCAGCTTTTAATTCCCACCTCCCGCACCAAAAAATGGAAAGATTATTTAATAAAATTATTTATTATTATAGCGTCATTTATTCCATGGCGTTTTACATGTGAGGAGGGGTATACATAATAAAGAACAAGTACAATAATCTTGAACAATACAAGTCACAACTGGTACAGGAGGAGAGAGGCCCCTGCCGAGAGCTCACAATCTACAAGGGATGGGTGAGGATACAGTAGGCGAGGGTAGAGCTGGTCTTTTTGAAAGCCTGATAAATATTGGGCGTTCAAGACATTTGTTTTCCTCCACATATTGGGTATCTGCATACTCAGGAGAAATTGCACAACCAATTTTATGGAGCAATTTCTCTTGTTACCCTTATGAAAATGCAAAAGTTTATCTGGGAAAAATGTGATTTTATTTATTTTCACGGCTTATCGTTATAAACTTCTGTGAAGCACCTGGGGGTTCTAGGTGCTTAGTACACATCTAGATAAGTTCCCTAAGAGGTCTAATTTCCAAAAGGGTATCACTTGTGGGGGGTTTCCACTATTTAGGCATATCAGTGGCTCTCCAAACGCGACATGCATCCGCGAATTATCCCAGTAAATTTTACATTCAAAAAGTGAAATGGCGCTCCTTCACTTCCGAGCCCTGCCATGTGCCCAAACAGTAGATTTCCCCCACATAAGGGGTATCGACGTACTCAGGAGAAATTGCACAACAAAATGTATGGTCCATTTTCTCCTGTTACCCTTGCGAAAGTCAAAAAAATTAGGAAACTTTTTGTGAAAGAAAAGTACCGTAAATGTTTATTTTTTTCTTCCACATTCCAAAAAGTCCTGTGAAGCACCTGATGGGTTAATAAACGTCTTGAATGTGGTTTTGCGCACCTTGAGGGGTGCAGTTTTTAGAATGGTGTCATAGTTGGGTATTTTCAGTCATACAGGCACCTCAAATTTACTTCAAATGTCAGGTGGTCCATAAAAAAAATGGTTTTGCAAATTTTTGTTGTAAAAATAAGAAATTTAAATAAGAAAACTTTTAACCCTTATAACTTCCTAACAATTAAAAATTATGTTTCTGAAATTCTGCTGATGTAAAGTGGACATGTGGGAAATGTTATTTATTAACTATTTTGCGCGATATGATATGATGCGATATGATTTAAGGGCATAAAAATTAAAAGTTTGAAAATTGCAAAGTTTTCATAATTTTAGCCAAATTTCTGTTTTTCTAACAAATAAAAGCAAGTTATGACCACATAAAGTGACAGTGATCAGAATTGTAAAAATTGGCCGTGTCAGTAAGGTGAAAACAGGCTTCGGGGTGAAGGGTTTAAAGTGAAGCGATCACCTCATTTGATCTATCTAAGGCTTCTTTCACACTTCCGTCGGCAGGGGCCATCAGAATGCGTCAATGCGACGTATCGAAGGATGTCTTAAAGGGAACCTGTCACCCCGTTTTTTCAGTATGAGATAAAAATACAGTTAAATAGGGCCTGAGCTGTCCGTTACTATAGTGTATTTTGTGTACCCTGATTCCCCACCTATGCTGCCAAAATACCTTACCAAAGTCGCCGTTTTCGCCTGTCAATCAGGCTGGTCTGGTCAGATGGGCGTGGTGACATCGCTGTTTCTTCCCCCAGATCTTGCATATCTTTCCATTGGTGGCGTAGTGGTTTGCGCATGCCCAACAGGCAAATCCACTGCGCAGCTGGAGGAAAAGAGCGCGATCTGCGCTATTCAGCCGTTTATCGGTGGGCGCGGCCATCTTTGTGAGGCCGCGCGTGCGCAGATGGTACTACCTGGCTTCCCGGGGCTTCAGGAAAATGGCCACGGGATGCCGTGCATGCGCAGATGGAGATCGCGGCGGCCATTTTCCTGAAGCCAAGATGCGAACTCGGCTTCAGGAAAATGTCCGCCGCGATCTCCATCTGCGCACACGCGGCATCCCGCGGCCATTATCCTGAAGCCCCCGGAAGCGACTTTGGTAAGGTATTTCGAAGCATAGGTGGGGAATCAGAGTACACAAAATACACTATTGTAACGCACACCTCAGGCCCTATTTAACAGTATTTTTATCTCATACTGAAAAAACGGGGTGACAGGTTCCCTTTAAAAACACTGCACAACGGATGCAATGCATCCTGTGTCCTGACGGATGCGTTGAAGTTGGCGCTGCCTGAATTTCAATGTATAAAATTCGAGAGAGAGAGAATATAAAATAAATATATATCTCCTTGCAGGCATGCTCAGAAGAGAAAAAACGGGATACGTCACTGGATTCCTGTTTTTGACGATCAGCGACTGATCCTGCGCCCATTGGCTTCCATTATAGCTACCGACAGGCAGCGCAGGACCCGTCGCTGAGCGATTTTCCGACGTGCAGAAAGAATGTTCCTCTGAACGTTTTCTCCACCCAACGGACAGTTATTTTCCGACGGATCCAGTGCACAACGGATAAAACTGATGGCCATCCGTCACAATCCGTTGCTAATACAAGTCTATGGGAAAAAACAGGATCCTGCAGAAAAATTTGCAGGATCCTGTTTTTTCAAAATTCGATGGATTATGACGGGAGATAAAAGATGGAAGTGTGAAAGAGGCCTAAACTGTTAATATGGGCATACAGGTTATAGACTGCAGATGAGAGTGATACCTGTATGCCTCTTATCAGATATCTTGTTACTGAGAAATCATGGTAGCACAGTGGCTCAGTGGTTAGCACTGTCTCTATCAGATATTTTGTTGCTGAGAAATCATGGTAGCACGGTGGCTCAGTGGTTAGCACTGCAGCCTTGAAGCACTGGAGTCCTAAGTTCAAATCCCACCAAGGACAACATCTGCAAGGAGTTTGCATGTTCTCCCATTGATTGCATGTGTTTCATCCGGGAACTCCGGTTTCCTCCCACATTCCAGAGACATACTGATGGGGCTCACAATCTAAATTCCCTATCAGGGACAGCAATAATAATTAGTGATGAGCGAGTATACTCGTTGCTCGGATTTTTCCAAGCACGCTCGGGTGGTCTCTGAGTATTTGTTAGTGTTAGGAGATTAAGTTTTCATCGCCTTAGTTGAACGATTTACAGCTTCTAGTCAGCTTGATTACATGTGGAGATTCCCTAGCAACCAGGCAACCCCCCACATGTATCAGGCAGGCTAATAGCTGTAAATAATTCAACTCCGAACACTAACAAATACTCGGAGATCACCAGAGCAACGAGAATACCCGCTCATCTTTAATGATAATGTGTGCAAACTGTAAAGCACTGTGGAATATTTTGGTGCTATATAAAATTAAATATTATTATGATCTTTTATCACTTCACATAAATGACTTCTTCTAGCCTATGGGGAGGACGCTGCCTGGAAGATAACTTCAGAGCTTGTTTTACATGAAGGAAGAGATACCAGTGTGAGACAAGTAACTAACCCAAAACAGGAGAAATTACCTTTACCCTCTTGCAAACACATTTTTCCAGCTCTCTGAGCCTTGCTGTATTGTAACAATATCACAACCCTGTCTTCCTGTAAGGTGGAAGCTGAAGCTGGGAAGAACCTGCAGATGCATCCGGTATAATCATACAGAGTTGTGCTGGGAGATCAGGAAAGCAGGAGGTGGCCATTATCACATTGGTAACTCCCTCTTACATTTAAAAGTAGCTCTGGAGGCAGATTTATCTTCCAGGCAGCGTCCACCCCAGAGCCTGCAAAAAAAAATATTTATTGGGCGAATTTTACATCTGTGACTCTCAACTAAAGAGAAAAAGGGGTTCGGAGTTACTAATTCATAACAGCCACCAACATCCAATTTTACTATTACAATCAACAAGGTGGTTTCAATATCTGAGTGAGTCTCTCGCTATAAGAATCTATGGGAGTTATGGAAAGTAGCACTTGGCTCCTAATTAAAGGGGGTTTCCGGTTTTAAAAAAAATTGCAATGGTGAGCCATGCCGATAAAAGAAAAAAGTGCAATCACCTCAGGAATCTGCTCCACCACTCCTGCTGCTGATGGATCTGAATCCGTAAAATCTCGACCACCAGTCTCTGGAACCTGCAGCCAATCAATATCTGCAGTGGTCAGGTGACAGATGGCCGTCACGTCATCACATGTGGACTGGCCAAGGCCTTCAGAGCCACAGTGCTGGAGCCGAGAGTGGATTCCCAGGGTGAGTATAGCTTCTTTCCTTCTTTTATCCCCATGGTCCACAACTTAAAAATATGAAGGAAAGACCCTTAAACTTGATGGACTTCAATGGAAAGAGCCAGGGAACCAGTGATGTATCCCGAACCTGCAGGGCATTCATGGCATATCCTTTAATCAATATTCCCCAATGCAGTGTGAATAGTCCTAGATGATCCATGCTCCCCACAATGCTAATAATGGCAAACATAGAGATTACTTTAATTAAGTTAACATTACCTTTTGAAGCGTTGTCACAGCTCATGGTTGAGTATTATTCTCTTTTCCTCGGGTGTTTCATGCAGACTGGCATACTGTCAAACAGCATAGATTATGCCGAGCTAAAAGGAACAAAGACGGGGGAGAAGAAAGTCAAATCCTATTATCTGTTAGAACATGCGCAAAGTGTTGACTTATGACAGGTTTGTTTTTTTAATATTATTTATTTATTTAGATTGGATCATAGGGACATATCTGAGCCTAATTGTCTATAATCAGATCTTAACTGTGACGTAACTAGGGTCTGATGGACCAAGGACAAGTTTTGGGCCCGTCACCGAAAAACCTCCAAATTATCACCCCTAGTTCTCTGTATCTTCCACCAGCTCCCGTAGACATCAGAATCCCGTTTGTCTTTTTTATTCACTAAACCTGTATAAATGTCAGTATAGTATAGTGTAGATGTATTAATATACTCACCGATCACCATTTTCTAGGGTTAAACGTTCATCCGGTCCTTTTCTGGGTCACGTGATGGCTCTTCCGACTCTCCAGGTCCCATTGTGCTCTGTGTGTGAGTCAGAAGTGAGTTTTACCCTGTAAGTTTATGGAACGTCAGAACGAGACTCCATCGACTTACATTGTAAAAGCAACTTATGGCGTACACACAAAGCGCAATGTGAGCTAGCGAGTCCGAAGACCCGAACCGTGACCCAGAAGAGGCCCAGAGCAGCGTTGGATACCGGAGAGGATGGTGATCGGTGAATATAATATCACACTTATACTACACAACATATACATTCACACAGGAGTAGGGAATAACGAAAATATTGGGAGTACTTCTTTAAGAGCACGGAAACTGGAGCTGCTCAGCTCACATGTACCCTGACACAGTGGTAAAGTCCAGGGAGCAGCTCCTCCATATGAGCCTGGCTCAGCTGAGACGAGGACCCACCCGACCCCTCTTCAAAAGCTTCTTCATCACACGGGTCTGCAATGGACTCCATCGCTGTCCACACAAGACTTACGACAGTGTTTTTGCTTCTTTGTAGGTGGGCCCTTCAGCTCCCACCCATGCTCAATCCTGGTTGCGCTTCTTGAGATCTTAAGCAGATCACTGTTGTCTTTGCTTTTGCCGAGTCTTGGCCCATTTAGAAAAGCTGATAATTGGTGAACCAGTATTCATGACACAAGCTCTAGATAGGCCGGCCTTTACCCTACAAATGTGCAAAATGCTTGTTAGTTGGGTGCAATGTTTTTTATCAAGGTGAAAGATTTTCCAGCTGCTTTTCAGATTAAAAAGATCACAGTCCTGATACCTCCAAGAAACGTATTTTTCCTACGCATTTCAGACTAAATCTAAGTCTCTAATAGTAATCATGGACTTATATTATATTATGTTCCTTGGATGTGCCAGGATTCAGATTTTTATCATTTTTGGCATAAAAGTTTTGAATATTTTTAATTTGA
Source organism: Ranitomeya imitator (assembly GCF_032444005.1). NCBI lineage: Eukaryota > Metazoa > Chordata > Amphibia > Anura > Dendrobatidae > Ranitomeya > Ranitomeya imitator. The sequence continues at coordinate 45,173,785 of NC_091287.1, read as the reverse complement.
AAATCGGCTGGAAAATCCCTCACTTTGATTGCAGCTTTTTCATATGAGGCAGGAGTTTCAATGGTGAGGAATCCTGAAAGCCTTAATTAGGGTGAACTTGTTTATACCCGTTTTATGCAATGATTTTATGCATGTATAAAAATCAACTTTTTTGGCAACACATTTTTTATGTAAATGTGTGATGTGCTGCTGGAAAGGTGATGCTGATCTCCCATTGTTTGATTGGCTTGTGTAAACACACCAGTAAATTATCACTGATTGTCCTCTATGTAACCAATGACTGGTTGCTGAATGGCCTGTATGTTTGGGCCACAGAGTTGGCTTTGAAGACTTAACACTGTGGCTGCTGAATCCAGTTGAAACTGTGCCTGCTTGTGGTGGCCATTAGCCACGCGATTCTTCTGGTCGATGGATGTATTATTGTCACAGTGGGTGAGAGAGAAGCAAGGTGCACAACAGCACAACAACAGGAGAGTGAGGGAAGGCCCAAACACTAGGGAAGGGGGGAGTGGCGACCCCTAGGCAGATCTAACAACACCCAGTCTACCCTACACATCCCAAAAACAGGTTCTGCACCTGTTGCCAAGCAGGAACCTAATCCCTGCCTGACCCTAGGCTAGGGAGGGGACTGGTGAGAGCTAGTCAGCCCCCACTACATCTAAAGAGAGGGTAAATAAACAAGGTGATACACTTAGCTTGACAAGATATCACTCCAGCAATCCTCCAAGAGTACTCAAAGGATACACTAGCTGACTGCTAGTACTTCCAACCAGACAGAGGGAAATTGAGCTAACACCCATACCCTGCTGCAGAAACTGAATGTATTTAAACCTTCAGAAAAGGTGTGTTAATTAGCAGCAGAAGGTGAAGGTAACTAGAGGGAGAAGAATATCACTCTATAACAGAGATATAAAAATCAAACAGGTGCTTATAGAGCTAAACACAATGACCTTCTACAGCTTGATCCAGGATGTCTGTCTGTCACACCTGACACACCGGTGACCCTATTATATTCAAGATCCTGTATCCATAGACCACCTCATGCAGGCCTCGTTTTGACCACATGCAGCAGCCAGAATGGAAAGACCCAACCTAAACCCGAAGGTGTTTCCAACATGTTGTTCTTCAACTGTTGTGAAACTACAACATTCAGAATGCCGGGACATCTTCAATCTCCCTAGGTTGGAGACCACAGAAATAATGAGTGGCCAGTGAAGCCTTCCTATTATTCCAACCAAAGTAAACAACTGATGTCCTCATAAATAATCATCCAGATAGCAGTCATGAGGAATGTTATAAGCCTGTACAAAGTTCCCACTGCAAATACAATCTGTTCAGGATGAAAAATCATCTAGACCCATGACAGCTAATCAAGGAGAATGATAGAAAAGACTAAGACAAGTAAATGTCTGTTACACCCTGGGGGCACAAAAGTCATTTATCCTGCATGAATAGCGTGGTAACGTGAATAATCAGCGCACGGAGAACAAGCTATTTGCTACAGCTAATGAGTGCAGAGAATTTTTCCTGTGGTTTGGGCCTTTTAGAATTTTATTTAGGCGACCCATCACTGCCCCTGACATTTCCGTTTAATAAATTCCAAATGAAATATCAATTCTGGATCATCGTTTCTTAAAACACTGTGTTGTGATCCTCCTCAGTCACTCTTCTTGGAAATGGGTGTCCAGTACCATCAGTTCTGACAGTGTCAGATAGGTGGTAGCATCCAAAAGACATCATTTACGAAAAGACATCATTCACTAATCTATCCACGTTTTTGGCCACATGCAACAGCTGCAAAATGAAAACATGTTTTTATTGCTGCCCAAAGAAGGAAAGACATTTCTCTTTCAGGTGGCTCTCCGCTCCATATTTTCCAAGGCGTTCTGTAAACAGATTGTAGAATGACAACCATGCAATTGACCATGGAAGATAAATTGCTGGTGGACAGAGCAGATTCTTCTTCTACTTACCTGGTTCCGGCATTTCTGCTAGCCGCATCGGTCATGCGGTCAGGATGTGCCATATTCTATGAACTATGGAGTGTGCATTATACAATATGAAGGACTATGTTGTTCATTATTATACAATATGGAGGACTATGGAGTGTGCATTATGCAATATGGAGGACTATGGAGCGTGCACATTATACAATATGGAGGACTATGGAGTGTGCATTATACAATATGGAGGACTATTGAGTGTGCATTATACAATATGGAGGACTATGGAGTGTGCATTATACAATATGAAGGACTATGGATTGTGCATTATACAATATGGAGGACTATGGTGTTCATTATTATACAATATGGAGGACTATGGAGTGTGCATTATACAATATTCATGACTATGGAGTGTGCATTACACAATATGGAGGACTATAGAGTATGCATTATACAATATTCAGGACTATGGAGTGTGCATTACATAATATGGAGGACTATGGTGTTCATTGTCATTCCTCTGCTCCATGCCTGATTGTCATTTGTCCTCATTTGACCCAGGTCCCTCTGTACCTTGCTCTGTCCTGTGCGTTCGCCATACCTTGCTCTGTCCTGTGCGTTCGCCATACCTTGCTCAGTCCTGTGTGTTGACCATTCCTTGCTCTGTCCTGTGTGTCCGTCATACGCTGCCTGTCCTGAGTTTCCGCCATAACCTGCCTGTATTGTGTTTCCGCCATACCCTGCCTGTCCAGTGTTCCCGCCATATCCAGTTTGTCCTGGGAGTCCGCCATATCCTGCCTATTCTTACTCTCAGCCATTGCCAGTCAGTCCTGTGTCTCCATTACAGCCAGTTCTGCGTCTTTTCCGCTCCTACTTCCTGTCCCCGGGTATCAGCTTCTGCGGCAATAGTCTCCCTTGGGCCTGCCCCTAACACCCCTGTATTGGTGGTGGTCCACCTGGCCAGCTCACCCTTGGGAGGTTCGTTGTCGTGGTTCTGCGGGTTCACTTTAGGAGTTCCAAAAGAGCTGACAGTACAATCAGGCCATGGACCTCGCTGTTACCCCGACTCCTACCCAAAAGGAACTACTGTTTCTCCAAGAGAACCAGTCTAGGATCATGTCCTTCTTAAAATCCATGGAGTATCATCTCTTGTCTCTGCAGGCCTCCGACCCTGGGACTGCTCTGCAGCTGGCAGGTCTCCAACAGGAGCTTGCTCAGCAGCGTGACACCCAAACTCACATCCTTAATTTTATGGCTTCCGTGGATGATCGCCTTCGAGTCCTCCAGTCACCAGCTCCAGTTTCCTCTCAATCCTCGGCCCCTCATCCCCCGCTTTGCCTGGCTAAACCACTTCGTTACAGTGGGGATCCTAAATTATGTAGGGGGTTTCTGAACCAGTGCCAACTCCATTTTGAGTTGCTCCCTATGCAGTACCCTACTGATCGAGCAAAGGTGGCCTTTGTAATTTCCCACTTAGAGAGAGAGGCTTTAGCTTGGGTAAACCCCCTTTGGGAGTGAGGTGATCCTCTTGTCTCTCAATTATCCATCTTTTTAGATACTTTTTGTAAAGTATTCGATGAACCGGGTCGTTTGGCCTCTTCCACCGAGTCTCTTTTTAACCTTCATCAGGGTTCTCTGTCTGTGGGTCAATACGCCATTCAGTTTTGCACACTTTCATCTGAGTTAGGATGGAACAATGAGGCTTTGGTGGGAGCCTTTTGGCTCATCTCGAATTAAGGACGAATTGGCAGGTCGGGATACTCCGACTACCTTGGAAGATCTAATATCCCTGGCAACCCGCATAGACTTATGTTTCCAAGAGCGTACCCGAGAATCCGCTAGGGAAAGGAGAGTTCCTCGTCTTCCTTCGGCTATTCTGTGTCCTTCCCGTCCGTCTCCTGTGACAACTTCTGCTGTTTCTGTCCCAGAGCCCATGCAGGTGGATCATCTCAAACCAGCGGAACAGCGCCGGAAGGAGAGACTGGCTCAAGGTCTCTGTTTCTATTGTGACAGTGCAGCTCATCTTTTGCATTCCTGTCCTTTGAGGCCAGGAAACGCCTCAACCTAGGACAGGTAAGAGAGGTCTCCCTAGGTATCCCTGAACCCTCTCAACCCCTCACTCTTTCACTTCTTTCGCCTCTGGGTAATAAGCATTTTTCTGATTTTGCTTACATAGATTCCGGGGCGGCCGGGAATTTCAGCCAACTCGAGGCAGTTAGGATGTTGCAGATTCCGGTCAGATCCCTGGAGACTCCTCAACAAATTGCGTCTGTCGATGGTCAACCTCTGCGGGAGTCCGTTACCTTGGTTACAGAAGAGTTGGAACTCCAAATTGGAATCCTGCATCAGGAGAAGATCGTCTTCTATGTGCTGCCCTCCTTGTCCCATACTATTTTGCTTGGTCTTCCTTGGTTGAGGACTCACGAGCCTTGTCTTGACTGGCGGTCTGGTGAAATCCTGGGCTGGGGACTCTTCTGTCAGAGTAAATGCCTGCTTCCTGTACAGCCAAGAAAACCACCCTGTCCAAGTTTTGTGCCTGCTAATTTACCTTCCTCATACTTGTCTGTCTTGGATGCCTTCGACAAGAAAGAAGCAGAGATCTTGCCTCCACATCGGCCATACGACTGCCCAATCGATCTTGTACCTGACTCCACTCCACCCTGGGGTCCTATCTATCCAACCGAGACCCAGGCCATGACTGAATATGTCCAGGAGAATTTGGCTAAAGGCTTTATTCGCAAATCTTCCTCTCCTGCAGGTACTGGTTTTTTCTTCGTAAAGAAGAAGGATGGATCCCTCCATCCATGTATTGACTACCGAGGCCTCAACAATCTCACAATCAAAAACAAGTAGCCTCTACCTCTTATTCCAGAGCTGCTTGATCGCCTTAGGGGAGCACGAATTTTCACGAAATTAGATCTTCGCGGAGCTTACAACCTAATTCGTATTTGTTCTGGAGACAAGTGGAAAACCGCCTTTAACACCCGAGACGGCCACTACGAGTATCTTGTAATGCCTTTCAGCCTGTGTAATGTTCCAGCGGTGTTCCAGGAGTTCGTGAATGATGTCTTCCGGCTTAACTTCAATGTTAACTTTTTTACTCAGCACAACTTGTTCACATACAGGCACTTCAAGTATCACAGTTGATTTCTTTCTTTTTGTCCCTTCTCTGTCCTTTCCTTCATTACGCTCAGCCTGTCGGACTGTATCTTCCGGTCCTGCAGAATCTGTTCGCTCTGGAATTCTTGCCGCACATGAGGGAGTCCTACACTGCTTCGCCCCAGTTCTAAGAACTGCTGCCCAGGCAAAGATCTGCCACATCTTGCTTGTGCTGCCCGGCTGAACAATCTTCTTTCTCTATGGGGACAGATTCCTTTAGCTACACCTGCAGCGTTTCCGCACTACTTTCCTCCTTGAGGAATCTTTAGTGTGCTGTTCTATGCTGGGCCATGTTCTTCAACATTGCGGGGCACAGTGACTTCTGGCTGGGCAGCCCTGTGAGCTGCACGGGCACCCAGGCCCCGAGTGACAAAAAACAGGAAACCTAACTATTCTTATCACACTGTGCCCCTCCTACTCTAACTATACACTACAGTGCCCCCCTCTAGTGGCCAACTATGGACACTACGCCCCTATCACTATACTGGGCCCGGGGACAAACTTTCCCTATCAACAGTGTGCAATTTGTGCCAAACACATATATATATATATATATATATATATATATATATATATATATATAAATCAGAGCAATGTACAGACAGTATAGCAATGCTCTTGTACACGGTGGTAATATACTTTATGTGTAGCAGTACCACCATGTACAAACACATTAATAATATACAATATTTGCATTCTTAAAAGGGTTGGAGAGAATAGGGAACACCATCCCCTTCATACCTGTTTTTGAGAATTGACTTTAAGCATTACTGCCCTTAATCATGGTTACATTTCAGGGCCATAATGCTCGAAATGCGTATAACATGTACATATTTTTGAGAATTGATTTCAAGCATTACTTCCCTTAATCATGGTTACATTTCAGGGCCATAACATTCAAAACGCGTATAACACATACCTATTTTAATTTTTTCAATAAAGAAATTTATTTTATTGAGTGCTTGATTTTCAGAAAATTTTTCATGATCCCTTGTTGCTGTTGGCATATTCATTGTTCACTTCAAGGTGGGAAAAAGCTGTCTCATTATGTGAAGAACAAAAAAGGCACAGAACATATTTAGATGAGGATAATATCTGAGCATTTTTACTCTACAAACCTCTGCCTGACCATCTGAACTCGGGCTTCTCATCCATTTTTTGGGATAGACAAACCGGTTAAGTGATCTGTTGCATTGGTTATGCAAACAGAAACAGTGGGTCCTCACCGATTATTATGGGGTCTGTCTGGGTTCCATTTTTTTCTAGAATGGAAGAAAAAGCTCTGAATGCAGGACTATGCGGGCTTCAGTCCTGCTCTGCCATTATTCACACTGAGGTCATTTTTTGTCACATGGTGAGGTTTTAATATTAGCAACGGGCTAGGAACCTCCCGATTTGGGTACACCTTGATGCAGTTTTTACTGATGGTTTTTACACGTTTTGTTTTTTAAAAACATAAACAGTATTTACTAAGTTCCCTATGTTATTTATATGCGCTATTATGTGTTACTTACAGCAGGGTATTTGCCCATTTTATTTCCATCCTAGGTTTTGTCTGTATAATAGCCAGCGCTCTTTATTTTTGTCTTTTACCTGTTTTGCGACTATTTAGTGCAAAAGTTGCATATTGCTCTGAAATGATGCAAAATTTGCACCAAAATATATGTCATACATAAATCACTCCAGGGGAGGGGGAGGGTGGAGTACATTTATAACAAAATTTACAACTTTTTTGAAAAGTCGTAAACGATTCAAGCGAAATTATTTGAAAAATCTAAACTCTTTCCATAGGGCAAACTAAAAAAAAAAACAAAAGAAAAAAAAAGAAAAAAGCAACAAATGACCACATAAAGAAAGTGACTTAACAAAAAAATGTAAATAGGGAGTTGAATAAGGTGCAAACAAACAAAAAAAGTAAAAAAAAAACACCCAGGAGATTTAAAATACCTACATGTACTTCTTTTCCTTTATTTTTTCTTCCCCTTCTCTACTTAGCCTGTTACCAAGGGATACATTTATTCTGTCTGGAAGAGAATTGCTGAAACAGAAACCTTTCCCAAATTAGAAACCAAGACTAGACCTTGTGCTTCAAGGGGTTACAGAATTGTTATTTTCCTTTTTGTTCTTTTTTCACTTTTGAGTCCCTTGTTTCATAGAGAAGGAAAGGCTCTAACAAGGTGAAGAGGCACCAGAGGTTATGATGAAAACAAGAAATGTAATGCGCAGGATTAGAGAGTAGGGGTCTAATCATTGGGATTATCAGCAGATGCCAAGTTTACCCCCTCTTAACAATGGCTCTGAAGATGTGCTACATACAGACAGGAGAGCAGGAATTCCTCATGTCTCGATGTGCTGTGTATGGGAGACATCAGTCATGCTCCATCCACTAGCTCAGAGACAACTGAAAATTAGAGATGGAACCTGCAAAGGGGAAAACTGGAAAAGAACACAAGATATAAATCATATAATGGCCAGAATTAGTATTATTCGTCTTGTACACACAAATAACATCTTATTCTAAAACGTTATCTGAAATTAAAAGCACAAAACATGAAGCCATAAAGTCAATATCATCTGGAAAACATGCATAGTACATCTGGAAAACATACATAGTGGGGGCCCTAGGCAGCTGCCTAGTCTGCCTGCCCCTAACGCCAGCCATGGGAGGATGGCAGGACACATTAAATAATTCATGCAGCCTAATGCCTCAAATCCAGGCTGTTGTGGGTATTTCACTAGGATGCTCCCTAATTAATAATTTCTACACGAGACAATGGTTCGTAATCCATTTATGTAAAAAATACATCAAAGTTTATTTCATCAATATATAACACAGACGAGCAAAACCAATAAACAACATTATAAAAACAGTCAACAAAAAGCAAAAACACAGGTGTTTATAGCAAATGGACCACAAAATGTACTGGGCAAGAGTGGTGAGTCCTAAACATGTAAAGAAAATTATGTAGAGATCATAGTATATCCCTATCCCCATGTGATGACACGAGCTAAGAATTTATGAGGAGACTAATGTCAACATTGTAAACATGTCCTAAGTCTACACTGAAAGTAAAGCTAATAAAGTGCATGTGCATCTGACCTGGGTTCATATATCATATATATCATCACCATGTCTACCATCAATAACAGCTCATGTCAGCAAAAAATTCAAAGCACATGTGCAAGCGCAGAGATGGTATGGTAATAGGGGAAAGATTAACACAGAAAAAGGAAGGAGCCTTACTCATCATGAACCCATGTGGACCCACAATATCAGCAACCCCATCCGTTACACTGATGCCTCTACCCTGTGCCAGTCATTGCACTGGTTACCCATTCTCCCCAAAGTTCAATAGAAACTTATCACTTTCCCCCACAAAGCTCTCCACGGTTCAGCACCACCCTACATCTCCTCCCTCGTCTCAGTCTACCACCCTACCTGTGCCCTCCATTCTGCTAATGACCAAATATTAACATTCTCACTAATCAGAACCTCCCACTCCCGTATCCAAGACTTCTCATGTGCTGCTCCAGTTCTTTGGAATTCGCTACCCAAGACAATTCGATTAATCCCCAATACCCACAGTTTTAAGTGTGCCCTAAAAATGTATTTCTTCAGACTGGCCTACGGCTTCACCACATTTATCTAACTATCTCTGTATTGCACATTCAAAATTTTCTTCAAAACTAGGACCCTTATATCATCTGTCCCCACACCCTTTATGCATTTAATAGCCCTCTGTGTCTGTACTTTTACACATACTGGTTGGTAACTGGCTCATACAGCATTACATGAACACCCGATTTATTACATTGATTGCTGGACCATACAATGAAAGCAATTGTTACCATCCACCTTTCGTTTCTCCCCTATTTTCTCATAGATTGTAAGCTTGCGAGTTGCAGAGCCCTCATTCCTCTTGGTATCTGTTCAGGGCTGCCACTAGGAATTTTGGGTCCCATACTGGCAAAATTTTCTGGGCCCCCTTGAGACTCCACCCAGGCTCCACCCCTCAAACTGCCCACAGCCCAACCGTTCTCTCTTGGAAAAACTCCACTTCTCACCAATCAAACATTAACAGTTCCAATCACCAGATCACACATATAGCCAGCAGCTTTTGTTATAGCCAAAAGATTTTTAAGCCGCCACCACGACAAGGTAGACTCTTTTGGCCGAGTACTACTTTACTCTATCCTATTACGGTAATTATTTGTTAAAATATCCAATTCAATTTTGGTATATTTTTATTTATTTATTTTTCAATTTTTAAAATGACCAATAATATCACATACCTGGGACAAATACCATCGCACCATGACCAGACACCATTTAACCACCACATAGTGACCTATAATACCATATACAAGGAACAAATACTGCCACACCATGTCCAGACCACATATTACCACCACAGTGCGACAGTGACCGAAAAATATCACATACAAGGAACAAATACCACCACACCATGTCCAGACCACATATTACCACCACATTGTGACCAAATAATAGCACATACAAAGGACAAATACCACCACACCATGACCAGACCACATATTACCACCAAATAGTGACAAAATAACAGCACATACAAGGAACAAATACCGCCACACCATGGCCGGACAATATTACCTTCACATAGTGACTGAATACTACAATACTGATCATTAATAAAAAACAATACTAATATCACCATAAGTGCCATTATACACAAGAGATCTCTACTTAGTAAGCAGTGTCTGTGTACAGGTAATACAGTGATTACCAATGACATTATACACAGGAGCTCTGTATATAGTGTACAGTGTACAGGTAATACAGTGATCACCAGTGACATTATGCACAGGAGCTCTGTATACAGTATCAATGTACAGGTAATACAGTGCTCAAGATGGACATTATACACACAAGCGATGTATATATTGTACAGGTTATACAGTGATCAATGACATTATACACAGAAGCTCTGTATATAGTGTCAGTGTAAAAGTAATACAGTGATCACTGGTGACACTGCACACAGAACTGCTGTATATAGTATACAGTGTATAGTGTCAGTATACAGGTAACACATTGACTCACCAGTGATGTCTATAGGTGAAGTCCTTCATCTTTGCTTTTCATCTTCATCCAGCACAGATCACCATTACTTATTTTAGCCAGAGATTGTCTTATTATTTTAGCCAGAGAGGAAATAACACAGTTATCTAGAGCACCGCTTGCAGAACACATTACTTATTTTTTTTCCAACTTCTGCACTACATCAGATGAAGAAAAAAAGGCAACATAGTGTCGCTCTGCACAGTAACAGGACTGCTCCCCATTTAAAACAGTATCCTCAAAAAATAAAATAAATACATAACTGCCTTAATTAGCCCCTATGTTAATAATATCCCTCATCCTGGCCCCCGTGTGTCTCATACCTGGCTCCAGCCATATGTTCTCCCATCCTGGCCCCATATGTTCTTCCATCCTGCCCTCATCAGTATCCATTCTGCCCCCATGTGATGTCCTGTGATCCTTCCCCATCTGCCCCATCTGTCTCCATTGTATCCATCCTGCACTATGTGTCTCCATCCTGCCCCCATGTCTACATCCTGCCCCATGATCCTGCACCATGTGTCTCCATACTGCCCCATTTTACTCCATCCTGCCCCATGATCCTGCCCCATCTGTCTCCATCTTGCCCCAGCTGTCTCCATCCTGCCTCATGATCCTGCCCCATCTGTCTCCATCCTGCCCCATGATCCTGCCACATCTGTCTCCATCCTGCCCCCTGTGTCTCCATTCTTGCCCCATGTGTATCAGTTCTTGCCCCATGTCTTCATTCTTGCCCCATGTGTCTCGATTCTTGCTCCCTCTGTCTCCATTCTTCCCCCCTGTGTCTACACTCTTCCCCCTGTGTCTCCATTCTTCACCCCTGTGTCTCCATTCTTCCCTGTCTCCATTCTTGCGCCCTATGTCTCCATTCTTGTCCCCTGTGTCTCCATTCTTCCCCCTGTGTCTCCATTCTTCCCCCTGTGTCTACATTCTTCCCCCCTGTGTCTCCATTCTTCCCTGTCTCCATTCTTGCGCCCTATGTCTCCATTCTTGCCCCCTGTGTCTCCATTCTTCCCCCTGTGTCTCCATTCTTCCCCATGTCTCCATTCTTCCCCGTGTCTCCATTCTTCCCCCTATGTCCATTCTTCCCGTTTCTCCAGTCTTGCTCTCTATGTCTTGATTCTTGCCCCGTGTCTTCATTCTTCCCCATGTGTCTCCATTCTTTCCCCTGTCTCCATTCTTTCCCATGTGTTTCCATTCTTTCCCCTGTCTCCATTCTTGCCTCATGTGTCTCCATTCTTGCCCCATGTGTCTCCATTCTTCCCCCTGTGTCTCTATTCTTCCCCCTATGTCTCCATTCTTCCCCCTGTGTCTCCATTCTTGCCCCCTGTGTCTCCATTCTTGTCCCGTGTCTCCATTCTTCCCCATGTGTCTCCATTCTTTCCCCTGTCTCCATTCTTCCCCTGTGTCTCCATTCTTCCCCGTGTCTCCATTCTTCCCCCTGTGTCTCCATTCTTCCCCTGTGTCTCCATTCTTCCCCCTGTGTCTCCATTCTTCCCCTGTGTCTCCATTCTTCCCCTGTGTCTCCATTCTTCCCCCTGTGTCTCCATTCTTCCCCGTGTCTCCATTCTTCCCCGTGTCTCCATTCTTCCCCCTGTGTCTCCATTCTTCCCCGTGTCTCCATTCTTCCCCCTGTGTCTCCATTCTTCCCCATGTGTCTCCATTCTTTCCCCTGTCTCCATTCTTGCCTCATGTGTCTCCATTCTTCCCCGTGTCTCCATTCTTCCCCGTGTCTCCATTCTTCCCCCTGTGTCTCCATTCTTCCCCATGTGTCTCCATTCTTTCCCCTGTCTCCATTCTTCCCCATGTGTCTCCATTCTTTCCCCTGTCTCCATTCTTGCCTCATGTGTCTCCATTCTTGCCCCATGTGTCTCCATTCTTCCCCCTGTGTCTCTATTCTTCCCCCTATGTCTCCATTCTTCCCCCTGTGTCTCCATTCTTGCCCCCTGTGTCTCCATTCTTGTCCCGTGTCTCCATTCTTCTCCATGTGTCTCCATTCTTTCCCCTGTCTCCATTCTTCCCCTGTGTCTCCATTCTTCCCCGTGTCTCCATTCTTCCCCCTGTGTCTCCATTCTTCCCCTGTGTCTCCATTCTTCCCCCTGTGTCTCCATTCTTCCCCTGTGTCTCCATTCTTCCCCCTGTGTCTCCATTCTTCCCCCTGTGTCTCCATTCTTCCCCGTGTCTCCATTCTTCCCCGTGTCTCCATTCTTCCCCCTGTGTCTCCATTCTTGCCCCTTGTCTCCATTCTTCCCCCTGTGTCTCCATTCTTCCCCGTGTCTCCATTCTTCCCCGTGTCTCCATTCTTCCCCCTGTGTCTCCATTCTTGCCCCTTGTCTCCATTCTTCCCCCTGTGTCTCCATTCTTCCCCGTGTCTCCATTCTTCCCCGTGTCTCCATTCTTCCCCCTGTGTCTCCATTCTTGCCCCTTGTCTCCATCCTTCCCCCTGTGTCCCCATTCTTGCCCCCTGTGTCTCTAATCTTCCCCATGTGCCTCCCATCCTGCTCCCGTGTCTCCCATCCTGCCCTCGTGTCTCCCATCCTGCCTCCCTGCCGCTTTCAATAAGAATTAAAAAAACCTTTCTCCTTACCTTTCCATGCTCCTGTGGCGATGTTCCCTCCATGCAGTTCAAGCGTGCCCTCACCGGCAAATGGAGCCACTATATATATGCACACCACGGACATATGAAACAACAATAACTCATATAAAGTAACAAGAATTTTATTGGCAAACCACACAAAAAAATTTAAAACATAATTTAAAAAAATGCATATAAACAACTTGGTCCATCCATTATTATAAACATATAGTGTTATAATACACAATCATATGCCCGCAAAACAATATAAAGGGAAAACCTATCCCCTGGCTCATGAGGTCAAAATGGGGACATACCCAAAACCTGGACACAAATACTGACCGCCCTGAACCACCAAACTGATGGAAAAGTGCAAGCAAAGGAGCAGAAACAGTAGCTAACTGCACAATAACATAGTGACCTACAAGCGATCACTCATAATGGACACATGGGGGAAAATCCCCAAACAAGAAATAGGCAGTGAGACAGTGCCCAGTACGATTAGTGGGTTAAATAACCCATAATAGAGCCAAGAGGTGCAGTATTACCCAGAGGAGTAACAGGCAGGCACACCGGAACCAAGACAACGCGACCCCACGCGTATCGCCCTCTGAATAGGGCTTCGTCAGGGCCAAGGGATAGGTTTTCCCTTTATATTGTTTTGCGGGCATATGATTGTGTATTATAACACTATATGTTTATAATAATGGATGGACCAAGTTGTTTATATGCATTGTTTTTAATTATGTTTTAAATTTTTTTGTGTGGTTTGCAAATAAAATTCTTGTTACTTTATATGAGTTATTGTTGTTTCATATGTCCGTGGTGTGCATATATATATAGTGGCTCCTTTTTCTCTTTTTTCTGGTTGTACATTGGCCACTTTTTGCACCCCGGCTGACACCTATTTTATACAATTTATTAGTTGTGCGCTTGGTGTTTTTTGGTTTCTCACTCACCGGCAAATGACAATGATCTCATACGCCAGCGACATGCGCGCTGACGTCAGCTGCCAGCCTCCGATTGGCTGGCGGCTTTTAACTATTGCCGTGCGTGCCCGGGCCCGCATGACAATAGAGTTTAACTGAAAATGCCTCTCTGACGCAGGTTCAGTTTCTGCATCGGAAGAATCCTGCCGCTGGCGGCCCTGTGTCTGTTGATTTATGTGATTCTTGTTATTCTATAAAGTCTTTTATTTTCTGTACAAGTCCCCTCTAAATTGTGAAGTATCTTGCACAATACATGAAGCTTTAGCTCCTTTGATAGTCTGTTATACCTTTCATCCATTATTCTTCCATTCTTCAGTTTGGAATAGATCCCACTAGATTCCCGATGTGGTACCATAAGTATAGTATAGATCCCTTTCTTCGTTTGGTGCTGCACGGAGCTATTACGGGACAAGGCTTGCAGCTGTACAGGAGATTGTGCCCTCCATTACTGTGTTCTCATGATCTGTTGCCCAACTCCCATTTACTGTTCATTCTGATATAATCAGTCTGGGAAGACACAGATTATGTAGTCTCCGTCTGCCTTCTCTGTTTTCTTTCACTGATTAATGTTTGCATCTAAATTTTGGCATCACAAGTGATGTTTGCTTGTAAATGCTAGTCAGCCGACACATCTATTCAGATGGCATCTGTGACGCATCAACAATGCCAATTCAGAATCCACTGTGCTAAGGAGGGTGCAGGTCCGGTTTTAGACAAAGTTTAACGTGGGACCCCACATGCTGACATATTGCACCATCACACAGAAACATGTTGGCTGTATTTACATGCGCTGAGTTCAGGCCGTTAAATGAGCACAATCAACAATATTGAAGTTTCTCGACGCTTGTTTACAGGACTCCTTACACCGGCTGAGGGACAATGATTGGCACAGAACGATTAGTAGTAGATCAAACTGTCTCCATACAGTATGATGTTATCAGCGGCATATCTGCAGTTTTCTCCAGACGATGTGCTGCTGAAAACAATGATTTTTATTCCGGCATTAACAATCCAACCACTCGATGAATGGGAAACATTTTCTTGCTTAGTATAAAACACCCCATAGTGCTCCATATAGTATAATAAGCACCCCATAGTCCTCCATATAGTATAATAAGCACCCCATAGTCCTCCATATTGTATAATGAGCACCATAGTCCTCCATATTGTATAATGCACACTCTATAGTCCTCCATACTGTATAATAAACACCATAGTCCTCCATATTGTATAATGCACACCTCATAGTCCTCCATATTGTATAATGAGCACCATAGTCCTCCATATTGTATAATGCACACTCTATAGTCCTCCATACTGTATAATAAACACCATAGTACTCCATATTGTATAATGCACACCTCATAGTCCTCCATATTGTATAATGAGCACTATAGTCCTCCATATTGTATAATGCACACTCTATAGTCCTCCATATTGTATAATAAACACCATAGTCCTCCATATTGTATAATGAACACCATAGTCCTCCATATTGTATAATGCACGCTCCATAGTCCTCCATATTTTAAAATGAGCCCCATAGTCCTCCATATTGTATAATGCACACTCCATAGTCCTCCATATTGTATAATGCACACTCCACAGTCCTCCATATTGTATAATGCACACTCCATAGTCCTCAATATTGTATAATGCACTCTCCATAGTCCTCCATATTGTATAATGCATTCTCCATAGTCCTCCATATTGTATAATGAATGTCAGCTCTTTTGGAACTCCTAAAGTGAACCCGCAGAACCACAACAACGAACCTCCCAAGGGTGAGCTGGCCAGGTGGACCACCTCCAATACAGGGAGTGTTAGGGGCAGGCCCAAGGGAGACTATTGCCGCAGAAGCTTATACCCGGGGACAGGAAGTAGGAGCGGAAAAGACGCAGAACTGGCTGTAATGGACACACAGGACTGACTGGCAATGGCTGAGACTAAGAATAGGCAGGATATGGCGGACGCCCAGGACAAACTGGATATGGCGGGAACACTGGACAGGCAGGTATGGCGAACGCACAGGACAGAGCAAGGTATGGCGAATGCACAGGACAGAGCAAGTTACAGAGGGACCTGGGTCAAATGAGGACAAATGACAATCAGGCATGGAGCAGAGGAAGGGCGTACCTTAAATACATGGTGTGCAGGAGGACTTCCGGGTCAGGGTCCTCCAGGCCATAGAGAAGAGAAGCAGCGTGCCAGTATGTCACAGAGGAAGTGCGCGTGTGCAGAGGGAGATGGAGTGCGCATGCACGGCCGGCGGACACCAGGAAGCTGCGGTGCATCAGAAGGAGAAGGGTGAACGCGCGCCTGCAAGAGGAGCGCGCTGGAGAGAGTAAGTATGCCGGCGAGGGGGGGGCGGACCAGCAAGCGGGGCGGGAGGAGCAGCAGTGCCAAGTGGCACCGTGACAGTACCCCTCCCCTTACTCCTCCTCTTCTAAGACCAGAAAGGAATCTGGCTAGAATACAAGGAGCCTGTATGTTTTCACAGGGTTCCCAAGACCTCTCCTCAGCGCCAAAACCCTTCCAATCGACCAGAAAGAGAGTTTTACCTCTAGACCTCTTCATGGCAAGAATATCTTTAACCTCAAAGATATCCGGGTCAGAAACCGGTAAAGGAGTTTGAGGAGGAGAAGCATGGAACTGATTAAAAACGACAGGTTTGAGAAGGGAAACGTGAAAAGAGTTGGGTATGCGAAGTGAAGCAGGCAACATCAACTTGTAGGAAACTTCATTGATACCAGCCAAAACCTCGAAGGGACCTATGTACCGCGGACCCAACTTATACGAGGGGATCTTAAGACGAATGAACCTGGAAGACAACCAGACCTTATCACTTGGCCGATATTGCGGAGGATCCAGGCATCTCTTATCGGCATGTCTCTTAATCCTGACTTGTGCCTGTTCAAGAGCAATTTTTGTCTCCTGCCAGACCCTGGAGAACTCCTCGCACAAAAGGTCGGCAGCTGACACACCTGAGACAGGAAGCACCGGCAGAGGAACTCTAGGATATTGCCCATAGACGATGAAAAAGGGAGATTTGGAAGAAGAATCATTGATATGGTTATTGTACGTGAATTCGGCCCACGGAAGCAATCAGCCCAGTTATTATGATGACTGTTGGAAAAATGAATGAGATAGGTCATTAGAATTTGGTTAGTGCGCTCAGCTTGTCCGTTGGTCTGTGGATGGTAAGCAGTAGCGAAATCCAAAGTAACATTCATCAGCTGCATAGAACGCGCCAGAATCGAGAGGTGAACTGGACTCCTCTATCTGAGACAATGTGTAGAGGAAAACAGTGAATCCGGAAGATGTGAGCTATGAAGATTCTTGCCAACTCTGGAGCGGATGGTAAACCAGGCAAAGGGACAAAGTGCGCCATCTTGGAAAATCGATCCACGACTACAAAAGTGACCGAATGTCCAGAAGAGTGAGGAAGATCAGTAATAAAATCCATGGTGATGTGTTGCCAGGGAGCCAAAGGAACTGGAAGCGGATGCAAGAGACCGGAGGGTAAATGTCTAGGAACCTTGTTCCTTGCACAAGAAGGACATGAGGCGACAAAACTTTGAACGTCTTGTAGAAGAGACGTCCACCAATAATAGCGTGTGATGAGAGCGAGTGTCTTCTTGTACCCTACATGACATGCTAATTTGGAAGCATGACCCCAACGTAGAACTCGAGACCTCTTGTTAGCCTGGATGAAGGTCTTACCTGGAGGTAAAGAAGACATGCTGATCAGAGCTACAAGAATGATCTTGCTGGGATCCATGATATGTGAAGGTTCTTCTTCTACATCAGATGCAAGAAAAGATCTGGAAAAGGCATCAGCTTTAAAGTTTTTGTTGCCAGGATGGAAATGTAGTTCAAAGTCAAAGCGGGCAAAGAATAACGACCATCTGGCCTGTCGGGGATTTAGTCTTTGCGCAGAACGGATGTATTCCAGATTCTAGTGGTCAGTATAGATCTTGAAAGGGTGAACAGCTCCCTCCAGCAAATACCGCCACTCCTCCAGCGCCAATTTGATGGCCAATAGTTCTTTGTCGCCAATGGCGTAGTTTCTCTCCGAGATGGAGAAAATTTTGGAAAAGAAACCACAAGTAGTCAATTGTCCAGAAGATGATCTCTGGGAAAGTACCGCACCAGCGCCAATGGCAGAAGCATCTACCTTAAGGATGAAAGGCTTGTTGACCTCAGGACGACGAAGTACAGGAGCAGAAGCAAAGGCTTGCTTAAGAGATTGAAATGCTTCTTCAGCTTCCAAAGTCCAGATGTGAGGATTAGACCCTTTGTGAGTTAAGGTAGAAATTGAGGAGACCAGAGTAGAGAAATGTGGAATAAACTGCCGGTAGTAGTTTGCGAACCCGAGAAAGCGTTGAATTGCCTTTACCCCTTGAGGACATGGCCAGTTAAGAACGGCAGAGACTTTATCCAGATCCATCCGTAAGCCTGAGTCAGAGATGACATAGCTGAGAAACTGTAACGAAGATTGTTCAAAGACACACTTCTCGAGTTTGGCATAAAGATGATTCTGTCTAAAACGAGATAGGACTTGGCGGACATCTCTCCTGTGGGAAGCAAGATCCGAGGAAAACACAAGAATGTCGTCCAAATATACCACCACACAGGAGTAGAGTAGAATCCGGAGTGGGTCTCCTTTATTGTGGAGCGGTCTGTGATGAATCCATCCCCGTAACGGGCAAGTCCAGATGGCGCAGAGAGCCAGCTACAAGGTACTGTAACAAAGAGATGGGATCTTATGCAGGAGGGGGTCCAGGGAGTGATACAGGGATTGCTGTCGGCCATGGCTACCTCCCTGGCTCCCCCTTCCTACAGGTACATGTCATACGTGTTTCAAGCGTTACTGCCCTGAATCATAACCACCGTTAATGGCGGTAATGCTCTAAAGCAATTTTTCTGAAAATTTTACAAAATTTGACTCAGAACCAGGGAGGAATCCAGAGCACCCATCACACAAGGGATACAGACTTACTTTTGTGGGCTTAATATGCAGTAATAAGTTCCCTTTTGTTAAGCAATTGGAGAAAACTGCAAAATTGAAGCTAAAAAATATAATAATTTTTCCTTTTGCAAAGAATAAACTTTTTCTTTTTTGCCTAAACTACAGTAGTATATCTCTTTAAGCTTGCACAATTGCTTTAATTGTAGAATACCCGCTGCGGATCAGCAGCCCAATCATCAGTCAGTGTCCTGCTTCCTGCTTTGATCTCTCGACATTTCTGAACTTTGTTGGAAAATGGAAAGTTCACCCGAATTTCACTTTTTTTTTAAAATAACTTTACTTGGAGATAAGATGGTTTGTCATCATCACAGATCCAATTTACATGCAAATTGCTATTTTCCCGGTGTGTCCTTTGATTGTAAAGTAATTATAGCACTATCATTAGTCAAGCAAATAAACATAATTAGGTTACAAACATAAAAACTCCGTAGACCAGAAGAAAGGGACCGCGCACTCATTTTTCATGGGCTATAAACAAATAAAAGGCAATAGGACTGAACGTTTTTTACAGACACATTTTCCTTTAATATTTCAATATAATTCTTTTATTAGCACGCAATCGTGGCACGCAATGTCGTTGATGCACTGCGGCTCATTAACGCGTGTTTTTTTCTTGGGTGTATTATGCACTCTTGATTAAGATAAATAAAAACACTTCAGTCGCTGATTGTATGATTACGTTTGTGAATTTTCCATGTTTTTATCTAGATATTATACCCAAGCGGCAACTGTGGACAAAAAGGAAAGTTAAAGGTTAAAGACGGTTAAAGAGAAGGCATATTTTTAGTGATCCATATTCTTTTATCTATTTTTTTTTTTTTTCTGGTTGTATTTTTTTTAAATTTTATTGTGTGTATATGGTGGAGGCAGCTATCGTTCCTCAGTTCTTGTTAGTAGCCACGTTGACTGCAGACAGAAATAAGGGAACATTTTTTGCTGCCTAAGGCTACTTTCACACTGGCGTTTTTTGCCAGACGTCGCAATGCAAAAAACGCATCCTGCACTGACTAGGCCAAAAGGCTGTAAGGCTATGTGCACACGTTGCGGATTAGGCTTAGGAATTTCTGGTGCGGATTCTGCCTCTCCCGGCAGAAAACGCACCTACGGATTTGTCGCGTTTTTTGTGCGTTTCTGCAGCATTTTTTGTGCGTTTTTGCTGCGGTTTTCTTGCGGATTTGCTGCGTTTTTTACCCCTGCGGTTTTCTATAATGGAAGAAGAGAATCCGCAACGTGTGCACATACCCTAATGGTGACGGCAGAGAGAACGTGAGCTGAGCGTGCGCTTTTTTTCCCCCATACATATAGCTGCATGACGGCTTGTTTTCTGCAGGACGAGTTGTACTTTTGAACATCACCATTAATTTTACCATATTGCGCACTGGAGAGTGGGGAAAAAATTCCAAGTGCATTGAAATTGCAAGAAAAAAAGTGCAATTCCACAATTTTTGTGGGGTTTTATGTTCACTATATGGTAAAACTGACCGGGCAATATGATTCTCCAGGTCATTATGATTACGCAGACACCAAACATGTATAGTTTTTTCTTTTTTTTTAAGTAAGTGGTGAAAAAAATGTGGAAATTTGTAAAAAAAAAATTATTGCTTTTGTCGCTATATTCCAAGACCCGTAATGCTTTCATTTTTCATGATCCGGGGTTGTGTGATGGCTTATTTTTTGTGCCCTGAGCTGATATTTAACTGATAACATTTTGGGATAGATACAATGTTTTGATCTCCTCTTATTGCATTTTATTTCAATATTGTAGTCGCCCAAAAAAACGTAATTCTGGCAATTTAATTCCTTTTTTTTCACTATATCGTTTACTGATCAGATTTATTTCTTTTATATTTTGATAGATCAGACAATTACGAAAGCAGTGATACCAAATATGTGTATTTTTTATTTTTTCTAATTGTTTTATTTTAATGAGGCAAAAGGGGGGGTGATTTGAACTTTTGGGTTTTTTATTTTTTTTTTCATATATTTAAAAAAATGTTTCTTTCCCCCTTTCTTTGTATGTAATAGTCTCCTTAGGGGACTTGAAGCTGTGATTGTCCGATCGCTTGTGCTGTACATAGCAGGGCTGGTTTTCACATGAGGGTTGTAATAACAGGCAAGGAGATCATCAGTAGACTCCCGGCTTTCTTGACAACCCAGAGTCACGTCATGACAAGGCTGAGGGGAGTGTTGAACGATGCGCCCTTCTACCGGCGTGTGTTAGATGCAGCTGTAAGAAACTAACAGTGGAAATCAACAGGTTAACAGCCACGGGCAAAGTTTCACCTGCAGCTGTTAAAGGCACATGATGGCTGGTTAAACTGGTCATCATGTACGGGGAAAGATGCAGTCTCGATTTTTGACGTACATGTATGTCAAAAGTTGTGAAGGCATTAAATATATGATACCAAGAAATAAACCAACCACATTTATACCATGTACCAGCAGTGAATAAACTTCATACATACAGTGAGTAAAGTGAAAACATAATTATATAGCATAAATATAAATATATAACAGCAGTGAATTTACCGCAATCATACACACATCCCACATATACAGTACGTGCCAGCAGTAACCAAACTGCATACAGAAATACGAACTACAAACACAAATATATAACAGCAGTGAATTAAGCACAATCATAAACATATCCCACATATATGTACTAGCAGTAATCAAACTTCATACAGAAATATGAACTGCAAACACAAATATATAGCAGCAGTGGAATAAAGGGGTTGTCCGGTCCAAACTGATAAGTCTGCAGTCACTTTGGGTAACTCCAGACTTATGAATCCCCTCAACTAATGCATTGTTCGCTGCAGAAATTTGCTGGTTTCTGACCCAGGACCGGAGGGTTTGTATGAGTTATACATACTCACCCTTGAGGAAGCGGCGTGGCAGAGCCGCGAAACGCGCGTCGGGGTCTCTTTTCCGGCGGGACCCTCCTCCTCTGCCTCCCCCCTGTGCTGGTAAGCTGACCTGTGACACTTTACTTGGGTTGTAATGACTGTCTATATTGTGGTCTGACTGGATCACTGTATTACTTACCATTGACCGGCTTGCCATACCATTAAGATACAGCACATTAAATGCAGATCTAGCAGAGCTCTGAATGCTGAGCTCTGTATAACCCCGCCCACACCACTAATTGGCTGCTTTCTGTGTACACTTTATATAAGCTGTTAATTAGCAATGGTGAATGCTTGGACCAGGAGGCACAAGACACCTAGTCCTGCCATGATAATCTCCTGCTGATAAAACACTGGTTTTATTGACACAGCAAAATAAAGTCCAGTAAGTGACACATCCCTGTAATCAGGGTCTCTGCCCCTACATCATGCTGCTCTCAGATTACACAGGAAAAACCTGATGACAAATTCCCTTTAAATACACATACAGAGATATACGGTACATACATTCAGCTATGACTGGGATGTTGTTTTACAGTTATTCCTGTCTGAAGCCACTCACTATACTTCCGGGTGTATTAGTGTAGGGAGCATCATCAGCACAAGTTCATAGCTTAATTTCTTAGCGCTGACATCAAATTACTACAAGACAGGTATCATTTTATTGTTATTCTACAACCTATACAGTCATACCACTAGTTTTAGTAGTAAAGTCATAGCGGCAAATTCTCTTTAAGGAAACATTGTGAAAGTTTTAATCATTCTATTCAAAAATAAAGTAATAATTTATCATGCGTTATATGTGCTAACCAGATCTTCATAACATTTACTTTTCCCAAGGCTGAGTTTTTCAGGTTACCACTCTTTCATGTTGCTGGTCTTCAAGTAAATTACTGGGGGGATACAGATTGGGCATCAGAAATCCAAATACGATGAGATTGGACATTAGTGCCATCTGGAGGTAATTAGTAGGAACTACATCACATAACCAAGAAAGTTGATTATACCATAATTTTAATTACCTTCTTTATTGATCCCTCCCCTTCCCCCCAATTCTGTAGACTTGCAAAAATAGACAATTATCTGCAGGCAGTATGTAAAATGAGCATACATAATTCTTCCACATTCTGCATAACTATAATAACGGTGACACAAATATTTATGGATTAACTCATAATCAGCCGATGTCTCAGTTCCTGAAAGTGCAACTCAGGGATATTGCATTTTTAACATCGCATTTTGTCACTATCTGCTATTGACTTCATATCATCATGGAAGTCCCATCACCACCATTCACAATCAAAGATCTGAGAGAATGGAGACAGTATCTTTCAAGCCTTCAAGGCCAGTCTCACACGTCCAGATAATTCCGGTACCGGAATTATCTGTGTCCGTGTGTCCGTGGGCTCCCGTGGTACATCAGTGTGGCACACGTGCGGCACACGTGTGCCGCCCGTGTGCCGACTGGGTACCACACGGAGCGTGCAGGAGACAGCGCTAGAGATAAGCGCTGTCCCCTGCATCTGGTGCTGAAGCGGCCATTCATATCTTTTTTCCAGCAGCGTTCGCTGGAAAGAAGATATGAAAAATCCTTTTTTTTTTGTCCTCGTGTTTAAAATAAAGATACCTGTCGCCACCCCCTCCCATCCCCTGTGCGCCCCCCCGCTGTTACTAAAATACTCACCCAGCTCCCTCGCAGCGTCCTGTCCTCGCCGCACCTTCTCCTGTATGAGCGGTCACGTGGTGCCGCTTATTACAGTAATGAATATGCAGCTCCACCCCTATGGGAGGTGGAGCCGCATATTCATGACTGTAATCGGCGAGCAACGTTTTTTTGTTCGGACGGTCCGCCACAACATGACGCAACCGCCGCAATGCGTCGCTAATGTTAGTCTATGGGGAAAAAAACGCATCCTGCAGACAACTTTGCAGGATGCGTTTTTGCCCCGAAACGACGCATTGCGACGTATCCCAAACGACGCTAGTGTGAAAGTAGCCTTAGTCCTGTGTTTGGAGGAGTCAAAGGAGATAGCTGTCAGCTGGACAATCATTCAACTATCAGCTATGTATTGTGTATTGGGGCCTTAACCCCTTCAGGACCTTGGGATTTTCCATTTTTCCCGTGTTAGTTTTTTGTTCCCCTCCTTCCCATAGCCATAACTTTTTTATTTTTCCATCAATTTGGCCATGTGAGGGCTTATTTTTTGCGGGACGAGTTGTACTTTTGAACGACATCATTGATTTTACCGTGTCGTGGTACTAGAAAATGTGGAAAAAATTTCAATTGCGGTGAAATTGCAAAAAAAAGTGCAATCCCACACTTGTTTTTTGTTTGGCTTTTTTTGCTAGCTTCACTAAATGCTAAAACTGACCTGACATTATGATTCTCCAGGTTATTACGCGTTCATAGACACCTAACATGTCTAGGTTCTTTTTTATCTAAGTGGTGAAAAAAAATTCCAAACTTTGCTAGAAAAAAAAAAATTGCGCCATTTTCTGAATCCCGTTGCATCTCCATTTTTCATGATTTGGGGTCGGGTGCGGGCTGACATTTTTAGTGATACCATGATACCATTTTGGTGCAGATACGTTCTTTTGATCGCCCGTTATTGCATTTTAATGCAATGTCGAGGCGACCAAAAAAAACGTAATTTTGGGGTTTAGAATTTTTTTCTCGCTACGCAGCGATACCAAATATGTGTATATTTCATTTTATTTTTATTGTTTTATTTTGAATAGGGCGAAAGGGGGGGTGATTTACACTTTTATATTTTTTTTATTTATTTCATATTTTTTAAACATTTTTTTTTTACTTTTGCCATGCTTCAATAGCCTCCATGGGAGTCTACAAGCTGGCATAGCCTGATCGGCTCTTCTACATAGCAGCGATCATCAGATCGCTCCTATGTAGCTGAATTACAGGCTTGCTATGAGCGCCGATCACAGGGTGGCGCTCACAGCAAGCCGGCATCAGCAACCATAGAGGTCTCAAGGAGACCGGAAGCGGTAGTTAAATGCTGCTGTCAGCATTTGACAGTCGCATTTAACTAGTTAATAGCAGCGGGTGGATCGCGATTCCACTCGCCGCTATTGCACGCACATGTCAGCTGTTCACCGCCGGAGCCCACATCAAAGCATGGGATCTGACCTCGGACGTACTATCCCGTCCGAGGTCAGAAAGGGGTTAAAGGAGTTGTCCAGGCTTCCGCACAAGTCTACCGGCACTATATATGTCTGCAGACTTGTGAATCCTCACAGCGCACAGTGCACACTGTCAAGATTCTCCAGTGCCAGCAGCGAGCAGTAAAGGGATCACAAGTTTTTTTTATTTGCATACTTCCAGCTACATTCAGACTAGAAGTATCTGGACTCGTTCAATTCACTTGTATTGAGTGAGGCCACACATGTCTAGTTGGCATGTGACTGCATGTATGCAAATCACTTACTTGGCCGCACACTTCCGGCAGTGAAAAATCCTGACAGCAAACACACTGTGAGGCCAGTCTCACACGTCCAGATAATTCCGGTACCGGAATTATCCGTGTCCGTGTGTCCGTGTGCTTACGTTGAACATCAGTGTGGCACACGTGCGGCAGCCGTGTGCCGCCCGTGTGCCGACTGAGGACCACACGGACCGTGCAGGAGACAGCGCTAGAGTTAAGCGCTGTCCCCTGCGTGCGGTGCTGAAGCCGGTTTTCATCCCTTCTTCCCAGCAGCGTTCGCTGGAAAGAAGGAATGAATAATCTTTTTTTTTTTTTTTTTTAAATAAAGTTGCCGGTAATCTGCTCCCTCCCACCCCCTGTGCGCCCGCCCGCTGGCATTAAAATACTTACCCAGCTCCCTCGGCGCTTACATCCTCTCAGCGTCGCTGCTTGTCCTGTGTGTGCGGTCACGTGGTGCCGCTTATTACAGTAATGAATATGCGGCTCCACCCCTATGATTAATTAATTAATTACTTTACACCTTGCAATAGAGGGATAAAGGGGCAGCTATATATAAAGCTATATATAAAGGCAATTTTGCAAGTGGAGCAAGCCTTGGTAGCATCAAAACAACTGTGCTGCACAAAGCTTGGCGAGATATTGGAAAAATGACTCCTGAGCTATGTTGGCATCATCTGGTGAGTATTTGTACAAGGGGATCCCCCACAGGAAAGATGCCTCTGCTATATATGCAGCGCTTTCCAACATTTCTGGTGTCATTGTGAAGGTTTGGGGCGGCTGCACATTTGACCCGTTGCTTTGCAAAGAATGGAATTCTCCCTGTCATGCAATGGATCTCAAACCTGCAGTTCTGTTCCGTGTATGTTCTAAATATCTTTTTTGCAACATGTGCATGAAATGTCTTAAAGTTTTATGCACTATGTTACTTGCACTGTAAAATATTTTCACTATGTAGTAACTTACCCTTAGGCCGGAGTCACACTACCCTATAATACGGCCAAGTCCTATGCTATAAAAAAATCACATAGCACTCGGACCAGTATTAATCTATGGGGAAACTCAGATCACCGTTTTTTTTTTCTCGGGCGTATTCAGCGTGCGAGTGATATTGCAGTATGCTACGATTTTACGCATATATCGGCTGAGTCTCGCCAATGCAAGTCTATAGGTGTGAGAAAAAAAAAATCGCACACCACGCGGACCAACCGTGTGACATGCGAGAAATACGCAACTATTTTCCTCATTGCAGCCCATTGAGCCATTAAATTCAATGAGGAAAAGCAGTGAGAAATGTAAAGCCATATGCATATCATGCGCATGTCATACGGATACTTAGATACCAGGAAATCGCATCCTCGCATTGCAAACGGATTACATGCGATCACCATACGGAGAACATTTGTACGATTCTCGGGAGAGAGAATCGGACCGATTTTTCATACATTAAGTGTGACTCCGGCCTTACAGAGGTTGTCCAGGCTTGCCTTTGATTTGGAAATAAAGTGACTCTATTTTTCAGAGTATACATAATGAATATGCACTGCACATCCAGCAGCAAAAAAATAAGCAGTTAAGAAAAAAAAGTGAATATCGTAAATAAATTACATTATGTATATATATATATATATATGTGTATATATATATATATATATATATATATATATATACAGTGGGGCAAAAAAGTATTTAGCCAGTCAGCAATAGTGCAAGTTCCACCACTTAAAAAGATGAGAGGCGTCTGTAATTTACATCATAGGTAGACCTCAACTATGGGAGACAAACTGAGAAAAAAAATTCAGAAAATCACATTGTCTGTTTTTTTAAACATTTTATTTGCATATTATGGTGGAAAATAAGTATTTGGTCAGAAACAAAATTTCATCTCAATACTTTGTAATATATCCTTTGTTGGCAATGACAGAGGTCAAACGTTTTCTGTAAGTCTTCACAAGGTTGCCACACACTGTTGTTGGCATGTTGGCCCATTCCTGCATGCAGATCTCCTCTAGAGCAGTGATGTTTTTGGCTTTTCGCTTGGCAACACAGACTTTCAACTCCCTCCAAAGGTTTTCTATAGGGTTGAGATCTGGAGACTGGCTAGGCCACTCCAGGACCTTGAAATGCTTCTTACGAAGCCACTCCTTCGTTGCCCTGGCGGTGTGCTTTGGATCATTGTCATGTTGAAAGACCCAGCCACGTTTCATCTTCAATGCCCTTGCTGATGGAAGGAGGTTTGCACTCAAAATCTCACGATACATGGCCCCATTCATTCTTTCATGTACCCGGATCAGTAGTCCTGGCCCCTTTGCAGAGAAACAGCCCCAAAGCATGATGTTTCCACCACCATGCTTTACAGTAGGTATGGTGTTTGATGGATGCAACTCTGTATTCTTTTTCCTCCAAACACGACAAGTTGTGTTTCTACCAAACAGTTCCAGTTTGGTTTCATCAGACCATAGGACATTCTCCCAAAACTCCTCTGGATCATCCAAATGCTCTCTAGCAAACTTCAGACGGGCCCGGACATGTACTGGCTTAAGCAGTGGGACACGTCTGGCACTGCAGGATCTGAGTCCATGGTGGCGTAGTGTGTTACTTATGGTAGGCCTTGTTACATTGGTCCCAGCTCTCTGCAGTTCATTCACTAGGTCCCCCCGCGTGGTTCTGGGATTTTTGCTCACCGTTCTTGTGATCATTCTGACCCCACGGGGTGGGATTTTGCGTGGAGCCCCAGATCGAGGGAGATTATTAGTGGTCTTGTATGTCTTCCATTTTCTAATTATTGCTCCCACTGTTGATTTCTTCACTCCAAGCTGGTTGGCTATTGCAGATTCAGTCTTCCCAGCCTGGTGCAGGGCTACAATTTTGTTTCTGGTGTCCTTTGACAGCTCTTTGGTCTTCACCATAGTGGAGTTTGGAGTCAGACTGTTTGAGGGTGTGCACAGGTGTCTTTTTATACTGATAACAAGTTTAAACAGGTGCCATTACTACAGGTAATGAGTGGAGGAAAGAGGAGACTCTTAAAGAAGAAGTTACAGGTCTGTGAGAGCCAGAAATCTTGATTGTTTGTTTCTGACCAAATACTTATTTTCCACCATAATATGTAAATAAAATGTTAAAAAAACAGACAATGTGATTTTCTGGATTTTTTTTCTCAGTTTGTCTCCCATAGTTGAGGTCTACCTATGATGTAAATTACAGACGCCTCTCATCTTTTTAAGTGGTGGAACTTGCACTATTGCTGACTGACTAAATACTTTTTTGCCCCACTGTATATATTTATATATACACATATATATATACATAATGTAATTTATTTACGATATTCACTTTCTTTTCTTAACTGCTTATTTTTTGTTGCTGGATTTGCAGTGCTTATATATATATATACTGTGTATACTGTATATATATATATATATATATATATATATAATCTTAAATGCACATTCTTTTTTGCAGTTGGGTTTAATTGAAAGTTTTTCATCATCAGACACCTATAGCCTCTGTATTGCACTGTCTATTGCTGGCTGCAGAATTAGTTAACTGAGAATCCATTAGCTACAGGTGCTTCTCACAAAATTAGAATATCATCAAAAAGTTAGTTTGTTTCAGTTCTTCAATACAAAAAGTGAAACTCATATATTATATAGAGTCATTTCACCCAGAGTGATCCATTTTACTTGGAGTACAATTCTGAAGTCACACAGCACAGTACGGGCTTTGGGAGCGGGCAGGTGCGTGACCATAAGTATGGGATTGCATACTTCCAGTCACATTCCAACTAGACCCAATGAGACCCCGCACGTCTAGTTGGCACATGACAGAAAATTGCATACTTGTGGCTACACACCCATCCATTTCCGACGTCAATGCTGAAGTATCCTGACAGCTCACACACTGCACACTGTGAGGATTCACAAGTCTGCAGTCACATAATGTCACTTCAGACTTGAGCGCCAAGCCTGGATAACACTTTTAAAAGTGCTTTTTCTATATATTCCCTATAAAATATAGAACGTCCTTTTGAGTTCTTACCTTTTCCCAAATGGATAGCACAATGTAGTCTGCTGAGACACCCAATGAGAAAATCATAATAAACTCATTATAAGGCTGCTGTCACACTAGCAGTATCTGGTCAGTATTTTACATCAATATTTGTAAGCCAAAACCAGGAGTGGAACAAATAGAGGAAAAGTATAATAGGAACATATGCACCACTTCTGCATTTATCACCCACTCCTGGTTTTGGCTTACAAATACTGATGTAAAATACTGACCAAATACTGATAGTGTGACGACAACCTAAGTCAACAGGAAGCCCAAGGTAGAATGACGGCTGTTTGGAAACATTTCCTTTAAACTTACTTGTCGGAAGAAATTAAAATAAGGCAAATAAGAATGGAACAAAAAAAATAACTAAATAAATGTCAGTGTTGTATTGTATCTTTACAGTTGGCAGGCTTTCTGCTGACTTATTTTTAGCAAAAACACCAAAATATTTCCAATGTTTGTAAAAAAAAAAAAATCTCATTTATTTTTTATTAAAACTTTGACATAGGGTATATAATAATATTGAAAAAAAATCAAAGCTTCGAAAGCAGAGTTCCATATACATTTCTAAACGTAATAAAATAATGCATTATACATACGGCCTGTCGGATCCCGACTCTGTTCTACTTGCTGTTGAGTTGCCCTGAAAAATTTATTTTCTTTTGTTCCTATTCTTTTTTCATATGCAGGAATAGAAATAAAGTAGATTTAACATAAAGCTGACTGACACCGTGCAGATTCATCCGGAAAATACTTCTGAGATAAAGCTCCAGGGAAACGGGGCCAGACTGAGACACCTCTTTTCAAAAGGCTTCAGCGACAATAAAAATGTTTTCATATTTCAAGATTGAAGCGAAGAAAAGAACATTCGCACATTTGGAAATAAAGTGACTCTATTTTTCAGAATATACATAATGAATATACACTGCGAATCAAGCAGCAAAAAATAATCAGTTAAGAAAAAAAAGTGAATATCTTAAATAAATTACATTATGTAAATAAATAAATATACACAGTACAGACCAAAAGTTTGGACACACCTTCTCATTTAAAGATTTTTCCGTATTTTCATAACTATGAAAATTGTACATTCACACTGAAGGCATCAAAACTAGGAACTAACACGTGGAATTATATACTTAACAAAAAAGTGTGAAACAACTGAAATTATGTCTTACTAGATGGCAGCCCGATTCTAAAGAATCGGGAGTCTAGAATCCATACATACTTTATTTATTCAAATGTAAGAATAATACAATTAATAAATAATAGTAAGAAAGAACAAAAATAATAGGCAGTATATGGAGAAAACACCAAACAAAAGTTCAAAATTGGTGTGAAAATGTCACTGAACCACTTCACAACTAAATATATATAGTTTTGGTAAATGGTATTATCATTTTTTTGACGAAATTCGGCAGGAGCTTGAAGAGCAACGTCACTGGGCCCGCCTCCACGCAGTAGAAACTTGCTGAGGTAAAAATTCAAAAATCACACCAAAATGGCGGGCGGAGTGTGTCACAGTACGGCACGTTTCTGATTGGTCGCTCGCAGCAGGCGGCAACCAATCAGACACTGGACACTGTTGACGTCACTTATCTCCGGACATTAGCTCCGGACATTAGCTCCGGACATTAGCTCCGGACATTAGCTCCGCACATTAGCTCCGGACATTAGCTCCGCACATTAGCTCCGGACATTAGCTCCGGACATTAGCTCCGGACATTATCTCCGCACATTAGCTCCGCACATTAGCTCCGGACATTAGCTCCGGACAAAGCCACGGAAGTTGGCACAAATTGCAGGAAGTAGTATTATAGGCAATTAATCTCCGGACATTAGCTCCGGACATTAGCTCCGGACATTAGCTCCGGACATTAGCTCCGGACAAAGCCACGGAAGTTGGCACAAATTGCAGGAAGTAGTATTCTAGGCAATTATATATTAGATATTCTAGGTTCTTCAAAGTAGCCACCTTTTGCTTTGATGACTGCTTTGCACACTCTTGGCATTCTCTTGATGAGCTTCAAGAGGTAGTCACCGGGAATGGTCTTCCAACAATCTTGAAGGAGTTCCCAGAGATGCTTAGCACTTGTTGGCCCTTTTGCCTTCACTCTGCGGTCCAGCTCACCCCAAACCATCTCGATTGGGTTCAGGTCTGGTGACTGTGGAGGCCAGGTCATCTGGCGTAGCACCCCATCACTCTCCTTCTTGGTCAAATAGCCCTTACACAGCCCTTAAACAGTCGGTTTCTTGTGCACCTTTTTCTACCACACATTTTTCTGCCACTCAACTTTCCATTAATATTCTTGGATATAGCACTCTTTAGCAATGACCTTTTGTGGCTTACCCTCCTTGTGGAGTGTCAATGACTGCCTTCTAGACTTCTCTCAAGTCAGCAGTCTTCCCCATGATTATGGAGCCTACTGTAACAGATTAAGGGACCTTTTTAAACCCTTGGGAAGCATTTGCAGGAATTTTTGTTAATTACCATATATACTCGAGTATAAGCCGACCCGAGTATAAGCCGACCCCCCTAATTTTGCCACAAAAAACTGGGAAAACTTATTGACTCGAGTATAAGCCTAGGGTGGAAATGCAGCATTTACCGGTGAATTTCAAAAATAAAAATAGATCATTATTTCCCCATAGCTGTGCCATATAGTGCTCTGCACCGTTCATATTTCCCCATAGCTGTGCCCCATATAGTGCTCTGCACCGTTCATTTTGTCCCATAGCTGTGCCCCATACTGTGCTCGGCACCGTTCATTATTGCCCCATATCTGTGCCCCATATACAATGCTCTGCACCGTTCATTTTGTCCCATAGCTGTGCCCCATATACAGTGCTCTGCACCGTTCATTGTGCCCCATAGCTGTGCCCCATACAGTGCTCTGCACCGTTCATTGTGCCCCATAGCTGTGCCCCATATACAGTGCTCTGCACCGTTCATTGTGCCCCATAGCTGTGCCCCATATACAGTGCTCTGCACCGTTCATATTGCCCCATAGATGCTCCACATAAATCTGTGCCGCCGCTGCTGCTGCAATAAAAAAAAAACACATACTCACCTCTCTTGCTTGCAGCTCCCAGCGTCCGGTCCCGGCGCCTCCATCTTCCCAGCGTCTCTGCACTGACTGATCAGGCAGAGGGCGCCGCGCACACTATATGCGTCATCACGCCCTCTGACCTGAACAGTCAGAGCGCAGACGCCGGGAAGATGGAGGCGCCGGGAAGATGGAGCGGCGCCCGGCGGCTGGAACGCGGACAGCTGAATATTACATACTTACCTGGTCCCAGCGATCCTGACGCTCCCTCTGCCTGGTCTTCGGTGCCGCAGCTTCTTTCTCTATCAGCGGTCACCGGCACCACTGATTAGAGAAATGAATACGCGGCTCCACCCCTATGGGAGGTGGAGCCGCCTATTCATTTTCTTAATGAGCGGTCCCACGTGACCGCTGAAGAGGGGAAGACGCTGCAGCACAGAAGATCGTGGGAGGGCAGGGGGAGCGCCAGGATCGCCAGGACTAGGTAAGTATACCTCAGCGCCCTCACCCCCTCACCCGCTGACCCTGCCACCCACCTTGACTCGACTATAAGCCGAGAGGGGCACTTTCAGCCCAAAAATTTGGGCTGAAAATCTCGGCTTATACTCGAGTATATATGGTAGTCTAATTTATGCCCCTTTCACACATCAGTTTTTTGCCATCAGTCACAATCTGTTGGATCGACGCATCCGTCGCAGATTGTGAAAAACTGATGCGACGGATCCATTTTTTGGACAGATCCGACTAGGGCATCTGGCTAATTGGATCGGAGCATGATTTGACGGATCTGGCGTTATAGACTTCCATTCTAGCAAACGACAGATGGCGACGGATCCATCGCTGTCCATTTTTTCAATGTACACAAAATATGTTACTTTGTCCGTTGTCTCCGGCCACCGGACAATTTTCGATGGATCCGGCAAACGACGGATGAAACGTGAGGCAATCCATCGCAATCCGTTGCTTATACAAGTCTATGAGAAAAAAAAGATCCGGCGGCATCAGTCGCAGGATCAGTTTTTTTAAAAATTCGACGGATTGCGACTGATGGCAAAAAACTGATGTGTGAAAGGGACCTTACTGACATAATTATTTTTGGGTTTTCATTTTCTGCAAGGCATAATCATCATCAACACTAACATAAATAAGCACTTGAAATAGATCACTCTGTAATGACTCTATATAATATATGAGGTTCACTTTTTGTATTGAAAAACTGAAATAAATTAACTTTTTGATGATCTAATTTTGTGAGAAGCAACTGTAGCTTGTTTTTTGCAACTCTGCTATTTTATTATTTGTCTTTTACACAGACCTCATCAAAGGAGAGCTGAACTTTCCTTTAATCATAAATCAAATACGTCACAAACCCTCATCAGAACAAACTCACTGATGGATTCTTAGTTAACTCATTCTGCAACCAGCATTAGGGCTCTTCCACATGTCCTGATATTTCCGGTATCGGAAAAACCAGTACCGGAGATATCAGTGTCTGTGTGTGTAATACTTGTGGCATATGTTTGACAATCATGTGCCAGCCGTGGGTCGCATCAGTACCACACGTACTGGCACTTGGGAAGCAGCGATACTGTTCACGATGTTTCCCGGCTCTGGGTGCTGAATATAGCCTGCATCATTCTACCCTTTTCATTCTGCGAACAGCGCCAGCAGGGGAGAATGTTCAGAGTTATATTCAACTGATAACAGTATTCACCAGCTGCCACCTGCACTATAATTAAATAAGAAAACTGGCATGGGATTCCCCTGTATTTTTGATAACCAGCCAGGCAAAACTGACAACTGAGGGCTGCATACATCAGCTGTCAGCTTCAGCAAGGCTGGTTATCAAGAATAGAGGGGTTCCCAAGATCTTTTTTTTAATTATTTAAATAAATTATGAAAAAACGGCATGGATTCCCACCCCCTTTTTTTGACAACCAGCCAAGCTAAACAGACAGCTGGGGTCTGGTATTCTCAGGCTGGTAAGGGGCCATAGATATTGGCCCTTACCAGCCCAAAAATATCAGCCTGCATCCGCCCAGAAAATGTTCATCTATTAGATATGCTAATTCTGGTTCTTTGCCAGGCTCTTCCCATTTGCCCTGTGGCAATGGCAGGTGGGGTTCAAATATGTGGGGTTGATGTCACCTTTGTATTGTCTGGTGACATCAAGGCCTCAGCATAGTAATGGAGAAGTGTCTATAAGACACCTGTACGTTACTAATCCTATAGTATTGTAAATAAAGACACAGCCAGAATAAAGTCCTTTATTTGAAATAAAAACAAAACACACCTCTTTTCCATTTTTATTTAAAAATAACAAAGTTATAGTCACCTAACCCCTAATTTAATTGAATAAAAAAACAATATCCCTCACCTGTCAGTCGTTCTGTCCCACGCTGTAATCCATGTCTGAGGATAAATAGTTTTCAGCTTGAACGGTGCCAAGATGCGACTGTCCAGGCTGAGAACCACTGGTGAATGAGTTGCTGCGAGCACAGCATCAGTGACTAGTGGTGATGTTATTGAGGTTACCGCCGGTCACTGAGGTTGCGTTCCAAGCCAGGCTGAACTGCAGTGACCTCAGCACCGTGAGAAAAAGTCACTGAGTTCACCGCAGTTCAGCTCACTGAGTTCACTGCAGTTCATCGTGAGAAATTTTAATAATGCCATCATAGCTAGCAGATCCAGTGAGCAATTCTCATGCACCATTGGTGGCTCCATGCTGACCACCCACAAGGTCCAAAGTAGTAAAAATTACAAAGATTCCGTGGAACCAGAGAATTTATATTGGGATAAAATGTAGCCAGAAATACAACAATAATGATAGCTGCTATTTATCATTGTATTTCTGGCTTGATAAAGGCCTGTCATGGCTGAAACTTCACATCGTCTACCTCATTTTTGTATTTTCACTGTGTGATTTTAAGAATGGAATAAAAGCTACACTTCATCCCAATGTAAATTATCTGGTGCCTCCGAATCTTTGGAATTTTTATCTTAGCCAGCAAAGTTCCCCTATAAATAGTAACACGATACTGCAAAAAAGTCCAGCTGTATATTATTTGTGGCGGTCTTTGGGACTCGAGTGGTTGATGAGTACATCCCTAACATTTTAAGGTGGTGCAGTTGTTATGATCAAATATATTTTGAGTTATTTTTTGTAATTATATAGTATGCAAATTGTCTCGTCAAAGTGGAAGAGGACTAGAACTCTAGCGCCACCTATTGGAAGTAGCAGTCCTAAAAGTCAGTATTGACCCTTTAACTAGCCTTGCCACATGACTTAGGATAAAAGCCTCATTGTGGTTCTTACCCATTAGCTGTGACATTTCTATGTTTAATATCCCTTTTCTGTGACACCACTGTACACAAACTTACAAAACTGTGAAATTGCTGCATGCAATAACTCTTTTGTAAGACTGTAGAGTGTGTAGTGACTAGAGATGAGCGAATTTGATCGAGTCCCCGCTTATTCAGTGAGCGCTATAGCTTGCCGAATAAGCAGGGACCCGATCAAATTAGCTCATCTCTAGTTGTGAAACCACTGAATTTGTTATTTTTCTTGTGACATCAATGTATTTATTATTTTTTCTGTGACATCACTGCATTTATCATTTCTCTTCTGTGACAACACTGTAATTAATATTTCTCTTCTGCGACCTCGCTATATTTATTTTTTCTGTGACATCACCGCACTTATTATTTCTCTTCTGTGACATCACTGCATTTATCATTTCTCTTCTGTGGCATCACTGCACTTATTATTTCTCTTCTGTGACATCATTGTATTTATTATTTCTCTTCTGTGACATCACTGTATTTATTTCTCTTCTGTGACATCACTGTATTAATTATTTCTCTTCTGTGACATCATTTTATTTATTATTTCTCTTCTGTGACATCACTGTATTTATTTCTCTTCTCTGACATCATTGTATTCATTATTTCTCTTCTGTGACATCATTGTATTTATTATTTCACTTCTGTGACATCACTGCACTTATTATTTCTCTTCTGTGACATCATTGTATTTATTATTTCTCTTCTGTGACATCACTGTATTTATTTCTCTTCTGTGACATCACTGTATTAATTATTTCTCTTCTGTGACATCATTTTATTTATTATTTCTCTTCTGTGACATCACTGTATTTATTTCTCTTCTCTGACATCATTGTATTCATTATTTCTCTTCTGTGACATCATTGTATTTATCATTTCTCTTCTGTGACATCACTGCACTTATTATTTCTCTCCTGTGACATCACTGTATTTATTATTTCTCTTCTGTGACATCATTGTATTTATCATTTCTTTTCTGTGACATCACTGCACTTATTATTTCTCTTCTCTGACATCATTGTA
The DNA here is from genome assembly GCF_032444005.1 of Ranitomeya imitator. NCBI lineage: Eukaryota > Metazoa > Chordata > Amphibia > Anura > Dendrobatidae > Ranitomeya > Ranitomeya imitator. The sequence continues at coordinate 45,137,166 of NC_091287.1, read as the reverse complement.
TTTATCATTTCTTTTCTGTGACATCACTGCACTTATTATTTCTCTTCTCTGACATCATTGTATTTATTATTTCTCTTCTGTGACATCACTGCATTTATCATTTCTCTTCTGTGACATCACTGCACGTATTATTTCTCTCCTGTGACATCACTGTATTTATTATTTCTCTTCTGTGACATCATTGTATTTATCATTTCTTTTCTGTGACATCACTGCACTTATTATTTCTCTTCTGTGACATCATTGTATTTATTATTTCTCTTCTGTGACATCACTGTATTTATTATTTCTCTTCTGTGACATCACTATATTTATTATTTATCTTCCATGACATCACTGCACTTATTATTTCTCTTCTGTGACACCATTGTATTTATTATTTCTCTTCTGTGACATCATTGTATTTATTATTTCACTTCAGTGACATCATTGTATTTATTATTTATCTTCTGTGACATCATTGTATTTATTATTTCTCTTCTGTGACATCAATGTATTTATTATTTCTTTTCTGTGACATCATTGTATTTATTATTTCTCTTCTGTGACATCACTGTATTTATTATTTCTTTTCTGTGACATCATTGTATTTATTATTTCTCTTCTGTGACATCACTGTATTTATTATTTCTCTTCTGTGACATCATTGTATTTATTGTACTTGTTCTGTAACATTTCTGTTCAAAATAGAAGGGGCCCTGTTAGATGTTGTGTTGGTGCTAGATACATCTAGGGGTATATTCACACAGTGTTTTGTTCACCTGTATTTGGAAATGGGTTAGATTCATAATACTCTCTGAATATTCTCTGATGTCGATGTACCCTTAGACCCCTATATAGATTAGTTGAAAATCAGCTGAACCAGCCAATATAGTTGGCATTGACCAGCCACCGAATTTGTGTGATGACCTCCATATTCTCCCCTAACAGATGATGTCAAGGGAGACTTGGGTCTGGTAGTTTAAATACAGATGTACAACCCTTTTGTTCTCTTGGAGATAAGTCGCTCTGGTGGTGGATTTTCTCCTCTCTCCCCATTGAATGCACAACCTAGAGTTCACGTGTTTGGAAGAATTGGGAGAGACAACTGCTGACCGGACATTCTTGTTTGTGTATGGCCAACTTAATTGTCGAATCAAAAAATGATTTTATAGCAAAGTGTCCCATTACAGGACAGTCAGAGATCTTAAGAACTGCATGAAAACATCTTAGAAAATTTGATAATTTATTATTGTAGTCAAAAAACTAAAATGATAGGCGCCTGTGATACAACAAAAGAATGTAATCAATGTCCTCAAGAATGGAGTATGCAGTCCACTCTCCACCGATTAACAGATCAGGGAGAATTATTCTAATGTAAACTAGTAGATGTTCCATTTTATGCCTCATCCATAATCATCCACAGTTCCATCATTCAAGTCTCATGAATGTACAGACACCAGCTGAATTGAAGGTAATCAATGCTTCCTCCCCCATGCCAGTCCAGTAACATGCATCCAACTGGTGAAAAGAGACAGTGCAGATCCACCGACTTTCAGAGTAATAATAGAATATTTCATTTAATACCTTTACAAACACAGCTTACCCCTGACAAAGCTAAGTCTTCTGGGTAATTTCACAATGCATCGCCGGGAACGGAAGATGGCGGCCGGCGCGGTGGACAACGGAGGGTGAGTATAGCAGGTTTTTTGTTTTTTTTAATTATTTTTAACATTACATTTTTTACTATTGATGCTGCATAGGCAGCATCAATAGTAAAAAGTTGGGGACACACAGGGTTAATAGTGGCGGTAACGGAGTGCGTTACCCGCGGCATAACGCGGTCCATTACCACTGGCATTAACCCTGTGTTAGCAGTGGCTGGAGGGGAGTATGCGGGCGCCGGGCGGTGACTGCGGGGAGTAAGGAGCGGCCATCTTCTTCCGGACTGTGCCCGTCGCTGATTGGTCGTGGCTGTTTTGCCGCGACCAATCAGCTACTTGGATTTCCTTGACAGACAGAGGCCACAACCAATGAATATCCATGACAGAAAGACAGAAGGACAGAAAGACGGAAGTGACCCTTAGACAATTATATAGTAGATATATATATATACATAGCACTGTTTAATAGCTTTCGCTTGTTACCCTGAAGAACCTAAGCATCCCGAAAGGTACCTGTCCCTAAGTAGTACTTCTACAAGTGACGTGTCTATGGCCTGTGAGCAGTGAGTTCATTGCGTGTGTGGCTTTGGGACTTCTGCCCTTTGGTAAGTGGTAGCAGCATGGATTGACTTGGGTGTGTGGGCTGGTTGGGGGTACATGTTGTGCACAATCTGCAGAACGTGAGTGAGGGGCGAGTGTAAGATAAAGCTGTAGAATAACGTGGACCCCTTATAGTCACAACCATGTCACGGGGACGAGTGAGGACCCTGTCTGAGATAGTGAGTTAATTAAATAAGCTATTCTATGTCTACCCAGGTTTGCCTGGTCCTTGGTTTTGTGCCAGGTCAATAGACTGTATATTGGCTTTTTTTAACCCCTGCCCTCCGGCTTAACCTTAGCGAATGAGGTCGCATTCGGCTGAGTCTCAGCCTCATTGTAATAGTATGAATCATTTATAACCATTAGAATAACCGCTTCTAACAAATTTAATCACATTTTTTATTAAAGTGCAATTCAGAGAGGGTTTCATTTAATTCCCTCTGCGATTTTTTTTCTTTTATTAGCAAATTTACAGCATCAAAGAATTTGAAGCTGCAAAATTAAATCTACAATGGGAATAGAGTATTAAGCCCAATGGATTATAGATCTGTGACTGCCAATCGCGAGATGGTGAAGCTTTAATTAACTGCATTGTGGCGACTGAAGGAACATCAGCACGTCTACTCTTTCCGTGATTTTATTCATACTGATTAATGCAAGCAAGCAATACACACACATTTCCAGTGCTGTATAAAAGTTTTAGGCAAATGTAGAAATAATGCTGCAGAGCATAAAAATATACCGTAAGTGTTAAAAGTTTATTTTTATCAATGAACAAAAAAATCAAATCAAGATTTGGTCCAATCGCTCTTTGTCTTCAGAACTGCGTCAATTTTTCTAGGTACACATACACACAGTTTGGGATTCCTGAAGATAATAGGTGTATAAGTAACCAATTATACCAATTACGAGATAAGGATCATCATTTTACTTCTATTGATGAAAACATTCTTACTTCGCAGCAGTTTTTTTTCACACCTGCCTAAATCTTTTGCCTTGCACTTTATATATACAAAACAGTTACGGTACTCTGATACCTGACCCGGCTCGTTATTGACTTTGTTCCTAGATTATCCTTAAATTGATGTCTGTAGTAGACCTTCCTGGACTGATTCACCCTTTTTTTGCCCGTTTACTTTCTCTCTAATTCCGTGTCTGGTTCTGACCTTGACTTTTTTTCTGGCATTTACTGATGCACTCTGTGGCTCTATCTTCCCTGAATAAATCTGGCTAAATTACAATTCCTGCCACCTCACTCCACCAGCCAGCAATTACTCCATCAATGTAATACAGAGACTTTTGCAGTACAGGACAGATCCCTTTACATGGTAAAAGGCTGAACATCAAAGCATTCTTTGGAAGCAGGGTAGCGGGCTGCAAAGAATCAAGCTCTTTAAAGAGTTGCCAGAACTCCACATACATCCCATTACAATGTCATCCTGGGACACCTATGACCCCAGTGTGGTAGGGATATTAAGAGTTCAGCTTTCAGCTCTACAAAACAAGTGCATGCCCTTTACGATTAGTTTGAGGCATAGTTTATTCTAACCAAAATTTCTTGAGAAGAACAGATTTGTCAGGAAGCAGGCTTTACGTGCCTTCATTTAATGGGCAAAACATCTATAAAACCCAGACTGTCAACCTCATCTGCTTGATTGAAACACTACAAATCATCGGAGACATCAACAAAGGTTGTCTATTCAAACTGTTTATTATTAGATTGTGACCATCTATAACTGCGATTTGGGCAACAATCTGACAACATTTTGTTGGTTTTTAATGCAGAAATCCAGGTACAGACACGGACGAAAGTGTTGGCACCCTTGAAATTGTTCAAGAAAATGAAGTATGTCTCCCAGAAAATGATTGCAAATATACATGTTTTGTTATAGACATGTTTATTTCCTTTGTGTGTATTGCAACATCACAAAAAAAAACAGAAAAAGGCAAATTGGACCTAATTTCACACAAAACCCCCAAAATGGTCCGGGCATAATATTTAGCACCCTCAACTTTATATTTAGTTGCACATCCTTTGGAATAAAGAACTGCAGTCTTATAATCAACAACAAGCTTCTTATACCTCTCACCTGGAATTTTTGACGACTCTTCTTTTGCAAACTGCTCCAGGTCTCTCGTATTTGAAGGCACCTTCTTAAGATTTCTCCACAGGTGTTCAATGGGCTTTCGATCCGTACTCATTGCTGGTCACTTCAGAACTTTCCAGCACTTTGTTTCCATCCATTTCTGGGTACTTCGTGAAGCATGCTTGGCGTCATTGTCCTGCTGGAAGACCTATGACCTAGGAAGCAATCCAAGCTTTCTGACACTGGGCTCTACATTGGGACACAAAGTCCTTTGTCAATCTTCAGATTTCATGATGCCTTGAACACAGTCAAGGCACCCAATGCGAGAAGCAGCAAAACAACCCCAAAACATCTTTGAACCTCCACCATATTTGACTGTAGGTACTGTGTTTTTTTTCTTTGCAGGCCTCATTAATAGTAGAATGATGTGCTTTACCAAATAGCTCTATCTTGGTTTCATCTGTCCACAAGATGCTTTCCGAGAAGAATTTCGGCTTATTTATGTACATATTGGCAACTTTTTTATGTCTCTGTATCTGCAGTGGGGTCCTCCTGCATCTCTTCTCATAGAGTTTCATTTCATTCAAATGTTGATAGATAATTAGAGTTGACGCTAATGCACCCTGAGCCTGCAGGACAGCTTGAATTTCTTTGGAGCTTGATTGGAGCTGCTTATCCACCATCCAGACTATCCTAAGTTGAAACCTTTCATCAATTTTTCTCTGTCGTCCATGCCCAGAGAGATTAGCTACAGTGCCATGAGTTGTAAACGTCTTTATTATGTTGAGCACTGTGGACAAAGGAACATCAAAATCTCTGGAGATGGACTTTTAACCTTGAGATTGTTGATATTTTTCAACAAATTTGATTCCCTAGTCCTCAGACAATTCTCTTCTCTTTCTGTTCTCCATGCTTAGTGTGGCACACATAGACACAAAATGCAAAGATTGAGTCAACTTCTCAATTTTATCTGATTTCAGGTGTGATTTTCATATTGCCCACACCTGTTACTTGCTACAGGTGAGTTTTATTGAGCATCACTTGCTTGAAACAAAGTTGTTTACCCACTATTTTGGAAAGCTGCCAACAATTTTGTCCAGCCCATTTTGGGGGTTTTGTGTGAAAATTATGTCCAATTTGCTTTTTTTTCTCTGTTTTTTTGTGTTGTTCCAATACACATAAAGGAAATAAATCTGTGTAATTTCAGTAATTTTATAAGAGAAATACTTAATTGTCTGGAACAATCTCAAGGGTGCAAACACTCTCAGCTATCACTGTAACTCTAAAAGTATTTGCACACGTCACATTTTTCCCGCTTTTTTGCCACGAAAATCGCAGGATTTGAAGTATATGAGGTTTCTGAAATCTCATGCACACGTTGCTTATTTTTTACTTGTAGATTTAAAGTAGTTTCAAATCTGCGGTATTTAAATTTTTTTCTCCGTTTTTTATTCATTCTAGTGACTGGGAAAAAATACGTAAAACAAAGCACCAAAAACGTAGCAAAAACACGCTTATTTTCCTCTACATTTTACCTGCTAACATGTCGGTATTTGCAGAAGAAATGTCTGTAGTAAAAGCTTAATGTGTGCACATACCCTAATGGATTCACTTACCGAATATACTCGAGTATAAGCCGACCCGAGAATAAGCCGACCCCCTAATTTTGCCACAAAAAACTGGGAAAACTTAATGACTCGAGTATAAGCCTACGGTGGAAAATGCAGCAGCTACGGGTAAATGTCAAAAGTAAAAATAGATACCAATAAAAGTAAAATTAATTGAGACATCAGTAGGTTAAGTGTTTTTGAATATCCATATTGAATCAGGAGCCCCATATAATGCTCCATAGAGTTCATGATGGGCCCCATAAGATGCTCCATATTAAAATATGCCCCATATAATCCTGCATAATGGTTAATAATGGCCCCATAAGATGCTCCATAGACACATTTGCCCCATATAATGCTGCACAAATGTTGATTATGGCCCCATAAGATGCTACATACAGACACTTGCCCCATATAGTGCTGCACAAACGTTCTGGCCCCATACTGACACTTGCCCCATATAGTGCTTCCCAAACGTTCTGGCCCCATACAGACACTTGCCCCATATAGTGCTGCACAAACGTTATGGCCCCATATAGTGCTGCACAAACGTTATGGCCCCATAAGATGCTCCATACAGACACTTGCCCCATTTGCTGTTGCTGCGATAAAAAATAAAAATCACATACTCACCTCTCCGTCGCTCAGGCCCCCGGCACTTTCAATATTCCCCTGCTCCTCGTTCCGGCGCCGCTCCATCTTCAGCGTCTTCTGCATTGACGTTCAGGCAGAGGGTGTGCACTAACCACGTCACCGCGCCCTCTGACCTGAGCGTCACTGCAGAAGGCGCTGAAGACGGAGCGGCGCCGGAACGAGGAGCAGGTGAATATCGCGCAGCGCTGCACTCCCCGTTATACTCACCTGCTCCTGGCGCGGTCCCTGCTTCCCCGACGCCGGCAGCTTCTTCCAGTACTGAGCGGTCACCGTTACCGCTCATTACAGTAATGAATATGTGGCTCCACCCCTATGGGAGGTGGAGCAGCATATTCATTACTGTAATGAGCGGTACCATGTGATAGCTCAGTACAGGAAGAAGCTGGGGCGCCGGGAAGCAGGGACGTGCAAGGACCGCGCCAGGGGCAGGTGAGTATAATTAGACAGCCCCCCGCTCCCCTTCCCCTGCCAACCCCTGGGTATGACTCGAGTATAAGCTGAGAGGGGGACTTTCAGCCCCAAAAAATGGGCTGAAAATCTCGGCTTATACTCGAGTATATATGTGTTATGTAGGCAATCCAGTGACACAGTGTGCCAGCAATCAGAGCACATACAGTGCTCTGACAATAACCCAAAAACAATAGAACGAGCTCTGAGACGTGGAATCTCTGTAGACCGCAATACCTGAACCTAACCTTAACACAACTAAAGGCAGCTGTGGATTGCGCCTAACACTACCTATGCAACTCGGCACAGCCTGAGGAGCTGACTAGCCTGAAGATAGAAAAACAAGCCTGACTTGCCTCAGAGAAATACCCCAAAGGAAAAGGCAGCCCCCCACATATAATGACTGTTAGCAAGATGAAAAGACAAACGTAGGGATGAAATAGATTCAGCAAAGTGAGGCCCGATATTCTAGATAGAGCGAGGATAGCAAAGAGAACTTTGCAGTCTACAAAAAAACCCTAAAGCAAAAAACCACGCAAAGGGGGCAAAAAGACCCACCGTGCCGAACTAACGGCACGGCGGTACACCCTTTGCGTCTCAGAGCTTCCAGCAAAACGAAAAGACAAGCTGGACAGAAAAAGTAGCAACAAAAGAAAAAAGCACTTATCTAAGCAGAGCAGCATGCCACAGGAAGATCCAGAAGCTCAGATCCAACACTGGAACATTGACAAGGAGCAAGGAAGACAGAATCAGGTGGAGTTAAATAACAAAGCAGCCAACGAGCTCACCAGAACACCTGAGGGAGGAAGCTCAGAAGCTGCAGTACCACTTGTGACCACAGGAGTGAATTCAGCCACAGAATTCACAACAGTACCCCCCCCTTGAGGAGGGGTCACCGAACCCTCACCAGAGCCCCCAGGCCGACCAGGATGAGCCACATGAAAGGCACGAATAAGATCTGGAGCATGGACATCAGAGGCAAAAACCCAGGAATTATCTTCCTGAGCATAACCCTTCCATTTAACCAGATACTGGAGTTTCCGTCTAGAAACACGAGAATCCAAAATTTTCTCCACAATATACTCCAATTCCCCCTCAACCAAAACCGGGGCAGGAGGCTCAACAGATGGAACCATAGGTGCCACGTATCTCCGCAACAACGACCTATGGAATACATTATGTATGGAAAAGGAGTCTGGGAGGGTCAGACGAAAAGACACAGGATTGAGAATCTCAGAAATCCTATACGGACCAATAAAACGAGGTTTAAATTTAGGAGAGGAAACCTTCATAGGAATATGACGAGAAGATAACCAAACCAGATCCCCAACACGAAGTCGGGGACCCACACGGCGTCTGCGATTAGCGAAAAGTTGAGCCTTCTCCTGGGACAAGGTCAAATTGTCCACTACCTGAGTCCAGATCTGCTGCAACCTGTCCACCACAGAATCCACACCAGGACAGTCCGAAGACTCAACCTGTCCTGAAGAGAAACGAGGATGGAACCCAGAATTGCAGAAAAATGGAGAGACCAAGGTAGCCGAGCTGGCCCGATTATTAAGGGCGAACTCAGCCAACGGCAAAAAGGACATCCAATCATCCTGGTCTGCAGAAACAAAACATCTCAGATATGTTTCCAAGGTCTGATTGGTTCGTTCGGTCTGGCCATTAGTCTGAGGATGGAAAGCCGAGGAAAAAGATAGGTCAATGCCCATCCTACCACAAAAGGCTCGCCAAAACCTTGAAACAAACTGGGAACCTCTGTCAGAAACAATATTCTCAGGAATGCCATGCAAACGAACCACATGCTGGAAGAACAAAGGCACCAAATCAGAGGAGGAAGGCAATTTAACCAAGGGCACCAGATGGACCATTTTAGAAAAGCGATCACAGACCACCCAAATGACTGACATCTTTTGAGAAACTGGAAGGTCAGAAATGAAATCCATCGAAATACAGTGGGGCAAAGAAGTATTTAGTCAGTCAGCAATAGTGCAAGTTCCACCACTTAAAAAGATGAGAGGCGTCTGTAATTTACATCATAGGTAGACCTCAACTATGGGAGACAAACTGAGAAAAAAAAACCCAGAAAATCACATTGTCTGTTTTTTTATCATTTTATTTGCATATTATGGTGGAAAATAAGTATTTGGTCAGAAACAAACAATCAAGATTTCTGGCTCTCACAGACCTGTAACTTCTTCTTTAAGAGTCTCCTCTTTCCTCCACTCATTACCTGTAGTAATGGCACCTGTTTAAACTTGTTATCAGTATAAAAAGACACCTGTGCACACCCTCAAACAGTCTGACTCCAAACTCCACTATGGTGAAGACCAAAGAGCTGTCAAAGGACACCAGAAACAAAATTGTAGCCCTGCACCAGGCTGGGAAGACTGAATCTGCAATAGCCAACCAGCTTGGAGTGAAGAAATCAACAGTGGGAGCAATAATTAGAAAATGGAAGACATACAAGACCACTGATAATCTCCCTTGATCTGGGGCTCCACGCAAAATCCCACCCCGTGGGGTCAGAATGATCACAAGAACGGTGAGCAAAAATCCCAGAACCACGCGGGGGGACCTAGTGAATGAACTGCAGAGAGCTGGGACCAATGTAACAAGGCCTACCATAAGTAACACACTACGCCACCATGGACTCAGATCCTGCAGTGCCAGACGTGTCCCACTGCTTAAGCCAGTACATGTCCGGGCCCATCTGAAGTTTGCTAGAGAGCATTTGGATGATCCAGAGGAGTTTTGGGAGAATGTCCCATGGTCTGATGAAACCAAACTGGAACTGTTTGGTAGAAACACAACTTGTCGTGTTTGGAGGAAAAAGAATACTGAGTTGCATCCATCAAACACCATACCTACTGTAAAGCATGGTGGTGGAAACATCATGCTTTGGGGCTGTTTCTCTGCAAAGGGGCCAGGACGACTGATCCGGGTACATGAAAGAATGAATGGGGCCATGTATCGTGAGATTTTGAGTGCAAACCTCCTTCCATCAGCAAGGGCATTGAAGATGAAACGTGGCTGGGTCTTTCAACATGACAATGATCCAAAGCACACCGCCAGGGCAGCGAAGGAGTGGCTTCGTAAGAAGCATTTCAAGGTCCTGGAGTGGCCTAGCCAGTCTCCAGATCTCAACCCTATAGAAAACCTTTGGAGGGAGTTGAAAGTCCGTGTTGCCAAGCGAAAAGCCAAAAACATCACTGCTCTAGAGGAGATCTGCATGGAGGAATGGGCCAACATACCAACAACAGTGTGTGGCAACCTTGTGAAGACTTACAGAAAACGTTTGACCTCTGTCATTGCCAACAAAGGATATATTACAAAGTATTGAGATGAAATTTTGTTTCTGACCAAATACTTATTTTCCACCATAATATGCAAATAAAATGTTAAAAAAACAGACAATGTGATTTTCTGGATTTTTTTTTCTCAGTTTGTCTCCCATAGTTGAGGTCTACCTATGATGTAAATTACAGACGCCTCTCATCTTTTTAAGTGGTGGAACTTGCACTATTGCTGACTGACTAAATACTTTTTTGCCCCACTGTATGTGTCCAAGGCCTCTTTGGGACCGGCAAGGGCAAAAGCAACCCACTGGCACGTGAACAGCAGGGCTTAGCCCTAGCACAAATCCCACAGGACTGCACAAAAGTACGTACATCCCGTGACAGAGATGGCCACCAGAAGGATCTAGCCACTAACTCTCTGGTACCAAAGATTCCAGGATGACCAGCCAATACCGAACAATGAAGTTCAGAGATAACTTTACTAGTCCACCTATCAGGGACGAACAGTTTCTCCGCCGGACAACGATCAGGTTTATTCGCCTGAAATTTTTGCAACACTCGCCGCAAATCAGGGGAGATGGCAGACACAATGACTCCTTCCTTGAGGATACTCGCCGGCTCAGATGAACCCGGAGAGTCGGGCACAAAACTCCTAGACAGAGCATCCGCCTTCACATTTTTAGAGCCCGGAAGGTACAAAATCACAAAATCGAAGCGGGCAAAAAATAACGACCAACGGGCCTGTCTAGGATTCAAGCGCTTGGCAGACTCGAGATAAGTAAGGTTCTTATGATCAGTCAATACTACCACGCGATGCTTAGCTCCTTCAAGCCAATGACGCCATTCCTCGAATGCCCACTTCATGGCCAGCAACTCTCGGTTGCCCACATCATAATTACGCTCAGCAGCCGAAAACTTCCTGGAAAAGAAAGCACATGGTTTCAACACTGAGCAACCAGAACTTCTCTGTGACAACACCGCCCCTGCTCCAATCTCAGAAGCATCAACCTCGACCTGGAACGGAAGAGAAACATCTGGTTGACACAACACAGGGGCAGAACAAAAACGATGCTTCAACTCCTGAAAAGCTTCCATAGCAGCAGAAGACCAATTAACCAAATCAGCACCCTTCTTGGTCAAATCGGTCAATGGTTTGGCAATGCTAGAAAAATTACAGATGAAGCGACGATAAAAATTAGCAAAGCCCAGGAATTTTTGCAGACTTTTCAGAGATGTCGGCTGAGTCCAATCCTGGATGGCTTGGACCTTAACCGGATCCATCTCGATAGTAGAAGGGGAAAAGATGAACCCCAAAAATGAAACTTTCTGCACACCGAAGAGACACTTTGATCCCTTCACAAACAAAGAATTAGCACGCAGGACCTGGAAAACCATTCTGACCTGCTTCACATGAGAGTCCCAATCATTTGAGAAGATCAAAATGTCATCCAAGTAAACAATCAGGAATTTATCCAGATACTCACGGAAGATGTCATGCATAAAAGACTGAAACACAGATGGAGCATTGGCAAGTCCGAACGGCATCACTAGATACTCAAAATGACCCTCGGGCGTATTAAATGCAGTTTTCCATTCATCTCCTTGCCTGATTCTCACCAGATTATACGCACCACGAAGATCTATCTTAGTGAACCAACTAGCCCCCTTAATCCGAGCAAACAAGTCAGATAACAATGGCAAGGGATACTGAAATTTCACAGTGATCTTATTAAGAAGGCCGTAATCAATACACGGTCTCAGCGAACCATCCTTCTTGGCTACAAAAAAGAACCCTGCTCCCAGTGGTGATGACGATGGGCGAATATGTCCCTTCTCCAGGGATTCCTTCACATAACTGCGCATAGCGGCGTGTTCAGGCACGGATAAATTAAATAATCGACCTTTAGGGAATTTACTACCAGGAATCAAATTGATAGCACAATCACAATCCCTATGCGGAGGTAGGGCATCGGACTTGGGCTCTTCAAATACATCCTGATAATCAGACAAGAACTCTGGGACCTCAGAAGGAGTGGATGACGAAATAGACAAAAATGGAACATCACCATGTACCCCCTGACAACCCCAGCTGGATACCGACATAGAGTTCCAATCCAATACTGGATTATGGGTTTGCAGCCATGGCAACCCCAACACGACCACATCATGCAGATTATGTAGCACCAGAAAGCGAATAACTTCCTGATGTGCAGGAGCCATGCACATGGTCAGCTGGGTCCAGTACTGAGGTTTATTCTTGGCCAAAGGTGTAGCATCAATTCCTCTCAACGGAATAGGACACCGCAAAGGCTCCAAGAAAAACCCACAACGTTTAGCATAATCCAAATCCATCAGATTCAGGGCAGCGCCTAAATCCACAAACGCCATGACAGAATACGATGACAAAGAGCATATCAAGGTAATGGACAGAAGGAATTTGGATTGTACAGTACCAATGACGGCAGACCTATCGAACCGCTTAGTGCTCTTAGGACAATCAGAAATAGCATGAGTGGAATCACCACAGTAGAAACACAGACCATTCAGTCGTCTGTGTTCTTGCCGTTCAACTCTGGTCATAGTCCTATCGCACTGCATAGGCTCAGATTTAATCTTCGACAATACCGCCAAATGGTGCACAGATTTACGCTCGCGCAAGCGTTGACCGATCTGAATGGCCAAAGACATAGACTCATTCAAACCAGCAGGCATAGGAAAACCCACCATGACATCCTTAAGAGCCTCAGAGAGACCCTTTCTGAACAAAGCTGCCAGCGCAGATTCATTCCACAGAGTGAGTACTGACCACTTCCTAAATTTCTGACAATATACTTCTATATCATCCTGACCCTGGCACAAAGCCAGCAAATTTTTCTCAGCCTGATCCACTGAATTAGGCTCATCGTAAAGTAATCCGAGCGCCAGGAAAAACGCATTGACATTACTCAATGCAGGGTCTCCTGGCGCAAGAGAAAATGCCCAGTCCTGAGGATCGCCGCGCAAAAAAAAAATAATAATCAAAACCTGTTGAATAGGATTACCAGAAGAATGAGGTTTCAAGGCCAGAAATAGCTTACAATTATTTTTGAAATTAAGAAACTTAGTTCTATCACCAAAAAACAAATCAGGAATAGGAATTCTTGGTTCTAACATAGATTTCTGATCAATAGTATCTTGAATCCTTTGTACATGTGTAACGAGATTATCCATTGAAGAGCACAGACCCTGAATATCCATGTCCACACCTGTGTCCTGAAACACCCAAATGTCTAGGGGAAAAAAAAGACTGAACACAGAGCTGAGAAAAAAAAATGATGTCAGAACTTCTTTTTTCCCTCTATTGAGAATCATTAGGTTGGCTCCTTGTACTGTTATATAGGCAATCCAGTGACACAGTGTGCCAGCAATCAGAGCACATACAGTGATCTGACAATAACCCAAAAACAATAGAACGAGCTCTGAGACGTGGAATCTCTGTAGACCGCAATACCTGAACCTAACCTTAACACAACTAAAGGCAGCTGTGGATTGCGCCTAACACTACCTATGCAACTCGGGACAGCCTGAGGAGCTGACTAGCCTGAAGATAGAAAAACAAGCCTGACTTGCCTCAGAGAAATACCCCAAAGGAAAAGGCAGCCCCCCACATATAATGACTGTTAGCAAGATGAAAAGACAAACGTAGGGATGAAATAGATTCAGCAAAGTGAGGCCCGATATTCTAGATAGAGCGAGGATAGCAAAGAGAACTTTGCAGTCTACAAAAAAACCCTAAAGCAAAAAACCACGCAAAGGGGGCAAAAAGACCCACCGTGCCGAACTAACGGCACGGCGGTACACCCTTTGCGTCTCAGAGCTTCCAGCAAAACGAAAAGACAAGCTGGACAGAAAAAGTAGCAACAAAAGCAAAAAGCACTTATCTAAGCAGAGCAGCAGGCCACAGGAAGATCCAGAAGCTCAGATCCAACACTGGAACATTGACAAGGAGCAAGGAAGACAGAATCAGGTGGAGTTAAATAACAAAGCAGCCAACGAGCTCACCAGAACACCTGAGGGAGGAAGCTCAGAAGCTGCAGTACCACTTGTGACCACAGGAGTGAATTCAGCCACAGAATTCACAACATATATGGTACTTTTTTTGCATCTGTAGACCTCAGTGGCAAGAAATCTTCTTTATAGTCATCCTCAGATGACATAACTAGAGATGAGGCGACCAGTGGATCATCAGGAACGTCGGGTTCGACCAAGCCAAAAGCCACATAGGGAATGAAAGGTGCGAGGAACGAGACAGAGCCCTGCCGCTACATTCTAAGGGTATAAAACTTCCTCCTTCTACCAATCAGTTCATCTCCCGGCGGTATGACTCCCACCGTACGTTATCACCTGTACCATATGTGACTTGTTTTCACTGGACAGCCTCTTTAACTATGACTGAGCAACCAAATACCAACTATTTATAGGACGATATATCATTTATACTATTCCAAATCGCTCTTGCCAAGCACTTTTTATTCAATGATATATTACATGCAGACGGGGAAAAGAGATTATTTGTAAAAACATCTTAATCCAAGCTAACAGTAAGGACCCTTCATCATCTAAAATAATTGTCATTTCTTCAAAGCTTCACAAGTGACTTCTTATGACAAGTGGATTCCAATGATGCTACACCCGAAGCCAGACGTTAGCACGGCAATCCGCATATACAGTTCGTTAAGTTTATGCTAATTTTTTTTCTTGTAAATGTACTTACTTCATTAAACCACCAGAGGTCACCAAAAATCAAAAAAGGAATTTGCATGAAGCTGTTGGCTGCTGAGCTGACCATAGATTCATTAACACCAATACCAATCCAGTCCTTAAAGGGAAAGTTAAAATATACATAAAAATTCAAAAAGATTTAAAAAAATATATATTTTACTTATCTTGATTTAATTTTAAGAAAAATGTTCAGCACTAATATAAACTGTTAGTATAGTGTCTGTTTCTCACTGCCGCAGAACACGCTGCTTATCCAGAGTCTTCGTTGTTGCCTGTATCTGTCTGACTGATGAAGGGCATTATATGGCCGAAACGTCTTCTTTATTTTTGGATTGCCTACGCACAAAATTATCTTCTTACCAACATTTATCTGAATGCAAAGTTTTCTACAAGATTTATATGGGATAGGATCCCACTTGGGCACCATCCATGGATTGCCGAAATTACTATTTTCATATGTGTAGTTATAGGCTTTGCCTTATTGTGATAATGTCGTAGAGTGCACAGTATTGTAATGATGAGGTTAGAATATTGTGTGCATCTATCTGCTCTACTCTATTGAGAAAGAATGAAAATATTGTGTATCACTTTAACCCCTTAATGACCGCTTATACGCCTTTTAATGGCGGCAGTTAAGGGGCCTTTTTCGTCAGCGCTGCTTTTTAACGCACAGAGGAATAATTGTATAGCACCCCCCAGCGTCGTAAAATCTCAGAGGTCTTGGCTACCGGGGGTAGCTGAGACCCCGGAAAACATGATTCTGGTCGGTTTTTACAGTCTCCAGTCTTGTCATCGCCATTATTCATCAAATAACGGCGATCACAAAAGAAGTCAGATTTTTCATTCATTTCTCTCTCCTTTGATATGATCTAGCATACCAGAGGTGAGAGAAATGGGGTCCCCTAAGCCCCCCCGATACCTCCGCCATCCCCGGATCCTCCTGCTCCGTCCCCCGGCCCTCTGTGTTTTCTTCCTGGAAGAAAATGGCAAGCGCATGCGCAGTGTGCCCGCCGAGATCTGCTGGCCGGTACCCGACAACAATAGGAAATTTTCCTATTGGTTACATACATAGTTATTAAGGTTGAAGGAAGACTATATGTCCATCTAGTTCAACCCATAGCCTAACCTAACATGCCCTAACATGTTGATCCAGAGGAAGGCAAAAAAAAAACATGTGGCAAAGAGTAAGCTCCACATTGGGGAAAAAAATTCCTTCCCGACTCCACATACGGCAATCAGACTAGTTCCCTGGATCAACGCCCTATCAAGGAATCTAGTGTATATACCCTGTAACATTATACTTTTCCAGAAAGGTATCCAGTCCCCTCTTAAATTTAAGTAATGAATCACTCATTACAACATCATATGGCAGAGAGTTCCATAGTCTCACTGCTCTTACAGTAAAGAATCCGCGTCTGTTATTATGCTTAAACCTTTTTTCCTCCAACCGCAGAGGATGCTCCCTTGTCCCTGTTTCAGGTCTATGATTAAAAAGATCATCAGAAAGGTCTTTGTACTGTCCCCTCATATATTTATACATTAAAGTAAGATCACCCCTTAGTCTTCGTTTTTCCAAACTAAATAGCCCCAAGTGTAGTAACCTATCTTGGTATTGCAGACCCCCCAGTCCTCTAATAACCTTGGTCGCTCTTCTCTGCACCCGCCCCAGTTCAGCTATGTCTTTCTTAAACACCGGAGACCAGAACTGTGCACAGTATTCTAAGTGTGGTCGAACTAGTGACTTGTATAGAGGTAAAATTATATTCTCCTCATGAGCATCTATGCCTCTTTTAATGCATCCCATTATTTTATTTGCCTTTGTAGCCGCTGCCTGACACTGGCCACTGAATTTAAGTTTGTCATCCACCCATACACCCAGGTCTTTTTCATTGACGGTTTTGCCCAGAGTTTTAGAATTAAGCACATAATTATACATCTTATTACTTCTACCCAAGTGCATGACCTTACATCTATCCCCATTAAAGCTCATTTGCCATTTATCAGCCCAAGCTTCTAGTTTACATAAATCATCCTGTAATATAAAATTGTCCTCCTCTGTATTGATTACCCTGCAGAGTTTAGTGTCATCTGCAAATATTGAAATTCTACTCTGAATGCCCCCTACAAGGTCATTAATAAATATGTTAAAAAGTAGAGGGCCCAATACTGACCCCTGTGGTACCCCACTGCTAACCGCTACCCAGTCCGAGTGTGCTCCATTAATAACCACCCTTTGTTTCCTATCCCTGAGCCAGCTCTCAACCCACTTGCACATATTTTCCCCTATCCCCATTATTCTCATTTTATGTATCAACCTTTTGTGTGGCACCGTATCAAAAGCTTTTGAAAAGTCCATATACACTACATCCACTGGGTTCCCTTGGTCCAATCCGGAACTTACCTCTTCATAGAAACTGATCAAATTAGTCTGACATGAACGGTCCCTAGTAAACCCGTGCTGATACTGGGTCATGAGGTTATTCCTCTTCAGATACTCCAGTATAGCGTCCCTTAGAATGCCCTCCAGGATTTTACCCACAGTAGAGGTTAAGCTTACTGGCCTATAATTTCCGAGTTCAGTTTTTGTTCCCTTTTTGAATATTGGCACCACATTTGCTATACGCCAGTCCTGCGGCACAGACCCTGTTATTATGGAGTCTTTAAAGATTAAAAATAATGGTCTATCAATGACTGTACTTAATTCCTGCAGTACTCGAGGGTGTATCCCATCCGGGCCCGGAGATTTGTCAATTTTAGTGATGTTTAGACGCCGCCGCACTTCCTGCTGGGTTAAGCAGGTGACATTTAATTGGGAATTTTTATCACTAGACATTTTGTCTGCCATGGGATTTTCTTGTGTAAATACTGATGAAAAAAAGTCATTTAGCATATTGGCTTTTTCCTCATCCTCATCCACCATCTCACCCAGACTATTTTTAAGGGGGCCAACACTATCATTTTTTAGTTTCTTACTATTTATGTAGTTAAAGAATATTTTAGGATTATTTTTACTCTCTCTGGCAATGAGTCTCTCTGTCTCAATCTTTGCTGCCTTGATTTGCTTTTTACAGAATTTATTTAATTTTCTGTATTTATTTAATGCCTCCTCACTACCTACTTCCTTTAATTCTCTAAATGCTTTCTTTTTGTCACTTATTGCTCCCCTTACAGCTCTATTTAGCCATATTGGTTTCCTCCTAATTCTAGTATGTTTATTCCCATACGATATATACTGTGCACAGGTCCTATCCAGGATGCTAATAAACGTCTCCCATTTTCTTTGTGTATTTTTGTGTCTCAGGATATCGTCCCAGTTAATTGCACCAAGATCCTCTCTCATCCGTTGGAAATTTGCCCTCCTGAAGTTTAGTGTCCTTGTAACCCCTCTACTACACATCTTTTTAAAGGATACATGAAAACTTATTATTTTGTGATCGCTATTTCCCAAGTGACCCCCAACCCTTATATTTGATATGCGGTCTGGCCTGTTGGTTAATATTAGGTCTAGCAGTGCCCCCCTTCTTGTTGGGTCCTGAACCAGTTGTGAAAGGTAATTGTCTCTCATAATTGTCAAAAACCGATTACCTTTGCTGGAACTGCAGGTTTCTGTTCCCCAATCTATTTCAGGGTAGTTGAAGTCCCCCATAATAATGACTTCTCCTTGAGTCGCAGCTTCATCTATTTGCTTTACGAGGATATTCTCCATTGCTTCCATTATTTTTGGAGATTTATAACAAACCCCTATCAGTAATTTATTATTTTTTCCCCCTCCCCTTATCTCCACCCACAGGGATTCTACATTTTCATTAAATTCACCTATGTTATCGCGCAGGATGGGTTTTAAGGATGATTTTACATATAGACACACCCCTCCCCCTCGCTTATCTGTACGGTAATTTCTGAACAGGCTATAGCCCTGCAAGTTAACAGCCCAGTCATGGCTCTCATCCAGCCACGTTTCAGATATCCCCACCATGTCATAATTATGCTCCAACAACATTAGTTCTAATTCGTCCATTTTGTTGGCGAGGCTTCTGGCATTAGTATACATGCACTTTATGTTCCTCTCTGTACTTCTATTTCTTAAATTATTAACTGTTCTGACCCCACCCCCCATGCCACCGCCACCCCCAACTTCCTTATTTGTGCCCAGGTCTCTGTCTGCACTATCTTCCCCTCCTATAAAATGAATACCCTCCCCCCCAATTCCTAGTTTAAACACTCCTCCAACCTTCTAGCCATTCTCTCCCCCAGCACAGCTGCACCCTCCCCATTGAGGTGCAGCCCGTCCCTAGCGTAGAGCCTGTAGCCAACTGAGAAGTCGGCCCAGTTCTGCAGGAACCCAAACCCCTCTTTCCTACACCAATTCTTGAGCCACTTATTAACCTCCCTAATCTCCCGTTGCCTCTCTGGCGTGGCACGTGGTACCGGCAGTATTTCGGAAAATACCACGTTGGAGGTCCTTGCTTTCAGCTTGCAGCCTAATTCCCTGAAATCATCTTTAAGGACCTTCCACCTACCTCTAACTTTGTCATTAGTGCCAATGTGCACCATGACCGCTGGGTCCTCACCAGCCCCTCCCAATAATCTGTCCACCCGATCAGCGATGTGTCGGACTCGAGCGCCAGGTAGGCAGCACACCGTTCGACGATCCCTGTCTTTGTGACAGATTGCCCTATCTGTTCCCCTAATAATTGAGTCGCCCACTACCAGCACCTGTCTAGCCTGCCCTGCTCTCCTATTTCCCTCCTTACTGGAGCAGTCACTCCTCCGGCTTTCAGAGGACATGCCTGGCTGCAGCAGTGCTACCCCTGTACTGGCACCCCCCTCATCTGCCAACTTAGCAAACTTATTGGGGTGTTCCAGATCAGGACTAGCCTCCCTGGCACTCTTCCCTCTACCCCGCTTCCTAACTGTCACCCAGCTTGCTACTTCATTGTCCTGCAGCTCCATCCCACCATCCCCCCCTCATCTGTCCCATTGAGCGTCTGCTCCGTGAGCAGAAGACTCCTCTCCATATTGTCTATGGATCTCAGTGTTGCCAGCTGCACATTTAGAGTCAGAATCTGGGTTTCCAAATGCACAACGTGCTCACATCTCGCACAGCAGTATGCACCCTCGATCAGCTGCTCAAGGACTGCATACATGTGGACCCCATCACAGTGATCAAAATTTAAAAAAAAGTTAATTAAAGCTCCCTTTATCACCCCCTTAGTTACATAAAAAATTATAAAATAAAAAAATGTAATTTTTTCCATTCTTTGCAGTTAGGGTTAGGGTTGTGGCTAGGGTTAGGGTTGGGGTTAGAGCTGTGGTTAGGGTTGGGGCTAGGGTTAGGGTTGGGGCTAGGGTTGTGTTGGGGTTAGGCTTGTGTAGGAGTTAGGTTTGGGGTTACAATTGTGTTGGGGTTAGGGTTGTGGTTTGTGTTGTGTTATGGTTTGGGTTGTGGTTAGGGTTGGGATTAGGGGTGTGTTGGGGTTAGGGCTGTGTTAGGGTTGGAGTTAGAATTGGGGGGTTCCACCGTTTAGGTACATCAGGGGGTCTCCAAACGTTACATGATGCCCGCCATCGATTCCAGCCAATTTTGATTTTAAAAAGTCAAACAGTGCTCCCTCCCTTTTGATCTCTGCCATGTGCCCAAACAATGGCTTTCTGCCACATATGGGGTATCGGTATACTCAGGAGAAATTGCACAACAAATTTTGTGGTCCATTTTCTCCTGATACCCTTGTGAAAATTAAAAAAAGTCTGGGTCTAAAGTAAATTTTTTGCGAAAAAAGAAAAAACATTAATTTTTTCCTTCCTCATTGCATTAGACCTCGTGAAGCACCTGAAGGGTTAATAAACTTCTTGAATGTGGTTTGGCGCACCTTGAGGGGTGCAGTTTTTAGAATGGTGTCACTTTGGAGTATTTTCTGTCCTGCTGACCCCCCAAACTCACTTCAAATGTGAGGTGGTCCCTTAAAAATGGTTTTGTAAATGTTGTTGGAAAAATGAAAAATCGCTGGTCAACTTTTAACCCTTATAACGTCCTAACAACAAAAAAATAATGTTTCCAAAATTCTGCTGATGTAAAGTAGACATGTGGGAAATGTTATTTATTAACTATTTTGTGTGATATGACTCTCTGATTTAAGGGCACAAAAATCAAAAGTTTGAAAATTGCTAAATTTTCCAAATTTTTGCCAAATTTACGTTTGTTTTTTTCATAAATAAACGCAAGTCATATTGAAGAAATTTTACCACAAACATGAAGTACAATATGTCACGAAAATACAGTCGCAGAATCAGTGGGATACGTTGAAGCGTTCTAGAGCGATAACCACATAAAGTGACAGTGATCAGAATTGTAAAAATTGGCTTAGTCATTAAGGTCAAAATTGGCTCGGTCACTAAGGGGTTAAATGACATTGGAGCAGTTTTGTGTATTTTTAGGCTGTTTTCTATTATGATGTCACAGTTTTTTGTTTTTTTTACACTTTTATGTTCCATTGTGATGTGAATGCTGGATCCCGATTATCAGCCTGTGTAAACATGTTATTGACCATCCGACGAATGAGCTAAAGAATCGTATATCGGGTGATGGGATTTTATTATGTTGATATTGTTATCGGTACACATCGCTCAGTGTAAACGGGATGTGCTGCCGACAACATGACTCCCTATGGGAACAGAACATTGCATGAGCCATCAGTTTTTGTTAGACCATGAAAACAGATCAGTAACGAGCACTGATTGCTTTGAATATAGTTGATTGGTACTCAGTTTTAGAAAACTACTGTCCCCAGCTGCAATTTATTTATTTATTTAAATGCTTTACTCACCCTACCTGGGTCCAGCAGCTTTGACTCATCGATGGACCAGGGGAGAGTGAGTGACCAACAGCTTGTTTTTGCTTGTTTTTTTAAACAAACTGCAGCCATGAAATATTTTTTTTTCAAAAATGAAAAACCCACTTAAAATAATGTTACACGTGAATCAATGATAACTAAGTAGGTGTCACTACTATGTATTACAGAGTTGCTGCTTACGCCCCTGGACCTTACAGATAAGTTAAGGAAGTTTCTAATGACACACTTGCCAACATAAACAGTTGGACCCCTGGACGAAGCATTTAATTACGAAACGCGCGTCGGGTGTGGTGGGTCTCCAGGAGCGCTCCTTAGGTAATTATTGATGATTACTATATACACTTGTATTTACTTTGATTATTTATTTGCATGTTTGTACATGGTCACTTGGCACAATCATATGTTACGTTTTGTATTATGATATAAATATTTCACTATATTTGGAGTTTGCTCTCCTGGTTAGCCCACCTCTTTACCTGTGCTGTGGTTTTTACCTGTTACTGCTTACTACTTTTAAACATTCATTAATAAAGTATTTATGGATTTTATTGGCCCTGTGTGAAGGATGGCTTCTTCGGTGTTTGTAGCTGGTTATTCCCTTCATGGTATATATATATACAGTGGGGCAAAAAAGTATTTAGTCAGTCAGCAATAGTGCAAGTTCCACCACTTAAAAAGATGAGAGGCGTCTGTAATTTACATCATAGGTAGACCTCAACTATGGGAGACAAACTGAGAAAAAAAAATCCAGAAAATCACATTGTCTGTTTTTTTAACATTTTATTTGCATATTATGGTGGAAAATAAGTATTTGGTCAGAAACAAAATTTCATCTCAATACTTTGTAATATATCCTTTGTTGGCAATGACAGAGGTCAAACGTTTTCTGTAAGTCTTCACAAGGTTGCCACACACTGTTGTTGGTATGCTGGCCCATTCCTCCATGCAGATCTCCTCTAGAGCAGTGATGTTTTTGGCTTTTCGCTTGGCAACACGGACTTTCAACTCCCTCCAAAGGTTTTCTATAGGGTTGAGATCTGGAGACTGGCTAGGCCACTCCAGGACCTTGAAATGCTTCTTACGAAGCCACTCCTTCGTTGCCCTGGTGGTGTGCTTTGGATCATTGTCATGTTGAAAGACCCAGCCACGTTTCATCTTCAATGCCCTTGCTGATGGAAGGAGGTTTGCACTCAAAATCTCACGATACATGACCCCATTCATTCTTTCATGTACCCGGATCAGTCGTCCTGGCCCCTTTGCAGAGAAACAGCCCCAAAGCATGATGTTTCCACCACCATGCTTTACAGTAGGTATGGTGTTTGATGGATGCAACTCAGTATTCTTTTTCTTCCAAACACGACAAGTTGTGTTTCTACCAAACAGTTCCAGTTTGGTTTCATCAGACCATAGGACATTCTCCCAAAACTCCTCTGGATCATCCAAATGCTCTCTAGCAAACTTCAGACGGGCCCGGACATGTACTGGCTTAAGCAGTGGGACACGTCTGGCACTGCAGGATCTGAGTCCATGGTGGCGTAGTGTGTTACTTATGGTAGGCCTTGTTACATTGGTCCCAGCTCTCTGCAGTTCATTCACTAGGTCCCCCCATGTGGTTCTGGGATTTTTGCTCACCGTTATTGTGATCATTCTGACCCCATAGGGTTGGATTTTGCTTGTTGCCCCAGATCGAGGGAGATTATCAGTGGTCTTGTATGTCTTCCATTTTCTAATTATTGCTCCCACTGTTGATTTCTTCACTCCAAGCTGGTTGGCTATTGCAGATTCAGTCTTCCCAGCCTGGTGCTGGGCTACAATTTTGTTTCTGGTGTCCTTTGACAGCTCTTTGGTCTTCACCATAGTGGAGTTTGGAGTCAGACTGTTTGAGGGTGTGCACAGGTGTCTTTTTATACTGATAACAAGTTTAAACAGGTGCCATTACTACAGGTAATGAGTGGAGGAAAGAGGAGACTCTTAAAGAAGAAGTTTCAGGTCTGTGAGAACCAGAAATCTTGATTGTTTGTTTCTGACCAAATACTTATTTTTCACCATAATATGCAAATAAAATGTTAAAAAAACAGACAATGTGATTTTCTGGATTTTTTTTTCTCAGTTTGTCTCCCATAGTTGAGGTCTACCTATGATGTAAATTAAAGACGCCTCTCATCTTTTTAAGTGGTGGAACTTGCACTATTGCTGACTGACTAAATACTTTTTTGCCCCACTGTATATATATATATTGTGAGGTGCCAAGGGGAGAAGTACTAGAAAACAGATATGTTTCTCCCCGTTTCATTTCATATGTATCACGGTATTGATTGTGAAGCTGTTTATTTCTCTGTAATCCGGTCCTGGTTTCTTTAGTGATCAGCCTGAAAGCTCTGGTGCTTCCCTTCCACACATACGATCCAGCTTTTGCTTCAGCTGATATAATCAAGGAACTGCTGGGATCTCAGTCTCTCATCTGCTGGTCTGGGAGCTGACACAGTAAGGTTGCACAAACTTCTTTCTTGTTGTGTAGGTTTATTTTGCAGTTAGTATCTTGTTGTTAGTTAGTGGCCAGACGGCCTTAGACATTTTATTTCATGTTTGGCACGTGTAACATTGTACGGCAAATGTGTACAATAAATACACCTGACACATACCTGTGTGGAACTCGCTAGCCTGCTATTGTTCGTTGTGACTCCATAGCCACCTGCTTGGGCCAAAGCAGAGATCCCTGATGAGCTATATTCCCACAAATGGTTTTCAGAATGCGGGCATAGTGGCTGTTGGACTGTGACTGCAGATAAAGTGCTCTGTGTATGTCCTGGCTGAAAGCTCCGGTGCTTTTGAAGAGCCAAGAGTCCAGTAATATGGAGGAACTAGTGAAACAGTTATTGCAGGCAAATGTGCAACAACAGCAGACCAATACTTACTTCCAGCAAGCCCTGGACCAGCAAAACCAGATTCAGCAAGAGCAGTTGAATGCAATAAAGCAGGCTTCGATTCGGCAGCCCCGAGATGAGAGGGATCATGCACAAAGTGTTGCTGGTGCACGGAAAGCCGTACAAAAAACCCTGCTTAAAATGACTGCTGACAATGATGTAGAAGCGTATCTCACCGTATTTGAACGTATTGCAGAACGTGAGCATTTACCGGTGGACATGTGGGCTGAAGTGGTTGCGCCATTTCTGAGTGGAGATCCACAAAAGGCCTATTACGATTTAAGTGGAGTGGATGCTATGGACTATACCAAATTAAAAAGCGAAATCCTGGCAAGGCTGGGAGTAAACACATATGTACGAGCACAGAGGGTACATTTATGGACTTTTGTGGAAGATCAGCCAGCCCGCTCACAAATGCATGATCTTATCCATCTTGTAAAAAAATGGCTGCAACCAGAGATTTTGACATCTGCAGAGATGGTGGAACGTGTTGTTCTAGACAAGTACCTGCGGTCCTTGCCCCCTAAGTTACAGAGGTGGGTTGGACAAGGTGACCCATATACAGCCGACCAGTTGGTGAATATGGTCGAACGCTACAATGCTTCCGAAAGCCTACTCCAAGGGACGTTATCACCTCGCTGGGCTCCCAAGAAATCGCCAGAAAATACTGCGAGACCTACTTCATCTTCAAAAGAAGAGAACGTTGCAATAAAGGGTAGCAGACCCACAAAGAACTATGGAGGCGGTACAGTCTCACAGCAATTCAGCAGACCCTATCAGGCGTCTCCGGCGAGGAAGCAAGGACCTATACAATGTTGGCGATGTCGCGGGCTTGGCCATGTAGCAGCTAACTGCCCAATGACTACAGAGCCAATGGACTGTAACGCTATGAGACGTCTTTCGTTATATGTACAGTCAGTCTGTGTTGCAGAGGTCCTCACAGGAAATGAACGACACGTGTGTTGCCTCGAGGTCGACGGCCATAGTGTGAATGCCGTCTTGGATTCCGGCAGTCAAGTAACTCTGGTACATGCCAGTTTGGTGGACCCTAGAGCCCTAACGAACTCAACCCTGGGCATTAGTTGCATCCATGGTGATATAAAAAACTACCCCACTGCCTGGGTCACCCTTGCCACGTCAGTAGGAACCAAAAGACATCAAGCGGCAGTCCTAAAGTCTATGGGACATGATGTAATATTGGGGAGAGACTTTCCCTTATTTTGGGACTTGTGGAACCTTAAAAATGGCATGAGCACTCTAGTTGAGGAGGGTGCCGTGGGGCTAACCCCTGAGCTATTGCAGCAAGAGGGGGGGAGTCCATCTCAGAGGTAACTCCAGAATCTGTAGACTCACCTCTGGCTGTATATGCAGGCGACGCAAGTGAACTAGAGGAGGCTATAGAAATGCCAGGTCTTGAGGTGGCCCGTGGAAAGTTCGGGACCGCTCAACACCAGGACCCTACTCTGGCAAGGGCATGGGAAAATGTAAAGGTCTCTGAGGGAAGACCATTGTACCCAGGGGCTCAAAATGAGTTCCCACACCTAGCTGTGCAACAGGGTATGCTGTATCATATAGACAAAGTGCGGGGGGTGGCGGTAGAGCAACTAGTGGTGCCCAAGTCCTTTCGCCAGGTAGTTTTGGAACTGGCACATAAACATCCCTTGGGGGGACACCTGGCTGGAGAAAAAACAAAACACCGTATTCTGCAGCGTTTCTTTTGGCCGGGTCTAGGGGGGGACGTGACCCGGTATTGTCAGTCCTGTCCTACGTGTCAATTGACCACACTTATGTCACATTTTAGAAGCCCCCTTGTGCCCTTACCAATAATAGAGGTGCCCTTCGAGAGGATAGCAATGGATATAGTGGGTCCATTAGTTAAATCTGCCAGGGGACATCAGTACATTTTGGTAGTACTAGATTATGCCACTCGTTACCCTGAAGCAGTGCCTCTGCGGAATGCCAATGCAAAAGCAATTTCAAAGGAGCTTGTTAATATGTTTTCTCGCACCGGCATTCCGAAAGAAATACTAACAGATCAGGGAACCCCCTTTATGTCTCGAATACTTAAGGACTTGTGTAAGCTACTAAAAATCTCCCACTTGCGTACTTCAGTATATCACCCTCAGACTGACGGGTTGGTGGAGCGATTTAGTAAAACCCTGAAGGGAATGTTGAAAAGGGTGGTAGATAAGGACGGGAGGGATTGGGATGCTCTCCTACCATATCTCCTGTTCGCTATACGGGAAGTACCCCAATCCTCCACAGGCTTTTCGCCTTTTGAGTTAGTTTATGGGCGATGTCCTAGAGGCCTGTTAGATATTGCTAAAGAGACTTGGGAACAAGAGGTGACTCTTTATCGCAGTGTAATTGAACACGTAATGCTTATGAAAGATAGAATTGAGGCGGTCATGCCAATAGTTAAAGAATGTTTAGAACGTGCGCAACAGGCCCAAAGCACGGTATATAACCGAGCGGCTAAAACACGAGTCTTTCAACCCGGAGACAGGGTGTTAGTATTGGTACCCACTGTAGAAAATAAATTTCTTGCGAAGTGGCAGGGCCCATACGAGGTGTTGGAGAGAATAGGTGAAGTGAATTATAAGATATATCAACCAGACAAGGGGAAAACCGAACAAATCTACCACATAAACTTGCTTAAGGCCTGGCGGGATAGGGAGAGTCTAATGACAAAAGCCACCCTTAATGATGGACCTCGTAGGGCACCCCCATCTGTGGTAAATGACCCCCAGGTAGCATTGCCAGAGGTGGGTATTGCCGAGACACTATCCGAAAGTCAAAAACGAGAGACTAAGGAATTTATACAGAAAAACGCAGAGGTTTTTTCAGAGCTTCCTGGTCGTACTCACTTAATTAAACACGACATTGTTACTGATCCACAGGTCCGTGTACGACTAAAACCATATCGAATTCCGGAGGCTCGGAGACAAGCCATTGCCCAGGAAGTCGAGAAAATGTTAGAACTTGGAGTCATTGAAGAGTCCCGGAGTGATTGGGCTAGCCCAATCGTGCTAGTGCCCAAACCCGATGGGACTATTAGGTTTTGTAATGATTTTCGGAAATTAAATGAGGTATCAAAATTCGATGCCTACCCGATGCCGAGAGTTGATGAACTTATAGAGAGACTGGGTTCGGCCAGGTACATATCTACTATCGACTTAACAAAAGGTTATTGGCAGATTCCCCTCACGGATTCAGCCAAAGAGAAAACGGCCTTTGTAACGCCCCAGGGACTGTTCCAGTACCGTGATATGCCATTTGGGTTGCATGGTGCTGCAGCCACCTTCCAACGTCTAATAGATATTGTCCTTAAACCCCACGTCCGGTATGCGTCCGCATACTTGGACGATATCATTGTCTTTAGTGATGACTGGGACACACATTTGTCAAAAGTACAAGCCGTCTTAGACTCGATAAAAACTGCTGGGTTAACTGCCAATCCTAAGAAATGTACCTTGGGATTGGAAGAGGCTCGCTATCTGGGATATAGCATAGGGCGAGGAGTCGTAAAGCCACAGACCAATAAAGTGGACGCTATTCAGAATTGGCCACGACCGGTCAACAAAAAACAGGTCGGAGCCTTTTTAGGGATCGTTGGCTATTATAGGCGCTTCATTAAAAATTTTGCCACCATCGCGGCCCCTCTCACAGAGCTTACCAAGGGCTCAAAATCTATCACAATAAAGTGGAACGCAGAAGCAGAGAAGACCTTTCAGTATTTGAAAACGGTCCTCTGTGACCAACCAGTGTTGGTTGCCCCTGACTTTAAACGGGAGTTTATTGTCCAAACGGACGCCTCTGGTGTCGGCCTCGGTGCAGTGTTGTCACAGGAAGTGAATGGCGAGGAACACCCAGTAAGCTATCTGAGTAGGAAGCTTACCAGGGCAGAAAAGAATTATAGCGTGGTTGAGCGCGAAGCCCTGGCTGTGAAATGGGCCCTATTCACCTTACGCTATTATTTACTAGGTCGCCAATTTAGGCTAGTAACGGACCATTCACCCCTAACATGGATGTCCCGCGCAAAAGAGGGCAATGCGAGGGTGACACGCTGGTTCTTGGCATTACAACCTTTTAACTTTTCCGTTGAGCACAGGGCAGGCGCAGCGCACGGGAATGCAGATGCGTTATCCAGAACACACTGCTTAGTGACTCATCGTGTCCGACCCTACAGGCTCGAACAAAGGAAGGGGGTATGTGAGGTGCCAAGGGGAGAAGTACTAGAAAACAGATATGTTTCTCCCCGTTTCATTTCATATGTATCACGGTATTGATTGTGAAGCTGTTTATTTCTCTATAATCCGGTCCTGGTTTCTTTAGTGATCAGCCTGAAAGCTCTGGTGCTTCCCTTCCACACATACAATCCAGCTTTTGCTTCAGCTGATATAATCAAGGAACTGCTGGGATCTCAGTTTCTCATCTGCTGGTCTGGGAGCTGACACAGTAAGGTTGCACAAACTTCTTTCTTGTTGTATAGGTTTATTTTGCAGTTAGTATCTTGTTGTTAGTTAGTGGCCAGACGGCCTTAGACATTTTATTTCATGTTTGGCACGTGTAACATTGTACGGCAAATGTGTACAATAAATACACCTGACACATACCTGTGTGGAACTCGCTAGCCTGCTATTGTTCGTTGTGACTCCATAGCCACCTGCTTGGGCCAAAGCAGAGATCCCTGATGAGCTATATTCCCACAATATATATATATATATATATATATATATATATATATATATATATATATATATATATATGTTTTTTTTGTTGTTTTTTTTTTAGTGTACAAAAGTGGCCAAGGCCTTTAAAATTGACTTCAACATTGTGCCTCTGTCTAGTAAAATAAAAGTCCACTTTGGATACAAGCAAGATGCCGACAACATATTTATTATTGAATCGTTCTCTCCTAGTATAGACAGTCATTGGGGTAATTTGTACATTTTAGGGAATCGCTCATACCGCACTTCCTTTATATATGTAAAGTATATAAACAGCAGTTGTACCCACTTCCATAGTTAATTACTAAGTATTTGGTGTCATGTTTTCCTACAGGATTACAATACATTCCTGGCAAAACAGCCTAATTATAGATTGGTCTTTCCTTTTCTAAATTAGTATTGAAATAGCTTTCCTGCAATGTTTCTATGTTTTGCTCAATTTCCTAATCTGTTTTGGCGGAAGTTATTTTGCTATTGTGTTTTTATCTGGTTTTTCCAGTAGACGACTTTTTTTTTTTTTTATCTTATAGGAAAGATGATTACCGCCTTGGCCCTTAGTGAACCTTTAAAAATAGACTTTGTAGGTAGTTTTCGACACAGTCCATGACATGGATAGAATCAGCCTGGCATTTGTGGGTTTTGTGATGGTCTTTGTCTTTAAGCATTCCTAGCAGTGACTTGTGAGCCGGAGGCAAAGGGTGGAAGGAATTCAACACATGGAGCTGAGTTAATGGATTTTGCTTAATTTCTTCAATCCCTAATGCATGTAAAATAACAGGTGCAAACTTGGCGTAATGAGCAGTACATGATATGATAACTGGACATGTACGGTCCTGAACCCTGTCTGCAACTACTTTGGCAACAGCTGTGTGTGTGTCTAGGAGGTATCCTGTTGCACCGTAAACGGCACGGATTGCCGATACGCAGTCCGACTCCGAGCACCAGTCGCCAATAAGGTCGTGCTGTAAAAGACGGAGTAAATTATCTGGTAGCTGAAAATACCCTTGGCTATCCAATTGACTGTAGAGTTCATTGACAAGTCTTCCATCTTGGTTGGCAAGAAGATGCAAATAGCGTTCTAAATTGGACGATTTAAGGATATCAATCGCCGGGGAGAAGGACTGACGCAACTCCCTTCCGCGGAGATCATAAAGCCCAGTTTTTATAAAATCAGTCAAAATGTGATTTTGATTGGACGCACAAATAAATTTACGGATAGGAATCCCCATTTGTTTTGCATAAAGCGCAGCCATGATGTTGCCAAAATTTCCAGTGGGAATACACACATCGACTGGGGATCCGAAAGTAATAACGCCCTGACAAACCAGATCTAGGTAGGCAGACGCATGGTAGACGATCTGAGGAAGCAGTCTGGCCCAGTTGATGGAGTTAGCGGTACTTAGACTTGTTCCATATTCAGCTGTAAGAAAGCCAGTGAATTGTGGATTAGTGAACATTTCTTTAATGGCTTTCTGACAGAAATCAAAATCAGATTCCACTCCCACAGCTAATCCGTTCTCTCCCTGGCAGGCAATAATTTGTGATTTTTGCACTTGGCTAATTCCATTTTCTGGATAGAGACAAAATACGGCAATTCTCTGCTTGTCGAGGTCACTCAGGCGGCTGAATCCATCCAACACCGCACTGCCTGTGTCTCCAGATGTCGCTACCAAGACTAGGTAGTTACATACTTTTGGAATGCAATAAGCAAAAATATGAGGCATGAACTGTAAGGCCAAGTCCTTGAATGAAGCTGTTGGTCCATGAAATAGTTCGAGGATGAACTGATTCCCTGACAAATGTCTGACGGGAGCAATTTTATTACAAGAAAAGTTGTCACCATAGGCTCTTTCAAGAATTTCACCTAAAACTACGGAGGGTACGTCAGCCGGATGTATACACCTTTCCATTATCACCTGAGCCCTTTCGATGTATGACGATTGGACAAGTCTTCTCCATTCACCATCATTAAGCTTAGGAAGGGCGCTTCCAGGAACATAAAGTCCTCCATCACTGGCCAAGCCTTCTACGACGACATCACTGAAGAATTTTGATTGTTTTTGGTTTGCTTCTCGAGATCTCGTAGAAACAAAGGTTTCAGAATTGACACATTGATATCTTTTAACGGCATCGATGACTTTGTCAGCAACCACATCTACGCAATCCCCCGTCTGACAAAGTACACGCACATCATGCCACTTTTTATAAAAATGCTTCCTTTTCTTAAGTATGTCGCCTATTGAAATGCCGGCCCTTTGGCCAACAATGCGATCCACTTTCATTTGTTCAAGCCTCTCAATAATATCCTGTGAGTGGACATCAAGATAAACAACGATTCCGTTTTTCTTAGCGTGTTCCATGCTGCTAAGGTGAAGAGGGTTGGATCCCGTAAGGGAAATTACACTTCCAGATGCTGAAAACTTTAAAAGAGCTTTTCCTTCCTCATCTAAAAATTGCTCATCACCAACATCCTGCAGTTTATTGGAGACGCTCATATTCCAAGTTTTTTCAAGGACGTCATCATCTACATCTATAACGGGGCAACCAAGTTTTTGACCAAGTATTCTGCCAACAGAGGTCTTCCCCGAGCCTGGAGGACCCATTAGAATCAAATTCTTCTCTCCGACAAGAGAACTGAGAGTCGAGAGCTTGGAATGTGTCAAGGAATTTGAAAACAGAAACCTAGACATTTTCACTATGGAAAGCAGACTGCGGAGACTTGCCATTTTCTTCAGATTTGTAAACCTCTTATCAGTATTAGCACATGCATTGGTATGGCTCGCTGAAAAACAAAAATAGGGATTTCATCAACTGAAGTTTAACATCTAAACAATAAGAGCAAGTATATGTACAATTACGTATCTGGACCAGAAAGCCACTGAACAGCTCCATATAATCTCCAGAATGGATCACGGCATAAGAGGCTATAGGGTCGGGACAATATATTGTTTAAAAATGTATTACAAAATATACTGCACCATTGAATCTCTTGATCATTTCATACAAATGGTGATATAATGGATCTTTGCATAAGTTGTGTATTTAGTACATGGGACAGGTTCAGATCTGATCCTAGGGGTATAAAAA
This sequence comes from Ranitomeya imitator, assembly GCF_032444005.1. Classification (NCBI taxonomy): domain Eukaryota; kingdom Metazoa; phylum Chordata; class Amphibia; order Anura; family Dendrobatidae; genus Ranitomeya; species Ranitomeya imitator. Next base: position 45,104,470 of record NC_091287.1, on the reverse strand, counting down.
AAAGTCTTTACCAAAGGTCAGTAGTCTCATGTCCACAAACTGCACGTGAAAAATTCATCTTTGGTTACTATAAAAGAATACTCTGGGCAAGCTGACCAACTCTATTATGCCTAGTGCAGGGTTTGAAAGGAAAGGACATAAAACGGAGACTCTTTGTCATGCTCCATCTTCTCAGCTTTTACAAGAGTTATTCAACCTCTTGGCGCAATCTGCCCAATATTTATTGTGGATAAGAAAGGAAGTGTATGGAGCATGCTCAGGAGCTGAACTCAATCCGTACATAGCGGGTGACCACCAGATGTATTAATGATATGCAAGTGATGTAAAAACAGAAACAAACAATTTCAAAATATCCCGATTACGGTAATTCAGTATCGAATATGAGCTCCACATGCAGAAATGCCCTCACTTACATGTCTTGACTGCAACAAATGAAGTTATTAATGGTTTTCTAAGGAATGATCTGCCACAATGAATGCACTTGGGCAAATCATCAAGATTCTCCGCTGGCAGCTCCTGGACAACTACCAACCAACGACGTCCCAGAAGTGCTCGATGGGAGACAAGTCTGGAGACACTGCAGCCATGGTAGCACGTTTAGGCTACACATGCTGCTCACAGTAATAAGTGCGACAAATGGCCTCATGTTGTGGTGAAAAATGGCTCCTGGGACGCTTTGGAGAAATCGCCATATTACTGATTACACGATAGATCCATTCTGTACTACAAGTGATACTGGATATCACATACCAAGCCAAGGGATGACTTCAGACATCTGAATAGCATTTTGTGTATGGACCTTGATGTATGGATTAGTCATGGGTCTCCTGCCCCAAACTTGTCATCGTCATTGGTATGCACAGTATCAGACTGTTGGAATGTCTAAATTCCCCCTAGAGGCTCAATGTTTATGCAAACCATCAAAAAGCATTTGGACTACAAGCCACATGTTACAGATGTCCATTAACTTCACTCCACCGCTCTCAAACGCAATCATGGTGCAGAGGAAGATGGCAATGGAGGTCTTTCCTTTTCAATGATGAATCCCACTTTTGTCTTTGATCTTTTGTCAATGGTTTGGAGACCACATCGGCAATGCCACGAAGAGTCCTTCACGAGGAAACGTTAACCTTGTCCTACTCTCGGGATTATGGTTTTGGGTGGCATAATGTACAGTAGCTGGACCCCTATATTCATCATTTCAGATACACTAAAAGCTTGGCATTATATTGATTTGGTTGCAGAATCAATGGTGTGTTTAGTTTGGGTCTGGAGACCCACAGACCGTACAAGGTTGGTCTTTTACAAACGTCTAAATTAGACCTTACATTGGGCAAGATTCATTTTGCAGGCCTATCCCTATATCACAATATCCTGCCATGTTTTTTAACTTCTCTTGACGTCATCTATTTTTTGGGAGGGGGCCAAAGGAAGAATAATATTGCCATTACCGATTGGCTGGATGTCAACAAGAAGTAAAGAAAGGTGGGTTTTTTATTAGATTTTTTTTCAATATTTATAACTATGTGCCAGATATCTTTTATAGAGTAATGGTAAGCGCGACCATCCTGTGCAACACTCCTATTTCATTTTTCACAAATGTAATAATGTGAATTCCAATCGGAATAGTGCAATTTAATGTTGCATGTTAGTTATGTGCCAGGTACATCAATTACAATCCTAGCAACTCTGCATCTGAGAGCTCCAAGAAACGCGGTCCAGGGATGATGCCCAGCATTATTATTATTATTATTATTATACATTTTTATAGCGCCATTTATTCCATGGCGCTTTACATGTGAATACGGGGCAAATATAGACAAATACATTAAACATGCATATGACTTTCCTAGAGGATTCGGACATCTTCAGGGGCTTATAATTAAAGGAATGGATTTTTTGGCCAAAAAGCATTTTTGCAATATTGTCTCATTAAAAATGTTGCCCTGTTTGGTTTTTGTACAGTGGCCAATGTACAGAAAATTAAACGGGCCCTGTGGTCTTCAGATGTTGATGACCTTTTCTAAGGAGAGATCATCAATATCAGATTGGTGAGGGAATGACATTGTCCCCCGATTGATCAGCTTTTATTAACTCTGGTGGTAAGTGTGTGTTAACAGTGAATAGGGTACACAGTGTAGTGACCATTACCAAAAACTGCACATCAGCTCTTAATCTTTCGAGCTGCAGATCTGGGCAGCAGGTCACTGCACAGTGCTCGGAGCTGTGCTGTTCCAGCTCCATCCACTGTTTACATCCAGCTACCACCGGAGCTAATAAGAGCTGGTCGGCGTGAGGCCTGGTCTCGGACACCCACCAATAAGATATTGATAACTATCTTAAGGACAACCTCTTTAATGGCTACATGCAAATTTGATGTTGGAAAAATGGGTTAGAGAAATCTGATCTGAGGTTGTTCAAGGGTTGTTCCATCTTACACATTTGTGGCCTATCAACAGTAGAATAGGTCAAATACAGTGGATCAGGTAGAGACAGCACACAATCCAAGGTCAGGTCCATAACGGGATCAAAAGGGTTAGTCAGCAGAACAAAGCAAGGAACAAACTTGGGATCAGAACAGTACAAATCAATTCAGAATCAGCAAAACTAGGAAAAACTGGAAGTCACCGCAGAATTTATATAGGATTTTATGTACTCCCATTGGCATTCTGCAAGGAGGGCTACCATTGGAGAAGGTCTGGAGGCCTTTGCTAGTTGGCATGTGCATCTCTCAATGGAAGGAGTGATCACCCCCTGAATGAATGGTGGACTGAGCAGTGAGGACCCACAGAATCGGAGTGGAGGCACCAGGAGTTAGATAGAGGTCAGGTGAGTAGGTAACATATCCCCTATTCCATAGGTCAGTGGCAGTGCCGTACACCTCAATAAATAGAAATGGAGAGCAGTATTGATAAAAGGAGTCCTGCTGAGCCATCAAGGAATATTCACAAGCTTTAATGCAAAGATTTAATGCAAAAAAAACCAAAACAAAAACAACAACATTCTGCTACGGAAAATCTGTTCCATTCATCTGAATGAGTTCACAATTGGTGCAAACACATGGATTTCTGAAGACCTCATTCATACAAATAAGACAGTATCAGAAGCTTCTGCAACCTGTCTGCCATGTGCGACAACATTAAGTAGTGTAACTGCTTCTCTACAGTCTTATGTTCTGCAGAAGCTGGAGGCGTCTGTGATTTTTAGCAGCTGGTTGCATTGGCTTTGAAGGTCAAAGAACTCAGTGTCTTCCTAAGTTGTTGTGGGGTCGGTAACATAATCAATAGAGATGGGCAAAGCGGAACGATCACCTAATGTTTGGGCACGGACCCCGAACATAGATTTCTCTAGGAAGTCTGTGTGACTGTTGAGGTTCGTCACCCCGGACATCGGGTGTTTCGTACTCTGTCTGAATGACAGCCCAAGAAACATCGGCGGCTCTGATTGGAGGTAAGATTATTACTGCCGATCAGAGACCTGCGGTTCCCACGTTGTCAGATGACAGCATGAGCCAACAGCCGAGACTGGTGGTAAAAAGTTTACCGCTGGTCACAGGCGTCGGCTGATGAGAGAGTACTATTCCCATCAGCCTACACCTGCTGTCGCCAATAACCCCCGACAGCAGGAACCACTGATGGGAGTATTCATCAGAATTTTCTCACGGTGCTCGTGGTGATCTCATTGAGGTCATCACAGTTCATCGGACCACTCACAGTGAAGCTGCGTTTTAGGCAACTCGTTTTACCGTTGTTTTTCAGCCTGGATGCTTGCATCATGGCACCGTCCAGGTTGTAAACCACATATTGCAGAGATTTCGGCATGCGACATCTTCACTTCAGACAGGTGGTTGTGTATTTTTTGGGGGGGTACCTAAACCAAACTTTTTTTTTTTTTTTAGATGTTTGGCCGAACCTGCCAGACCCAAACATCCAAGGGATTGCCCATCACTAATCAATATAAAGTTAATGGAAATGATGAATTTGAATATTTTCTGCACAACAGATTTATGAAATGTGCAACTAAGTGGGTTTTGCACTTATATAAAAGTGTTTGGGCGCTCCACTTTTCTTTAAGTGCAATAACAAACAGATCAGGTATTCACTCTCCCTGGGTCCAGTGCTGGCTGTACACCACCGCTCTGGTCTCTGTGTTTTCACTACAGCGGTTGTGTCACATCACCACATAGCCAATCACTAACGACTTTGTGTGCCATCTTCATGAGCAGAGCCACAGAGCTCAATGATTGGCTGCAGCGTTGATGTGAGCTGTTAATGTCATGTCACTGCTGCAGCCAAAACATTGAAATGAGAACAGTATTGGAGAGTCATCAGCGTTTACTTTATGTATATAAAACGCGTTTTGGGTCCACGTCTCTTAAAGTGGAAAACCCCTTTAATTTTATAACTCTTTACACTGTAACAAGTGCATGGTAACATTGTATCCGGTGTATTTATGTTACAGAACTATATTTACACACACATGTCCATTCATAGAGTGGCCGCTGTGTACCGTATACGCTTCTTACCTGCAGACCTGGGGTTCGTTTACCCTGGCACTGACAGCAGTGGCAGCACAAGGCAGGTCTGCGCTCTTCTTCCTCCCTGCCTGACAAAGACACCTACCCACAATGCTTCACTTCACTTGTATTAAAAGGGAAACGTCTTAAATGGGCGATGCTTCCCATGATATTCTGCAAACACAGAAGCAAAATGCACTCGCCCTGAAGCAAAGTTTGCAATTTTAGACTGGTTACCAGTATATCTTACATATCCTTTTTGAAGGAGGAAACATTTCCTACTTTTGCCCCAACTTTTTCAATCCCATAAAAGATCTGCATTAGTAATCGAGACACTAAAAAACAAAGCCATCATATATATGAAAACAGTCAGCAAAGGACAAAAAAGTATTTCATATTTGCCAAATCAGATACGGTTGACAGTTTTCTTCCAACTCATGGAGAACTTGTTTGCATTCTCTTGCCTGCAAGTAAAAGTGCATTGACGCTGGCTGAATATCGGTTACAAGCATTCCTAGGATCGCTCGTTTCCCAATTATTGATCTGGCTAAATAGGTTGCCAATTAACCGGTGAATGAACAAAATGCTTATTCCTTGGGTGAAATGATTTTTAAAGGTTGCTTAAAAATCGTTGTTCTCGGCAGCACATCAGAACCTGTGCTGCCGAGGACAATATTCTATGTGCACAGAACGATCTACTTACCAATCATTCTGTGTGCATGGGAAGTGTAGTCTGCCTTACTAAAAAAAGCTATTAAATTACTTTTATGTAGTCGAGATCGGCAGTCGTTTAATGGGCGTTTGTCTGTCAGCCCACCATAAATCTCAATGTTGCAGCTGGACTTCTTAAATTAGAACCAATCTTCCTCCAAAGTGAATCAAGATCCACATCGGCTAGGTTCACATCTGTGTTGAAGGCTTGCGAATGCTCTATTTTTTTATCGTACAATTAGGACTCAAATCTGTGCAGTGTGAACACGGCCTTAGTGTTCCTGTTTGATTAACCAAATGGATGTAATTTGTGTAACACTATTGCCAATTTCCCTGCCTGGTTCCCCTTCCCCCTCCATGCAGGGACGCTGGCATACTCACCACTCTGGCCCCGCAGTATGGTTCCCGTCAGCTGGCAGGTCTCCTGTTTGCTCAGACTACATTTCTTGGCGGCACACCTAGTGTGCGCACTTCCCCATTCTTAAAGGTGTAGCGCGCGCACATAGTAACATAGTAACATAGTAACATAGTAACATAGTTAGTAAGGCCGAAAAAAGACATTTGTCCATCCAGTTCAGCCTATATTCCATCATAATAAATACCCAGATCTACGTCCTTCTACAGAACCTAATAATTGTATGATACAATATTGTTCTGCTCCAGGAAGACATCCAGGCCTCTCTTGAACCCCTCGACTGAGTTCGCCATCACCACCTCCTCAGGCAAGCAATTCCAGATTCTCACTGCCCTAACAGTAAAGAATCCTCTTCTATGTTGGTGGAAAAACCTTCTCTCCTCCAGACGCAAAGAATGCCCCCTTGTGCCCGTCACCTTCCTTGGTATAAACAGATCCTCAGCGAGATATTTGTATTGTCCCCTTATATACTTATACATGGTTATTAGATCGCCCCTCAGTCGTCTTTTTTCTAGACTAAATAATCCTAATTTCGCTAATCTATCTGGGTATTGTAGTTCTCCCATCCCCTTTATTAATTTTGTTGCCCTCCTTTGTACTCTCTCTAGTTCCATTATATCCTTCCTGAGCACCGGTGCCCAAAACTGGACACAGTACTCCATGTGCGGTCTAACTAGGGATTTGTACAGAGGCAGTATAATGCTCTCATCATGTGTATCCAGACCTCTTTTAATGCACCCCATGATCCTGTTTGCCTTGGCAGCTGCTGCCTGGCACTGGCTGCTCCAGGTAAGTTTATCATTAACTGGGATCCCCAAGTCCTTCTCCCTGTCAGATTTACCCAGTGGTTTCCCGTTCAGTGTGTAATGGTGATATTGATTCCCTCTTCCCATGTGTATAACCTTACATTTATCATTGTTAAACCTCATCTGCCACCTTTCAGCCCAAGTTTCCAACTTATCCAGATCCATCTGTAGCAGAATACTATCTTCTCTTGTATTAACTGCTTTACATAGTTTTGTATCATCTGCAAATATCGATATTTTACTGTGTAAACCTTCTACCAGATCATTAATGAATATGTTGAAGAGAACAGGTCCCAATACTGACCCCTGCGGTACCCCACTGGTCACAGCGACCCAGTTAGAGACTATACCATTTATAACCACCCTCTGCTTTCTATCACTAAGCCAGTTACTAACCCATTTACACACATTTTCCCCCAGACCAAGCATTCTCATTTTGTGTACCAACCTCTTGTGCGGCACGGTATCAAACGCTTTGGAAAAATCGAGATATACCACGTCCAATGACTCACCGTGGTCCAGCCTACAGCTTACCTCTTCATAAAAACTGATTAGATTGGTTTGACAGGAGCGATTTCTCATAAACCCATGCTGATATGGAGTTAAACAGTTATTCTCATTGAGATAATCCAGAATAACATCCCTCAGAAACCCTTCAAATATTTTACCAACAATAGAGGTTAGACTTACTGGCCTATAATTTCCAGGTTCACTTTTAGAGCCCTTTTTGAATATTGGCACCACATTTGCTATGCGCCAGTCCTGCGGAACAGACCCTGTCGCTATAGAGTCACTAAAAATAAGAAATAATGGTTTATCTATTACATTACTTAGTTCTCTTAGTACTCGTGGGTGTATGCCATCCGGACCCGGAGACTTATCTATTTTAATCTTATTTAGCCGGTTTCGCACCTCTTCTTGGGTTAGATTGGTGACCCTTAATATAGGGTTTTCATTGTTTCTTGGGATTTCACCTAGCATTTCATTTTCCACCGTGAATACCGTGGAGAAGAAGGTGTTTAATATGTTAGCTTTTTCCTCGTCATCTACAACCATTCTTTCCTCACTATTTTTTAAGGGGCCTACATTTTCAGTTTTTATTCTTTTACTATTGATATAGTTGAAGAACAGTTTGGGATTAGTTTTACTCTCCTTAGCAATGTGCTTCTCTGTTTCCTTTTTGGCAGCTTTAATTAGTTTTTTAGATAAAGTATTTTTCTCCCTATAGTTTTTTAGAGCTTCAATGGTGCCATCCTGCTTTAGTAGTGCAAATGCTTTCTTTTTACTGTTAATTGCCTGTCTTACTTCTTTGTTTAGCCACATTGGGTTTTTCCTATTTCTAGTCCTTTTATTCCCACAAGGTATAAACCGCTTACACTGCCTATTTAGGATGTTCTTAAACATTTCCCATTTATTATCTGTATTCTTATTTCTGAGGATATTGTCCCAGTCTACCAGATTAAGGGCATCTCTAAGCTGTTCAAACTTTGCCTTCCTAAAGTTCAATGTTTTTGTGACTCCCTGACAAGTCCCCCTAGTGAAAGACAGGTGAAACTGCACAATATTGTGGTCGCTATTTCCTAAATGCCCGACCACCTGCAGATTTGTTATTCTGTCAGGTCTATTAGATAGTATTAGGTCTAAAAGTGCTGCTCCTCTGGTTGGATTCTGCACCAATTGTGAAAGATAATTTTTCTTGGTTATTAGCAGAAACCTGTTGCCTTTATGGGTTTCACAGGTTTCTGTTTCCCAGTTAATATCCGGGTAGTTAAAGTCCCCCATAACCAGGACCTCATTATGGGTTGCAGCTTCATCTATCTGCTTTAGAAGTAGACTTTCCATGCTTTCTGTTATATTTGGGGGTTTGTAACAGACCCCAATGAGAATTTTGTTACCATTTTTCCCTCCATGAATTTCAACCCATATGGACTCGACATCCTCATTCCCTTCGCTAATATCCTCCCTTAAAGTGGACTTTAGACAAGACTTTACATAGAGACAAACCCCTCCTCCTCTCCGATTTTTACGATCCTTTCTAAACAGACTGTAACCCTGTAAGTTAACTGCCCAGTCATAGCTTTCATCTAACCATGTCTCGGTTATTCCCACTATGTCAAAGTTACCTGTAGATATTTCTGCTTCTAGTTCTTCCATCTTGTTTGTCAGGCTTCTGGCGTTTGCGAGCATGCAGTTTAGAGGATTTTGTTTTGTTCCAATCTCCTCACTGTGGATTGTTTTAGAAATGTTCTTACCTCCCTTCAGAGTATGTTTTCCTGGGTCGTCTTTGTTCGAGTCTAATGTTTTTCTTCTCATAGTGAATGCTCTCAGCCAGTTGCTGTGAGGTATTAAGTATAAATAGTACACCTGCACAATGGCTCCCAGCCAATTGCTGGGAGTCATCCTGTACAAAAGACTCCCTTCGCCTTAGGGAGTCACCAAAGCAGCAATTTTCATTACCGTGTAGTTTCTCCTACTACTGAGTTGTGAGGTCTCCTGGTCCAGGTGTGGCCAGGGTCCTGAACCCGAATCCCTGGTCCCGGTGTGGCCAACGTACTCAACCCAAACCCCTGGTATGTGTGTGGCCAGAGTCCTGAACCTGCTCCACTGGTCAGTGTGCGGCTAGTGTCTTGTACTTGCTCCCCTGGTCAGTGTGTGGCCAGGGCCTAAACCTGCTCTCCTGGTCAGTGTGCCGCCAGGACCTAAAGGTACCGTCACACTGAACGATATCGCTAGCGATCCGTGACGTTGCAGCGTCCTGGCTAGCGATATCGTTCAGTTTGACACGCAGCAGTGATCAGGATCTTGCTGTGATGTCGTTGGTCACTGCAGAAAGTCCAGCACTTCATTTCGTCGCTGGACTCCCTGCAGACATCGCTGAATCAGCGTGTGTGACGCCGATTCAGCGATGTCTTCGCTGGTAACCAGGGTAAACATCGGGTTACTAAGCGCAGGGCCACGCTTAGTAACCCGATGTTTACCCTGGTTACCAGCGTAAAAGTAAAAAACAAAAAAACACTACATGCTTACCTTCCGCTGTCTGTCCTCGGCGCGCTGTGCTTCCTGCACTGACTGTGAGCGCCGGCCAGCCGGAAAGCAGAGCGGTGACGTCACCGCTCTGCTTTCCGGCCGCTGTGCTCACAGTCAGTGCAGGAAGCACAGCGCCGAGGACAGACAGCGGAAGGTAAGCATGTAGTGTTTGTTTTTTTTTTACTTTTACGCTGATAACCAGGGTAAACATCGGGTTACTAAGCGCGGCCCTGCTGAACCTGCTCTCCTGGTCTGTGTGTGGCCGGTGACTGAACCTGCTCTCCTGGTCTGTGCGTGGCCAGTGCCTGAACCTGCTCTCCTGGTCTGTGTGTGGCCAGTGCCTGAACCTGCTCTCCTGGTCTGTGTGTGGCCAGTGCCTGAACCTGCTCTCCTGGTCTGTGTGTGGCCAGTGCCTGAACCTGCTCTCCTGGTCTGTGTGTGGCCAGTGCCTGAACCTGCTCTCCTGGTCTGTGTGGCCAGTGCCTGAACCTGCTCCCCTGGTCTGTGTGTGGCCAGTGCCTGAACCTGCTCTCCTGGTCTGTGCGTGGCCAGGGCCTGAACCTGCTCCCCTGGTCTGTGTGGCCAGTGCCTGAACCTGCTCTCCTGGTCTGTGCGTGGCCAGGGCCTGAACCTGCTCCCCTGGTCTGTGTGTGGCCAGGGCCTGAACCTGCTCTCCTGGTCTGTATGTGGCCGATGCCTGAACCTGCTCTCCTGGTCTGTGCGTGGCCAGTGCCTGCACCTGCTCCCCTGGTCTGTGTGTGGCCAGGGCCTGAACCTGCTCCCCTGGTCTGTGTGTGGCCAGGGCCTGAACCTGCTCCCCTGGTCTGTGTGGCCAGTGCCTGAACCTGCTCTCCTGGTCTGTGCGTGGCCAGGGCCTGAACCTGCTCCCCTGGTCTGTGTGTGGCCAGGGCCTGAACCTGCTCTCCTGGTCTGTATGTGGCCGATGCCTGAACCTGCTCTCCTGGTCTGTGCGTGGCCAGGGCCTGAACCTGCTCCCCTGGTCTGTGTGTGGCCAGGGCCTGAACCTGCTCCCCTGGTCTGTGTGTGGCCAGGGCCTGAACCTGCTCCCCTGGTCTGTGTGGCCAGTGCCTGAACCTGCTCTCCTGGTCTGTGCGTGGCCAGGGCCTGAACCTGCTCCCCTGGTCTGTGTGTGGCCAGGGCCTGAACCTGCTCTCCTGGTCTGTATGTGGCCGATGCCTGAACCTGCTCTCCTGGTCTGTGCGTGGCCAGGGCCTGAACCTGCTCCCCTGGTCTGTGTGTGGCCAGGGCCTGAACCTGCTCCCCTGGTCTGTGTGGCCAGTGCCTGAACCTGCTCTCCTGGTCTGTGCGTGGCCAGGGCCTGAACCTGCTCCCCTGGTCTGTGTGTGGCCAGGGCCTGAACCTGCTCTCCTGGTCTGTATGTGGCCGATGCCTGAACCTGCTCTCCTGGTCTGTGCGTGGCCAGGGCCTGAACCTGCTCTCCTGGTCTGTGCGTGGCCAGGGCCTGAACCTGCTCTCCTGGTCTGTATGTGGCCAGTGCCTGAAACTTCTTACCCCTGTCCGTTTCTATCCAGCCTGCTAAAACCAAATTAGCCCAGTCTGAAAAGAGCCCGAATCCGTGTTAGTAACTGTTCTGTAGCGGAGCCAGAACTTACCAGTCTGAACGGGGTCCTAGTCCTTAATCAGTGTAAGCGAATCTGAACAGACGCCGTACCGGGTTCTGCCTAGGAGTGGTACCTGGCGGCTACCTGCAGCCAAGCCTGTCTCCACCTTCAGGAGTTTCAGTGAACACATAGCTACACCCCTTCCTAGTCAGGCCCGGCCCTGTGGCACAGTGGATCCACGAATCATGTGCGCCACCTGCAGGAGTGGCAATTTGCCAAATATTTACTATAAAATGGTCATTTGTATGGTATAGTTAGATAATACTTTATTGTTTCTGCTCAGTGTTCTGGCACAAAATTTGGTGCAGGGGGTATTTGCCCAAAATATTTTGTAACTTTCTGCCCTTTTGCACCAGTCCTGATAATTTTTCTAAAAGTGTACAAAGAAAATGGGACAGTGACAACCACTTGGCAATAACTTTATTAAAATATATGCAGAAAACTGGCACACCTTCCTACTGAAATCAATGGCAGCTGTTGGTTTTATTTTCTGATGCACTACAGCCCGAAGATTGGCACACTTTTCTATGAGTTTTTAGTCCAAAATTGGCTCATAAAGTGCAACTTTTGATAAATTCTCACCACTCACCCAAATTGTGCCTATCTATACAATTAGCCACTTGAGTCCTAAGAGGTAAGAAATGTGGCAACATACCCCTTCCGAACCGGACTGCAAGGTGTTGATGGCACGGTCTTGGCACCAGGTGCCTAATTGGGGTTCCCTTGTCTGCCATGTTTGTACACCTATGAAGCCTATCTTGCGATTCTACAATGTGTTGTATAAGGGATCAAGCAATCATAAATTCAAGTCTCGTAGAAAGACTAATGAAAATACTAACAACAGTTACAAATATTTTTAAAATATAAAAACATACATGTAACTGTTCAATTCATGCCCTTTTTTCCAAAAGCTGAATAAAAAATCTAAGAAAAATAAAGCAAATAAAATATTTTGCATTATCATGTGTACAACTGACCAAATAAATAATACATCTTATATCTATCCCATGTTGTGATATGGCTGAATTGCTGTATTTTGGTCTCTTTGGTTCCCTTAAAAAATGAATAAAAAGGTGACAGAGTTGTATAGACCGCAAATGGAGCCGATAAAAATTACAACTCATACAAAAAAACAATAACATCCATAATTCTAAGAATTTGGCGACACAGATTGATTATAAATTTAGCATTGGGCCATCCCTACATATATGCTGATCAACAGGGGCTTTGAAGAAAAAAAAATGTCTAGGATTCCCCATACCAGACTGTCAGTCAGGATTAGCGAATATTCATTTCAGGTGATTTTCATATGAGTTGCATAAAAGCCATCGTTCTTTGCAGCTCTTCTTCCGAAGCTGCAGCATAATGCAGATTATTGATTTGCCAGAGGAAGGCTTTGGTTCTAGCATTGTAAAACTGTTGGCAGGCGGCTGAAAATGAACTTCATGCTAAAAAATGAAAAACTTCTAGCGTCCACAAGATTTTCAGTTGTGTTAAAGGGAAGCTGTCATCAGATAATAAGCTATTGTTTAAATCAAGTTTTTGTAATTTTTTCTCTATCTTTTTCTATAAAATAATGTTCCAGATAATTTTCTGTAGCTAAAATAAATAATAGAAATCTTGCAATTTTTCACACCGGCTTCTGGGGAATTTTTAAACTCCAACTACCTGTTGTTTCAGGAAATAATACATGTACATAGCCACAATGGTCAGACCCTAAGGGTATGTGCAGACGTTGCGGATTTTGCTGCGGAGTCGCAGCAGTATTTCCTGAGTTTACAGTACTATGTAAAACTATGGAAAACAAAATCCACAGTGCCCATGCTGCGGAAAAAAACGCGCGGAATGGGCGTTGTTTATTCCGCAGCATGTCAATTCTTTGTGCGGATTCCGCAGCAGTTTACACCTGCTCCATAATAGGAATCCGCCGGTGTATAACCGCAGGTGGAATCCCCACAAAATCCGCAAAAAATTGCGGTAAATCCTCTGTAATTCCGCAAGAAATCCGCAGTGCGGATTACCTGCGGATTTACCAATATCAGTCCGGAAAAATCCGCACCAATTTCCGCAACGTGTGCATGTGGCCTCACAATATCTTTTGTATGGAAGCATTCGATGAGTGGGCGGAAAGGTAATTGGGAATGAAGGCGGGGGAGCAGCATCAGCTGTGATATTGCCTAATGTGATTGGTGGATTTTGTATTATCACAGTTGTTATCTGTCATTGTAATCCTGCCTCTGATGATAAAGAGACTGCTGAAAACTCTTCCTGAAGGAACAGGAAATATGAGACTAAAAAAGCACCAATGGTCAGTGTTAATATTTACATGATTACTAATTGTGTCTTTTAATAATAATGTATTAAAAAATTGCAAAAAAAACCACAACACAAAAACCTGATTTAAACAATAGGTCATTTTTTGGTGATAGTTGCCCTTATTTTTATTGGGAAAATAAATGCACAGTAAATGATGTTGCTGTAGTTGTTATGTATGCTGTGCACAGAAGAATAATACAACCTATAGGGGGCAGCACACATCCGGTATACTGGAGTTTAGATTACTGGCTGATTACGGTGGCTCAGTGGTTAGCACTGTTGCTTTGCAGCGCTGGGGTCCTGGGTTCAAATCCCACCAAGGACAACATCTGCAAGGAGTTTGTATGTTCTCCCTGTGTTCCCTTGGGTTTCTTCCGGGTTCTCTGGTTTCCTCCCACATTCCAAAGACATACTAATAAGGAATTTAGATTGTGAGCCCCATCGGGGACAGTGATGATAATGTGTGCAAGCTGTAAAGCGCTGCGGAATATGTTGGTGCTATATAAAGATTATTATTATTATTTATTTATTATTATGTGATGCAGGCTGTCAGGTTGAAGTAATGGATAGTTGTAGCTCAGTGCCTTGTGGTAGGACCTGGGCTGAACCAGGAGGTGTCCTCAGTCTCCTAGGAACTGTACATTGCCATGCTGCAGTCCTGGACAAATCACCTGTATCATTATAGGATGTGTATTTCCTACTCACAGTAGGGGCAGGCAGAATCAGAGAGTATTGCAGTAATTGTTTTGGGATGACAATAGTTGTACATTATCGGGATTCAAGATGAAATAGAAGATGAAATACATGGCCAGTTACATAGGAGGGAGTTAAGCAGGAATGGATGAAGGTGTCCCTTCCGACTCCCGTCAGTCCCATCGCAACATGATTTCATAGTAGTCGATGGGACTACTTATTCATTTTACTCAATTATGCAGCACCATTAATTTCACAGAGTTTTACAGACACTATTATCACTGTCCCCATTGGGACTCACAATCTAGATTCAATAAAAAAAAGTGAAACTCATACATTATATAGAGTCATTACAAACAGAGTGATCTATTTCAGGTGCTTATTTCTATTAATGTTGATTATTATGGCTTACAGCCAATGAAAACCCAAAAGTCATTATCTCAGTAAATTAGAATACTTTATAACACCAGCTTGAAAAATAATTTTAGTAGTCTATTTCAGTAGGCTCCACAATCATGGGGAAGACTGCTGACTTGACAGATGTACAGAAGGCAGTCATTGACGCACTCCAAAAGGAGGGTAAGCCACAAAAGGTCATTGCTAAGGATGCTGGCTGTTCACAGAGTGCTGTATCCAAGCATATTAATGGAAAGTGGAGTGGAAGGAAAAAGTGTGGTAGAAATAGGTGCTCAAGCAACCGGGATAACCACAGCCTGGAAAGGATTGTTAAGAAAAGGCCATTCAAAAGTTTGGGGGAATAAGGAGTGGACTGCTGCTGGAGTCATTACTTCAAGAATCACCACACACAGATGTATCCAGGACATGGGCTACAAGTGTCGCATTCCTTGTGTCAAGCCATTCAGGACCAATAGACAATGCCAGAAGTGTCTTGCCTGGGCCAAGGAGAAACAGAACTGGACTGTTGCTCGGTGGCCCAAGGTGTTGTTTTCAGATGAAAGTACATTTTGCATTTCATTTGGAAATCAAGGTCCCAGAGTCTGGAGGAAGAGTAGAGAGGCCACAATCCAAGCTGCTGGAGGTCTAGTGTGAAGTTTCCACAATCAGTGATGGTTTGGGGAGCCATGTCATCTGCTGGTGTAGGTTCACTGTGTTTTATCAAGACCAACGTCAGGACATTTTAGAGCACTTCATGCTTTCCTCTGCCGACAAGCTTTTTGGAGATGGAAATTTCATTCTTCAGCAGGACTTGGCACCTGTCCACACTGCAAAAAGTACCAATACCTGGTTTAAAAACAAGAGTATCACTATGCTTGATTGGCCAGCAAACTCACCTGACCTTAACTGCACAGAGAATCTATGAGGTATTGTCAAGAGGAAGATAAAAGACACCAGACCCAACAATGCAGACGAGCTGAAGGCTGCTATCAAAGCAACCTAGGCTTCTGCAGCGCCCCAGGGTCCTGGTTGTTGCAGTAATATCGTTCTCCTCTAGGGGGGAGTGATGTTTCGTTTGAAGGCAATAAAGGAGATCTCTTTACCAGGTAACACCAAGCACTCTTCACAATTAGGTAAAACTGGTGGCCTGGATAGGAAGTTAGGGAGATGCGATCTGAGCTTTGCTCAGGCAGCTGATATCTGAGCTCTGCTCAGGTAGTGGGTCCCTGACAGGGGTGAGATCCTGTCAGAGGCCTAGAAAGAAGGACACGGAGCTGCACCTGCCCCATGTGCGGCAGTTCCTAAGGAACAGACACGAACAGAGAACTGTATTGTAGAGAGTGAGAAGAAGTCATAGCAAAAGGAGAGAAAACTAGAAGGAGTTCTGCCCTACTCAGGCTGCCTCCTTCTGAGGCACAGGATCCCGGTAGCCGGAATACTGAGGGAGTAAGGATCTCTACGCTTTACTTCAGAGAGTGTCAGGACAGCTAATTTCACGTTACTGATCCGCCCTATACCCAGGAGGCAAGGTGGCACCCACGAGAGGCTGGGGCATGATAGAGTCCCTGTAAAAAAGCCTCACGCCACCAGTCATGCGGGTTTGTCCTATCCATCTGGGGGACAGAGAGAGACATAACATCTAGCACATCTACAACAGTTGTGAGGACCTTATGAGAGGCTCAGCAGTAAGGTACTACAACACTCAGGCACTAGAGGAAGGCTACTGATTTCCAACTGGATAAGGGGACTCTGGATTTGCCTTCAGACCGGCCGGACTGTGCCTGCCCTGTGATCTGGTGCTCTGGACTGTGGATGCTGAAGTCTTCAGTAAAAAGGTAAAGAGACTGCAACCTTGTGTCCTCGTTCTTCACTGCGCCTCACACCATCCACCATCTTACACACTGGGAAGCCCTGGGGACACACTTCACCTGTGGGAAGGTATACCATCTAGCTGCCATAACATCACCCCAGCGGACCCCTTAAAGCAGCATCGGTCACCCTGACTGAATACCACAGGTGGCGTCACGAACATTTCCCCTTTAAAGACCTTTCCCTTTTATTAACGGACCTTCCGAGGGCCATGGACCGGGTCAGCCACCGTGACATCCCCCTTGAGAACCGAAGGACCCGGTACTGAGTACCCCTTGCCCTACACGGGGGCGATTCACTTCCATAACCCCTCAGCAGTGCCACAGGCTGATCGCCTCCATGCCACCCCACATTGATGGATTAATTGATGCAAAAGGAGCCCCGACCAAGTATTGAGTACATTTAGTGAACATACATTTCAGTAGGCCAACATTTCTGATTTTAAAATAATTTTTCAAGCTGGTGATATAAAGTATTCTTATTTACTAAGATAATGACTTTTAGGTTTTCATTGGCTGTAAGCCATAATCATCAACATTAACAGAAATAAACACATGAAATTGAACACTCTGTTTGTAATGACTATCTAATATATGAGTTTCACTTTTTGTATCGAAGAACTGAAATAAATTAACTTTTTGATGATTTTCTAATATTGTGAGAAGCACCAGTAGATCGAATTCTGCTAAAAGTGACAGTCTCCACACCTACCTGTGGTTCTAAAATTACAACTGTTCAAATAAAGCTAGTTGGAAAAAAATTAGAAAAAGCAGCCAGGGAAGCAGCAGCTGAGCAGATACTGTTGCCGTGGTGACGGTAGAGACAACACTGCTGCGCACAGGACTCGGTGACACAGAGCAGCATCAGCAGTGTGTCCTCTGTTATACGACCAGACCCCGAAAATGAAGACCATGAACCCAGCTGAGAACATCTATAACCTCATCCCCACAGAGGAGGTGAAAGTGCTGAAACCCCCCAGGTAAGTGACACAGGGGATCTATGACTGCTAAGTGTGGGGGCAGAGGTAATAAACAGCAAGCAGGTAATGCTATATATGTATACTGTGCTCCTCATTGTTCTCATATATGGCACATACAGTGGCTTGCAAAACTATTCAGCCCCTTGTCATTTTTCATGTTTTAATACCTCACAACCTTATTGTGAAGCAAATAACAAATAGGACAAAATAACTGAAAACTTCAGTGTGCACAACTATTCACCTCCCTAAAGTCAGTACTTTGTAGAGCCTCCTTTTGCAGCAGTTACAGAAGCTAGTCTTTTTGGTTAAGCCTCTATGAGTTTTCCACATCCTGCCACTGGGATTTTTGCCCAATCCTCAAGGCAATACTGCTCCAGCTTCTTCATTTTAGATGGTTTCCTCTAGTGAATAGCTATCTTCAAGTCTGACCACAGATTCTCCATTGGATCAAGGTCTGGGCTTTGACAGGGCCCCTCCAAGTTATAGCAAACAAAAAGGGGACGCGCTTCCTGGATAGGAGTCTCAGACAGTGTTAGTGCAAGGTTCAAGTTCACATACAAGCTGCGATGGGCCCTAACAGTACTAAGCTCCCAAACAGCAAGAGGGTGCATCAGGAATCTAGGGCAGATCCCTGGAGTAAGGGATTGGAGTATGCATTGGAGTCCTGGTCTCAATCTCTCATAAGAGGAAGAGGACGGTTGGGGAAGAGCGAGAGGGAACGGTGGCAGCCATCAAGAAAGATGGGTTGCTGGATGGGGTCATTTCTTTAGGAACAAGTGGATAACACTTTAAAACGCGTTGAATAGAATAAAAAACATTTATTTGAACAAATTGCTGAGAATTGATGTCTTCCATACACAGCAGCGTGGGAGGCATCCACAAATTATTCCTATATTCTCTCCTAAGAGATACAGACTGGTTGGGGAGAGCAAGAGGGAATGGTGGTGGACCTCAACAAAGCTGGGTTGCTGGGTGGAGAGTTCCTACTTCCAATAGAAGCTGTGGAAGTGGGGACAGTTCGGGCAGACCAGAGGCAGGACCTTAAAGCATTCTGTTTTATGGTGGGTGGCCCTCTTTGGCAGGTTTGTTGTGGTACAGTTGTATTTTTCCCTTTTGATGATAATGGATTTGATGGTGATGGGGCTTATCAGATAATGGGATTTTTTTTACATTTTTTTTTATATAACCCAGCCCCAACTTGTACTCCTCAACAACTTTATCCCCGACTTGTTTGGAGATACCCTTGGTCTTCATTGTGTTGTTTGGAAATCTCCTTGGTCTTCATGGTGGTTTTTGGTTAGTGGAGCCTCTTGTTAATGGTGTTGCAGCCTCTTTATCCTTTCAGAAAAGGTGAAGTGTATATACTGACAGACATGTGTCACTTAGATTGCACACAGGGGGACGTCCTGTCACTAAGCATGGGATTTATTAAGGTAATTTTCTAAGGGTTTCATGGCAAAAGGAGTGCATACAAATGCACGTGCCAATTTTTAGTTATTTGATCCCATAAATTTAATTTATGCCTATATTTTTCTCATTTCACTTCACTAACTTAGACCATTTAGTGTTAATACATCACAGACAAATCCGATTACAAAAATAAAAATATTTAAACACAGGTTGTAATGTAACAAAATAGGTTAAAAACCAAGGGGGTGAATACTTTCGCAAGCCACTGTACATAGAAAATATATAGAGGGGTAGACAAAGAAAAATGGATGGCTTATCCATCTCTCCATGTATTTCATATCTGTTATTTCATATCTATCTCTATCTAGCTATCTATCAATATACAGTATTTAAAGTCATGGCCGAAAGTGTTGGCACCCTTGAAATTGTTCCAGAAAATGAAGAATTTCTCCCAGAAAATGATTGCAATTACACATGTTTTGCTATAGACATTTTATTTTCCTATGTGTGAATTGCAACAGCACAAAAAAAAAGAGAAAAAAGGAATGAACTTTTATGTCAAATAAAATACCCAAAAATGGTCCTGGAAAAATTGTTGGCCCCTTTCAAAAATTTGGGTGAACAACTTTGTTTCAAGCATGCGATGGTCATTCAAACTCACCTGTGGCAAGTAACAGGTGTGGGTAATATGAAAGTCAAACCTGAAACCAGATACAAAGGGGAGAAGTTGACTAAATCTTTGCATTGGGTGTCCCACACTAAGCATAGATAACAAAAATATGAGAAGAGAACTGTCTGAAGACTTGAGAACTAAAATTATTGAAAAATATCAGCAACCTCAAGGTTATAAGTCCATCGCCAGAGATCTTGATGTCTCTTTGTTAGCAGTGTGTAACATAATCAACACTGTAGATAATCTCCCTGGACGTGGACTGCAGAGACAAAGATAGAGCTTTTTGGTAAATCACATCATTCTACTGTTTACTGAAAAAAAGAATAAGGCCTACAAAGAAAAGAACACAGTGACTACAGTTAAATATGGTGGAGGTTCGAAGAGGCTTTGCGGTTGTTTTGCTGCCTCTGCCACTGGGTGCTTTGACTGTGTGCCATGCATCATGAAATCTGAAGATTACGAAAGGATTTTGGGTCACAATATAGAGCCCAGTGTCAGAAATCTGGATTTGCGTCCTAGCTCATGAGTCTTCCAGCGGTTCACAGGGGGATGTCATGGTGGCTGACCCGGTCCGTGGCCCTGGGACGTCCATATAAAAGGGAAAGGTCTTTAAAGGGGAAAAGTCTATGTTCGTGACGCCACCTGTGGTATTCGGTCAGGGTGGCCGACGCTGCTTTAAGGGGTCCGCTGGGGTGATGTTATGGCAGCTAGATGGTATAACTTCCCACAGGTGATGTGTATCCCCAGGGCTTCCCGGTATATAGATGGTGAATGGTGAGTAGCGCAGTGAAGAACGAGGACAAAAGGTTGCAGTCTCTTTACCTTTACTGAAGGTAAAGGATGCTTCAGCATCCGCAGTCCAGAGCACCAGACCACAGGGCAGGCAGGGTCTGGCTGGTTTGGAGGCAAGTCCAGAGTCCCCTTGTCCAGGTGGAGAATAAAAGCCTTCCTTTGCGCTGTAGTGGTGTAGTCCCTTACTGCCTATGGCTTCACATAAGGTCCTCACAGATGTTATCTCTCTCTCTCCCCCGGATAGGATAGGACAAAACCCGTATGACTGGTGACTTGAGCCTGTTTATAGGATCTCTTAGATGACCGGCTCTATGGGTGTCACCGTGCTTCCTGGGTGTAAATGCAGACAAGTAACGTGCAATTAGCTGTCCTGCTGTTCTTTGATGTAAGGCATAGAGGTCCTCACAACCTCGTTGTTCCGGCTACCGGTGTTTCTGCACCTCAGAAGGAGGCAGCCTGCTCAGGGCTGGTCCCCTTCTGGTATCCTTTCCTGTGCTTCCTCTCCTGCACGCTCGCTGCAAACAATTCAGCCCTCAATGTCTCTTTCTGGGAGCTGCAGCTCTGTGGGCATGCACAGCTCCGTGAACCTTCTATCCTCCTCAGACGGGTGTCTGGAACTCACTGAGCTGAGCTCAGCCAGCAACCAACTTCCGCCTGGAACTCACTAACTTGCCCTACAGACCACCAGTTATATATATATATATATATATATATATATGGGGAGTGACCTAATAGGAGCAAAAGCTCCCCCTGGTGGCCTGGAGTGTTGCGTGTTTGTGGTACCTAGATGCAGTTATCCTTCTTTGCCTCCAAACGTAGCATCACTCTCCCCGGGAGGAAAGTAATACCACTGTGACGACCAAGACCCTGGAGCGCCACACATATGTTCAGAATTTGTTGACCAAATTAATTTCAACTTAATTGGTTGTCCAGTGAAAACAAGTTATCACCTATACACAGGATTGGTGATAACTTGTTGATTTGTAGGTGCTTGATCGCTTGAATCTGCACAGAATGGCAAAAACTGTGATATTTGTCACCAACTGGGATGTTTGATGCCTGCTACACCATGGAGTGGCAGGTCAGATGCCTGACCACTACTGGAAAAAGCTGAGTGCAGCACTCAACAGCCTCACAGGTTATGAATTGAGTACTGGCCAAGCATTGTCACCGCTGCTCCAGTCTAAAGAGGATAAAATTCCCCACTCTGTTGAACAGTGCAGGTTCCAGTAGTCGGTTCCTCATTGATCAATACATTATCACTAGTGATGGGCGAACCCCTAGATGTTTTGGGTACAGCCGTTCGGCCGAACAGTTAAAAAAGTTTGGTTCCAGTACAAGAACAGTATCCAAACCCTGACCCCATTAAGATGAATGGGGGGCCCGATCATCCATTGTTGGCCACTCTGTCATCTGCATAACAGTGCGGCAAACACTGCCTGTGATTGGCTGTAAGATTATTACTGCGGGTCAGAGAGTTGCGGTTCCCACGCTGTCAGATGACAGTGGGAGACAGCAGCTGTGACCGTAAAGTTTCTCACTCTGGTAGCAGAGATCTCACTGAGGTCACCGCAGTTGATCGGTCAAGCTCACACTAAAGAGAGCTGTGAATGCAGCCTCAATGATTGGCAGTAACCTCAATGACGTCACCGCTTGTCACTGACACTGCACTCACAGCAGCTAGGCACCTTTCAGGTTCAAAACCCATTGTTGCAGACATGGATTACGGTGTGAGACAGTTTGTTGAACAGGTGAGGCATAGGTTGTTTTTTAGTTTTGTATTTTCCACAGGAGACCAGGGCTTCAATGTATTGGGTGTTAGGTGAGTATTATTGTTTATTATTTTCTGTTTTTTTTACAAGGGACCAGAGCTTCAATGGAATGGACGTTAGGTGAGTATAACGCTGTTTGTTATTTTTTAACGGTGTGTATTTTTATTTCAAACAAAGGACTTTATTCTAGGTGTTTTTTTTATTGACAATATGACTATGAGGTTAGTAATGGATATGCGTCTTATAGATGCCTACTCCATTTACTGTGGGCTTGTTGTCACCTGACAATACAAAGGTGACATCAGCTCTGCAAATATTAACCCCACTTGTCACCACCACAGGGTAAGTGGGAAAAGTTGGGCAAAGCACTAGCATTGGAGCATCTTACAGATGCGGCTTTTCTGGAGGCTACGGGCTGCTATTTTTAGGCTGGAGGGACAATATCCATGGCCCCTTACCAGCCTGAGAATACCAACCCCTAGCTGTCTGCTTTAGCTTGGATTGTCAATTATTTATTTAAATAATTTAAAAAAAAACACATGGGGACCCCTCTAAGCTTTATCATGTCTAGTTATCAAGGAAACAGTTGAGGGTTGCATCCCGCAGCAGTCAGTTTTGCCATGCTGGTTATCAAAAACAGAATAGACACCACTTCATTTTTTAATTTATTTATTTATAATGCTCGCACTGTTCTTACCTCCAGTCACAGCTGCTGGCTCTCAGATGAACCGCATCTCTCTGACCGGCGGTAATCATCTTACCGCCGATTAGAGCCACCGGTGTTTTTTGCGCTGACATGCAGATGCAGTGTGAGAAACAATTGATGTTTGGGGTGTCAAACCAGAACAGTAACATGGATTTCTTGGAGAAGTCCACGTTCGGGTGTCCGGCCCAAGCAGCAGGTGTTCGATATGGACCACAAACTTTACTGTTCGAGTTCACCCATCACTAGTTATCACCTATCCTGTGGATAGCATCCTCTTTAAGCTCTTTTACTTTTTTAGGTCTTTCCCCTTATTTTAATGGGAATGTTGTAAATTCTACTAATGATATTATCTTACTACTTTTCAATCTTTGTGTTCAGATATATGTCAACGTTCAGGGATTCGGTGAAGCTGGAAGAGAAGAAAAATAAAGCAGCCCACAAAACCTTGGGTCCAGCCAAAATAGAAGTGCCTTCCCCTAAAGAGTTCCTACAGAAGCACACAAAAGAGGCCACCCTGGCACAAAGTAAGTTACCTCTTACATGTACAGGTAAAGTGTGCCTTGAAGATGGCTTCATCATGGTTTCATACAGAAGCTGTAAAATACCAGGATCAGCAAGAATAGTTTTCTCTACAGAAGCAGCGCCAACAGATGGGTGTAGAATAGATGATGGAAGCATGTGGCAGCCACATGAAGCAGACCCTATCCAAAGACTGGGGCTATACAATGATTTTGGCCCCTACACAGACTCTACATCACAGCATAGTGCAAGTGAATGGGGGCAGATTGTAACCTGCAAGGTACCACAACAAGCAATGGTTCCAACCTTTTGCGACTTGATTGTCAAGGTTCCTTATGGGGAGCAATGAAACCCCATTCAATTACATTATGTTGATGTATAGCAGGGATATATAGTGATGTTTAGATGCATGGACTTTGTCACTACCAAAGCCACCATGTAGCCCATCCTAATGGAGTTTTCCCATTCAATAAAATGATGGCATCATGGTAGGATATGATCAGTGAGGGGTGCAACCTCTGCTACCTTATCAATGCTCTGGCTACCTGGCTGTCAGGGATTTGTAGCCTATGTCCAGCAAAGTGAATAAGACCAGCTTCGTTTTCCTTTGTTTCCGGGTGATCAAGAGTGAAGCTATGCAAGGAACAGGGGGGACACGGGTTCATTTTCAGCAAAGATCCACATTGATCATAAAGTGATATGACATCATTTTATGAGCTGAGAATAACCCTTTAAAATCAAGACTTGCAGCAAACAGTATATTAACCCCTCTGTGACCTTAGACGTACTATCCCGTCGAGGTGCCCTGGGCTTATCTGACCCTGGACGGGATAGTACGTCATAGCCGATCGGCCGCGCTCACGGGGGGAGCGCGGCCGATCGCGGCCGGGTGTCAGCTGCTTATCGCAGCTGACATCCGGCACTATGTGCCAGGAGCGGTCACGGACCGCCCCCGGCACATTAACCCCTGGCACACCGCGATCAAAGATGATCGCGATGTGCCGGCGGTGCAGGGAAGCACCGCGCAGGGAGGGGGCTCCCTGCGGGCTTCCCTGAGACCCCCGGAGCAACGCGATGTGATCGCGTTGCTGCGAGGGTCTCACCTCCCTCCCTGCTCCCTCCAGCCCCGGATCCAAGATGGCCGCGGATCCGGGTCCTGCAGGGAGGGAGGTGGCTTCACAGAGCCTGCTTAGAGCAGGCACTGTGAAGGCTGCAGCGCTGCTAGTCAGATCAGTGATCTGACAGAGTGCTGTGCAAACTGTCAGATCACTGATCTGTGATGTCCCCCCCTGGGACAAAGTAAAAAAGTTAAAAAAAAAATTTCCAAATGTGTAAGAAAAATAAAAAAAAATATTCCAAAATAATGAAAAAAAAAAAAAAATATTATTCCCATAAATACATTTCTTCATCTAAATAAAAAAAAAACCCAATAAAAGTACACATATTTAGTATCGCCACGTCCGTAACGACCCGACCTATAAAACTGTCCCACTAGTTAACCCCTTCAGTAAACACCGTGAGAAAAAAAAAAAAAAACGAGGCAAAAAACAACGCTTTATTATCATACCGCCGAACAAAAAGTGGAATAACACGCGATCAAAAGGACAGATATAAATAACCATGGTACCGCTGAAAGCGTCATATAGTCCCGCAAAAAAAGAGCCGCCATACAGCATCATCAGCAAAAAAATAAAAAAGTTATAGTCCTGAGAATAAAGCGATGCAAAAATAATTATTTTTTCTGTAAAATAGTTTTTATCGTATAAAAGCGCCAAACCATAAAAAAATGATATAAATGAGGTATCGCTGTAATCGTACTGACCCGAAGAATAAAACTGATTTATCAATTTTACCAAACGCGGAACGGTATAAACGCCTCCCCCAATAGAAATTCATGAATAGCTGGCTTTTGGTCATTCTTCCTCACAAAAATCGGAATAAAAAGCGATCAAAAAATGTCACGTGCCCAAAAATGTTTTCAATAAAAACGTCAACTCGTCCCGCAAAAAACAAGACCTAACATGACTCTGTGGACCAAAATATGGAAAAATTATAGCTCTCAAAATGTGGTATTGCAAAAAATATTTTTTGCAATAAAAAGGGTCTTTCAGTGTGTGACGGCTGCCAATCATAAAAATCCGCTAAAAAACTCGCTATAAAAGTAAATCAAACCCCCCTTCATCACCCCCTTAGTTAGGGAAAAATAAAAAAAAATGTATTAATTTCCATTTTCCCATTAGGGCTAGGGTTAGGGCTAGGGCTAGGGTTAGGGCTAGGGCTAGGGTTAGGGCTAGGGTTAGGGCTAGGGCTAGGGCTAGGGTTAGGGTTAGGGCTAGGGTTAGGGCTAGGGCTAGGGTTAGGGCTAGGGTTAGGGCTAGGGTTAGGGCTAGGGTTAGGGTTAGGGCTAGGGTTAGGGCTAGGGTTAGGGCTAGGGTTAGGGTTGGGGCTACAGTTAGGGTTGGGGCTAAAGTTAGGGTTAGGGTTTAAATTACATTTACAGTTGGGAATAGGGTTGGGATTAGGGTTAGGGGTGTGTCAGGGTTAGAGGTGTGGTTAGGGTTACCGTTGGAATTAGGGTTAGGGGTGTGTTTAGATTAGGGTTTCAGTTATAATTGGGGGGTTTCCACTGTTTCGGCACATCAGGGGCTCTCCAAACACGACATGGCGTCCGATCTCAATTCCAGCCAATTCTGCGTTGAAAAAGTAAAACAGTGCTCCTTCCCTTCCGAGCTCTCCTGTGTGCCCAAACAGGGGTTTACCCCAACATATGGGGTATCAGCGTACTCAGGACAAATTGGACAACAACTTTTGTGGACCAATTTCTCCTGTTACCCTTGGAAAAATACAAAACTGGGGGCTAAAAAATAATTTTTGTGGGAAAACAAAAAGATTTTTTATTTTCACGGCTCTGCGTTATAAACTGTAGTGAAACACTTGGGGGTTCAAAGTTCTCACAACACATCTAGATAAGTTCATTGAGGGGTCTAGTTTCCAATATGGGGTCACTTGTGGGGGGTTTCTACTGTTTAGGTACATTAGGGGCTCTGCAAACGCAATGTGACGCCTGCAGACCAATCCATCTAAGTCTGCATTCCAAATGATGCTCCTTCCCTTCCGAGCCCTCCCATGCGCCCAAACGGTGGTTCCCCCCCACAGATCGGGTATCAGCGTACTCAGGACAAATTGGACAACAACATTTAGGGTCCAATTTCTCCTGCTAACCTTGGAAAAATACAAAACTGGGGGCTAAAATATAATTTTTGTGGAAAAAAAAATATTTTTTATTTGCATGGCTCTGCGTTATAAACTGTAGTGAAATACTTGGGGGTTCAAAGCTCTCACAACACATCAAGATGAGTTCCTTAGGGGGTCTACTTTCCAAAATGGTGTCACTTGTGGGGGGTTTCTACTGTTTAGGTACATTAGGGGCTCTGCAAACGCAATGTGACGCCTGCAGACCATTCCATCTAAGTCTGCATTCCAAATGGCGCTCCTTCCCTTCCGAGCCCTCCCATGCGCCCAAACGGTGGTTCCCCCCCACATATGGGGTATCAGCGTACCCAGGACAAATTGGACAACAACTTTTGGGGTCCAATTTCTCCTGTTACCCTAGGGAAAATACAAAACTGGGGGCTAAAAAATAATTTTTGTGGGAAAAAAATTTTGTTTTATTTTTATGGCTCTGCATTATAAACTTCTGTGAAGCCCTTGGTGGGTCAAAGTGCTCACCACACATCCAGATAAGTTCCTTAGGGGGTCTACTTTCCAAAATGGTGTCACTTGTGGGGGGTTTCAATGTTTAGGCACATCAGTGGCTCTCCAAACGCAACATGGCGTCCCATCTCAATTCCTGTCAATTTTGCATTGAAAAGTCAAACGGCGCTCCTTCCCTTCCGAGCTCTCCCATGCGCCCAAACAGTGGTTTACTGCCACATATGGGGTATCAGCGTACTCAGGACAAATTGGACAACAACTTTTGAGGTCCAATTTCTTCTCTTACCCTTGGAAAAATAAAAAATTGGGGGCAAAAATATAATTTTTGTGAAAAAATATGATTTTTTATTTTTACGGTTCTGCATTATAAACTTCTGTGAAGCACTTGGTGGGTCAAAGTGCTC
Organism: Ranitomeya imitator; assembly: GCF_032444005.1. Taxonomy (NCBI): domain Eukaryota; kingdom Metazoa; phylum Chordata; class Amphibia; order Anura; family Dendrobatidae; genus Ranitomeya; species Ranitomeya imitator. Next base: position 45,077,109 of record NC_091287.1, on the reverse strand, counting down.
ACCACACATCCAGATAAGTTCCTTAGGGGGTCTACTTTCCAAAATGGTGTCACTTGTGGGGGGTTTCAATGCTTAGGCACATCAGTGGCTCTCCAAACGCAACATGGCGTCCCATCTCAATTCCTGTCAATTTTGCATTGAAAAGTCAAATAGCGCTCCTTCCCTTCCGAGCTCTCCCATGCGCCCAAACAGTGGTTTACTGCCACATATGGGGTATCAGCGTACTCAGGACAAATTGGACAACAACTTTTTGGGTCCAATTTCTCCTGTTACCCTTGGTAAAATAAAACAAATTGGAGCTGAAGTAAATTTTTTGTGTAAAAAAGTTAAATGTTCATTTTTATTTAAACATTCCAAAAATTCCTATTAAACACCTGAAGGGTTAATAAACTTCTTGAATGTGGTTTTGAGCACCTTGAGGGGTGCAGTTTTTAGAATGGTGTCACACTTGGGCATTTTCTATCATATAGACCCCTCAAAATGACTTCAAATGAGACGTGGTCCCTAAAAAAAAATGGTGTTGTAAAAATGAGAAATTGCTGGTCAACTTTTAACCCTTATAACTCCCTAACAAAAAAAAAAATTGGTTCCAAAATTATGCTGATGTAAAGGAGACATGTGGGAAATGTTACTTATTAAGTATTTTGTGTGACATATCTCTGTGATTTAATTGCATAAAAATTCAAAGTTTGAAAATTGCGAAATTTTCAAAATTTTTGCCAAATTTCCGTTTTTTTCACAAATAAACGCAGGTACTATCAAAGAAATTTTACCACTATCATGAAGTACAATATGTCACGAGAAAACAATGTCAGAATCACCAGGATCCATTGAAGCGTTTCGGAGTTATAACCTCATAAAGGGACAGTGGTCAGAATTGTAAAAATTGGCCTGGTCATTGACGTGCAAACCAAAAGGGGTTAAGAATATGCATCCTATAGATTTCATCGCTTATATTTTTTGCCCTCTTGTTGACAACAAGAGAGCGCTTTATATGATTCCACAGGTAGACCCCCCCGGTGCTTGGCAGAAGACAAGCGCCCCCCGGTACCACACAGAACAGACCAACCACTCATGGGAGTGCAAACTAACAAAAGCTTCATCACAACCAACGTAGCCGAGGCCGTCATGGCTGTGCCTAAGAAACCACAGCCCATCTATGTGGACACCAAAAAAGGGGATAAACATCTCCTGGAGACCTCTGGACTCGTTCCTAAATACATCAAAAAGAAGGTAATATTTCTGTATACGTCACACATGCTCTTAACATAACAGGAAAGAGTACATAATTTATACACTGCATTAATAATAGGCCGTATCAATCATCTCAAGTGGCAGTTATCATATACTTACTAAGCACTCCCTCTGATCTATACCGTCTTGTGCTCCACATAGCGTTATACCTAATGCATTGGATATATAATATGCTATAAACATGGCAATTACCTATTCTGAAGGACTCATATTCAGAAGTAAATGCATCCTCTGTAAAAAAAAAAAAAAAAAAAAGCAAAAACAAATCATTCAGAAAGATCTGTAGGAATCTCACACACTTTAGATAAAAGTAACTTGAACCCAATGTCTAAGAGGCCTTCTGACTCTCCCATGTCAAGTGATGTAAGGGGAAATAAGGATCGAGGCAACTGGAATTTTTTGGATTGATTCTTTTGATCGAGGCAACTAGAATTTTTTGGATTGATTCTTTTGTTCTACAAGCAAATAAACTGCATCTTAATGAGTTTGGCAGCGGCTTGCTCTACTCTCCCCATAGAAAACACCAGTGCGCTTGGCTGAGCCCGGAATTCATGTGTATGGGGGAATGGGAGCGATAGCTGTTGGTTGAACAGCTGTGTATGGGCATTTTTAAGTATCCTAAACTTGGCTGTTAAGTATTTGAAAGTTGCCAAAAAAGAAGGAATCAAAATTTCTGGACAAATCATCAACAATCTTAAATACGCAGACCATGAACATTGATAGCATAGATTTACTGCTACTCAACACAAAGAAGAAAAAGATATTGGCTATTGCCAGGTACAACTGGGACACATTAGAGATGGATGACGAACTCAAAGTTGTAAAGGACTTCAACTTACTTGGATCAATGATCCCTCAAGATGCAATAACGACACCGGTAGTCAATAGGAGAAGAACTATGGTGAAATCAACAATGAAGTCACTGGACAAGGTCTTCAAGTCGAGGAACACTTCACTGCCACTAAAGACATGACTGGTACATAGTTTGGTCTTTTCTGTGATGACATACCTGGATGATAAAAAGACAAGACAGAAGAAGAATTGACACCTTCGAAATGTTGTGCTAGAGAAGGATGTTAGTAATACCATAAATGGCAAGAAAATCAAATCAATTTCAGAACAAATCAAGCTAGACATGTCAATTGAAGCAAGGATTACCAAGCTACGACTTGCCTACTTTGGAGACATCATACAAAGACAGAAATCATTGGAGAATGACATCATGGTCGGAAGACTAGAAGGCACAAGGCTATGAGGAAGACCAGCAATCTGATGGCTTGGCAAATCATGATTACAGCGGAGAAGACCCTGCTGGACCTATCTAGGCTTGCACAAGATCGATCTACCTACAGATCGTTCCTCCATCAAGTCACCATGGCTTGAGATTGAGCTGCAGACCATTAAAAAAAAAACCTGGCCTTTCACATTAGATGGCTGTTGGCTGAAAGATCGTTCAGCAGACTCCCCCAAACAAAAGAGTGTTCATTTGGCTGAGTGCTTTTGTGTTCTCTATGAGAAAACCTTCAATTCACGTCAGCCGGTGGCTTATCTCATGGACAACAATGCAGTTAGCAGTCCGCAATTGGACATGCCTGATTGACATCTCTCCCGACCAGCTGTTGGACGGCACCCTCATACAGATTAGACCATCTATTGAACCAGTCAATATTGGGTTCAACCTACATAAGTTTTATGTGAATGGCTAGCTTTGGCTGTTGATTATAATAGAGGAGTACTTTAGCCATAGATGTTGATAAAACCTAAGTTAAAAGCAAAATAATAAAATACCCTGCAGTAAATAAATAGCAACAACGCATGAAAATATTATAGAGTACTTGGTTAACATAATTTTGATTAAAAAAACGTAAATTGCATCCCACCACGTCAAGGTGACCCTATTCGGAACAGTCCTAACTTCTAGTATTAAAACGTTACCATATGTCAAGTGACACAAGTGTGAATAAGGACTAAGGAAGAGAAGTGTGAATAAGAGCTGAGAAAGAAGTCCTGAGCCCTCATTCACACTTACATCACTTGACATATGGTAAGGTTTTAATACTAGAGGTTAGGACCTTCGCAAATAGGGTCATCTTGACATAGTGGGATGACTTATACATTTTTTAATCAACATCATATTAACTAAGTACCCTCTATTATTTTCATGCACTGTTGCTATTTATTTATTTACTACAGGGTATTTTCTTATTTTGTTTTTATTTTTGGTTTTGTCTGTTTAGTGGCCAGTGTGAACTACATGCCACTACAAGCTGCAGGCACACAAACTTATATTTCACCTCATCTCTAGGTTTTTGTCAGATATTGATGACATATTCCAATTATACACCATCAACATCCGATCCAGAAACATTGCAGCAGTCTTGCTGAGTAATGTTTCAAGAGTCTTGCTCGAAAAGATAAAAGCTTTAGAGCAAGAGGAAAACATTACTTAGTGCTGCAGCCCAGTAACTTAAATATGGACTATGGATAGAGTTGAACATCAGAATATTTTTTCAAGGCTTTTTGGTGAAGAATGAATAGCAAGATCAGTAAAAGATGGAAATCTATCAAAAATAGGATGTGATACACTTATGATCTTGAAAACAGATACAAAATCCATTGAGAAAACATTTACTTAAAGGGAACCCATCAATATGAAAGTCATTTTAAAAGGATTTAATAAACATTTCCTCTTTTATTTCTCCTTAAAATGTTTGAATAAAATGACTGATAGATGTAACCATCTACCTTGTAAAAAATGTGTGTACCAACAAAGTCTGAAAGTACCCATACACACTAAATATGAGCTCTCTCTCTCCCAATTTCTAGATAAAGTGAACACTTGGTTTGGCTTCTTTTCAATGGAGGAGAAAGATGCTAACAGACTGCTCTAGCAGTGGCTTATCTTCCCTGAGATGGTGTTTCTGCACCATGAGACTTTTTCTTACCGAGGTCACAGCAGTTCAGGGGCCCAGCTGGGACCACAGACTCAGTGACTGGCGGTAACCTCTATGACATCACCGCTTGTCACTGAAGCTGCGCTCGCAGCAGCTGATTACCCAGTGGTATTCAGTCTTGAAAACTGTTTGTCCCCAGACATGGATTACGGCATGAAACAAGACGACGGACAGGTGAAGGATATAGTTTTTATGTTATTTTTAAATAAAAAAGGAAAAGTGTGGATTTTTTTATTTCAAATAAAAGACTTTATTCTTGCTGTGTGTTTATTTACAATATAACTATAGGATTTGTAATAGATAGGTGTCTTACAGACGCCTCTCCATTACTAAGCCGTAGGCTCGATGTCATTGGACAACATAAAGGTGACATCAACCCCACAAATATGAACCCCAATTGCCACCACCACATGGCAAGTGGGAAGAGCCGTGTATTCAGACTCTTCAAAGCAGTATGAGTCTCTGAACCCTTAGCTATCAATCCCTTAGATAACTGTATGATTGTTGTACTCACATGCCAGGCTTCCTCAGACAGTGCCAACTCAGCCAAACTGACTTGTAATAAGAGTCCAGGAGAAACAGAGTTGATATTCTCTGAAATCTTGTATTAAGTACAATGCAGCAGGTGGAAAGAGTAATCCAAACAGAGGAGTATACATGTGCATCCAAAGATGGGTACAGAAAACTGATAATGAGGAAGAAGGGAGGGGCAAGGGCTAACATACCGTAATCAACTACAGGGGAGACAAAGGGACAAACTTCAGAGGGCAAGCTTCTCCATAGCAACAACAGAATGCAATGCAGAATACAGAAACTACACATGTTGTTCCCATTCATGGGACACAACACCGGGCAAAGCGCCTGAATTTGCGCATCCAATAGATATGTACTGTAGTAATCCACTGTAGTGTGAACTGTTGTAATCCTTTTTAAAAAAATTGGATGTGCCTTACGGATTAGGATTCTGCTTTATTGGGCTACAGCATATGGAGCAACCATCGGAAGATTTACAAACTAGATGTGTACGCTTCTCACATTTTTATTGCTCTTTTTGTTATTTTTTACCCTCCAGGATTATGGTTCTACTCCTGAGTATTTAGCAAAGAGAAATGAAGAAGTACAGAGAGCTCAAGAGGAATACGATGCCTATGTGAAGGAACGGCTTAGGATGGGAGCCATGAAGCAGCTCTCTGAAGAAGAGAGGCAGAGCGTGATCGAGGTAACCAGGTCTATGTTGTAGTCTTGTATGCAGGCACTTTTGGACACCCAAAGGCATTTTCTGGTCTTTATTTTTAGATTCTGTCTCTCACAGTTGAATTGAACCTACAGTAAAAATTACAGACCTCTTCATTCTTTGTAGGCTGGAAAACTTGCAAAATCGGCAATGTATCAAATAGTTATTTTCCCCACTGTGCATGACTCAATTAAACATGATTAAAAAGATTATACATAGAAAATAAGTAGGTAAACCAAATAGGACTGATTCAACAAAGTATTCAAATTGCAAGGTAATAAGGTATATCACATGTAAATCTGATATACTTAAAGTCTAAATTACCCAAAGCAGCATACGGTAATCGTTATAAGTAATCACCATATAGAGGACAGAGGCATTGTCACTAACAAAAAGCAACAGTTCAAAAAGTAAATATACTAAGATAGACCAGAACCCATATATCTAGACATGGTTCATCCATTAAATCCGACTTATGTTTCACACACGACTTAGTCAGGAGTGGTTGGTGAAAAATGTCTTTATGCAACCTTGGAGTAATTAAAGAATTACTTAATCAAATAAAATTACACAGGTGAACTTGAAGTGTGATCAAAACTGCTGGACAAATCATCGATTGTTGATGATTTTTTCCAGCAATTTTGATGACTTTTTCTTTTTAAATACGCAGACGATACAACATTGATAGCAACAAGTGTAAATTCAATAAAGGACTTATTACAGAGGGTGAAGATGGAAAGTTCAAACATGGGACTGCTACTCCACACAAAGAAGACGAAGATATTAACTACTGCCAGATACAACCGGGACACATTTGAGATGGACGGCGACAAACTGGAAGTTATAAAGGACTTCAACCTACTCAGATCAATGATCACTCAAGATGCAGCGATGACACCAGAAGACAATAGGAGAATAGCTATGGGCAAATCAACAATAAAGTCACAGGACAAGGTCTTCAAATCAAGGAACAATTCACTGGCAACAAAGACACGGCCCGTACATAGTTTGGTCTTTTCTGTGGTAACATACAGTTTTCAAACCTGGACAATAAAAAAGCAAGACAAAAGAAGAATCAACGCCTTCGAAATGTGGTGTTGGAGAAGGAGCCATAAATTGGAACTGCATTAACACAAGAAAGCACAACACTGGTGAGGTGATGATAATAACCACCTATAAACAAGTGCGAAATGGGAGGTTGTCACCACACAAATGTATCATCATTTCACTAGTTTTGTTCTTTACTGTGTTCAGTTCTGTAAATATTGGCGGGAAAGGTGTCTGACTCCCATTTTTGTCACAGATTAGCAGAAGTGCTCTGATCCATGTGGAGGTGTCTATTGCTGCAGCACATTCATTTAATGATCGGGGCTGGGCAGCAGTAGCAGACACGCGAGTGCGGCTGCACGGTCCCGTTTGACCTGAGGCTTCACTACTGCAGCTGACCTTCCACCATACTTCACATTGGGTCTGGTCATATGGTTAGACCTTGTTCTGTTTTTTGTTTGTGCCACAAGTTAACGGTTTTGTGCGCTCACATACAACTTACCGTATTTTTCTGACCATAAGACGCACTTTTTTCCCTCCAAATTTGGGAGGAAAGTGTGGGTGCATCTTATGGTACGGATGTAGCATGTGGGGAGGGGGGCAGCAGTGAGTGGGATCGCACTGTTATCCCACTTCAGGATGTCCCGCTGCCCGGAATCAGTGCTGGGGAAACTGTGTGGTCCCGATGATTAAGTGCAGTGAATATTCATTAGCTACTCCCCGCCCACCTATCAGCTGAGTGGTGAGCCAGGAGAGGCAAATGAATACTGCACTTAAGCAGGGATACACATGGCTTCCCCAGCGCTGATTCCTGCAGCAGCTGGGGAGATCGGTGTGTCCGGGGGAGAGGAGGCAGCAGCAGCAGGGTCCAGGGAGAGGAGATCAGTGCTGGAGCTGAGTGCTGTGCAGGAGGACCTGTGATGATGTCAGAAGTGGGCGGGCTGGAGGATCACATGGCAGCACAGAGCCCTTCCTCTTCTTGACATCATGACAGGTCCTTCAGACTCCAACACTAGAATCTGCTGGCTTCCATTACTTGTGCTGTGGAAAGGCAACAAGAGAGAGGGCTCTGTGTGCAGTCATGGGATGCTTTTACCTCACCACAGTGTGGCTGGCTGCCACAATTAAGAGGTTAGTCTTTCCAAAACACAATAAAGCACTCTGCCACTTCTTTAGTGAACTATAACTCCCAGCATGTCATAGGATCTGCAGGACATACTGGGAGTTATAGTTCTCCCATTGGATTTTAAAGCAGCACTCCAGTGTTATTTTGCAGTGCTGGAGTGGTGATTTAAATATAAGCCCTGTGCCCCCATTCTTATACTCACCCTCCAGCATCTTCATATAGTACTGTACAGACACCACACTGGTCCCGCAGCTTCCAACATAATAACATACTACTATATGTGGTGTTATTATATATAATAGTATGTTATTAAATATTTTACCACATTTTTTTGCTTCAAATATTTTTTTCCCTATTTTCCACCTCTAAAACCTGGGTGCGCCTTATAGTCCGGTGCGTCTTATAGTCCGAAAAATACTATCCTAACTGCATTTTTCTTCTTTTTATAGGGAATGAAGAAAAACTGGGATCAGTTCCACCATGAGTATCAAGGGCTATCAGTTGTGATTGATACGGTCCCCAAGAAAGCGCACAAGGAAAGGCTGGAAGCAGAAATGAGACAGTTGGAGCGAGATATTGAGATGATTGAACGACACAAGATCATCTACATCGCTAATAACTGAATACTCCCCACTCATGTACAGTGTGCACAGAAAGAATAGCAGAGACTAGCATTTCTAGTGGAAGCTAATAAATTATATTATGAGTAATTCTTTATTTTGCACTTGATTACATTAACAGTGTACAAAAATATATATTATATAGATGGGAGTGAAAAGCAGCAGCATTCTAGTAGTGCGGTGCAGACCCCAGGTCACTGACAGCTTGTCCTCCATGGCAGTATAGAAAAACCGTCAGCACCACTCTGTAGTAGTACCCAGCTTGTCCTATGGGCATGTACACGAAATGAGCCCTTCCTTCCCATCTTTTTAATAACAAACGACGTGTGTGTGTGTGTGTGTGTGTGTGTGTGTGTGTGTGTGTGTGTGTATATTCACATGTGCAATTTTTTTACATATGAGAAAAACACCAATTATTCTGACCAGTCTTTGATCAGAGTGTGGTCCAATGGGCAGAGTGTCATCTGATTTTCTCATACATGGAGAAATAAAAAAAATTTCTCCACCTTCTCCTTCTGTCAATGAAAATTGGACCATACTCGGATGACATCCGAGTCCTGATCAATGTTTTTCACAGATCCATTGACCTGCATTGATGATTTCGATCCGACCCTTGGATCAAAATCGGACATGTCTCTGATATTTTCCGCTGAACACTTGGTACGAGGAAAAATATCAGACAAAAAATCACAGATAGCACTCGTATGTGAAAACTGGACATCTAAATGTGTGAAGTACTTTTTGCAGATGAAGCCCCCATGAGCTGAACGAGGTCAAATTCAGACCTCCATGAAACACTGTTTGAGTAAGTAAGGACTGTGATGAAGCAGTTGAGTTCGGGTCAGGACACCCGTGACCATTCTGGCCTTCACTCTGCATACTTACACCATGCTTCATAGATATCTGAATTCAGCCTAAAGACAGCGAGATTCCTGATTGGCTGTGTAGTGCAGCAGGGATGGTGCAGTGTGACAGATAGGCAAAGACCACAGAAAAGTTCAAAGCAAATGTATTTTAATGTCCAAAAACTGACACACAGGAGTGCTGTCCTCCGATTTGCAGCCGAGTTTCCATAAACACAGTCCAGAACTCAAAACGTTGCCGTGTACAATGACCCCATTGTGTCTCTTGGGTGCAGCAGCCGCCTGGAAGTCCCTGGCTCTATGTTAGCTCCACACAGACCTGAGTTGCACAGAGCCACCTGCTCTGCAGCTTGCAAACTCCAACACTGACATCCCCAAGGCAAAACTGACAGATTTAAATGGAATCATGGCCATAGGGCCACTTCCAAAACCCGGAATGGAGAGAGGGATTCGCCCCACTACCAAACCTGCAAATCCCTCTAAAAATAAAAGCCCTTAACGGGTTTTCCTAAAAATATGACTGAGTCACTTGGACCCAATCCACTCATTCTTTTATTTTTTCTTGTGACTCACAGGCATCCTGCTGTGAACACAAGGCACTCCAGTGGGTTTAATAGTACTCTGTCTGCATCCTGGAGGATACATATCGCCCCTCACATATAATCCCCCTCACTGCCTCACAGCTGCCAAACCCACCCAGTAATTGGGTGGGACTTTGGATGTGCAATTTGCTAGAAGTGCCGCCTATCAACTTAGTTGTAAGTCGGGGGTCACACATCCATTTTTCATGGGCCAAGTAGAGACCAAAATGCACATAGTGACCATGGGTTTTCTCATCCAAACTTAAGTGCCTTATAGGCATATGCAGCGCCCCAGAGACCTGGTCGTTGCAGTATGGCCCCAAGGCGAGTAGCGGTACGTCCGATGGCACTAAAGAGTTCTCCTGACCAGGTATCACCAGAACACATTACACTTCACACTCCGGCCACTAGGGGGAGCAAAAGGCTTTATTTATTGGGCCACTTCTCACACTGGTAAAACTAGGGGCTGGGGAGGAAGTTAGTCAGAAGCTGACTGGGTTGGAACCAGGCAACATCCCGTGGCAGGGGGTGTTGCGGGGAGAAGACACAGGGGGGTCTCTGTCAGGCGTGGGAACCTGGCAGGTGCCTAGTGACAGAACAGAACGTAACGGAACCGCGCCTGCACACCTTGCGGCGGTATCCTAAGAAAGAGACAAGAGGGGAAGAATATTGTGGAACAGTGTAAATGAGATCAGCACAAAGGAGAGCCAGTAAGAGTCGTGCCGAGAGAGGAAGGCAACATCTTACTGAGGCGCGTAGTCGGTGGCCGGATCACCGTAGGAGTAACTGACTTCAGGCCTTACTTCAAATTCCGCTGGACAGTTGATTATAGGTTGGCTGTCTACCTATTACACCTACGAAGACATAGGGGGCAACATTGGGAGAGGGGCGTCTCTAGGGTTCCGGAAGACCTCCAAGCCTTCCCGTCAAACGGGTGGCGTCCTAGCCATACTTTATCTGGGGGACGTTAAAAACTAGCAACATCTGGAACCAAAGAACGTGAGAGAGAGAGAGCTGTAGAGAACGAACGAAAGAGAACAGCAGTTGTGAGGACTATTCCGAATGCTCAGCAGGGTAGGACTACAACACACAGGCGCTATTGGTAGGCAACGATTTCCATCTGCGAGGGAAACTCTGGATGTACCCATCGGACCGGCCGGTCTCTGATAGCCCGGTTGAACGTGCTCTGGACTGAGTGTACTGAAGCCTTCAGTAAAAGGTAAAGAGACTGCAACCCTGTGTCCTCGTTATTGCCTGCACCTCACACCATCACCATCCACCTTACTGGGAATCCCTGGGAAAATACTTCACCTGTGGGAAGGTATACCATCCAGCTGCCATTCCATCACCCCAGCAGACCCCACAGCAGCGTCGGTCACCCTGACCAAACACCACAGGTGGCGTCACAAACCCCTGACAGACTGTACTACCATTTCCATTGGACGCCCCTTAGCAGGGTCACGACCGGGTCCAGCCACCGTGACAACCGCAGAACAGAAGGAGAAGGGACCGGTACCGAGTGACTTGTGGCCCTGTGCCTGGGGGCGCTCCACATATCTAAGACTGTAAAGTTAGGATCAGGAGAACCGTGGTCCATATACTGACTTTCCCCCAAGCTAAAGCAGCCCACATGGGCTCACAATATAAATTCCCTATCAGTGTGTCTTTGGACTGAGAGCAGAATCCAGAGAACCCGGAAGAAACCCACGCAAACACAGGGAGAACATACAAACTCCTTACAGATTATGTCCTTGGTGGGATTTGAACCCAGGACCCGAGCGCTGCAAAGCAACAGTGCTAACCACTGAGCCATCCTTCTGCCATGAGATGGTTATGATCCCCTTAAATGAACTTTACTCAGATTTTCTTGTGGACCATAATCCAGAGGGCTCCAAGAAAAAAAACATACATTCACATGTAGAGGTATCATGAGGACATGGAAAGCTTATTAGGATACGGAGGAGACGGTTGAGGAAATAACCGGGGCTGACTGGAGCCATTTTAAAGAAACCACCATTCAGGGTCATAAATACCAGGAGAACAGGTTTTAAAACACTGAAATCTGACTCAGCTCAGAGCCATTTACCTAGACAAACACAAAAACCGGATCAGTGACCCATGTGCTTCCACGGATGTAAGACCTCGCTGCAGATGGATAATAATGCTCCTACAGAAGATACAAATGAATGAAGGAAAGATTTTAGAGATTCCTAATAAAAAATATCAGATCTAGGATTGCAATTAATGGCACCAAATAATTTGAATGTATGAAAATACTTCTTCATACCGCACCTGGCACATGTCCACAAGTCCGCATTCTGGAGCAAATGAATTTACTACAGAAGGCAGCACAGAGCAATTAGACAGTTATTGCTTTTGTAGAAAGCACATGTGACTGTCAGAAGTGAATGATTCTCATTAGTCACAAAACAAGGCAGCTTGTGAATGTTATATTAATGGACATCACATGTCACTAGAGAAACCCCCTACACTTCAAAATGTATCCTATACCTCCCGCAATATCAAGCCCTGACATAGCCTTCTCTGCTACCCAACCCTGCAGAGATATCTAGCTGCCATCCAATCAGCAGCAGAGATGAGCGAACCCCTGGATGTTTGGGTTTGGCAGGTTTGGTGAAAAATTAAAAAAAGGTTTGGCTCGTATAACAGAACAGTACCCCAGCCCGAATCCGAACCCAGACCCCATTTACTTGAATGGAGAGCCAGAACATCCAGTATTTGCCACGCTGTCATGTGCATGACAGCGTAGAAAACGCTGCTTCTGATCAGCAGTAAAATCATTACCGCCGGTCAGAGAGCCGCTGTTCCCATGCTGTCTAATGACAGGGTGAGCTCACAGCTGTGATCGGAAGTAAAAAGTTTACCTTCAGTCACTGGCATCAGCTGATGAGAGTACTGCTCCCATCAGCCGATGCCTGCTGTAGCTAATGAGAGAGAGCAGGCGGCAGTTGATGTGAGTATTCAACAGCCGGCACCTGCGCTCTAAATACATAATTTAAAAAAAAATTGTGTGGATTCCCTTGTATTTTTGATAACCAGCCAGGCAAAACTGATAGCTGCGGACTGCAACCCTCAGCTGTCAGCTTTAGCGAGGTTGGTTATCAAGAACAGAAATCAAGAAATTTCTCCCAGTGAACTGCGGTGAGCTCACCTCTGCACTGTGAGACTAATTGTCAGTGTGCTAGCGGTGATCTCATTGAGGTCCCCACAGTTCAGGGCCCTTTCTGGGAATGCAGCCTCAGTTACCGCTGGTAACCTCGATGACATCACTGTTGGTCACTGAGGCTGTGCTCGAAGCAGCTCATTCCCCAGTGGTTCTCAGTCTGGAGGATCACATCTTGGCTACGTCCAGGTTGAAAACTATTTATCTCCAGACATGGATTACAGCATAGGACAGAATGACGGACAGGTGAGGGATATTGTTATTATTTATTTTCTAAGTATTACAGGAGACGAGGGCTTTAATGCAATGGGCGTTAGGTGAGTTTAACGTTGTTTGTTATTTTTAAATAAAAAGGGAAAAGTGTTTTTGTTTATATTTCAAATAAAGATCTTTATTCTGGCTGTGTCATTACTTACAATACAATTATACGATTAGTAATGGGTAGGTGTCTTATAGATGCCTCTCCATTACTAAGCTGTGGGCTTATATCACCGAACAATAGAAAGGTGACATCAATCCCACAAATATGAATCCCACTTTCCATCACCATAGGGCAAGTGGGAAGAGCTGGGCAAAGAGCCATCTAATAGATGTTCCATTTCTGGGCAGCTGCGCTGTTTTTTTTAAGCTAGGGGAGCCAACATCCATGGTCCCTTACCAGCCTCAGAATACCAGCCCCCAGGTGTCTTCTTTTGCTTGGCTTCTTGTCAAAAATGGGGGGGGAACCCCGAGCTGTTTTTTTTTTTTTTTCATTTTTTTAAGTAATTTAAAAAAACAGCGTGGAGACCACTCAATTCTTGATAACCAAAATACAGGGGAATTCAAGGAGTATTATTATTATTATTATTTATTTAGCGCACAGGCAGCGGCTGGTGAATACTCTCATCAGCTGCCACCTGCTCTCACTGTTATTAGCAGCAGCAGGTGTCGGCTGATGGGAGTAGAAGTCCTTTCAACTGATGCCAGTGACCGTAGGTAAACTTTTTACCTCTGATCTCAGCCAATCATTTGACAGTGTGGGAACCGCGGCTCTCTGACCGGCGGTAATGATTTACAGTACCGCCGGTCAAAGTCACAGCTGCGGGATCACGCTGGCATCAGACTGCATGGCCCTGCAGTGCTCTGACCTACGGTAACCTTTCTGACTTTGAGAGCCACATTCAGCTGTGAAAGACGTGTCGCGAGCAACAATAAGCTCCTGCCCCTCTCACAATGGTGACACCCAGAGCCCCCATTACTGGTATAATGACACCCAATGCTTTTCCATAGAAATCACACTGAGGCAGTATACCAACATCCAGGTGTTCCAACCTTACCCACCTTCAACAAGCACTCCCACCACACTGTCCCATCCAGCTTCAAGAACTTCCTCTGACTGGCAATATCATCCTATCTCCCGCTTACCAGCGTGAAATGTCCTCTGAACCCCCAAACCAGTATATGCGCATCCAGATATGCTCTTCTGTGCTGGGCTACTCCTAAGAGTCACCATCTGGAGACTTGCTCTTCATAGCTGTTTGCTAGACCTGGTGGTAGCGCACCAAGCTGGCAGACAACCTCAATCTTCACATCATGGGCCAGCAAGCCACTTGTGGCTTCTGAGCCACAGGTTGGGGACCCCTGCTCTAGTCCATGACCACAGATTCTGGACAGGTGACCTGTAGACATTTAGGACTCATGAATGGGGTAACACCAAAAGGGTGCTAGTTTTTATTATGCTCAGCGCCATAGCAAGAAGAGTCTGGGCTCCATAGCAAACTTTTGAATGAGACTTCCTCCGGCACTCGCTGATCACTGCCAGACCCTCCCGTACGGCTGCTGCCTCTGTCATTAATTGCACATACGGTAATCTGTGACCACTGGACAGAAACCCTGAGACCTGCCTCTTATCTGACAGCACCGAGGCTCTTCTTTTGATTAGCTGGCCTGGCTCAACAGCACATGCATTTCACATCACAATGATGTTGCGCCAGGCTGGCTAATCAAAAGGATAAACTAAGATGCCATCAGTCAGGGAGTAGGCAGTACCCAGGGGTCCTGTCTAGCGGGCATAGATTACTGACATCACCGCTCATTACAGTCGCCGGATGTCGCGGAGCTCAGCAAAAGCCAGGTGTGGCTGCTGGTGATGAGCGAGTGTACTCGTTGCTTGAATTTTCCAGACCTCCGAGTATTTATGACTGCTCAGAGATTTAGTTTTCATCGCAGCAGCTGGATGATTTACAGCTATTAGCCAGCTTGAATACATGTGGGGATTCCCTAGCAACCAGGCAACCCCCACATGTACTCAGGCTGTCTAGTAGCTGTAAATCATTCAGCTGCCGGGATGAAACTAAATCTCCGAGCAGTCATAAATACTCGGAGGTCACCCGAGCGTGCTCGGGGAAAACCCGAGCAACGAGTACACTCGCTCAGCACTAGTGGCTGCTGCTTAAAGCTTATGGAACCTCAAAATG
This sequence comes from Ranitomeya imitator, assembly GCF_032444005.1. Classification (NCBI taxonomy): domain Eukaryota; kingdom Metazoa; phylum Chordata; class Amphibia; order Anura; family Dendrobatidae; genus Ranitomeya; species Ranitomeya imitator. The sequence continues at coordinate 45,061,790 of NC_091287.1, read as the reverse complement.
AGTCTCGGTAGCCTTTGATCGCCGGAATCGAAGAACGTCTTGGGAAGCGCTGGACTACGTTGGATCTGCGTGGTAACTTTGCTTTCTAATAAATTGGTGAACAAGGGACAGTCTCTTGTTTTTATTTCTCTCTTTTGATGTCTTTCAGGTTTCCATTTGTGGACTATGGGGGATTCCCTGGACTATGTCAGACCTGCATGGGTAATTTTTTTTTTTTTTTAATAAATTGGTGAACCAGGAAAAAAGTCGGGAGTGTTTTTTTAAAATAAAATGTTTGTGTGTGTTGGTTTCTTTTTACTTATTGGGTTAGTAATGGGGGTGTCTGATAGGCGCCTCTCCAGTACTAACACCGGAGCTTGATAGTAGCTGTGTTTTGTGACAATTCCCAGCTGACATTAACCCCAACTACCATTACCCTGATTGCCAATGCACCAGGGCTATCGGTAAGAGTGAAAGCGAAGTGTCAGAATTGGCACATCCAATGTGATGCTCCACTTCGGGGGTGACTGCGGGTTTGTATTTTTAGGCTGGGAAGCGCCCAATAACCAGGGGTCTTCCCAGCCTGATAATATCAGGTCACAGCTATCTGCTTTACCTTGGCTGGTTATCCAAAAATATTTTTTTTTTTTACTTTATTCATTTATTAGGTTAAACACTCTTTAGTGCCATATAAAATCCTCTAAGGGGTGTAAGTTAATTATACGTAGGGCACTTGCGACATTATATATCTACAGTAGATCTATCTATTCTAATATCTTTCTCTCATTTAGTTATCGTTTTATTTATTTTTTTTCTTTGAGATTTGTGGATGACAATCAGATGGCATACGGATGGTCTGATTTTTTTTCTCGTACCCATTGACTTGCATTGATGAGTCTCGGAAGTTTTACGCGGCCATACGCAGTATGCTGTGATTTTTTTTCTTTCCCCGGCACGATTCCAGCTGAGTAAAAATCTCACAGATAATTACTGTCTCATTGAATAACATTGGTGCAAGCGCAATGCGATTTTTAATTTTTTTTTATCACATTGCACTCGGCGATTTATACGCAGATGTTAGCGAACCCTTAAAGACTTGCAGTAATAGGAGGCCCCGTTGGAGCTTTTGCATTTGCGCCCATGAGATACAATTTACACCATTTCTGACCGGCTGTAGTAACGTTATCCCCATAGTCGCAATCTTACGTTTTTTTAGCCTTTTCCAGTTTTCCTAAACTTCTTGACCAAATAGGACTCACGCTTTGCAGTCTCTTCCTCCCAACATCTCACATGGCTCACGTTACGTAAGCCATGTGCGCTGCATGCCTCTCTGGGAAGGAAAGGGTTATCACTTGAGTCTCAGATTGCCAGCAAATTGTAGGGAAACAAGCAGTGTCTTTGAGCTGAGCCCTCCTTCCCCTCTCAGATCCTAACCTCCCCCATGTCCCCTTCTTCCTTTTTTCCCTCCACAGAAAGGAAGGAAAGTTGAGGTGAGCTGGGGCTTTGGGGTCTGCACATGATTGGGGAGGGGGGTCTTTAAGTGATGCAGTTAGAGGGGGGCTTCTACATATAGTAGAGTGGAGTTTCCTGGATTTTGGAGCTGTGATTCTATCAGCCAACACATGGGTCTGTATGGCTGTGATTTATGGGTGGGATCTCTGTAGGCTTACTGAGGAAGTAAGGGGCAGCGAGTAATGATAGATTATGGAAGATGATGTGGATGACACGTGAGTGCATGCAAAATACTGCTGCTTTATTAATGCAACTTATTAGTGTTATTACAGGTTAAAAGTTCCCAACAGGAGGCGTGAATTCTAGAAAATGCTTATTGATTCCGCATCTTTCTGCATCAGGGCCCGTTCACACTCTTATTTCTGGGGCACAGAACTCTAGCATATTCTCATGGATTTAGTTTTTGCCCATAGAAGTCTTTGTGGTTAATTGAAAAATGCATTCTTTTTCATGTACGTAGTCGCCTTTCTGCAGCTTTTCGTAAACCGCAATTTTAAAAAAAAGTGAATTTAGTTATAATGAAAAATCAAAAAAAATAAAAAAAATGCAACAGCGCAAAAAAAAAAAAGTGGAACAAAATTGGAGAAAAATATATCAAATGAGGATGCACAGAGTGCTGCTTTATAGCAATTCTGTGCTGCTCGATTATTTCACAGGCATGAGGCCGGGTTCAGGTGAGCGTATGCAAAAAATGTCCATTTTTATGTCGTGAAAAACAAGATTTTTCATCTGTATTGTTAGCCATATTCCGTTCGTGTCTCATTTTTTTTTTTTTAACATCTGCCTAAATAATAAAAGATTAAATACAGTTTGCTATGACAATTGCAATGGATCTGTTAAAAATTGGATGCTATATGTATGGCAACCGGTATGAGATCCGCTGTTTTGCACACCATTGATTTACAGTAGGCAAGTCTGGTCCAACATATGACTCAAAGTAGCGCATGCCGCAAATTTATGTATTTGTTTAATATGTAGATGATTGGTCCCTGTGAGTAAAAAAACGACTACATTGACTTGCACTGGTCCTTGTGTTGTACCTATGCTATTAGTTTTGCACATAGACAGCATATATAGACTAACTGTATACGCTTGACCGCACACACCCCAAGAATGAGATGATGGCATTCAATCCCTTGAACTCTGTTCACATGTTTCAAGTGGAAAACGCTTGTGGAAATCCTGTTTTGGAGAGTGTTTGGTTTTTTTTTTTTTTTTTAAAAACCTGTTTAGGAAAAAAATTCTGATTCAAACAGCAAAGTGGATTTTCCATAGAAATTAATTGGAAGAGTTTTCAAATAGCTTTGGTGCAGGAATATAATGAGGATCCTTTCCACACAAAAAAAAAAAAACTTTTCAAAAACCTAAATGTGAATGTTACATATATGAGGATTTCACACTCCGATTTCTAAATTGAATTCAACAGTGTTTGTATGTTAAAAACCTGGGTCAATTTTCTGCACTTATTTAACTGAATTTTGTGTATTTTTTTTGGTGCAACAAACCCAGGAAAAATAAAATGGACCAGTGGACCTCTCCATGGGATATAATGGGTACATGTCTGTAGGGAAAAAAAAAAAAAAAACAGAAATAAAGCATATGTGAAAAACTGAGTTATAAATGAGGCCAGACTTGAAGCTCCAGGGCCTAATGCAAAAAAGCTAAAAAAAAAATGTAACCTCTCCTGCCATGTGTCTTTTATGATATGCAAAAAAGGTTGCACTCTATCGTGCCAAAGCATATCTAATATGAAATACATGAACTATGAATAGCAAAATGGCTTTTGAACATTAGGAAAATATTTGAGAGACGCTTTGCACAAAATTTGATCAAATAGTGTGAGCCCATCAACCATCGTCAAGGTGGCCTCATTAAAACTGATGGGTCCCTGACCTCCCTGTCCAAATGTGAACACTTACTTTTACAATGGTAACCAGGGTAAATATCGGGTTGCTAAGCGCGGCCCTGTGCTTAGTAACCCGATATTTACCCTGGTCACCAGTGAACACATTGCTGGATCGGCGTCACACACGCCGATTCAGCGATGACAGTGGGTGATCAGCGACCAAAAAAAGGTCCTGATCATTCCCCATGACCAACGATCTCCCAGCAGGGGCCTGATCGTTGGTCGCTGTCACGCTTAACGATTTCGTTAACGATATCATTGCTACGTCACAAAAGGCAACTATATCGTTAACGAAATTGTTATGTGTGAAGGTACCTTTACCGAAGGCCAATGTCTGCATGCTTGGGTGAATGTGGACCATTTTGCTATTCATATTTCATGTATTTCATATTAGACAATGCTTTGGCACAATAGAGTGCAACCTTTTTTGTATATTGTGTATGCACCTATTCACACTAGTTTGGATGTGCCAGTCGTTTTTCTGTCATGTGTCTTTTATGAGGTTAGTCTTCTTGCTGCAGAGTCTTTGGAGCAGAAACTTTAAAAAGCTTCCAATTTTTTGAGGAGTTTTGAGATTTGTAGAGTTTTTATGCTCAGGGGTAAGATTTATAATCTGGCAATAGAGCCACAGGAGTTTTCTTTCACAAAGCCGCATTTGACAGTGGCTTTTTTTTCCTGAAGTTTGTTTGCGCCGATTCCGCCGCCGGCAGTTTTTCCGTCTCTTAAGAGAAGGATGAACATATTAATACTTTTAACCACTCCAACCCTGAAATGGTTAAAAAAGTAATAAAACACTGAACATGTGAACAGCAGTGACATTGTTGTGCGTTAGGTCCATTTTTTTTGGCATGCTTTTTCAGGTGGGTTTGGGAGTGGAATCCGCCTGAAAAAGATGTTGAGTGCACTAAGCCAGTTTCCAATCAAAAACTCCTTATGTAAAACTCTGTCTGCACATAACCCGAGACTTTGTGCATATGATGTCTTTTTCAGGTGGATTCCGCCTCATAAACCTAGTGAAAAAAAAACCTATAAAAAAAAAAAAAATTCAAAAGAATGAACATAAATACTTCTATGATGGGCTATGTTCACATAGTGAGCGTTTGGTGAATTTTTGATGTTGCAGATTTTCTGCACCCATTAAAGGGAACCTGTCACCCTGTTTTTTCAGTAGGAGATAAAAATACCGTTAAATAGGGCCTGAGCTGTGCTTTACAATAGGGTATTTTTTGTCCCCTGATTCCCTACCTATGCTGCCGAAATACCTTACAAAAGTGGCCTTTTTCGCCTGTCAATCAGGCTGGTCAGGTCAAATGGGCGTGGTCACATCGCTGTTTCTCCCCCACATCTTGCTTATGTTCCCGTTGGTGGCATAGTGCTTCTCGCATGCACAAGTGCCGAATGCACTGCGCAGCTGTAGAAAAAGAGAGCGCTCGCCGCTATTCAGCGGTTTCTCGGTGGGCGCGGCCATCTTCCTGAGGCCGCGCGTGCGCAGATGGAGTCTCCTGCTTCCCGGGGCTTCAGGAAAATGGCCGCGGGATGCCGCGCGTGCGCAGATGGACATCGCGGCGGCCATTTTCCTGAAGCCGAGATTCGAACTCACAGACTTGGCCCTATCCTGGATCTTGTCATACCTAACTGACCGAACATTCAGCGTCTCCCATTCACACACCACCTCCTCACCTCGCCCCTTATCTGTCGGAGTCCCACAAGGTTCAGTTCTAGGACCCCTGCTCTTCTCCATTTACACTTTTGGCCTGGGACAGCTCATAGAATCTCACAGTTTTCAGTATCATCTCTATGCTGATGACACACAGATCTACATCTCTGGACCAGATATCACCACCCTACTAACCAGAATCCTTCAATGTCTGTCCGCTATTTCATCCTTCTTCTCCGCTAGATTTCTAAAACTTAACATGGACAAAACAGAATTCATCATCTTTCCCCCATCTCATGCGACTCCCCCACTGAACCTATCCATTTCAGTAAACGGCTGCCCACTCTACCCAGTCCCACAAGCTCGCTATCTCTGGGCAATCCTTTTGACCAATCAGCAACATTGGCGCGGGATCTAATGTTAAAAATAATTTTTATAAAAAATCATTATATACTCACCTTCCAGATCCAGCCCAGGCCTTTCCTGCTCCTTGCGACGCTTCGGTGACCGGTCCATGCATTGCGGTCCCGCGAGATGATGACGTAGCGGTCTCGCGAGACCACTACGTCATCTCGCGAGGCCGCAATGCACTCTTGGGACCGGAACGTCGCGAGGAACATTGGTAAACGTCCCTGCTAGATCTGGGGGGCAGATGGAGGGTGAGTATGTAACTATATTTTTTATTTTAATTCTTTTTTTAACAGAGATATGGTGCCCACATTGCTATATATTACGTGGGCTTTGTTAGATACTGAGTGGGCTGTGTTATTTACTACATCTCTGTTCTATATACTACGTGGCTGTGCTATATACTACGTGGCTGGGCAATATACTACGTGGCTGGGCAATATACTACGTGGCTGGGCAATATACTATGTCGCTGGGCAATATACTGCGTGGGCTGTGTTATATACTACGTGGCTGGGCAAAATACTACGTGACTGCTATATACTACGTTGGCTGTGCTATATACTACGTGGCTGGGCAATATAGTACGTAGGCTGTGCTATTTACTATGTGGCTGCTATATACTATGTGGGCTGTGTTTTATGCTATGTGGGCTGTTATATGCTATGTGGGTTGTGCTATATTTCTCTGCTGTATCTGTGCATCATGAATCGTGGTATGTGTTAAAGAGGGGTGCCCACTGAGACTCGTTCGCCCGGGGCCCTCAAAAACCTGGAGCTTGCCCTGGCTTCACTGATTGGTCACGCCCGGCCACGAACAATCAGCGACAGGCACAGTCCGCCCGCGAATTGGCGCGGAATTTGAACCACGCTTCGCTAATTGGTCGCGGCCAGCCGAATCCTGTGTATAAATTGCATTATTCTGAAAACTTCATAAATAAACTACATACATATTCTAGAATACACAATGCGATAGAATCGGGCCACCATCTAGTAATAATAATAATAATAATAATAATAATCTTTAGTTATCTAGCGCCAACATATTCCACAGCACTTTACAGTTTAACAGTTTCAAACACAAGTCATAAGTAACAACATTAACAATACCATAATTGAAGCACAATAAGACGACCCTACTCGTGTGAGCTTGCAATCTACAATGAGGTGGGGGAGATACAAAGTACAGGAGCTTATTTACAGTGATGTATTTACAATGATGGTCCAGCCATCTTCAGGGGGTGGGGGATAGATGGAAATAGTGAATTGAGCTACACACGTGCCCTTACACATAAAATGACTTTTATTAGGGAATGTGATAAGCCGCTCTGAACAAATGTTTTGAAGGCGCGCCTAAAACTATGCAAATTGTGAATGATCCTAATTTCTTGGGGTAGAGCATTCCAGAGGATTGGTGCAGCGCCGGAGAAGTCTTGGAGACTGGAGTGGGAGGTACAGATTAGTGCAGAGGTTAGTCGAAAGTCATTTGCAGAGCACAGTGGTCGGCTAGGGAGGAGATATATGGGGGGGCCGCACTGTGGAGAGCTTTGTGGGTGAGAACAAGTACTTTGAATTGGATCCTATAATGAATGGGCAGCCAGTGTAACAAATGGCAAAGAGCGGCTGCATCTGAATACCCATTAGCCATGTAGATGACCCTGGCTGCTGCATTGAGGATAGACTGAAGAGGGGAAAGTCGAGTAACGGGGAGGCCAATTAATAGAGCATTACAGTAGTCCAGGCGGGAGTGTATCAGGGCAACATTGAGGGTTTTTGCTGTTTCCATGGTGAGGAAGGGCGGATTCTAGAGATGTTCTTTAGGTGTAAGCGGCACGAGCGGGCAACAGATTGTATATGGGAAGTAAAGGAGATATTGGTGTCAAACGTAACACCCAGACAGGCGCCTGCTGCCGGGGAGTTATTATGGTGCCACCCACGCAGAGGGAAGTGTCAGGTTTAGGGAGGTTAGTAGATGGTGGGAGCAGAAGAAGTTCAGTTTTGGAGAGGTTGAGTTTCAGATAGAGGGCAGACATGATGTCGGAGACTGCAGACAGACAGTCACTGGTGTTCTGTATTACAGCAGGAGTAAGGTCAGGGGATGATGTATATAGTTCTGTCATCGGCATAAAGATGGTACTGAAAGCCAAATCTGCTGATGGTCTGTCCACATGGGGCCGTGTCCACATGAGCCCTGTGGTACTCCGACAGTGAGAGGAAGAGGGGACAAAGTGGAGCCAACGAACGATACACAATGGTTGTATATACAGTTTACAACCCGGAAAGCTGCTAATGCAACCACTCCTGGCTGTAAACTACTGGGGAATGAATGAAATGCTGGGAGCGGAGCTTCGGTGACATCACCAAAGCTGCGCTCCCTGGTGGCCTGAACTAAGATGATCGCTTTAGCTGACATTTTCCCATGCTGAAGAGTTCATTTGAGTTCATGCCGGCAGGGAGCGCAGCTTTGGTGATGTCACCGAAGCTCCGCTCCCAGCATTTCATTCATTCCCCAGTAGTTTACAGCCGGGAGTGGTCCCATTAGCTGCTTTCACGGTTGTACACTGTATATACCCCAGATATGGATTACTGCATGGGACTTAACTGTACGGCGGACAGGTATGGGTATATTGTTGGTTTTTTATTTTGACAGGAGATTGAGGGCTTTGCTTGGAATGGCAGAAAAATAGAGATGGAAAAACTGTGTGTATTGTTTTATTTCATTAAAATACTTTTTTCTTACAGTGTGTGTGTGTTTTTATTAACCCTTTAACAACTGTAGGATTAGTAATGGAGAGGTGTCTTATTGACACCTCTCCATTACTAAGGCTACTTTCACACTAGCGTCATAATCGGCCCGTCGCAGTGCGTCGAGCCGACGTACCAACGCTAGCAGTGAATGCGCCGCACAACGGGGGCAGCGGATGCATTTTTCCAGCGCATCCGCTGCCCCATTGTGAGGTGCGGGGAGGTGGGCGCGGAGTTCCGGCCGCGCATGCGCGGTCAGAAATGGCGAACCGTCGGCAGCAAAAAACGTTACATGTAATGTTTTTTGCAGCCGACGGTCAGCCAAAACACGGCGCAACCGTCGCACGACGGTTGCGACGTGTGTCAATGCAACGCAATGCGTCGCTAATGTTAGTTTATGGGGAAAAAACGCATCCTGCAGACAACTTTGCAGGATGCGTTTTTTCCCCTAAACGACGCATTGCAACGTATTGAAAACGACGCTAGTGTGAAAGTAGCCTAAGCCGGCTTAATGTCACCTTACAATAGGAAGGTGACATTAATCCCTCATTACCCCATATGCCACTGCTACAGGGTAGTGGGAAGAACCGGGCAAAGCTCCAGAATTGCCACATCTAATAGATGCGCCTTTTCTGGGCAGCTGTGTGCTGCTATTTTTAGGCTGGGGTGCCCATATCCATGGCCCCTTACCAGCCTGAGAATAGCAGGCCGCACCTGTGAGTTTTTTTGCCGGGTTGGTTTTAAAATATAGGGGGGAACCTACATCAGTTTTTCTTTCATTCATTCTCCCCGACTCGCGCTGCTCATTGGCCGAGCAATGGAGAACGGATGACAGCCGGCTTCAGCACCACTTGCAGAGGAACAGCGCTTACTGTAGCGCTGCTTCCCGGCGGCCGTCCGTGTGGTACTAAAGAGGCACATGGCTGCAGCATGTGTGCCACATGGATGTGTCACACGGATATCACCGGTACCGTGTTCACCGGTACCGGAAATATCAGGACGTGTGAAACCGGCCTAATGAGACTGCTCATCATGGCCACCAGAACAACTGAGAGTAGCGTGAGAACCTGGCTGCAGTGACAACAGGTAATGTCACTAAGATTACGCAGTTCACAGCTGGCAGCTCACACAGAGGTTAACATAAGCACAGCCGGCTGTGACCTGCGGTAACCTTAGTGACGTCCCCATGGTACTGTGTGTTCCGGTGGCAGTGGTCAATGGTCATGTTACTGATGTCACCGCTCACAACAGCATCCGGATGTAGCAGACATGAGGATCATCATGGGACATCCATATTACGGATTTATGGCAGACCCTATGGATTTTTTTTTTGCTAATAAATGGGTAAAAGAGGGTAATTGTTGGGAAGTGATTTTTACAATTAAAGAACTTTTTCTCTGTGTGTTTATTTCAACTATAGGGTGTCTTATAAGATGCCTCTCCATTACAAACCCCTGAGCGTGATATCAGCAGATATTACTCAATAGACATCAACCCCAAAGCCATTATTCCAACTGCACCAGGGCATATTTTGCAACATTGCGTGATGATTTACTCTCTTTTAAGAGTTTGATAAATCCCCTCCTTTGTTTCAATTGACATCTCTCGTGTTGGAGCCATGATTCATGTCAGTCCACTTGGTGCAACAGCTCTCCAAGGTGTGATCACTCCTTTTTAGATGCAGATTTAATTTGATGCAGGTGTTATTTTTGGCTATGAAAATTTACAGGCTGATTCCATAATTTTTTCCTCAGAATTGAGTAACTCCATAATTTTTTCCTTATGCTTGGTTAAAAAAAGTAACCATTACTGACTACCACATTTTTTGTTCTTGATTTCTTTTAGTGTTTCTTAAAGCCAGAAAGTTGCCATTTGAAATGACTTTAGTTTTGTGCCATGTCTGTGATCTGCTTTGTTTCTACAAAATGAAACAACTGAATGAACATCCTCCAAGGCCGGTGATTCCATAATTTTTGCCAGGGGTTGTAGTATACATTATATACGGACCGGAACAATAGATTTCTATGTAAAGCCCAAGTGTGGGGAATTTGCTTGTCCCAACAGTTTTACAGGAAAGCAAACATGAGATCTTGGAATATACAGGTTATATTGTTTGCTCTTTGTATAAACCTGCCAAAAATTACCTGTTACAACGGGTATCATACACGTTGTGTTCCCTCCTCCTGCAGAGCTCGCAAGACATCCGGATCTGGCATAAATGGATGACAACTTCTCCCAGCTTTCTCACACCTCAGGTCGTGGACTGGTGGTAAGTAAACCCACACGTCTTTTGTAGGATTGGTGTAAGGCTCCATTCACACCTGCATTTTCAGTTCCTGATTCATGTGAAAAACTGATCCATTGAACAACGGATACAAAGTGAAGGATGAGGGCCCCGCTGACAATCATCGGGCCTGTCCGGTTTCCATTTTGCAGCATGCAGCACTTTTTGTTTTATTAAAAATAATTATTATAATAGACACAAACCAAAAATTAGGTGGACCCCAAAATACACTCAGCAACGACCACCACACACCATCGCTATATGGAGCGAGCTCAGGAGCTGAGCCTGATCCATGCAGCAATGGCGCTGGCCATGTTACACAGCCGACACCCAAGAGTAACTGATGCAACCAGAGAAAGTCCCAATCGCAACAATCTAACCCTCCTATCTCCTGCCCACTGTGCTTTTATTTTACTCAGCGTAAACTGACCTATGGTGCAGGATTCACATCAGCAACGTATCAATTTCTCTTGCGGTTACACCGAGTCTTATGTCCAGATTTTACCCATAGACCTGTATTAGATGCGGAAAATCCGCAGGTAAAAAAAAAAAATGTACATGTGCCTTTAGTGTGTTCCCATGGCGGAATCGCATCAAAAACACATGGGATCCGCAAGTGACCTGTATCCAAAAAGTTTTGTCACTGCCAGATACCAGGAAGCATCACAAACAAAGTGGCTTTATTTAAAGCATAACACACCAACAAGAGAAAGTAAAAAATGCATGTAAAAAGAAAAGGTTAGAATTCCATCAAGGAAACGGAACCTTGTCATGGCTGGTGAACACACAGGGATTGACCAATTTGGGCAGTAAGAACCTCAATTTTGCAAGTATATTCTATATGGTGATAAATATCGTTGCATATAATGTATATGCACAAACAAAGAAAAGAAAGAAGCAGCAATATGTGCGCGCTGAAATATTTGCAAGCATTGACTATATAAAAATGAATCGTCATTACCGCCATGTAGAATATACTTGGAAACTGAGGTTCGTACTGCACGGATTTACACAGGGGCCCACCAGGGGATTCCTCTATGAGCCAGTTCGAGCCTGGTTTCCATACAGTATACTGCACTCCCCTTAGTCCTCCATACAGTATACTGCACTCCCCATAGTTCTCCGTACAGTATACTGCACTCTCCATAGTTCTGCTTACAGTATACTGCACTCCCCATAGTTCTCCGTACAGTATACTGCACTCCCCATAGTTCTCCGTACAGTATACTGCACTCCCCATAGTTCTCCGTACAGTATACTGCACTCCCCATAGTTCTCCGTACAGTATACTGCACTCCCCATAGTTCTCCGTACAGTATACTGCACTCCCCATAGTTCTCCGTACAGTATACTGCACTCCCCATAGTTCTCCGTACAGTATACTGCACTCCCCATAGTTCTCCGTACAGTATACTGCACTCTCCATAGTTCTCCGTACAGTATACTGCACTCTCCATAGTTCTCCGTACAGTATACTGCACTCTCCATAGTTCTTCGTACAGTATACTTCACTCTCCATAATCCCAATACAGTATAATGCACTCCCCTTAGTCTTCCATACAGTATAATGCACTCCCCGTAGTCCTCCATACTGTATAATGCACTCCCCGTAGTCCTCCATACAGTATAATGCACTCCCCTTAGTCTTCCATACAGTATAATGCACTCCCCATAGTTCTCCATACAGTATACTGCACTCTCCATAGTTCTTCATACAGTATACTTCACTCTCCATACAGTATACTGCACTCTCCATAGTTCTTCATACAGTATACTTCACTCTCCATAATCCCAATACAGTATAATGCACTCCCCTTAGTCTTCCATACAGTATAATGCACTCTCCGTAGTCCTCCATACTGTATAATGCACTCCCCGTAGTCCTCCATACAGTATAATGCACTCCCCTTAGTCTTCCATACAGTATAATGCACTCCCCATAGTTCTCCATACAGTATACTGCACTCTCCATAGTTCTTCATACAGTATACTTCACTCTCCATACAGTATACTGCACTCTCCATAGTTCTTCATACAGTATACTTCACTCTCCATAATCCCAATACAGTATAATGCACTCCCCTTAGTCTTCCATATTGTTTAATGCACTCCCCGTAGTCCTCCATACAGTATAATGCACTCCCCGTAGTCCTCCATACAGTATAATGCACTCCCCTTAGTCTTCCATACAGTATAATGCACTCCCCATAGTTCTCCATACAGTATACTGCACTCTCCATAGTTCTTCATACAGTATACTTCACTCTCCATACAGTATACTGCACTCTCCATAGTTCTTCATACAGTATACTTCACTCTCCATAGTTCTCCGTACAGTATACTGCACTCTATATAGTTCTCCATACAGTATACTGCACTGTCCATAGTTCTTCATACAGTATACTTCACTCTCCATAGTTCTCTGTACAGTATACTGCATTCCCCATAGTCCCCATACAGTATAATGCACTCCCCTTAGTCTTCCATATAGTATGCTGCACTCTCCATAGTTCTCCGTACAGTATACTGCACTCTCCATAGTTCTGAGTACAGTATACTGCACTCCCCATGGTTCTCTGTACAGTATACTGCACTCCCCGTAGTCCCGCATACAGTATAATGCACTCCCCGTAGTCCTCCATACAGTATAATGCACTCCCTGTAGTCCTCCATACAGTATAATGCACTCCCCGTAGTCCTCCATACAGTATAATGCACTCCCCGTAGTCCTCCATACAGTATAATGCACTCCCCGTAGTCCTCCATAATACAGTATAATGCACTCCACGGTGTCCTCCATACAGTATAATGCACTCCCCATAGTCCTCCATACAGTATAATGCACTCCACGATGTCCTCCATACAGTATAATGCACTCCCCGTAGTTCTCCATACAATATACTGCACTCCACGTAGTCCTCCATAATACAGTATAATGCACTCCCCGTAGTTCTCTGTACAGTATACTGCACTCCCCTTAGTCCTCCATACAGTATACTGCACTCTCCATAGGTCTCCATACAGTATACTGAATTCCCCATAGTCCTTCATACAGTATACTGCATTCCCCATAGTCCTCCATACAGTATAATGCACTCCACGTTGTCCTCCATACGGTATAATGCACTCCCCGTAGTCCTCCATACAGTATAATGCACTCCCCGTAGTCCTCCATACAGTATAATGCACTCCCCGTAGTCCTCCATACAGTATAATGCACTCCCCGTAGTCCTCCATACAGTATAATGCACTCCACCTAGTCCTCCATAATACAGTATAATGCACTCCACGTTGTCCTCCATACAGTATAATGCACTCCCCGTAGTCCTCCATACAGTATAATGCACTCCCCGTAGTCCTCCATACAGTATAATGCACTCCCCGTAGTCCTCCACAGTATAATGCACTCCCCGTAGTCCTCCATACAGTATAATGCACTCCCCGTAGTCCTCCATAATACAGTATAATGCACTCCACGTTGTCCTCCATACAGTATAATGCACTCCCCATAGTCCTCCATACAGTATAATGCACTCCACGTTGTCCTCCATACAGTATAATGCACTCCCCGTAGTTCTCCATACAATATACTGCACTCCACGTAGTCCTCCATAATACAGTATAATGCACTCCCCGTAGTTCTCCGTACAGCATACTGCACTCCCCTTAGTCCTCCATAATACAGTATAATGCACTCCCCGTAGTTCTCCGTACAGTATACTGCACTCTCCATAGGTCTCCATACAGTATACTGCATTCCCCATAGTCCTCCATACAGTATAATTCACTCCCCGTAGTCCTCCATACAGTATAATGCACTCCCCGTAGTCCTCCATACAGTATAATGCACTCCCCGTAGTCCTCCATACAGTATAATGCACTCCCCGTAGTCCTCCATACAGTATAATGCACTCCCCGTAGTCCTTCATACAGTATAATGCACTCCACCTAGTCCTCCATAATACAGTATAATGCACTCCACATTGTCCTCCATACAGTATAATGCACTCCCCGTAGTCCTCCATACAGTATAATGAGCCTCCTGGGCTCACGGGTCCCAAAGCAGCCGCGTGGCTTACCGCCATTGGCAGTGTAACACTTGGTATCCCCTATAGTTAGTGACTTAAATATTTTTTTTTTATCAATGATTATTCATTAATTTTACAGCTAAACATAGACTTGTTATAACTAAGACAGTCATGAAATGTGCAGCTTTCGTGTCATTGTTGCATTACAAAATGTACGAAGAATGACTAATATTTTGACTTTGTAGATTTCTGACAACTGGACGGGATACAACTTAGATGTGTTCAGCCTCCCCAACCATTACCTCGAGGATCTGGAATGTGTCTTCATACCACACGGAGTCATAGTTGACAGGTATTCCCAGCACTGGGTGTCATACTGGCAAGCAAGTAACCAACAAAAAAAACAACCTGGTATTATCCCTCAACCATCCAGAAAAAATGTCTGATAAACATCTCCTCTCCTTTATTGTTCCCTATAATAGTTTTTTATGTATAGTTTTTCCATTCCCAGTGACAATAGATACATTGGAGCAGATTTCTCTTTGTGTTTACAAATAACATTAAATCTGACGTTTCCATCCCAATCTTTGAAGCCCCTGTAAGTGATGAGATTAATATTAATTAATTATCCATTAGACTTGCTCATTAATTCATAAGAATGAAGTGCACCATAAATATTAGTCACAAAGTATATACCGCTGAGGCCATACCCATGGAGATCGCATGGAAGCATCACACATGCTCATCATTTCATGCTCTATCAGAAACTGTCAGCAAGCAGGTTAGCTTTAAGAAAAAATCTGCCATTGTAAAAACAAAATAAACCTCCAAATAAGCTTGATGGTAAAGGTTCAAAGACTGGGGCTTCAGTACTGAGAAATTCAGATGATCCCATTGATTACATGTCCCATATGATTTGTTTCAAGTGCTGTGATAACACGGAGACCTTGTGTGGACTTATATTCCAGTGGGCTCAACAGGATTTTCAAGGATTACAAAAACATGTCTGCTTCCATTCAGAAGCTACGCCATCACTGACTATAGATCGTGACTTGTTTTGCGACTCAGCCCCATTGAAGTGAATGGAACCGAGATGCAATACCACAGGCAACCTGTAGTCAATGGCGGCACTGTTTCTGAAAGAATGCAGACTTTTTTTCATCCTGGACAACCTCTCTAAGAATTGTCAGCCATGTGCGTGCATTAAAAAAATATAAAAAAATATCTATGATTGTAGTTATTTGGGTTCACACAAGGTCATCAAAACAAGTCTACACCTAACAAAAATCAAAACAGGAAATATCCTCATCAGGATCCGTCAGTGTAGGGCAGCCTCAGATTCTAAGTGTGTAACTTCACGCCTCAATAATTTATCTTGGGGGGGGAAAAAAACATTTTAAAACTAACTGTGCTTTACACAACCTCCCCGGGTCCAGTGCTGTCTCTCCACAGCTGCTCTCATTGTCTGGTGTTATCTGCAGATTCCTCAGTGCTGGAGCCAATAACTGAGCTCAGCTGCTCTGCCCAAGTTGACAACAACGGCCATTGGGGGCAGTGTCTGACACTCAGCGCTTGACCTGGGGAAGGTGAGTAAGCGCAGTTTGTGTGTTTTAAACAAACTGCAGCCAGGAAAAAGGAGTTTTCCAAAACGTTTTTGGCTTATACTCCAGGTCTTTGGATTCCTCCTAATCTGCACAATGTAGAGGCCATGATGATGCTCCTGGATGTGTCCACTTTATTCGATACCCATGCATAGCAGATTTTCCATACGGGCGTCTTTGCCTGGTATTGAGACTTTATCTGATTCACTTCCATTGAAGTAAAAGGGATGAGCTACAGAAGACCTTTATGTGCATGTGTTAATAATGAAGGCCCCTTCATAGTGCTAGGTAGTTGGGTTCCTAGATGTCCGACCCAACCAATCGAGCATTGATGGCTTTTCCTCTAAGGTTTGGAGAACTTCCTTACGTCCGTTATAGTATACTAGATGGAGGCCCGAGGCTGTCGGGAGGGCGGTAACGTCAGGATGGGGGCAGGCATGCGATGCTGTTGTTGCCTAATGCATCCTGTGATAATCTAATGACTTTTGCATCAGGGGACTCATGTGCTTGACGCCTACGCTTATATGCATTGTTTTTGCCCCAGCGATGCTGTTGCTCTTCAAGAGTCTCATTTGCCCTTTGTTGTCTTCGACGTTGTGCCTTTGCTTCTTTCCTTTCATTGTCATTGGCGTACTTTTTTATGAGGAGTCAAGTTGGCGTTGATATTTGCTTTTTAAAGGGGTTTTCCCACGAACAAAAGTTCATTTTAAAAATTGTCTGTCTGACCGTGTACTGAACATACCACAGCTCCTGGGCAGGGGAGGAAGCAAAAGACAATACTGATATTACAGCAGGAGATTGCAGAGGATACATTTTGTGAGGTAAAATATTTTTTAAAACCAGTCAGTGAAATATTTTACCTCACAAAATGAATCCACTGTGATCCCCTGCTCTAATGTCAGTATTATCGTTTTGCTTCCTCCCCTGCCCAGGAGATGTTGTATGCTCAGACACAGTACATTTTTTAAATAAACTTTTGTTCATGGGAAAACCCCTTTAATGTGACCGGCTTCCTCTGCCTGCAGACACGTCGCGCATCTGCCGCTGGGATCAGCCGAATGATTCACTGCACTGCGCATAATTTGCGCAGGCACAGTAAATCAGACCGCCGCCATCTTTGTGCAGACAGATAGCGGCGGTCACGTTAAAACTGCTCATGCGCTCCTCCTGCACAAAGATGGCGGCAGTCAGTGAATCATTTGCCTGACACCGGCGGCGGCGTGTTCGCGACTGTGTTCCGCTGGTGGTACTGCGCAATAGGTTGGTACCAGCAGCAGTTTCCATATTGAGACACCCATCACTTGGGTGTCCCAATAAGGCAGTCGGTGAACTTCCTCCGCTTGGAATTCTGGGATATGGTTACATCTGGACAGAACAGGAAATGAAAACATTACAAGGCAATTATATAAATAGATAGAAAAGAAAAAAAACTATAACAAGCGTCTCTCGTTTTGGAGAACCCAGTGTGTCCTTGTATTACATGACCAGGCCGCTATTTTTACAATACGGTGCATATCCCGAAGAAGAATCCACTCAAATCCCCAAATTAATGCAAGTTAAAAGTATCTAAATTAAGAAAAACTTTGAAAAAAAGTGGCTCAAAGAGTCATCTGCTTCTTCATATTGCAGCACCAACAAAGGACCCACCATTGTCATTGGTTATTTTGACCACAACTGAGTCCTGGTGGAAGAAGGACTCTTCATATTGCCCAACGAAGCAACGTCTGTCCTATTGAGCATGACACCCAAATCAGCCACCAAGAGTGAAGGTCACATTCAGTGGCATAACTTGAAACTCATGGGCCCCGATGCAAAAGCTCCAACAAGGCACCCCAATATTTTAAAGCTTTAATAGCAATAATCTTTTTCTATAGGCCAAAGGGACTTTTAGGGCCCCCTAGGCTCCAGGGCCCGGGTGCGATTGCAACCCCTGCACCTGTTGTAGTTACACCCCTGGTCACATTTTAGGCTGTATAGACCGTTACTGGGCATTACCATACCATTAGCATTACCTCTCCTCAGTGGTGTAACTTGAAGGTCATGGGCCCCGATTACAGCAAGTCTTTAACAGTATTGGTCTTTTTATATAGGACTTTTTGGACCACTTAGGCTCAAGGCCTGGGTGCGATTTGAACCCTTATGCCTATTGTAGATACCTCCATGCCTCTCCTTATGCAATAACTTTGGGAATACGTTGTGCGTCGTATGCTGAAATTCCATGGCAGCCGCACATTGTGTCTTAACGTTGTCCACATTGCATCATTTTCCCACACTGCATTGTCCGTCGGATCTTTATATATCGGACTCACCCTTTTTTTTCTCTCCGTAGTTTCTATTAACAATAGTCTGGATCTTGAAAGAGAGAGGACGCTCTGATGTTCGCTGAAGAGCAGCTTTCATCTCTTACCTTTTGATGAGGACAATAACCTGACGTCCTGTAACCTCTATTATATTTTCCGTAATATCCTTAATGCCGCCGGCGTTAGATAATGACTCTCTTCCTCCTCCTCCGCTCTACTATGACGGCACATTGGACTCTGACACATTTTCCTTGTTTTGTTTTACAGGATAGAAAGATTGGCCAATGATATCATGAAAGACATCGGGGACAATCAGATCACCGTCCTGTGTGTGCTCAAAGGGGGCTACAAATTTTGCGCTGATCTTGTAGAACAAATCAAAAACCTGAGCCGCAATTCGGAAAGGTTCATCTCTATGAGAGTAGACTTTATCAGGCTGAGGAGTTACTGTGTAAGTCAATTATTATGTTATAGTCTTTTTCGAAACGGCATAAAGTAAAGAGGTTTTGGTTCAAGACAAAAAATAAATAATTTCAGCATGAAGTAATATTTCTATATATTTTGTGTAATCAGGTTAGTTTCACAAGGTCAACCCCTGTCCACAGGCATCACGGTAGAAGACCTCATACATGGGGAGGAAGGGATGGTGTAGGGGTCAGGGCAACCTGCAAAAATGGAAGTCTCCTCTTTAGGATGTTTGAGATCCTGCTTTCTTGTGTTACATGAAATGTACGGCTGGACTTGGCACTGGGGTTATAGAAGCTGGATCCATGACCATCTGTTGATTCCCAAATTTGCTGCATGAGTTGTAATTTTAGTAACAAGGATGGTATTAGATACTATCATGGAAGATCAATAAAAGCCTTTTGGAAATGTTTGCCTGATATTCCAGTAGAGCTTCTGATTTTTCTCATGGATGGGTATAACTATCCATGGTGGTGGCTTTTTGTCACTTAGCTCCTCTGAGGGTTCTCCTTTGTGTAGAAGACCTAAGTCTATGGCAGTGGTCCCCAACATTTATTATCTCGAGAGCCACTCAGCACTGAGAGGTTTGTGAGCCACATTCAGTGCCCCCGTTTAGTCACATCAAGCTCCTTCCCCCACACTAGTGACACCCAGATCCCCCTATATAACAGCCAAAGCTTCCGCATGGCTCCCCCATAATAATAATAATAATAATAATAATTTTATTTATATAGCGCCAACATATTCCGCAGCGCTTTACAAATTATAGAGGGGACTTGTACAGACAATAGACATTACAGCATAACAGAAATACAGTTCAAAACAGATACCAGGAGGAGTGAGGGCCCTGCTCGCAAGCTTACAAACTATGGGGAAAAGGGGAGACACGAGAGGTGGATGGTAACAATTGCTTTAGTTATTCGGACCAGCTATAGTGTAAGGCTCAGGTGTTCATGTAAAGCTGCATGAACCAGTTACCTGCCTAAGTATGTAGCAGTACAGACACAGAGGGCTAATACTGCATAAAGTGTATGAGAACATGATGCGAGGAACTTTTTTTTTTTTTTTTTTTTTTATTCTAAATAGGCCACACAGGGATCGTTAGGTTAATGCATTGAGGCGGTAGGCCAGGCTGAACAAATGAGTTTTTAGGGCACGCTTAAAACTGTGGGGATTGGGGATTAATCGTATTAACCTAGGTAGTGCATTCCAAAGAATCGGCGCAGCACGTGTAAAGTCTTGGAGACGGGAGTGGGAGGTTCTGATTATTGAGGATGCTAACCTGAGGTCATTAGCGGAGCGGAGGGCACGGGTAGGGTGGTAGACTGATACCAGGGAGGAGATGTAGGGTGGTGCTGAGCCATGGAGTGCTTTGTGGATGAGGGTAGTAGTTTTGTACTGGATTCTGGAGTGGATGGGTAGCCAGTGTAATGACTGGCACAGGGTAGAGGCATCGGTGTAACGGTTGGTGAGGAATATGATCCTGGCTGCAGCATTCAGGACAGATTGGAGCGGGGAGAGTTTTGCAAGAGGGAGACCGATTAGTAGAGAGTTACAATAGTCCAGACGAGAATGAATAAGTGAAACAGTCAGAGTTTTTGCAGAGTCGAAATTAAGAAAAGGGCGAATTCTAGAAATGTTTTTGAGATGCAGGTAAGAAGAGCGAGCCAGTGATCGGATGTAGGGGGTGAATGAAAGGTCAGAATCAAGGATGACCCCAAGGCAGCGGGCATGTTGCTTTGGAGTAATGGTGGAACCGCACACGGAGATGGCAATGTCAGGCAAAGGTAGGTTAGTAGAGGGAGAGAACACGAGGAGTTCAGTTTTTGACAGGTTTAGTTTCAGATAGAGGGAGGACATGATGTTAGAGACAGCGGTAAGACAATCACTGGTGTTTTCTAAAAAGGTCGGTGTGATATCGGGAGCAGAAGTGTATAATTGGGTGTCGTCAGCATAGAGATGGTACTGGAAACCAAATCTACTGATTGTTTGTCCAATAGGGGCAGTATACAACGAGAAGAGTAGGGGGCCTAGGACTGATCCTTGAGGAACCCCAACAGTAAGGGGAAGGTGAGAGGAGGAGGAACCAGCAAAACATACAGTGAAGGATCGGTCAGAGAGATAGGAGGAGAACCAGGAGAGAACGGTGTCCTTGAGGCCGATGGAGCGGAGCATAGTGAGGAGGAGCTGATGATCCACAGTGTCGAATGCTGCAGAGAGATCCAAGAGAATTAGCATGGAGTAGTGACCATTAGATTTAGCTGTTAGTAGGTCATTAGAGACTTTAATGAGGGCAGTTTCAGTAGAGTGTAAAGAGCGGAAGCCAGATTGAAGAGGGTCGAGAAGAGAGTTATCTGAGAGATAGCGGGTAAGACGGGAGTGGACCAGGCGTTCGAGGAGTTTAGAGATGAAGGGAAGATTAGAGACAGGTCTATAATTAGCGGCACAGTTTTGATCGAGGGATGGTTTTTTAAGTAATGGATGTATGATGGCATGCTTAAATGAGGAGGGAAAAATACCGGAAGTGAGGGAAAGGTTGAATATTTTTGTTAGGTGAGAGGTGATAGCCGGGGAAAGGGACTGGAGGAGATGTGACGGAATGGGGTCACTGGTGCAAGTGGTCGGGCGAGAAGATGCAAGGAGCCTGCTTACTTCTTCTTCTGTAACTGCTTCAAAGTCAGAGAGTGAACTAGATGCAGTGGGGGAGGGAGGACAGTGCATGGTATGAAGAGATTGGGAGATGATTTCCTGTCGAATGTGGTCAATTTTTTCTTTGAAGTAATTGGCCAGATCGTCAGCACGGAGATCCGTGGTTGGGGCCTGCTCTCTTGGGTTGAGTAGGGACTGGAACGTGTCAAAGAGACGTTTAGGGTTATTGGACAGGGAGGTGATGAGGGTGTTGAAGTAGGTTTGTTTGGAGAGGTGAAGGGCAGAATTGTATGTCTTTAGCATGAACTTATAATGGATGAAATCTTCGGGTAGATTAGATTTTCTCCACAGACGTTCTGCGCACCTGGAGCACCGCTGCAGGAAACGTGTTTGCAGCGTGTGCCACGGTTGTTGCCGTCTGTGCCGAGTTGTTTTATGTATAGGAGGAGCAGCTTCATCCAGAGCACTTTGCAGGGTTTCATTGTAATGCTTCAATGCAGAATCAGGACATGAGATGGAGGAAATAGGGGCCAATGAGGACTGCAAGTTCATCATAAGTTTCTGGGTGTTAATGGCCTGTATGTTTCTATAGGTGTGGAAAGTGGGGGTGACCTGAGCGGGATGGCAGTTCTTGATAGAGAATGAAAGAAGGTTGTGGTCAGAGAGCGGGAGAGGGGAGTTTGTGAAGTCATCCACTGAGCAAAGTCGGGAGAAGACCAAGTCAAGGGAGTTTCCATCTTCATGTGTTGGAGAGTTAGTATGCTGCGAGAGGCCAAAAGAGGAGGATAGAGATAAAAGGTGAGAAGCAGATGGGGAGAGGGGAGAGGCAATGGGGATGTTGAAATCACCCATGATAAGGGTGGGGGTG
Organism: Ranitomeya imitator; assembly: GCF_032444005.1. Taxonomy (NCBI): domain Eukaryota; kingdom Metazoa; phylum Chordata; class Amphibia; order Anura; family Dendrobatidae; genus Ranitomeya; species Ranitomeya imitator. Next base: position 45,039,389 of record NC_091287.1, on the reverse strand, counting down.
TCACAGGAGAGAAAGTGTGGAAGCCAGGTGGCAAAGTGATCCAGGAACTGATGAGAGGGGCCGGGAGGACGATACACCACCGCCACTCGCATGGAGAAGGCAACGTACTTACATCCAGGGGTTCACACTTTCTCCATTTGGTATTTTTGCATCAACCACTCCCACTGTATTATTGCATCCATCTTCAAGCAACCCTCTGACCGACAGTGTCCTCCTTTCTCCACCTTACCATAATTCATTTACATCTTCATACAGTAGACCAATATAAGAGCGTTCTGATCTGCTCTATGTGCATCGCTTCTCGCAAAAGTCACCACCTAGAGACAAGTTCTTTTATAGCATTGTTAGACCTGGTGCTAATGCACCAACTTGTGGCTCCTGAGCTACAGGTTGCGGACCCTCTGTTCTAGGGGATGTCCGGTTTATAAAAGTGCACGTTCATGAATTAATAATGGGGGTCCTAAGTTCTGGATTCTTATTTCTCTTGCCCAAAATGGAGAGCTGGACATGCCAGAAGTGTCCGAGTCCGATATCTTGTGAATGAGAATCCGCGGAGCGCCGTCAGGATTTAAGAGATGCGCCTTTCTTGCGATTCATTTGTACAGTAGAGTTGAAAATTGCTGGCCATATGGGTAGCACCTTTCCAATTCTGCCAGTTTGCAACATGGCCCCGTTCTCCACAAAGAGGTAGGTCGGGGAGATGGGATTCACAGCTAACAGACATGACATATTCCATTAATATGCTATAAATGTCTCAGAGGGGATGTCACCTTTTGGTTCCCCTGTGATCGGGCTGCAGGGAAAGGAAACACTTTTTAACAGATTCCCAGCGGATTCTAATAATTGATCACTGGGAGACCAAATATTATTATTATTATTATTAATAGCACCATTGTTTCCATGGTGCTTTACATGACAAGGGGTTACATACAAGTTACAGATATCACATACAGTAAACAAACTAACAATGACAGACTGATACAGAGGGGCGAGGACCCTGCCCTTGCGGGCTTACATTCTACAGGATTATGGGGAAGGAGACAGTAGGTTGTGGGTTGCAGGAGCTCCGGTGTTGGTGAGGCGGTAGCTTCGGTAGTGATGAGGCGGCAGCGGGATCAGTGCAGGCTGTAGACTTTCCTGAAGAGATGGGTTTTCAGGTTCCGTCTGAAGGATCCGAATGTGGTTGATAGTCGGACGTGTTGGGGCAGAGAATTCCAGAGGATGGGTGATATTTGGGAGAAGTCTTGGATGCGGTTGAATGAGGAGCGGATAAGTGTGGAGGAGAGAAGGAGGTCTTGGGAGGACCAGAGATTACGTGAGAGAAGATATTGGAAGATTAGTTCAGAGATATATGGAGGAGACAGGTTATGGATGGCTTTGTAGGTCAGTATTAGTAAATTGAACTGGATACGCTGAGGGAATGGGAGCCAGTGAAGAGATTTGCAGAGGGGGGAAGCGGAGGAGTAGCAAGGAGAGAGATGAATTAGTCAGGCAGCAGAGTTAAGAATGGACTGGAGAGGTGCAAGGGTGTTAGCAGGGAGGCCGCAGAAAAGGATGTTGCAGTAGTCAAGGCGGGAGATGATGAGGGCATGCACAAGCATTTTAGTAGATTGACGGTTGAGGAAAGGACGGATTCTGGAGATATTTTTGAGCTGGAGGCGACAGGAGGTGGAAAGAGCTTGGATGTGCGGTTTGAAGGACAGGGCAGAGTCGAAGGTTACTCCGAGGCAGCGGACTTCCGGTACGGGGGAAAGCATGATGTCATTGATTGTGATAGATAGGTCAGGTAAGGAAGATCTATGGGATGGAGGAAAGATGATGAGAATATTGGAACACTTTATCTGCTTATAATTAAAGGACCCTTCTAACAAGTAGGGTTTTTCCAAAACAGAGCTCCTAAAGCAGATCTGTTGCCAGATTTTACATTAGAAATGGTTTCCATTATTAAATGGATGACTTGATGGTGTTCTTACTTTGAAAATCCATGTTAGGATGTCTATGCAATTCTCATTTAAAAATGAGCATTCTACGAGATCAGATAGAGTCCAAGTGTATTCACTCTCCGCCAGCCCAGCTTGAATGACTGCTGCAGCTTGTTCTGAGCAGTGTGAGATCTCTGCAGGGAGGAGGGACATTGAGGAGCTAGGTGGGTGGAAATTGAGTGTAAACTTTTTTTAAAAGAATGTGTGATACCTAAAGACAGATCTGCCTTAAAGGAAGGAAGAACCAAGGAACTAAAGGTTCCTGTGGCTGGTTACTAGTGATGAGCGAACGTGCTGGGATAAGGTGTTATCTGAGCATGCTCGGGTGCTTACCTAGTGTCTTCGGCGTGCTCGGAAAATATGTTTGAGTCCCCGCAGCTGTAAGAACATTGACCTCATCAGTTGCCACATCAGTCATTCTCTTATTTCCAAAGTACCGGATCACTGTGGAAAAACCACGTGAGATCTACCATACTTTAGTTTTTATGCATGTTCCAGATTACTGAAAACCAAATTCTTCTCTATTTTGGAATTTTCTGTGTGCAATACTTTACTATAGCTTTATCTTTTTTTTTTTTTGCTATAAGCCACAAGTATTTTCTCTTTGAGCAATCCTGGCTATGTCCTTCCGCCTCTCGGGGTTGCTGCTTTGGCATTTCTAGGTGTAATGCTGATAATGGATGTGATATGACTCACGGATGAGTGTGCCGGTAATTTCCCGCTAATATCCCCATCTTGTTTTATTCAGAATGACAAGTCGACAGAAGACCTGCAGATAATTGGAGGGGAGGACCTGTCAAAATTGACTGGAAAGGTATTTCATGCATCATTTCACTTTAATATAAAGTGACTCCACTTAAACATTTACACCTTTCCCTACACACAACAAAAGCCGTATCCAGCTGATTCTCACTGGATGGGATGAAAATGTGGTATATGAGCAATGTTCATGTGACTAGTATTATTTCTAATTCAATAGGTGCTATCTATTGACTAAGGGTTCCGCTAAATACTAGCCCTGGCGTCACTTTCTTGTGCCAAATTATATTGAGCCTTAGCTAAATCACTTCTAAGAATGCCCTATTGGGTCACTTGGAGCTATTCACTTGACTGTACCAGTGTGTATCAGATCTTTGAAAAAAAAAAACTTGAAGGGAAACTGTCAGCAGGTTTTTACACATGGAAGTAGAGGTGTGACTGTAAAGGTGCTAGTCCACTATGAAAAATGAGACCTTTTTTCTAGAGATCCGATATGCCAGTCATGAGAAATTTAGTGGAGAAGATATATGCAAATCATACTGAAAGAGCACAGGGGGTGTGTCAATACACGGACAAGCTCCCAGTCCACTTCCATCTTGATTTGCATTTGACTTCTACAGTAGATTTCTCATGACTGACATATCGGATCTCTAGAAAAAAGGTCTCATTTTTGTTGGAGAATAAGCACCCATGCAGCAAAACCACTACTTCCATATGTAAAAAACTGCTGACTGTTTCCCTTTAAGGAGATATTCTCATGCTTATCGCATATCCACACCTTTTGGGATCTGCACCCTTCTTGAGAATGCGACCCTGTCTCGTGCCGTTGCAAATGGCTGCCCATACCCAGGTCTCTCTGTTTACTCTCAACTACCAGACATTTATGGCATATCCTGGGGGAAATCTACAGAGAATTGAAAATAAAAATATATATTGTAAAGTTGTATAATCGGTAATACCATAAAATGAGAGGATTTATAAAGAGGTCGTCTGAGATTAGAAATGGCGCCACCAGTGTCTGTGGGCTATACCTGGTATTGCACTGGTACAGACAAGTGTCGCTGTTTATGGAGAAGAAAGAAGTTTTTTCTTTTTAATGTAATCAGGGACAGCTCATTTATAACAATACCCTGTAACAGAATATCATGAAAATACCTGACAATTCATTTGAGTTTCTCTTTCTTCCAGAATGTCCTGATTGTAGAGGTAAGTACATTTGCGTTTTTTAATATTCTTTCTAGATCTTTTTTTTTTTTTTTCATGATATGGAGGCAGCCACCTATGGGGCCCGTTCTGCACTGTGCACGATCATTGTTGATGAGCTGCGATCCTATTGGGGGCTCTGTGCACAGAAATGCCTTCAGGACATGTTCACACATAGCGTTTCTGCTGGGTTCTTTCTATGTTTTTTAGGGGGGGGCAAAATTGTATTGTTTTCACAGTAGAAGCAAAATAAGATTTCTAAAATTTAATTCACACAGTGCTTTTTTTTTTTCTTTGTGTCTTTTGTGCTGCAGTATGTGTGTTTTATATAATTTTTTTAAACTGCTTTGAATGGGTAAAAACCCTTTCAACTGAATGCACAGAAAACTTTTTCTCCCGCCTTTTTTTTTTTCTGGCTCTTTTTTTCCCCGCCTTATTTCCATCACCTCTTTTCCCCCACCTCTTTTTTTCCCCTGCCTCTTTTTTTTCCCTGCCTCTTTTTTTCCCCTGCCTTTTTTTCCCCTGCCTCTTTTTTTCCCCTGCCTCTTTTTTTCTTTTGCCTCTTTTCTCTCCTGCCTCTTTTTTCCCCTGCCTCTTTTTTTTCCCCTGCCTCTTTTTTCCCCTGCCTCTTTTTTTCCCCTGCCTTTTTTTCCCCTGCCTTTTTTTCCCCTGCCTCTTTTTTTCCCCTGCCTCTTTTTTTCCCCTGCCTCTTTTTTTCCCCTGCCTCTTTTTTTCCCCTGCCTCTTTTTTTCTTTTGCCTCTTTTCTCTCCTGCCTCTTTTTTCCCCTGCCTCTTTTTTTTCCCCTGCCTCTTTTTTTCCCCTGCCTCTTTTTTTCCCCTGCCTTTTTTTCCCTGCCTTTTTTTCCCCTGCCTCTTTTTTTCCCCTGCCTCTTTTTTCCCCTGCCTCTTTTTTTCCCCTGCCTCTTTTTTTCCCCTGCCTCTTTTTTTTTTTTTCCCCTGCCTCTTTTTTTTTTTTCCCCTGCCTCTTTTTTTCCCCTGCCTCTTTTTTTCCCCTGCCTCTCTTTTTTTCCCCTGCCTCTTTTTTCCCCTGCCTCTTTTTTCCCTTGCCTCTTTTTTCCCCTGCCCCTTTTTTCCCCTGCCTCCTTTAACCCCCCACCTCTTATTTTTTTCTCTTTTCTCCAAGGGAAAACTTCAGTTTGGCAATATAAAGTATAAAAAAAAATGGTGCTCTCCTGTGGCTGACCTTCTTCTCAGTAGCACTTGTATGGCGACTACAGGAGTCTCAACAGGCTCTCGGCTGCAAATAGAAACCCATTGCCACATTGCGATCTTGTCCCAGGGGATGCCTGAATAAATGCCCCACCCAGGATCATGCTACTTAATTGCTGTTGTCAGAGATTGATTACACCATTAAAATGGTTAAATTGGAGCTGGCTGGGATTGCTACTGTTAATTAATAATTTGTCACGAAAATGGGAAAGGAGTTAAAGGAACATATCATATTTAAAATGCCATCTGTGCTGCAAGAGGAGATCAGTAGCCTGATATATCATTTTGCCATAAAAGATTCAGATTCAGTAGAGCTTGCAATCTATTAATTGAAATTTCAATTTATTTGCGATTTAAGAGTCCAGTGGGCGGTCCTATCTTTAATAGCGATCAATCGGTAGATGATCCCGCCCACTTGATTCAAAACCAAATAGACTTTTCCTGGAATCAATGTACTCGGCAAATCCTGCTTTGATCCACAGTACAGGGAGGGAGAGTAGACAGAAAGTTCCACATGACTGGTTACGATATGACTTTCTGTAGCCACCAATGGGGGGAAGTTTTTACATGCTGATATTGACCTCAGTGCCGTGCACTAATTTCCCCTTAGTGGTGACTGCAATATTTTGCACATATTATATAATATATATTAATATTATAAAATATATAATATTATTTTTTTATTTATTTTTTTTAAGACCGAGCCTCACAGATGTGAACAGTGGCCAATGCCATACTTGCTGTAAACGTTCTATTTCATGGCTTCTAGAACTACTCACACGGAGCATAAACTGCATTAGGCCAATTCACACATCCAAAGCGTTCCTCTGATTACTCGCCCCAGTAATATTTCTTGTACTATGAAGATAATTGGGCCTGACATAACTGTGCGGAGCTCTGCGCTCGCTCCCCGCCATGCGAACATGCCCATGTTAAATAACGATGTTGAAGCTTTGTGTCACCGATAGAACCAAGTCTAATATATGTTACACGGAGAAAGAGCCCGGACTATCGGATCTTGATGACTTCCCAAATTTGCTGTTTATTAAAACACCCTGTTACTTTAAAAATGAAAAAGTTGCGTACTTTGGCTGCGCCTCTGTACCTCTCCATCATAGTCGGCACTGTCCAGGCACAAACGGGTAACGAAAGGTCCAAATGACCCTCCGATGGGCTCGGGCTCTGAAACAATCATGGACACCAGAGATCCAGCAGAAAACCATTTATTTTAGACATGCCTTTAGAACTAATCACAGATTGGGACCGCCCACCGGACTCCTAAGAATAGAATGGGTGGGATTTAAAAAAAATAAAATCTAATTCTAGTTCAACTGAAGTATACCTCAATCTTTTCAGCTCCTCCTGTGTTGACACGATGGCGGACAGTGGAGGTTATATTGAATCTTTTCTTCCCAATCTATATATCAATCTATTTAGCTATATAATATGCTGCCTCCAGATCTGATACTATGTTCTATGTGACAAGTTCCTTTTAACTTATGACACTGTTATTAGAGAGGTAAAATAGTATAACGGAGGGGTTTCCACTTCTGGTGACAATTTTTAATTTTTTTTACTTAAATGCTGTTATTCGAGGCTAAAAAATTTCATTTTTCCAATTCAATTTGATTACATTTTGCACCATTTGGCTTTTACCTGCTCTTTGTTTCCTGGATATTCAACTTTCATGATGTCTGTGGTCATAAATCAGCGTAGAGGAGCAAAAAAAAAAAAAAAAAGAAAGATAGGAGTTACAAACTCTTCCATTGGCCTGTCATGATGAGCCCACTGACAGATTCTCCGTTAACTCATTCTGCATATAGACTCAGACAGTCCATCACGGAGGTCATAGGAGGATAATGGTGCAAAACTTGTAATGAAACCCAACTACCACAATGTTTTGTATATGCATTTAAATAAGAAAAATAAATGTACACAAAGGCGGAGAACACTTTAACACTAGATTTCTGTTCTGGGTACTGCCCATTTGTCTGTGACTTCACAGCTATAGATATTCAGCACACATCACTGTTATCTGTATAGAAAGATATTTAGAATTGAGAGTCCTCAGTGCTTGATACCTTTTAATGGCTAACTGAAAAGCTGGTAACGAACTGCAGCTTTCGAGACTACACAGGTCTCTTCATCAGGAATAGACTAAAACAAATTCTGAAGAATCACATATTTATGCACAACATGGCATAGAAAAAAAGGGTAAAACCATGGATAAGACAGGTGACATGAAGCAGAATTACCATGAGTGATAAACAGTTATGTCCATAAATATTGGGCCAGTTCTTAGATAAGGATTGTTTTATTGGGGTCGGGTTCTGTTGTGATGACCCCTCATAGTCTGAAGGGCAAGTTCCTTAGTTGATGTAAAAAGACATAAATCCATGCGACACATTCATTCCTGCACTAAGACTGTCAAAGGTCGTCATCAGTTTATATTCCCAGACTCTTCTGTCCTCTGAGATTTGAAGCTACCTTTTAACACAAGTAATTTCATGTCCATAATGTTATGATTTGGGAGACAGAAATGTATTGCCACAGGTAGATCCATTCTTTTTTCTCTTATTGTGTGGCGGTGAGAATTCATTCTTGTTCTAAGCTTTTGCCCTGTTTGCCCTGTATCTGTATAGTTACCCGGTGTCTTTATAATCTGCAGGATGTTATAGGAACCGGCAGAACGATGGAAGTTCTGCTAAGTCATCTGGAGAAGTACAATCCAAAAATGGTGAAAGTGGCAAGGTTGGTATCTGCACTAGATGGCTCTCTATACCCTTATATCTAGACCAGATTTTCTGCGACTACTTTTTAGTCCTATCCTAAACGATGTGCACTTGATAATGGCGCTAAACCTTTTTTTTTTTACAACCTTAAGGTAAAAATGGAGGAAAGGTACAAAGTTTTCTTGTCTATGATATTACCACAATTACAGTATATATTTTTGTCTAAAAACCATTGTTGTCATTTAAATCTTTTGCACCTTTTGCCATCTATATCCTCTGTGCTGTGGAATGAGTTAACTGAGGATCCATCAGTGAGCTCATTTTGACAGTCCAAGGAAAGATTTTCAAATGCCTTTTCATTCATTTTTTTAGCTCCTTCCAGTTGATTTGTGACCACATCAAAATTGGTTGTGTTAGGAAACCAAGAACAAAACCGTTTAAACATGTTTTAGTTTTTTTTTTTTTATGGAACCAAATTTTAAAACTTATTTTTAGACCCAAATACATGCATTTTAAATAATAATAAAAAAATAATATAAAATTGTCTCCAGAAATGAACGGACACTAAACCTAATCGACAAAAGTGTAAATTCAGCATGAAATATAGACTTATATGCAACAGCACACCACAATTAAAGGGGTTGTCCACTACTCGGACAACCCCCTTCTCAATCCTTATGTCTCCCCCAGTAAAATAATAATACTTATCCCCTTCGGTGTTGGTGCTATTCCAGCGGTGTCTGCACTCGCTCTCCCGGCCGTTACGTGAACCCTGCCATCAGTCACACTTTCCAAATCTGCTGCGTGTCAATTCTTTCAGCATTTTTCATCCATTAAAATGAATTGGAAAATAACGAATCGCAAACTTATTTTACGCAGCAATTTCCTGAAGAAAAATTTGCCGCAAAAATGAAATGTTTGCACATAGTCTTAGACTTCTTGGCCTGGAAACAGCCAGAAATCCTGCACAGAACAAAGAAGTAATCCCCTGCTGATCAGTTTTATCTTGGCTGGTGATTGGCTGAAGCCACGCCATTTTAGCCAATGAGCAGGGCTAAGTCACTTTTATCTGTCCTACTGCAGACAAGGAAAAGGGGGGAGGCTCCTGCTGCAACCATTTCCCATATGACTATATGAGAAGTTAAAAGGGCCAGGATTTTACCTCCCATCAATATAGTTTTTGTCAAACATCTAAACCTTACCCTTAGAGATTGTAGGACTTCTCCTAGCCTCCTTCATCCAGTACGTGGGTCAATCGGTGCCTGCTGGGGGTGTATTAAAGGGGGGCTGTCCACTACTTGGACAGCCTCTTGTTAAATGAAACAATGCCCCTCTGAAAATAAAAGCAGCACATACCCCCTCTCTGACCAGCGCTGTTTCAGCATTGTTTGCACCGTGTCTGCTAGCGCTCGTGTGACATTATTTCACATGAGCGCTGCAGCCAGTCGATTGTTAATATATAACCAGAATATGCTCTTGACACTTAAGTGTAGCCCCCCCACCACCTTTGTTTAAGAAAGTGATGTCCAAGTAATGGACCAGCCCTTTAATTTATGCAGATACGGAGGTTGTTGATTGGGTTAGCGATCCCAAGATCTCTACTATTGGATAAAACTTTGGGAGTGGCAAGAGATGAGCGAATCGGTTCAAGGAGGTGACTTGAATTTGCTGCAAATTTTATGCTTTTGAATCCAAATTTTTCATGCAAATTCTACGAAATGGCGGATGGACCCAATTTTTCCTGAATTGTGGAGAGTCGTAAAAGGGGATAAAAAAAAAGGTTAATGTTCTCGTCACTGTTTTCTCCCGTCCGCTCCTCCGCTCCCTACGGCCACTTCTTTCCTCTAGCACACGACGTGCTCCTCGGACACCTCCGCTCTGCACCGACACCGTGACGCATGTTTCTCGTACAACATTTGATAATAAAGAAACGCACATTACATTTTCTGGCCAAATTACGAGCGAATTGTTGAAATCGAATTTCACAAGGAAAGGAAATGGAAAGGGAAAGACATTGACGTTGGAACCACTGCTGCAATCTAAAAGCCAAGTAGAACTATGGCTGCCAAAAGTCGTCCCAGTGGATGGAGAACATCTGTTTCGCATGTTTCCTATGAATGGATGTGATTGGCTTTGTACATATAATCTATTCTTCATTTATTTTTTTCTTCTTCTTCCTTCCAGTTTGTTGGTGAAGCGATCGGCCAATAATAAATACAGACCGGACTGTGAGTCATTGGAACATTTCATTTTTATTGCAATGATTTTGATTTGATAGGGACTCTATAGCGACAGGGTCTGTTCCGCAGAACTGGCGCATAGCAAATGTGGTGCCAATATTCAAAAAGGGATCTAAAAGTGAACCTGGAAGTTATAGGCCAGTAAGTCTAACCTCTATTGTTGGTAAAATATTTGAAGGGTTTCTGAAGGATTTTATTCTGGATTATCTCAATGAGAATAACTGTGTAACTCCATATCAGCATGGGTTTATGAGAAATCGCTCCTGTCAAACCAATCTAATCAGTTTTTATGAAGAGGTAAGCTATAGGCTGGACCACGGTGAGTCATTGGACGTGGTATATCTTGATTTTTCCAAAATGTTTGATACCGTGCCGCACAAGAGGTTGGTACACAAAATGAGAATGCTTGGTCTGGGGGAAAATGTGTGTAAATGGGTTAGTAACTGGCTGAGCTGAGCTGACGGCGAGAACTGCAGTGCAGGTGACCGCCGAGACCTAGTTATCTCCGGTGGTCATCTGTAAGCTCCGCAGTGTCTGGATGTCAGGCTGGATGGAGGCATAATGCCACCGTTCAGCCAAAGGCATCCAGATGTAGCAGAGCTGGACTCGTCGTGGGACATTATGGATTACCTTCTCTGCGGACAGGTATGGTATAGTGTTGCTTTTTTATTTTACTTTTTTTTACAGGAGACCGAGGGCTTTGGGGAATTGGGTGTTGCAGTAACTATAGTTTAATTTAGAATATTAAAGAAGTCTCTGTCTTTATTCCAATTAAAGGACTTTATTCTGGCTGTGTCTTTACCATGTAGCTATAGTATTAGTAATGGATAGGTGTCTTATAGATGCCTCTGCATTACTAAGACGTGGGCTTGATGTCACCGGACAATACAAAGGTGACATCAACCCCACAAATATTACCCCGCTTGCCACCAATGCAGGGCAAGTGGGAAGAGTCCGGAAAAGTGTCACAATTGGCACATCTTTGGATGTGCCAAATGTGGGGCGGCTGCAGGCTGCTATTTTTAGGCTGGTGAGGGTCAAAATCCATGGGCCTCACCAGCCTGAAAATACCAGGCTGCAGCTGTCTGCTTTTTCCTTGGCTGGTTAACAAATATAGGGGGACCCCACGCTGTGTTTTTTTTGAGGGGATCCCACTATTTTATTATTTTTTTTTTTCCAATCCGCAGCGTCCAGATGTTACAGCATAGTGGAGGGGGATTTCATGAAATCCCATCTCCACTATGCGTGCAGGGATGCCTCCGGCTTTCCTGTGTATTCGCACATGCGGCGCGTCTTTCCAGACTGCAGTATGTCTATTTATCTTGCTGAGACTCTCAGTCTCCACAAGATAAATATCACAGTCAAATGTATAGGATGCGGTGATTCCGCACGGTTCAATGAACACATGCGAAACCACGGGAGTTCAAAAGCCGACAGCGCTTTGGATGGAGCAGACATGCCAATACTGACCGTGGACACATACCCTTAGAGTATGTGCACACACAGCCTTTTCGCTAGGTTTTTTTGAGCAGAAACTTCAAGTTTTTGAGTTTTTAGGAGGAATTTGAGTTTCCAGTCACATTTTGCTCCAAAACCTCTTTGTCTGCACATTCCCTCATTGTCAGAACTATACGGTAATTTTTCTCCAGCTTCCCCGGGGTGCGCACAGTAGCCAAGGTGATGGCTTACTATGCAAACACAAGGTTAGACTTGCCCCTGTGCATAGAATTTGCCCCGGGGGCAGAGCTGTGTGTCGCTGATAGTGGACTTATTCCTGTCTGCTGTTTAGTCAGCGTTTCATACAAGCTTAATTTTAAGCAAGGAGGGAGAAAATAAAATTCCTAGCGCGGCATTTCACAGATCGTATCAATATTTCCATTATAATGAAGCTTTGATGTTTAGAGCAGGAATGCAGAAATGTTACAATGTTCTGCCGCCTGGTAACAGAAATATATAGTTAGAACTTCGATCACCATTTAGTTTTTATATTTTATTTGTATAGTGACAACAAATTCTACAGAGCAGTACAGAGGTCATCCATCTCCATTCTGGTCACCATCTACATTCCAACTTATTGGAAAGTTTGGGTTTTTTTTTGTTTGTTTGGGGTTTTTTTTGAGGGTTGGAGGAAATGTAAGATTCTAGAGCAAAAACCAGGTAACACACAAAGTCTATGCAGATTTGAGCTCTGTTCACACATTGCGTTTTTTTGGAGAGAAAAAAAAGTGCAGATAAAGCAGGAGGTGAAATTCATTTATTTTTGCAATTTTCCCAATATAAACCATAATCTCTTGGAATCGTCACACGAGTATGGATGTTAGTATTTTTTTTTTACAATGTAATTTGCACTTACCTGTAGTTTTTTTTTTTTTTTTTTTTTTTTTAAAGCAACATCTTAATTAAATTACTGATATGCAAAAACCTGGAAGTTGCATCATGAATTTTTTTGGGTTGGGCACTAAACTTTATCAGCAACAACAAAAATGCAGCAAATACGCAGCAAAAAAAAAATGCAGCAGAATATGGCAGGAATATGGAAAGAAAAAAAAATTGTCTTCACCTTCATGTGGTTAACTGCATGTTTTCTAACGTTGACCACAAGGAGGCACTGTTCTGTAGAAGTCTATAGATTATCTCCTTTACCCTGTCTTATACCAGCCAAGAAAGTGGCGACAACCATATTACTGATGACAAAAAGTGATGGAAACATTAAAACCATTATGGTCAGGGTGTTGGGCCTCATTCACACATTTTTTTTTCTTCGTGTGCGATAAATACAGACCAAGTTTCATCAGTTTGGTCTGGGTGTCGTCAGGTTTCTCGTACGTAAAAAATCTTCTCCATCAGAGTCCGTAAAAATTGGACCGCACTTGGATGCTGTCCAACTTTTTTTTTATGGATCCGCAGACTTGCATCAGTAATCCTGATCCGACTCTGATCAAAATCAGACATGTCTACACGATTTTGCACAGACCCCTCGGTCCGAGGAAGAACCGGACATGTTAATGGCCTCATATATTATCAGGGGTCCGAGTCCTATCCTTGAAAAACACAACGCTCGTACAAGAAAAACTGAAGTCTGAATGAGGCCTTAAGCTTAGAGCATTTTATTCCATGTAAATAGGATGGATGTGAGGAGAGAACCAATTTGCTAATAAACTACATCATCCTCCGTCCTTCTATTTACTCAATTCTGATGCCACAATGTGAGTTCCTGCCCAAAAAAAATAGTGGTTGGAAATATTGGAAACATTTGGGTAGTAATTGCCTTAAAATCTCCATGAATTTTACTTTCGACAGATTTACAGACCGCGAATAGCTCATCGTGCCTTCTACTTGTGTCGCATCGTGCAGCAAGTTTACTTAAAGGGAATCTGTCATCAGGTTTTTGCTACCTCATCCGAGAGCAGCAGGATGTAGGAATAGAGACCCTGAATCCAATGATGTATCATTTAGAATACTTGGTGCAGGAGTTCTGACACAATCAGAGTTTTTAGATTTAGCAGTGCAGCAGAGCTGAGAAAGCTAACCCCACCCACATCAGTTAATCCCGCCCACACCAGGCTCTCTGAGTACATTGTATATTGATAGTGAGCTGCTTATCAGAGGAGGGGGCGTGGCCTATCTAGCATGCTCTTGCCAGCTAGTCAGGGCAAGGATAATCACCGGGTGATAAAACCTTCATTGAAAGTAAATAACAGCACACAGCTTGATAAGTGACACATTGCTGAAATCTGTGTTTCAGCCTCTATCTCCTGCTGACTTCAGATTACATAGCAAAAACCTGCTGACAGATTCCCTTTAATCTGATACATTGTCATACTGATCTCTGCCTACATAATTAGCGCTGACAAACTTGTCTCTGCTACATCTGTAATAGTGTTTCAATGTTGACAAATGAAATATCTCCATCTACCATTTTATATAATTTCTTTTTTCCTTTCTTATAGATATTGGATTTGAAATTCCCAATATTTTTGTGGTTGGTTATGCGCTAGACTACAATGAACACTTCCGAGACCTTCATGTAAGTGATCTTCACAATCATTGAGTGCTGAAATAATCTTTTTTCTGATCGAAGAACTTAAACAATAAATGAAAGGGGTAGAGGAGAGATAAAAGGGAATTTTTGTTTTCATTTTTTCAGAAACTCCACCATTTTTAAATAAGGACCCTCTAAATTTTCTACTTCTCTCCACTTAATGGATTAATCCAATGATCTGCCTTCAGAAGCGCACCGCTCCCCAGCCTCCTGACGTCCTGATGGCTGAGGAGCAAGCGCTCCTGAATGATTGACAGATCAGGAGAGCAGCACTGTTGCACAGCTGACCTGACACGTGCGCTCCCTCTGCAGCATCGGAGGAGCGCAGTGTGGCTGAAATTGGCCAGGACTAGGAGCTAACGGTGTGCTCCAGAGATACAATCAACTTCAGAGCAGCGCTTACAAGCTCTATAAGAAAAAGCTTGTAAGCTCTGCGCATATTTGGCCACTTCTGCTATACAGTAGCGACGACCGATTTCCTTTACAATAAGCAGTAAACAAAAAAAAAAAAATTTTGTGAAAATTAAAACTAAATTTTAATAAGCAAATTGCAAAGTTGCTTGTTTTTACAATTACTTGGCAATGATAGTCATGTTAGAAGATGAGAATAACCCCTGAATGGGTTATTCTCATCTCAGACATGGGGGTATGCCCAGGCTCGGACTGGACCACAGCCGAACAGGAGTGTTAGGCTACTTTCACACTAGCGTTTTTTGCAATACGTCACAATGCGTCGTTTATGGGAAAAAACGCATCCTGCAAAGTTGTCTGCAGGATGCATTTTTGCCCCATAGATTAACATTAGCGACGCATTGCCACACGTTGCAACCGTCGTGCGACGGTTGCGCCGTGTTGTGGCAGACCGCCGGGAGCAAAAAACGTTACATGTAACTTTTTTTGCTGCCGACGGACCGTTTTTTCCGACCGCACATGCGCGGCCGGAACTCCGCCCCCACCTCCCCGCACCTTACAATGGGGCAGCGGATGCGCAGGAAAAATGCATCCGCTGCCTCCGTTGTGCGGCGCTTTCACTGCTAGCGTCGGAACCTCGGCCCGACGCACTGCGACAGGCCGAGTCCGACGCTAGTGTGAAGGTAGCCTTAGGAGTCGAGTTCCCGCCGCTGCACAGGGGGAATCTCGAGCCGTGTCTGCTGCGGTCTCCCATTCTGCATCAGCCACAGTGGAGCCTGCTCAGCGGAGATGTCGGCCCCAGGGTCTCACTCAGCCTGATACTGTGCAAAGGGTTACTGCTGCCTTTTCAGGCTCTGCTATTGTACCCTGCACTGGTCTGCAGCGAGCAGGCTTTTCTGGGACTAAGTCCTGCTTTGCACACACTGAGCATGCCCAGGGTAAGATCTCTCAGTGGAGGTCTAGGGTCACATGCTCAGGTACTGCAGCGACTTCCATTGGTCCTCCAGGAAGGCCCTGTACCTGATCAAGTTCTGTGGCAGCCTTCCATTGGTCCTTCTTGGAAGGTCCTGTACATGCTGCAGCTATAAAAGGTTCGCATGGCCGCACGGCCATGCGCTAGTATCAGCTCATGTCATGAACTTGTTAATTGTGGTTGCGCCTGTATGTATGTGTTCAGGGACCCGGCTGAAATAAGCCCTTAGAATACCGGCAGCTCCGGTGAGGAGTGTTTGTGTGCTTTTCTGGGTGCGTGACCACTGACTGCCTCCAGCTCAGCAGTTAGCTGTGTTCCCCTGTGACACTAACAGGGCACAGCATCTTATTTCTAGCGACTCTGTGGAGTTAACAGAGTTCGCTTATACCGCCGCCATTTGCCAGCAGCAGGTTCCTCTCCTGCACGGTGGACCCCGGGTTGCGAACGCACCTTTTTATATATAACACTGGGTATACAACAAATATCTGAAGACTATTAGCAATAAAGGTCCCATATATCAAACACACTAAAGGGCTAAACTTGTTTGATATACTACAACAAAAGAAAGTAGGAAGAAAACCTATATTTACCCGTTAAAAAAATTCTCCTGATGAAGAGTTAACGAAACGTGCGTTGGGGCGGTGGGAACGCTGCAGGCAGCTGGGACAGTTACATGTAAGTTTATATACTGTTACCCTAGCTTCCCTTCTGTTGCAGATATGTGTTGGAAAGTTTTAAGCAATTAATCACAGTATATTTAGGGGACTATGTTATACTAATGCTACACTTTGCATGTCCTTTCACCTCCTGCATATGCCGATGTTCCCCTGCATGTGTATGCCACCAAGAACAACATCTGCAAGGAGTTTGTATGTTCTCCCCGTGTTTGTGTGGGTTTCCTCCGGTTTCCTCCCACGTTCCAAAGACATACTGATAGGGAATTTAGATTGTGAGCCCCAATGGGGACAGCGACGATAATGTGTGCAAACTGTAAAGCGCTGCGGAATATGTTAGCGCTATATAAAAATAACGATGTTGATGATAATGTATGCTTAGTAGCCTCCATTTTCTTATTCTTTTTTTTTTTGTGTATGTATGTATCAAGCCAATAAAGTATTTTTTAACGGGTAAATATGCTCTGTAGCATTCTTCCTACTTTCTTTTGTTGTTAAATATCTGAAGAATGCAGGTTCCATCTCACTAATTTTGAGAATGGAGGTCCCAGGCCTCGAATACTGGAGAGGAAACCAAGCATGCAAAGCTTACTCCTTTCACTTTTATGAGAGTTTCAAAAATAGCTTTTGCTATGCTATTTCTTTTTTTACTTCTAGCATGCACACACATGGTTTGGTTTTTTTTTTTGTCATCAGTATTTTGTGCTTTGCAATTTTTTTGGACATAGAGCGTGTCACTTTTTCTGAGTTTTTTTCAGCATTTTTCACCCATTGAAAGCAATAGGTAATGAAAAAAAGCAAGTACAGCAGTAAAAGAAACCCATTTATTTTTGTGATTTCTTTTTCCAGGTTATAACTATCTTGTCTTGGTCACCTGAGATGGTAGTTTGGATTAGTACAGTTGAATTAAATTAGTGATGCGTACAAAGTAAACATTGGCCAACAAAAGTGTGAGATTGAGCAATGCCTTTGGCTGACCAAGGTGTGAGATTGCACAGTGCTTGAGCAACTCAATGGCTGACCAAAGTGTGAAAGTTGAACAGTGTCCTACAAACTCAATGCACTGCCAGTGTCTTAGGTAAATTATTTCAGACCAATTCACCTCCCTCAGCTGTTGGTGTGCACTCAGGTCAGGGTGTAGGACCACACAGCTAGGCGCGGGATGCGCCGCTGACCCTACACAGGACTCCACACAGGCCCATAGAACCTATTACGGCCAGTCGTGTGCCCAGTTCTTCTTTACTCGGGACAGCAGCCCCTACTGGTTATACTGACAGGTCATGTCTTATACATAAGGGAGCACTTGCTTTTCCCACACTACCGCCACCTTTATGCGCTCATATCAAAGGACTAGAGTAACCCCATGAATAAGACCCGGGAGGGTCGAAACGTCGGGTTCATTGTCTACTTTTACCTATGTGGCAACCATCAATTTTTGTATTATTTCTTTGAATAAAATTGGCATATACCTTTTCAAGCACTATTCCAGTATTGAGTGTGCGGTAATTTTTCTCTATTATTAGCAGCAATGAACAGTCTCCGGATCTATCTTGGATCCTGTATTATCAGTTGTGTATAGATAAGTCACCTGTCATTGTAATCCTGCCTCTGATGATAATGAGCCTGCTGAAAAACTCTTCCTGAAAAAAACAAGCAGAGTCTAAAATAGCCCAAGTGACCAGTGTGAAAAGTACAAGTTTACTCATTTAGTATTTGAGATTTTTTTTTTTTAACAAAGATTATGACATGTAAAAAAAATATCATCGACAATTTTTGTTTTTTTAAAATACATTTTAACACAAAAACTTGATTTAAAAAAACGGGTAATTTTTGGATCATTCCTTCCCTCTACGTAAATGTTTCAATTCCATACTCCAATGTATGAGAGGGGCGATAAACTGCAAATAGGCTCCAGAGCTGAAATCTCTAAGGTAAGGGCACTGGTGGTCTAGGGCAGTAGAAGGGTTCTTTGTAATAACACCAGTTAGTTGGTGACTGGTGGGCAGTATAAAGGCTGAGCCTACTCTAATCTCATCCAGTAGTTCTTGCTATGATTGGGCAGAATCCACATTAGGAGAACCTGGAGTTTCCAGCATCTTTACATAATGCCTATCCTATGGAGGATCTAATACACTGAGACCTTTTTGGTGATCTATCCGGTAACATATGATAATTTTAACAATTCAGACAGATTACCTTGGAAACTGAACACACATGGAAGGATTAGGACTGTAAGACGGTGATATAACGAGATTTGTTGTGTTTAATTTTACTGTGTACAGAACGCATTTATATCTGTATAAGCCAATTATTACATGGGGATCGTAGACTATAAATACACAGCAGAAGCATCTGGGCGTCTGTGACATTTCTGCACTGCTGCCCTGTAGGATCCGGATATTCCCTGATGTACGGAGGTCGTTTTGCTGTAGTCCCCATAGCTGCTAAACCAAGCAATAGGAATCAACAGTGGTTTCCCGTAACGCACGTGCGCCACTGCTCCATCATTGTGTATAGGACTTCCATACAGGACTATGCTCTACTCCAACCAAAGGGGCATTTCAGATCCCCATTGCCGAGATTGTTCGGAGTGGGAGTCCCTGCAGTCAGACCACGTGTTGTGTATCCTGTAGATAATGAGATCTTGTTCATTTGGAAATCCATTGTTTAAATATTGGAGCCGGGTACTGATAAATAAAGGTAGATAGTGTAACATGAAATAAAGGTAGATAGTGTAACATGAAAAAATCCAATAGTCATATCCAAAAACCTAAAGTCAATGCGTTGCTGTGATTTTTAATTAATGTAACCATCTATAATCATTTCTCATTTTGGGTTTTGCAGCATTTATGTATCATCAGTGAAAAAGGCAAAGAAAAATATAAGGTGTGACAAGTGGTCGTCTGCAATAATCAACATCTGTAAAAGGAGAAAACCAAGTGAAACCTGAAAAGAACTGGAAAGACATTCTAATTAAAATACTCGCAATATTTCTTCTATACAACCTTGTGTACATTTCTCCTCCCAGTTGGATCTTTTTTTTACTTTAAGCATTTCATGTCCAGAGTTCATCCAGCAAAAGTCTGTATCATGGATGCGGCCCCGTTACTTTGCATGTCAATGGCTAAGGATGGACATTATGCAGCATATTGGCTAGTTCATGGTTAAAAGACTCCATGTACGGCAATCAGACTAGGTCCCTGGATCAATGCCCCATCGCAGAATCCAGTACCCATGACCGGTAATATATTTATCAATAAAGGCGTCCAGACTGTTGTGCTTGTTTATTCAATCTTCCATTACAACATCATGTGGCAGAGTGTTCCATAGTCTCTTACAGTAAAGAATCCATAGTCTCACTGCTTGAACAGGAAAAAATCACTTCCTGTGATAATGATTAAACCTTCCTTCCTTTCAGTCGTAGAAGATGCTCCTTTGTCATTGTTGTAGGCCTAATATGAGGCATACAGGTAGGACTGGTGTATCATTTCTATTACCTGTATGCCCATATTAATAGGTAATATACATCCCAGGGGGAACAGATTCCCTTTAATAGAGTTTTTTGATTAAAAAGGGAAATGATGGGGAATCAAAAAGAACAAACTAAGCATTACTTTGATGACCCTCTCTCTCCACTGCTCTACCAGGGTTTTCTTGATGGGTCTGCGGCGGTGGTGTCAACATATGACTTCGGCAGCCAATCAAAAGCATCAGCAGCTTTGAGCTGCCTACCTCAACATGAATCGATCAGTTGCAGGACTGCGGTCAGGAGATCACCACCGCTCAAGATGTTTAGCGCTATGTGTGGTGCTTGTATTATAAATAGTGATGAGTGAATATACTCGTTACTTGAGATTTCTCGAGCACGCTCGGGGGTCCTCCGAGTATTTTTTAGTGCTCGGAGATTTAGTTTAAAGCTGGAGTCACACATAACGATATCGTTAACGATATTGTTGCAACGTCATGCTTTTGGTGACGTAGCAACGAACCCGCTAACGATCTCGTTATGTGTGACAGCGACCAACGATCAGGCCCCTGCTGGGAGATCGTTGGTTGTTGGGGAATGATCAGGACCATTTTTTGGTCGCTGATCACCCGCTGTCATCGCTGGATCGGCGTGTGTGACGCTGATCCAGCGATGTGTTCACTTGTAACCAGGGTAAATATCGGGTTACTAAGCGCAGGGCCGCGCTTAGTAACCCGATATTTACCCTGGTTACCATTGTAAAAGTAAAAAAAAAAAAACACTACATACTCACATTCTGATGTCTGTCACGTCCCCCGGCGTCCACAGGGTTAAAACTGCTTTCGGCAGGAGCGCTGCTAATGCACGCGCTGCTGCTGAGATGCACTGACTATGTCAGCGCCGGCCGTAAAGCAGAGCACAGCGGTGACGTCACCGCTGTTACTGCCGATGCAGACACATTCAGTGCATCTCAGCAGGAGCGCTGCTAATCCACGCAGTTTTAACCCTGTGGACGCCGGCGGGGGACGTGACAGACATCAGAATGTGAGTATATAGTGTTTTGTTTTTTTTTTTACTTTTACAATGGTAACCAGGGTAAATATCGGGTTACTAAGCGCGGCCCTGCACTTAGTAACCCGATGTTTACCCTGGTTACCCGGGGACTTCGGCATCGTTGAAGACAGTTTCAACGATGCCGAAGTCGTTCCCCTGATCGTTGGTCACTGGAGAGACCACACAGTGACCACACAACGACTTACCAACGATCACGGCCAGGTCGTATCGCTGGTCATGATCGTTGCTAAGTCGTTTAGTGTGACTAAAGCTTTACTTGCCGTAGCTGAATGATTTACATCTGGTAGCCAGCTTGATTACATTTGGGGATTCCCTGGCAATCAGGCAACCCCCACATGTACTTATGCTGGCTATCAGGTGTAAATCATTCAGCTACGGCAAGAAAAACTAAAGGTACCGTCACACTAAGCGACGCTGCAGCGATACCGACAACGATGCCGATCGCTGCAGCGTCGCTGTTTGGTCGCTGGAGAGCTGTCACACAGACAGCTCTCCAGCGACCAACGATCCCGAGGTCCCCGGTAACCAGGGTAAACATCGGGTTACTAAGCGCAGGGCCGCGCTTAGTAACCCGATGTTTACCCTGGTTACCAGCGTAAACGTTAAAAAAACAAACACTACATACTTACATTCCGTGTCTGTCCTCCGGCGCTCTGCTTTCCTCTGCACTGTCAGCGCCGGTCAGCCAGAAAGCAGAGCGGTGACGTCACCGCTCTGCTTTCCGGCTGGCTGGCGCTGACACAGGATGCAGGAGGAGTGCAGAGAAGCAGAGCGCCGGGGACAGACAGCTGAAGGTAAGTATGTAGTGTTTGTTTTTTTAACGTTTACGCTGGTAACCATGGTAAACATCGGGTTACTAAGCGCGGCCCTGCTCTTAGTAACCCGATGTTTACCCTGGTTACCAGTGAAGACATCGCTGGATCGGTGTCACACACGCCGATCCAGCGATGTCAGCGGGAAGTCCAGCGACGAAATAAAGTTCTGGACTTTCCTCAGCGACCAACGATCTCCCAGCAGCGGCCTGATCGTTGGTCGCTGTCACGCATAACGATTTCCTTAACGATATCGTTGCTACGTCACAAAAAGCAACGATATCGTTAACGATATCGTTATGTGTGACGGTACCTTAAATCTCCGAGCACTAAAAAATACTCGGAGGACCCCCGAGCGTGCTCGAGAAATCTCAAGTAACGAGTATATTCGCTCATCACTAATTGTAAAGCCATCCCTTTTGAAAAAAAAAAAAAAAACTATTCCAGTTAATTGTCCTCTGACCTTTTATCCAATAATTCCTAACATTCTTATTTGTACAGGGAGGCCCTAATTAATCAAAGTAGTAAAAAATTAAATTAAATTGTGCTCCCTGCCCCACAACCCTCCAGCGGCACCCTCATCAGTGGTCTGTTCTGTCTCCAAATCGCCGCTCCCTTGGAAGTTGTACGTTTAATACAAGGAAAAACTTGTCAATGACTAGAAATCCATGGCTGCCTTTACCAAAAATGCAGTTCCACTCTAGTCTCCTGGCTATGACTAAGGCCGGAGTCACACTACAGCGAGATACGGCCGAGTCTCGCAGGTTAAAACCAAGCTCTGGCACCGGCACTCCGGAGCGGAGCGTGCGGCTCCATGTATTGCTGTGCGGCTGCACGCTCCGCTCCGTAGTGCCGGTGCCAGAGCTTGGTTTTAACCTGCGAGACTCAGCCGTATCTCGCTGTGTGTGATCCCGGCCCAATATTCCTGCTCAGCTCCATTGAAGCTACTTGGTCTAGAGATGGGAAAACCACAGTCACCCTGCAGACGGGGCGGGGGCTGCACCATTTTTGGAATTTAGCAACCATGTTTTTCAGTTACTTGGAAATCATTTTGACGGGTCGTTTGAAATTTTTCATCGGATTTTTCCCAAAATGTAGATTTGCGCTAATCACAATACACAGAGAGTGAGAAGGAGATTTTTTTGTGAGGGGGTAGAAGATTGAACAGTGTTTGAATTCATTTCAAAAACCTGACCTGCACATCCAAACATAGACTGAGTGTGAACAGGTGCTGAACCCAGAGTCGCCAACTCGTATATAGTTAAATAAATAGGGCAGCACACTGCAGCGCCAAAACATGCAAACTTGAAAAAACGAAATTTGAACTGCATTACTGCACTAGAAATATGAAAAATGAGAGCTTTTAGCGCACAAAAATGGCCAATTTTATGTGTACCTCGTAGCCACGTTAAGGCATCTCTCTTATACGAGGTCCTACGTTTGACCTACCTCACTGAGAATAAACGTCTCCATCTGAATGGGTACATGTAAAAACCTCTTCTTGGACTCAAATTCTCTCTCTATGTGGAGGGGTATTGGACCTACTATAATTAAAACACCTGAAGCTAGGAGGCAAGGAGTGCACGATCAGAAGGCTAGAGAATACATTTCAAAAACCTGACCTGCACATCCAAACATAGACTGAGTGTGAACAGGTGCTGAACCCAGAGTCGCCAACTCGTATATAGTTAAATAAATAGGGCAGCACACTGCAGCGCCAAAAAAGTGTTTGAATTCACTCATAAGTTACCATTCGTTTAAGGAATTTCGACTTGAACTCGATCCTCTGTGGATTGATCCGTTCATCTTTAACTTTCAATGTTGGAATCTGTTGGTCAATAGTTTGTCAGGAAATGAACTCAACGTAATATATAAAACATAAATCAGACGATGACGTTCCCTCTGGTGGAAATATGTAAGGCTCATGGCCTAGGAGGACGAGGAGGAGTATCCTCCCGAATTGCTTCATGTGTCTCTCCAGCCACCTGGTGACATGTCATCAGATCTGGAGATGAAGCCGGGTGATCAGCTGTGAAAGTGACCCATCAGCAGCTCAATTAATGACCCTCCACTTTGTGCCTTGTAGACTGTATGGAGAAAATGAGGGGATCAAAGGAAGAGTTCTTTGAAGTCCGTGTGCATGTCATAGTCTGGGAATGCATAAAATTAAGATTATTCTCTAACCACAATTTTCATGACAATAGTGCAGTTAAAGCCCAAATCCCTCCGACCCCAGCTGCACTTTGTAATATAGAGATATCGCCTTATTCCTGAATCCACAATGCAGATGATTAAAAACACTTTACATGTTCCTTACAGAAATGTGTATATCCTACATTATAATGCTGCTGCCCAGAATAAAACCACAAATTGGCTGCAAACTCTGTGGTAGCGCTGAGGTTCTGCATGGAAACTGGTTCATACAAAATACAACAAAATTCTTTATAGATTTCTATGGGTGAAACGGCTTTTCTGGCGCGCATCCCAGTTTTCATTAATCATCTCCATTGTGTTTTTCAATTTTTCCACTGAGTTTTCTGGGTTCATTCCATATACCAAAAAAAACCAAAAAACATACGAATAGTAAAATTCAGTATTGCTATGGCGTTGTTTTGGCCTTCAGGAGGTGTCCATAGGATAAGGCATCAATGTCTGATCAGTGGGGGTGCGACCCGGTACCTCCGCCAATCAGCTGGAGCACCAGGAACTGCTCACTTACGGAACTGGATAGCAGAGCGCCGTCAACTGTATAGTGGCCGCGTTTGGGTACTGCACATCCGCCCACTATTCAAATCGATAGGGGACGGATGCGTAGTACCCACTCGTGGCCACTATTCCGTCTGTGTAGCTCTGTAACTGAGCAGTACTGGTCACTGACATTGGGAACCGCTGATCATCGGGGGTTAACGTTTTCGTTTTTTGCTCCCCCCTTCTTCCCAGAGCCATAACTTTATTATTTTTCCACCAATATGGCCATGTGAGGGCTTGTTTTTTTGTGGGACAAGTTGTACTTTTGAACGACACCATAGGTATTAACATATCGTGTACTGGAAATCGGGGAAAAAAAACAAAATTCAAGTGTGGCGAAATAGCAAGAAAAGTGCAATTCCACAGTTGTTGCTGTTTTTTGTGTGTTTTTTTACCGTGTTCACTTTATGTTGATTCTGACCTGCGATTATAAGGTCATTGACACCAAGCGTGTCTAGGTTCTAATTCTAACGTTTGGTTAAAAAAAAAAAAATGGTGCCATTTTCCGTGACCTGTGGCGTCTCCATTTTTTGTGATTTGGCGCTGGGTGCGGGCTTATTTTTTGCGTGCTGAGCTGATGTTTTTATAGATACCATTTTGGTGCAGATACGATCTTTTATTCGCCCGTTATTGCATTTTATTGCAATGTAGTAGTGACCAAAAAAACGTAATTCTGACTTTTGAGGGTTTTCTTCGTTACACCGTTTAGCGATCGGGTTACTTCTTTTTTTTTTTACATTGATAGGGCGATTCTGAATGCAGCGATCCCAAATATGTTTATATTTTTATATTTTTTTTATTGTTTTAATTTGAATGGGGCGATAGGGGGGTGATTTGAACTTCTATATTTTAATTTTTTTTAAAATGTTAAATTTTTTTTATAGCTTTTGCATGCTTCAATAGTCTCCATGGGAAACCTAGAAGCTGCACTACTTCGGTCGCCTCTGCTACACACAGGTGATGATCAGATCGCCTGTGTGTAGCAGAAATGCTCACTTGCTACGAGCGCCGACCACCGGGCAGTGCTCATAGCAATTTGGCTATGACAACCATAGACGTCTTGTAGAGACCCCTGGTTGTCATGCCAACCCATCCGTAACCCACAATCATGTGATGGGGTCACCGATGGGCAGGATTAGTGGTTCGGCTCCGGTAAGTGCAAGTTAAATGCCGCTGTCCGAAACTGACAGCGGCATTTAACTAGTTAACAGCTTCGAGTGGATTGTGATTCCACCCGCGGCTGTTGCGGGCACATGTCAGCTGTATATATCAGCTGTCATGTGCCCGGTAAGGGGCGCACCAAAGATGGGGAGTCTGACATCAGCGTACTATTACACCCGATGTCAGAAAGGGGTTAAAGTCCTGGACAACACTTTTCAGAAAATGGTGCCATAGCCCTGATTTAAGTGTAGAAAAAAAGTGTAGCCCTGATTAAAGGGGGCAAAGGCAACTAGTGCATTTTTCCTGGGTTCTAGGTGGCAGGAGGTGCCAAAAAGCCAACTTTGATAGAGCCAAGGTATTTGGATACAGAGTGAGAGAAGTAGATAAGATGGCTCAAAATGAGTTTGCCACCCTCTTCCAAATATCACACTTTTACAATATGGCTACAAGTTGAACTGTTTAGGACAGTGCTAATGCCATGTTAAAGGGAACCTGTCAGCAGGTTTTTGATATGGAATCTGACAGCAGAATGATGTAAGGACAGAGAGCCTGATTCCAACGATGTCTCACTTAGTTTACTGGGTGAAGTCGTTGCGATAGAATCACAGTTTCTCTGCGCAAAGCTCTGAATGCTGAGCTCTGTATAACCCCACCCACACCACTGATTGGCAGCTTTCTGTGTGTACTGTATAGTGACCGAAAGCTGCTAATCAGTGGAGGGGAGGGGTTGGACCAGGAGGCTAGTCCTCTAGTGATAATCTCCAGCTGATAAAACATTAATTTTTATTTAAACAGCAAAAGAGAGTCTAGTAAATTTTTCTGGCGTCACCGCTGTGCTCTGCTTTACGGCCGGCCGGCGCTGACAGTCAGTGCGGGAAGCTGAGGCTGGGGGACGTGACAGACACCGGAATGTGAGTATGTAGTGTTTGTTTTTTTTTACTTTTACAATGGTAACCAGGGTAAACATCGGGTTACTAAGCGCGGCCCTGCGTTACCAGTGAACACATCGCTGGATCGGCGTCACACACGCCGATCCAGCGATGACAGCGGGTGATCAGCGACCAAAAAAAGGTGCTGATCATTCCCAGCGACCAACGATCTCCCAGCAGGGGCCTGATCGTTGGTCGCTGTCACACATAACGATTTCCTTAACGATATCGTTGCTACGTCACAAAAAGCAACGATATCGTTAACGAAATCGTTATGTGTGAAGGTACCTTTAGTGCCATTATTTTCAGTAACATCTCGCACACAATGAAACATACTTTAGTTTTGCAGGACAACCACTTTAAGATAGAAAACATAATTTTTTGAAAATCTCTTTGGCCACTGAACTTGTTTTACTGGCAGAAAATAAAGAAAAGATATTGAGAGATGTTTCTGCCAAATCTCATTCATTTCTATCAGTTTGTATGCAGCAATAAAGACTTCATTTAGAACAGAACCTGCCACAGAAATCTCATTACTAACTCTGGTTGTGATCACGGTACATGATTCCTAGGGTAAGAGGCCGCTCCAGCTCCTCTGCCCCCTTATAGGATGAGCAGCTTTAGCTTTCGTTTCCATTTGCAGTAATGTGATTTTCAGAAAGATAAATGTCATCATTTTATAAGCAAAAAGACATTATAATATAAACGGATATTAAGCAAATATAATTATAATATAATAATGTAAAGAGATTTCTGCCTCTGTGGAGCCTCAGATACCATGTAGATATAATCATGGGTGGGGGCACAGTATTAGGGTGCACACCGCGAAACGTCGGGTGTGAGAAAGGAGAATAACCACAGTGATGTCATCACACAGGCTTACTAAACGGTGACATCACAAAAGAGAGAGGAAGGAGGAAAATATGTCACAGTACAGGAATAAAAAAAATAATCACGGCCGAGGGATAAATAGTGACGTTATAGTACAGGGATAATACACAGTGATGTCACAGTACAGGGATAATACAGGGTGGGTCATTTATATGAATACACCTAAATAAAATGGGAATTGTTGGTGATATCAACTTCCTGTTTGTGGAACATTAGTATATGGAGAGAGAAAACTTTTGAAGATGGGTGGTGACCATGGCGGCCATTTTGAAGTCGGCCATTTTGGATCCAACTTTATTTTTTGTCAATGGGAAGAGGGTCATGTGACACATCAAACTTATTGAGAATTTCACACCAAAAAAACAATGGTGTGCTTGGTTTTAATGTAACTTTATTCTTTCATGAGTTATCTACAAGTTTATGACCACTTATAAAATGTGTTCAAAGTGCTGCCCATTGTGTTGGATTGTCAATGCAACCCTCTTCTCCCACTCTTGACGCACTGATAACAACACCACAGAAGAAATGCTAGCACAGGCTTCCAGTATCCGTTGTTTCAGATGCTGCACATCTCGTATCTTCGCAGCAAAGACAATTGCCTTCAGATGACCCCAAAGATAAAAGTCTAAGGGGGTCAGATCGGGAGACCTTGGTGGTCATTCAACTGGCCTACGATGACCAATCCACTTTCCAGGAAACTGTTCATGTAGGAATGCTCGGAGCTGACACCCAAGATGGTGCACCACCATTATAGAAATACATGCAGCCGCACACTCCGGTCCCGAGTACCGGCGGCAGCACCGGGTGTTGATTTGAGAGACTCGCGCGAGTTTCTCACATCACACTCGCAGTGTGACCCCGGCCTAACTCATGCATACCCTCCGGTCCCAAGTCTGAAACCGGCAAATCCCCCGCAGCGGACAGTGAGTTCACTGGGGTATTCATAAATCTGCAGTCACACAGAGTGATTGCAGACTTACTTGTTTGGACCAGACAACCCCTTTAAACAAAACTAAAGCTTCCAGAAAAAAACATGCCTTCAGACATTAATGTTGAAAGAAAAAGAAAAATAGGTTGTTGGAAAAAGGTGAGGAAAAAATGAAAAACTTCCTGGTTCTTAAAGGGTTAGCTAATAGATCAAATAGAGGAGTAGATGTATGGGTTTGGTCATTTCTTAGGTAATAGTTATTAAAAAATAATGTTTTCACTTATTCTTTCATAATATGGGAACTGGGACAATGTCCTTAAAGGGAACCTGTCACCCCGAAAATCGCGGGTGAGGTAATCCCACCGGCATCAGGGGCTTATCTGCAGCATTCTGTAATGCTGTAGATAAGCCCCCGATGTTACCTGAAAAAGGAGAAAAAGACGTTAGATTATACTCACCCAGGGGCGGTCCCGCTGCTGGTCTGGTCGGATGGGCGTCTCCGGTCCGCTGCGGCGCCTCCTATCTTCTTTCCATGACGTCCTCTTCTGATCTTCAGCCACGGCTCCGGCGCAGGCGTACTTTGCTCTGCCCTCTTGAGGGCAGACAAAGTACTGCAGTGCGCAGGCGCCGGGCCTCTGACCTTTCCGGCGCCTGCGCACTGCAGTACTTTGTCTGCCCTCAAGAGGGCAGAGCAAAGTACACGCCCCCAGGAGGAAGGTGTCGCGAAACGCGCGTCGGGGTCTGACAAGGTGTAGCGTGCCACGCGGCTGCTAGCAGAGATCTCCCAACAGTTAGGTAATATGCATCTTACAGATCTGTTTAGCGCTGTTAGGTTTTAGGCATCTGTTGCCAGTAATATTTGGGTTTATTGAAGGGTAACTTGTTAGATTATATGGAAGTTAGAGATTTGTGTGTATCCGTATACGTGAGCAGCAGGTGAATCTGATATGTGCTGTACAGCAGCTTAAGCTCAATCTGTGTATAAAGGACCTTTGTTGTATATTCTTTATAGGTCAAGCAATTTTGGCTATGGTATTAGGCTTTTCTAGCAGTTTCCAATTGGTATCTATTTATCTGAGCAGGTTATTGATTGTAATTGCTGGACAGTAGATCAGCTCATTTTTTGGTATATAGGATTCCACTTCCCGTATGGGTAAAGCACTTTGGCTATGACATCAGGTTACCAAGTATCTATTTATCTACTAACAGCGGTTGACATTTTTGCACTGTGAAAAAATCCAATTTTGGTCTTTGTGTAAAGATGCATAATTCTATAAACTAATCTAAAATTCGTCGCTCTAGTTATGAGTTATCTGCTAAGTAACACATGTTTAATACGCTTACCTGTCAGCTACTTTGTTTATTGTGGTTCAGAGGTATTGTTTTAATAATTTTTTTATATGTAATGTGTTTTTCAATAAAGTTGTAACTTTTTATATAAAATTAGCAAAAGACACTTTTTGACTCAGCATTCGGTTTAATAACTGGTTTAGTTGAGTAGTATGTTGATATATCTAGGAAAGTGTTGCCCGCCCCAAGTGTGAGGGTATGGGCGTGGGTAATATGTTTACCCATCTGAGAGCAGCATAATTTTGTTGCAGAGACCCAGATTCCAGCCATGTATCTCTAAAAGTACCTTCACACATAACGATATCGTTAACGATATCGTTGCTTTTTGTGACGTAGCAATGATATCGTTAAGGAAATCGTTCTGCATGACAGCGACCAACGATCAGGCCCCTGCTGGGAGATCGTTGGTCGCTGAAGAAAGTCCAGAACTTTATTTAGTCGCTGGACTCCCTGCAGACATCGCTGGATCGGCGTGTGTGACACCGATCCAGCGATGTCTTCACTGGTAACCAGGGTAAACATCGGGTTACTAAGCACAGGGCCGCGCTTAGTAACCCGATGTTTACCCTGGTTACCAGCATAAAAGTAAAAAAAACAAACACTACATACTTACCTACCGCTGTCTGTCCCCGGCGCTGTGCTTCTCTGCACTCCTCCTGCATCCTGTGTCAGCGCCGGCCAGCCGGAAAGCACAGCGGTGACGTCACCTCTCTGCTTTCCGGCCGCTGTGCTCACAGCCAGTGCAGGAGGAGTGCAGAGAAGCTGAGCGCCTGGGACAGACAGCGGTAGGTAAGTATGTAGTGTTTGTTTTTTTTACTTTTACGCTGGTAACCATGGTAAACATCGGGTTACTAAGCACGGCCCTGCGCTTAGTAACCCGATGTTTACCCTGGTTACCCGGGGACTTCGGGATCGTTGGTCGCTGGAGAGCGGTCTGTGTGACAGCTCTCCAGCGACCAAACAGCGACGCTGCAGCGATCGACATCGTTGTCGGTATCGCTGCAGCGTCGCTGAGTGTGAAGGTACCTTTAGTGGGCTGCTTGCTGCAGTTTTGATAAAATCACAGTATCCTCTGCTGCAGATCTACCATTTCTCTAAATGCTGAGCTCTGCATAACCCCGCCCACACCACTGATTGGCTGCTGTCTGTGTAAACTGTTTATAGACAGAAAACTGCACATCATTGATGAGGGTGTGGTTGGACTACCTGGCAGCAAGTTTACTAGTCCTCTAGTGATAATCTCCTGCTGATAAAACAATGATTTTATCAAAACTACAGGAAGCAGCTCAGTAAGCAACACATCACTGAAATCAGGGTCACTGTCTCTACATTATGATGCTCTCAGTTCAGGTAGCAAAAACCTGGTGATAGATTCCCTTTAAGGACTTTCATCTGGGTCTTATTATGTGATGATTGAAGAAACTGATGTCTCCATTTTAAAAGACAAATAAGACACATTTGAAGCTGTGACCTCATATTTCCAGCCTTCTGCATTGTATTCAGTCTGCCAAATCCAAAAAATGAACTTTAAGAAAATTTCTGCACATTTGGATCTGCAACTCTGGTGACCGGAAATTTTTAGCTACAGAATAAACCTGAAATGAGAAAGCCCCCAAATTTCAATCATTTTCTGATGGGGGGAAACTTCCAGATGTTGCTGTGCAAATGTAACGCTGCAGCAGATTGTGAGTCATAGGGTGTAACCATTCATGGTGAGAGATACTGGATGGAGCAGTCAAACATTCCAAGGAAAGGCAATTGCTGATCCGAGAGCTATTCACCGTCCATGTTGGCTGGTTCCACTTCATAACCTGAAGTGACTTCCCTAGTGAATCAATGGAATTATTGACTGGACCAGCCCTCTAGGAACAAAAGCTTTTCTAAAGTCTAATGCATGAAGTGTTCCATAGAATAAGCAGAGATGTAATAAAAGGCTTCGTGTTTGGAAAACAGTAACAAGAAATTTCTAAAATGTGGTTTAAAACACTTTTAGCATTGTGCCTCACGACTGTAATATTCAATCTACCCAAGGAGGAGGTGAACACCTTTTTCCGCACCCTACTGATACTTCATACCAGACTCTTCCCTGTGAGATGGGACCTCTACAGATGTGTTGTTTTTCCAGCACATCCCATAGATGCTTGATACGACTGAGATCTGGAATATCTGGAGACCAAGGTAACACTTTAAGTTATTTTTTTCTTTCTTCACGCGACTTGTAGTATAACTAAGCAATTTTTGCAGTGTGGTGGGCCATTAGGAATTTTATTATGTATACCCCTCCTCACATGTAAAGCGCTATGGAATAAATGGTGCTATAATAATAAATAAGAATAATAATTAGGAAGCAAATGGCCATCCTTTTCCCTTCATGCACAGTAATGATATTACACACCTGTCCCGGGTTTCTCAGATTCCCCTTCCTTCATCTCGTTGTGCTGCCCTCTGTTGTGCTCCGGGTGGGAGTTTCGCAGGTTGCCCAGTGTGATGCAGTGACATTATCTCCCTCTGTGCACACTGTGCTTAAAGAGGTTGTTCACTACGAGGACAACCGCCTTCTCAATCTGAATGTTTGCCCCCGTTAAAATAAAAATCACATATACTCATCTCCCGTGCTGGCACCGTTTAAGCTGTGTTGGAATTCGTGTTCCCGGGACTCGCGTGAGGTTTTTACATCTTTTGTGCCAATTCAGCCCGACGTCACTGTCCTGCCTTCAGACGTATGAGTAACCACAAAGTGAGAGCTGCGGCTGCTGTTCATGTACCCACCCGGTACTATGGCTTAGTGGGTCCTCTTCACAAGCTGAGCCTAACAAATGAGTTGTTGTAAAGTATCAACCTCATGCAGGAATCAGCAGTGGCTGATGGTGGGACACTGAAAGCCATGGGTGGGAGCTACTATGTTCTGTAGAGTAGTTAGGAGGATTCCTGCTGGTTGGTGAAAATTACAGTAAGGTCTAGTTTCCCTGATGTGTGGTCATGTAGTACAGCCTTCAACCATACTGTCAGGACCAAAACAAAAAGCTACCCAGTTGCAGGATAACTCACCAAAAAGGACATCACATTCAAAAAACATCACATCACAAAAAACTTCAGCTCCACCCCGGCAGTTCTTTCAACACCATTCCCGCCTTCGGTAGCAGGACCTCTTGTCCATTGAATGAGTACCTGGTCAGTCAGGTGAAGCTTACCTTCGCCTCACTTGTGGCCTTTTCCCACGGCATCCGAGGATGATAATGTGTGGAAGGCCGTCAGCACCGGACTTGACCGCATCCCTCTGTACTGTCAGGCCCCTCATGTCCAGCTCTTTCACTTCTGCTGTCGCCCTCCGGAATGCAGATCTTTGGGCTGCCATATTCTTCCTTTGACAAACCATGCACTCCTCACTCCTTGAGCTACGGTGGCAAAATGGTGCCGTTCTCTGACCCACTACATGCTTCTTGCTTGTTGGACTCTGCCTCGTCCAGGGTCTTTCTTCTGATGAATCCGCCACCTCATGTATCACTGTCGGTGACTCTGCCTTCAGCCACATCTCCTGCGCTTGCTGTTCTTCACCTAATGGGCCACACTTCGATTTGCACAACGCCCTCCTCCGGCATGCATCTCCCATCTTCGGCCGGGTCCAAGCTGCAGGGTACACCCTATTCTGGTCCGACATTCCAGTGGACTTGGC
Organism: Ranitomeya imitator; assembly: GCF_032444005.1. NCBI lineage: Eukaryota > Metazoa > Chordata > Amphibia > Anura > Dendrobatidae > Ranitomeya > Ranitomeya imitator. Next base: position 45,006,111 of record NC_091287.1, on the reverse strand, counting down.
ACCTTTTTGCACTCTCAGACACCATCCACTCCCACAACAGGCGTATTTTCTCCTTTTCAGTCTACCGGCCATCACTAGATTTGAAAGCATGCTTCTGGCCACCATCTTTGGTCAGCTATTATTAGGCGCCCCTGTTGTCTGCGCTATGGGTCTCCTCCACCCCAAATTCTTCCTGCAGGCAAACCAGATCCTGCCAACTACACAAATTCAGGTGTAAGAGGGGAATTCGATGGACAGCTGTCTCCACGCCCCTAACAACTTACATAGATGTCCTTAAGTGTGTGGGTTGTGTCTCGGCTTTCTCTTCTTTGAACTCACGGGGATGAAATCAGATCAGTTTGCAAAAATAAAGTTGTTTTACTTACTATGAAACTTATGTAGGGTAGCACGGTAGCAGGAATAAAGCTTGCTATTTTCATCTGCATAATACAGAGGCACATTCTTAATGGTACGGGACAGCAGCACATTCTTAATGGTACGGGACAGCAGCACATTACTTGTGAGAAACCTTACAGATGAACTACAGGACAGATTGGGTAACTCCATTTTCCTGGAACAGGGCCACACGAGTCGATGTGTTTTGCTGTGACCACTGCACAATAATTGCACTCTTGGGGTCAGCCTGGTTGACCCCATATTCCTTCATGGCTAAGCTCCAGGTCTGGCTAACACCACCATTTCCTTTAGCTTTTCCAGTCCTTAAGTGCCCCAAACTATGACAGCTATGAAAGCCTTGCCAGCTATGAGGAACTGCCGCCACTGAAGATCATTTGGTAAAATTTGCTCCCTTTTCTTGTCTTTTGCCCCACACACACCCAGTCATGATAACTTTCCTCAGACAGTGTCCTTTCTTGTCTTCTGCTCACTAACAACCAACTCTCAAACCAGAAACTGACATACTGGTCTCTAATACTCCTCCACAACTAAGGGTCAGCCCTACAGTTAACCCTGTCACCCCTGACAAACAGCAACTGCAGCCTCCAGGAGGATAAAAAAAATGCAATACAATACATTAGATGTGAATCTGTAAGTAAAACCTCTATTAAAATTAAAAATTGGAACCCTACGATTGTACTAGGGTCCAACATAATCTACGGGATCTGTACATGTATCTGCAATGTGACAGTACGTATGAGGTCTATCATGTCGCCATGATGTTAGTTTGCTGCATGTACACAAAGCACATATACGGCTGAGCTTCCTTGTCAGTCTGTGAAGAATCAGTTTATCACTCTGTGTGGGAAGCTATGGGGATATCTATATTTAACCTTTCAATTTGTATTTGCTAAAGTAACGAGAATAGCAGAAGAGATTGCTTTAATTTAATTAGAATTTCCAGTGATTATGTGAGACAGGATACTAATATATGTGGAGGAGATCTGTTTTATATCATTCATACATAATTGCAGTAATAGAAGAATTGTAGCTGAACATAAAGATGATGTGGTAGTTAGTTTGGCCATAGTCTACACCGTAATCAGCTTTTATCACAAATCAGCGCAATTTTCAGGCCCATTGTGAAGTCCATGTGTGACCTTCCTAAAGCACTTCTCATAACTATCAGCCACTGGCCACGAGACGATTTCCTATGTAAAAGGAGATCTGTCACCAGATTTCACAATACAAACTGTATAAATTACTAAATACTGTGCCTTGCGAAAGTATTCTGCCCCCTGGAACTTTTCAACCTTTTCCCACATATCATTTTTCAAACATAAAGATACCAAATGTAAATTTTTGGTGAAGAATCAACAACAAGTGGAACACAATTGTAAAGTTGAACGAAATTTATTGGTTATTTAAAATTTTTGTGGAAATTCAAAAACTGAAAAGTGGGGCATGCAATATTATTCGGCCTCTTTACTTAATACTTTGTTGCGCCACCTTTTGCTGCGATTACAGCTGCAAGTCGCTTGGGGTGTGTCTCTATCAGTTTTGTACATCGAGAGGCTGAAATTCTTGCCCATTCTTCCTTGGCAAACAGCTCGAGCTCAGTGAGGTTTGATGGAGATCGTTTGTGAACAGCAGTTTTCATCTCTTTCCACAGATTCTCGATTGGATTGAGGTCTGGACTTTGATTTGGCCATTCTAACACCTGGATACGTTTATTTATGACCCATTCCATCGTAGATTTTGCTTTATTTTTGGGATCATTGTCGTGTTGGAAGACAAATCTCCGTCCCAGTCTCAGGTCTTTTGCAGAATTCAACAGGTTTTCTTCATCCATCTTCCCATCAATTTTAACCATCTTCCCTGTCCCTGCTGAAGAAAAGCAGGCCCAAACCATGATGCTGCCACCACCATGTTTGACAGTGGGGATGGTGTGTTCAGGGTGATGAGCTGTGTTGCCTTTATGCCAAACATATAATTTCCTTTGGCATTGTTGCCAAAAAGTTCGATTTTGGTTTCATCTGACCAGAGCACCTCAGGGCAGCAAGGTGGCTCAGTGGTTAGCACTACAGCCTTGCAGCGCTGGAGTCCTGGGTTCAAACCCCACCAAGGACAACATCTGCAAAGAGTTTGTATGTTCTCTCCGTGTTTGCGTGGGTTTCCTCTGGGCTCTCCGGGTTTCCTCCCACATTCCAAAGACATACTGATAGGGAATTTAGATTGTGAGCCCCATCGGGGACAGCAATGATAATGTGTGCAAACTGTAAAGCACTGCGGAATATGTTAGCGCTATATAAAAATCAAGATTATTAAAAATAAAGATTATTATTGACAGGTCTCTTACATAGTGACTGAGAGCGGCACCAGGAAAAGGTTCCTTTTATTAACATTAGAAAAGATGTCTCCTTTCTTCCACCAACAATGCCATCTGTGTCCACTGGTTATATCTGATATCCAGGCTCAGCTCCATTCACTTTAATAGAACCGAGTTACAATAGCAGATACAACCCATGGATAGATGTGGCAATGTTTCAGGAAGGAAGAAGCCATTTTTTATTCCTGTACAACTTGGTACTTTAGTTTGGAAAAACAATTCACATGTATTTACATTTTTAAAGTGAATCTTTCAGAAGGTCAAAAGTGGTCATTTTTTCCCCTCCTATTTTATTCCCGCTACTCCCTTAAATATTTCGCATTTTGGGGTTTTCCTATGTGGTTCCAAAGTTATGAGCCTTTTTATTTAGTACAAATTTTTTATGGATTTCACCAAGGGGTGGAGCTAACAGATCCTCTGGGGTGTGTTTTTAGGCTGCTCTGCATAATTTCCCTGTGAGCCACACCCCCTTGTAAAGTCTACTAAAAACAAGCCCGAAATAAAAAGGCCCATGTCTGTGGAACTGTATTGTGGATTTTAGCAAAACAAAAACCGGAATACTCAGGGGAGCAGAGGAAATAAAATAGAAGCAAAAACTGGTCACTTTTGACTTGATGATATGTTCCTTTTAAAGTAAGTTCTTGACAGATTTGTAGAAAATTTACCAAGGATTACGCTATGTTAGGATGGGTGAATAGTAAATTAGGCGGAAGAGCTCAGCATTAACATCACATTCATTATAAGCAGTGACTCATGCTATATATATATATATATATATATATATATATATATTCTGACCTATTAGCTGCTAATTTACTCCTCCTCCGTGAATCTATAATGTTATTTAAAATCTAATTAAAATGGTCACTAAGAAAAATGTTCCCCTGGGACTAATAATAAATATATCATAGGACTTGTGTAATATGCTGGAAGGATTTCATAAACTTGGAATATTGAATTTCTGATTCCTGGTAGGCAAATTGCAGGATAAAGTGTGGTGAGTCATATTGGGAGAAAGTGTCATTAGCGGAGGTTTTGGATCTCCTGTTTCTACTACAGGTAAAGGGCATTGTGTATTTGCAAATGCATTGAGGTAAATTAACGACATTTGGTCATTTGCATCCAACCCTGAAAAATGTGGAAGGTTTCGCACTGAATGAAAATAATGTACCGTATTTTTTTGGACTATAAGACGCACTGGACTATAAGGCGCACCCAGGTTTTAGAGGTGGAAAATAGGGAAAAAAATCTTTGAAGCAAAAAAATGTGGTAAAATATTTAATAACATACTATTATATATAATAACATCACATATAATAGTATGTTATTATGTTGGAAGCTGCGGGACCAGTGTGGTGTCTGTACAGTACTATATGAAGATGCTGGAGGGTGAGTATAAGAATGGGGGCACAGGGCTTATATTTAAAGCACCACTCCAGCACTGCAAAATAACACTGGAGTGCTGCTTTAAAATCCAATGGGAGAACTATAACTCCCAGCATGTCCTGCAGATCCTATGACATGCTGGGAGTTATAGTTCACTAAAGAAGTGGCAGAGTGCTTTATTGTGTTTTGGAAAGACTAACCTCTTAATTGTGGCAGACAGCCACACTGTGGTGAGGTAAAAGCATCCCATGACTGCACACACAGAGCCCTCCCTCTTGTTGCCTTTCCACAGCACAGGTAATGGAAGCCAGCAGATTCTAGTGTTGGAGTCTGAAGGACCTGTGATGTCAAGAAGAGGGAGGGCTCTGTGCTGCCATGTGATGCTCCAGCCCGCCCACTTCTGACATCATCACAGGTCCTCCTTGTGCACACTGCTCAGCACTCAGCTCCAGCCCAGGAAGGTACAGCGATCTCCTCTCCCCCCAGACCCTGCTGCTGCTGCCTCCTCCTGCCCCGGACACACAGATCTCCCCAGCTGCTGCAGGAATCAGCGCTGGGGAAGCCATGTGTGTCCCTGCTTAAGTGCAGTATTCATCTGCCTCTCCTGGCTCATGGCTCAGCTGATAGGTGGGGGGAGTAGCTAATGAATATTCACTGCACTTAATCATCGGGACCACATGGTTTCCCCAGCACTGATTCAGGGCAGCGGGGACATCCTGAAGTGGTTTTACAGTGCTATCCCACTCACTGCTGCCCCCCTCCCCACATGCTACATCCCTACCATAAGACGCACCCACACTTTCCTCCCAAATTTGAAGGAAAAAAAGTGCGTCTTATGGTCAGAAAAATACGGTACTTGAAAGTCTGTCAAAGGCGTCAATCGTCATCGCGATCCTGCCTCTGATGATAAGGAGCCTGCTGAAAACTGTTCCTTGAAGGGAAAGAAGTATGTAGTATAAAGTATTATTCGTTTTGTTTGTCAATAAAGATTGTGATATGAAAAAAAAACATTGACAAGGTTTAAAAAAAAATAAATAAATGTAATACAAAAAGCTGATTTAAACACTAAGCTATTTTTGAATGACCCTTTCCTTTTAAGAGGTAATCCTTAGGAAATTACTACGTTTCTCATAAGAGACATTTATTACATATTTATGGACTATGGCATAAATGTCTATCTCCCCCGTCTAGCCCCAGAATGGATATCCACTGAGATGTATTTGGACCCCCCATAGCAAAAAATGGAGAGAACTGCGGGGCAACCTCTCACTGCTAATCAGACCCCAGCCGGGAATAGGGGGACGGAGAACACCCAGCTAAGAATTTTCCACTTATGGTAAAGCACAAGACAATTTCGTAATCTTTACTGAAATTATGATTTTTGCAAGGAAAATTACCTAAAAATAAAACTCCTTTAGTCTATCTATTATGCAATTTTTGTCTTTCAAAATTTGACAGCTATAGCTGCTTCTGGGATAACTGGGAAGCTCCAAAAAAAGGAAATGACAGAAGATATTCCTATGAAACAGAACTAGAATTTTTAAAGGATTGCTTAAAAGGGTCACCTACATTTAGAAAAATGTCTTCAAAATTACAAGTGCAGCTAAAACCTTTCTCTTTATCCTCACATCCCATCGATGTAATACTACATTTGTCCTGTGGAGGAGCTGCAGGGAAACTGAGCACATGTTGCTGTGTTCTCCCAAAAATATCAACTGATTGCTGGAAGTCCCAACAGCGGGGACACTTTTTCATGAGTTTCGTTTTGGCAGGTCCCTTTCACATGAAATGCAAATTTAATTGGAACCTTCAGGAGCAATTGCAGTGAAAGGTGGTCCTGCAAAAGTATTGACCCAACACAAATCCACGTCACAATTTTCAGATTCAGATTTTGAAAATATTTAGAAAACCATGCATCATTTCCTTTACACTTCACAAATATTTGCGGCTTTGCTTTAGTATTTCACATAAAACCCCAATAAAATGCATTTAAGTTTGTGTCTGTAACCTGAAAATAAATTGGAAAAGTTCACAGGGTTTGAATACTTTTTCAAGGCACTATAAATTCCCCCAAATATGGTTTTACTAGGCCTGTAAAATATTAAAATAAATAGATCCATTCTCTTCTCCTGATTGATTAGCTTCATCTTAAAGGTGTGGACTACCTTATCTTTATTGTATGGTTCTAACCCCAACACAAAATTCATAAGATTTTACTGAATCCTTCTTTTTTTTCACAACCTCCTCCTTTTCTCTGCTCTTTGACTACACCTTATAATGATTAATGGATATATGTTACAAGTTGCTACCCCATCTGAGAGCAGCATGATGAAGGGACAGATACCCTGACTCCAGTGATGAGTCGCTTACTGGGCTGCTTTACTGCTGTATTGATAAAATCACTGTTTTCTCTGCTGCAGATTTAGCAGTTCTATGAATGCTGAGCTCTGTATGACCCCGCCCACAACACTGATTGGCTGCTTTCTGTGTGCACTGTGCAGAGGCAGAAAGCTGCCAATCAGTGGTGAGGGTGGTGTTATTCAAAGCTCACGATTATGGAGGACTACATGACAGCAAGTTTACTAGTCCTCTCATCCTTCTAGATCACGATGATTGTCTTCAGGTCCTCGGCCTATACAGACAGTGTTTCTTGTTTCAGTAGGAAACCAGAAAAGGGTGTGAGGGTGGTCGGCGCACTCCTTATTTCAGCAGCTAAACCATCTCCATTTTCTGTCTATGCATTGATTTGACAGGAAAGGGGGCTGGCTTAGCTTTAGAAATGATCGGTAGTCAGTCCCCTTCACACACTGCTGACACAGGAAATGCTATATCATACCAGGGTTTAAGGGGTTACCAGGGGTTACGTGGCCTAACTGAACTACAGTATATTACTTTATAAGTTAGTCTTTAAAGGGGTTTTCAACTATTAGCGGCTCCACCAGTGACAGGATACAATTACAAACAGAATATGGAGCAGAACACCACAGCTTTCTACACTGTGTAGTAGCCTTTCTCGAGTACTGCAGTTCTACAAATTGGCCCGGAAACTAATTTTGGGAAATTCGATCATTTCTATTGATGACCTATCTATAGCTATTGATGATTTATTCCATTTATTTCAATCTGAGCTGAGCTCCAGTACCCAAGAGCAGCCACTACACAGTATATACCGCTGTGCTGTTCTGGCTTTATACATTGTTTACGCAGCCAATTTTTGATTAAAATTGGCCCTCACGAAAAATCCAAACATGATGTAGTTAATTCATAATTAAGACTTTTTTTTATGTCTGAAACGCACAGGAAACTGTTGTGAATTCAGCTTTTGGGCTCCCTCCGGTGGTTGTAGAGGGTAATGCAGTTGTGACTGGACTGCAGGATTGGACAGGTGTATCTACTAATTGCAAAACTGACTGGGGTATATAGCCTTGCTGGACTCTTTAGTCCCTGCCAGTTGTCCATTGTTTTTGAAGGATTCACTTCCCTGCTGGTCTCTCCAGTTTGCTGTGCTTTTCTACAAAGTTAAGTCATGGCTTTGTTTTTGCTGTCCACCTGCGGTGGACCTTATAGTTCTGTGCATATTCATGTTTTTGTCTTGTTCAGCTTTGTCTGTGAAGGATTTTTTGCAGCCTAGCTATGTCTCTGGAGATGCAGATATACCCCCCATGTCTTTAGTCAGATGTGGTGATCCGTATTTTCTGTGGTGGATATTTTCTAGTGTTTTTGTACTGACCGCATAGTACTCTGTTCTATTCTTTCTTTTTAGCTAGTATGGCCTCCTATGCTAAAATCTGATTTCATATCTGCGTATGTTATTTCCCTCTCCTCTCACAGTCAATATTTGTGGGGGGGCTATCTATCCTTTGGGGATTTTCTCTGAGGCAAGATAGGTTTCCTGTTTCTGTCTTTAGGGGTAGTTAGATCTTAGGCTGTGCCGAGGGGTCTAGGGAGTGTTAGGTACCCCCCACGGCTACTTCTAGTTGCGCTGCTAGGTTCAGGGTTTGCGGTCAGTACAGGGACCACCTTCTCCAGAGTCCGTCTCATGCTGCTCCTAGGCCACCAGATCATAACAGGAAACTACACCATGCTAAAATTTATTGCGAGCGCCAATTCTTACAATATGGGACAACATTTATTTTAAAGATTTTTTTATCAAGAATCGGCTACAAAATCTTCTGTTTGCTATGAAGTCTTTGGCCATAAGAGGCAGGAGTGGCATTTTCAGGACTAGATCTGTTTACATCCAGCCACCATTAGAGCAGCCAGTGGCCGATAGGTGTAGATGTCGGGGGTCGGACCCCCATCAACAAAATAATGACCTATCCAATAATAGTTCACCAACATCTAAATAATGGACAACTTCTATAAATGTATTGTAGAAATATGTTTGGGCATGGTATAATTTCTTGAAATAAAAAAAAAAATCTAAAAATTAATAAATGAAAATGTTCACTTCTAAGTCCTGCTTGGAATTGGCCAGATTAGTGCTTTCTTGGACAATATGGTTTAGGGTGCGTGGTATAATGAATAGGAGAGTGGCGATGAGTAATTAACATCTGGTCAAGACATAAAAAGAGCTAAGATTAAAAATATTTAAAAAAAAAATATACACATAGCATTTCATGGAGTCAGATGAAAAATGGGAGAACAATGACTCCAATGTCGGATATTGTAGGAATATGGATCGTGTGGTTTCTCCACAGAGAAGCCTTTAACTCTCCAGCTGCAGATTCTTCCATGGGAGCCAATGAATGTGCAGCGCTTTCCGCTTGGATGTGTACAGTTAGACAATAGTTTCGGGACCACTCCCTTCATCTTTAGAATTACCAAGGGAAACTCAACAACCAACAACAACAGTTGAACAGGAACTCACTTTAATGTGTTTTCTGGCCTGTTGTGAAAAGTCACAGCCCACTACTTTCTGGATCAGATGCAAATTTAATCCAATAAAACGGAGCATCTGGATTCTATCAAGAACCATAAAATGAAATACTTGAGCGCAGTAGACGTAACGTGCACGTCCCAGATTAATGAGGCTTCTTTTTGCAAAGGCTCCATCTCTAGTAAATAGCAAAATAACAAAAGGAAGAGAAAACTATTGAAAAGTGCAGTTCCCGATGTCCCTCCTCTCCCTTCCCCCATTCTACCTGTTCCCGTTTTTCACCTCGTTCTCCCCTTTTTCCATGTTTGTTTTGTTATTACTAGAATGGTTTTCCCTTCTGTGTATTGTTAACTAGGGTTGAGCGAAACGGGTCGAACATTTTCAAAAGTCGCCGACTTTTGGCTAAGTCGGGGTTTCATGAAACCCGATCCGACCCCTGTGCGGGGTCGGCCATGCGGTACGCGACTTTCGCGCCAAAGTCGCGTTTCAATGACGCGAAAAGCGCCATTTCTCAGCCAATGAAGGTAAACGCAGAGTGTGGGCAGCGTGATGACATAGGTCCTGGTCCCCACCATCTTAGAGAAGGGCATTGCAGTGATTGGCTTGCTGTCTGCGACGTCACAGGGGCTATAAAGAGGCGTTCCCGCCGACCGCCATCTTACTGCTGCTGATCTGAGCTTAGGGAGAGGTTGCTGCCGCTTTGTCAGAAGCAGGGATAGCGTTAGGCAGGGTCCATTAACCACAAAACCGCTTGTGCTGCAGCGATTTGCACTGTCCAACACCACCCTCGGTGTGCAGGGACAGTGGAAGTTTTTTTTTTTTTTTTTCCCCCTCAGCGCTGTAGCTCATTGGGCTGCCCTAGAAGGCTCCCTGATAGCTGCATTGCTGTGTGTACGCCGCTGTGCAAACCAACTGCTTTTTTCAAAGCACAAATCCTCTTGTTCCTTCCTTTCTGCACAGCTATCTTTTTTGTTTGTCCACACTTTTTATTTCATTTGTGCATCAGTCCACTCCTTATTGCTGCCTGCCATACCTGGCTGAGATTACTGCAGGCAGGGAGATAGTAGCTGCCTGCCATACCTGGCTGAGATTACTGCAGGCAGGGAGATAGTAATTGTAGGACATTCCCTGTTTTTTTTTTTTTTTTGGTGGGAGATTAAGATTGGCAATTTGGCATTTCTGCTAGAGTGCCATCCCTGTGTGTGCCATCTCTCTCACATAGTGGGCCATAGAAAGCCTTTTCATTTTTCTGTATTTTTTTTTGTGGGGTGTATAAATTCTCCCTGATAAAAATACAGTGGGAGATTAATATTGGCCTTTGGGCTTGTGTGCCAGTCCTGAGTGTGCCATCTCTCTCACAAATAGTGGGCCATAGAAAGCCTATTTAATTTTTTTTGGGGTTTTATAAATTCTCCCTGAAAAAAAGGGAGATTAATATTGGCCTCTGGGCTTGTGTGCCAGTCCTGAGCGTGCCATCTGTGCCAGTCCTGAGTCTGGCATCTCTCTCACAAATAGTGGGCCATAGAAAGCCTATTTAATTTTTTTTTGGGTTTTATAAATTCTCCCTGAAAAAAAGGGAGATTAATATTGGCCTCTGGGCTTGTGTGCCAGTCCTGAGCGTGCCATCTGTGCCAGCCCTGAGTGTGCCATCTCTCTCACAAATAGTGGGCCATAGAAAGCCTATTTAATTTTTTTTTGGGTTTTATAAATTCTCCCTGAAAAAAAGGGAGATTAATATTGGCCTCTGGGCTTGTGTGCCAGTTGTGAGCGTGCCATCTGTGCCAGTCCTGAGCGTGCCATCTCTCTCACAAATAGTGGGCCATAGAAAGCCTATTTAATTTTTTTTTTGGTTTTATAAATTTTCCCTGAAAAAAGGGAGATTAATATTGGCCTCTGGGCTTGTGTGCCAGTTGTGAGCGTGCCATCTGTGCCAGTCCTGAGCGTGCCATCTCTCTCACAAATAGTGGGCCATAGAAAGCCTATTTAAATATTTTTTTGGTTTTATAAATTCTCCCAGAAAAAAAGGGAGATTAATATTGGCCTCTGGGCTTCTGTGCCAGTCCTGAGCGTGCCATCTGTGCCAGTCCTGAGCGTCCCATCTCTCTCACAAATAGTGGGCCATAGAAAGCCTATTTTTTTTTTTTTTTTGGGTTTTAGAAATTCTCCCTGAAAAAAAAAGGGAGATTAATATTGCCCTTTGGGCTTGTGTGCCAGTACTAAGCGTGCCATCTCTCTCTCTCTCTCAGTCAGTGGGCCATAGAACGCCTATTTTTGGTTTTATTTGTTTTCTAAATTCTCCCTGAAAAAATCATTTTATTTTATTTGGTTTCTAAATTCTTCCTGATAAAATCATATTTTTTTTATTTTTTTTTTTTCTAAAGTCTCCCTGAAAAAAAAAAAAAAAAAACAACCAAAAAAAACAGTGGGAGATTAATATTGGCCTTTCTGCTTGTGTGCCAGTCTTGACTCCTGGGTGTGCCATCTCTCTCTCTCTCTCTCTCTCTCTCTCTCTCTCTCTCCAATTGTGGTCCATAGAAAGCCTATATTTTTTTTCCTTGATTTGGGTTCCAAAATCTACCAGAGAAAATAACTACATCAATCATTGGTAGAAAAATATTGGCCTCTGGGCTTGTGTGCCACTCCTGACTCCTCTGTGCGTCATCTCTCAGTCAGTGGGCCATAGAACGCCTATTTTTGTTTTTATTTGTTTTATAAATTCTCCCTGAAAAAATCATTTTATTTTATTTGGTTTCTAAATTCTTCCTGATAAAATCATATTTTTTTTATTATTTTTTTTTCTAAAGTCTCCCTGAAAAAAAAAAAAAAAAAACAACCAAAAAAAACAGTGGGAGATTAATATTGGCCTTTCTGCTTGTGTGCCAGTCTTGACTCCTGGGTGTGCCATCTCTCTCTCTCTCTCTCTCTCCAATTGTGGTCCATAGAAAGCCTATATTTTTTTTCCTTGATTTGGGTTCCAAAATCTACCAGAGAAAATAACTACATCAATCATTGGTAGACAAATATTGGCCTCTGGGCTTGTGTGCCACTCCTGACTCCTCTGTGCGTCATCTCTCAGTCAGTGGGCCATAGAACGCCTATTTTTGTTTTTATTTGTTTTATAAATTCTCCCTGAAAAAATCATTTTATTTTATTTGGTTTCTAAATTCTTCCTGATAAAATCATATTTTTTTTATTATTTTTTTTTTCTAAAGTCTCCCTGAAAAAAAAAAAAAAAAAACAACCAAAAAAAACAGTGGGAGATTAATATTGGCCTTTCTGCTTGTGTGCCAGTCTTGACTCCTGGGTGTGCCATCTCTCTCTCTCTCTCTCTCTCTCCAATTGTGGTCCATATATGGTCCTATATTTTTTTTCCTTGATTTGGGTTCCAAAATCTACCAGAGAAAATAATTCCATCAATCATTGGTAGAAAAATATTGGCCTCTGGGCTTGTGTGCCACTCCTGATTCCTGTGTGCGTCATCTCTCACTCAGTGGCCCATAGAAAGCATATAGTTTGTTACATTTGTTTTCTAAATTCTCCCTGCAAAAATCTATTTTTTTTTTTTTGGGGGGGTTTCTAAAGTGTTCCTGAAAAAATTAAAAATAAAAAAAAAATAATAGTGTGACATTAATATTAACATTTGTGCTTCAGTGACAGTCCTGCGTGTGGGGCATCTCTCTAATTTGCAGCCACCAAAAACAGAGTGTGTAACATTGGGCCTGATTTTCGCTGTGGTCTCACCAACCTGTAAAGGGGTAGCTAAATCATACTGAAGTTATAGCTCACCGTGTAAGTTGTGTGACTGCAACAAATAACGTTAGTTTGGTTACGTTTTTAAAACAATGAGGAAGTCTAGTGGAAGAGGTCGTGGCCGGGGGCGTTCATTGTCAGCTGGTAATGAGGGTAGTGGTAGTGGTGGAGCATCAGGTGGTCGTGGGGAAAAAAATATTGCACCTAAGTCTGGAGCTGTGGAGCCAGGTTCGTCGTCCGGCTACACAAGGCCTCGAACGCTCCCTTTTCTGGGATTAGGAAAACCGCTTTTAAAGCCGGAGCAGCAAGAGCAAGTTTTGGCTTATCTTGCTGACTCAGCCTCTAGCTCTTTTGCCTCCTCTCGTGAAACTGGTAAAAGTAAAAGCAGCGCGTCGTTAGTGGATGTTCACGGTCAGGGACAAGTCACTTCCTTGTCCTCTTCAGCAAAAACAACAACAGAGAAGAATGCAGCAGGCGACACAACGGGTTACTCCATGGAGCTCTTTACACATACCGTCCCTGGCTTAGAAAGTGAAGCAGTTAACAGTCCATGCCCATTACAAGTTGAATCTGACATGGAGTGCACTGATGCACAGCCACAGCCAGACTACTATGCTGGTCCTTTGACTCAGACCACAACATTGCCCTCGCAGGGTGCTGATCAAGAATCAGACCCTGATGAGACTATGTTGCCCCATCACGAACGCTATACCACCGAACGACACGGTGACACAGACGAAGTTGCGCAGGAGGTACAAGAAGAGTTATTAGATGACCCAGTTCTTGACCCCGATTGGCAGCCATTGGGGGAACAGGGTGCAGGCGGCAGCAGTTCTGAAGCAGAGGAGGAGGAGGGGCCGCAGCAGGCATCAACATCGCCACAGGTTCCATCTGCCGGGCCCGTATCTTGCCCAAAACGCGTGGCAAAGCCAAAACCTGGTGGAGGACAGCGTGGCCATCCGGTTAAAGCTCAGTCTGCAATGCCTGAAAAGGTATCCGATGCTAGAAAGAGTGCAGTCTGGCATTTTTTTAAACAACATCCAATTGATCAGCGCAAAGTCATCTGTCAAAAATGTTCTACTTCCTTAAGCAGAGGTCAGAATCTGAAAAGTCTCAATACTAGTTGCATGCATAGACATTTAACCACCATGCATTTGAAAGCTTGGACTAACTACCAAACGTCCCTTAAGGTTGTTGCACCCTCGGCCAATGAAGCTAGTCATCAACGCAACATCCCTTCCGGCAGTGTAGGACCACCATTTAGCGCACCACCTGCTGTATCTGTGCAGGTATCTTTGCCAGGCCAAAGCAGTCAGGGTCAGGGAATCACCAGTTTCGTAGTAGGAAACACTGCATCTAGGGCACCGGCGGCAACAATACCATCTCCCACCGTCTCTCAGTCTGCCATGTCCACCGGCACCCCCGCTAGTTCCACGATCTCCAGCTCTCCAGTCCAGCTCACCCTACATGAGACTATGGTTAGAAAAAGGAAATACTTAGCCTCGCATCCGCGTACACAGGGTTTGAACGCCCACATAGCTAGACTAATCTCGTTAGAGATGATGCCCTACCGGTTAGTTGAAAGCGAAGCTTTCAAAGACCTGATGGACTACGCTGTACCACGCTACGAGCTACCCAGTCGACACTTTTTTTCCAGAAAAGCCATCCCAGCCCTCCACCAGCATGTTAAAGAGCGCATCGTCCATGCACTCAGGCAATCTGTGAGCACAAAGGTGCACCTGACAACAGATGCATGGACCAGTAGGCATGGCCAGGGACGTTACGTGTCCATCACGGCACACTGGGTAAATGTGGTGGATTCAGGGTCCACAGGGGACAGCAAGTTTGGGACAGTTCTGCCTAGCCCACGGTCTAGTAAACAGTTGTCTGCAGCCGTTCGCACCCCCTCCTCCTCCTCCTCCTCCTCGTCCTCCTGCAGAAGCAAGAGCTCGTCCACAGACCGCAGTCGCACAAACACTCCATCCGCACCTGCCACTGTTGCACACCAGGTCTCCCATTATGGGGCAGCTACTGGCAAACGTCAGCAGGCTGTATTGGCTATGAAGTGTTTGGGCGACAACAGACACACCGCTGAAGTTCTGTCCGAGTTCTTGCAGCAAGAAACGCAGTCGTGGCTGGGCACTGTAGATCTTGAGGCAGGCAAGGTAGTGAGTGATAACGGAAGGAATTTCATGGCTGCCATCTCCCTTTCCCAACTGAAACACATTCCTTGCCTGGCTCACACCTTAAACCTGGTGGTGCAGTGCTTCCTGAAAAGTTATCCGGGGTTATCCGACCTGCTCCTCAAAGTGCGTGGACTTTGCGCACATATCCGCCGTTCGCCTGTACACTCCAGCCGTATGCAGACCTATCAGCGTTCTTTGAACCTTCCCCAGCATCGCCTAATCATAGACGTTGCAACAAGGTGGAACTCAACACTGCACATGCTTCAGAGACTGTGCGAACAGAGGCGGGCTGTTATGTTTTTGTGGGAGGATACACATACACGGGCAGGCAGTAGGATGGCAGACATGGAGTTGTCAGGTGTGCAGTGGTCGAAGATTCAAGACATGTGTCAAGTCCTTCAGTGTTTTGAGGAATGCACACGGCTGGTTAGTGCAGACAACGCCATAATAAGCATGAGCATCCCCCTAATGCGTCTGCTGATGCAAAGTTTGACGCACATAAAGGATCAGGCGTCTGCACCAGAGGAAGAGGAAAGCCTTGATGACAGTCAGCGATTGTCTGATCAGGGCAGTGTACATGACGAGGTACCGGGCGAAGAGGAGGTGGAGGATGAGGAGGATGATGGGGATGAGTATATTTTTAATGAGGAAGCTTTCCCGGGGGCACGGGAAATTGGTGGCGTGGCAAGGCCGGGTTCTGGTTTTTTGAGGGACACAAGTGACGTAGATTTGCCTGCAACTGCCCCTCAACCAAGCACAACCGCAGATTTGACAACGGGAACTTTGGCCCACATGGCGGATTATGCCTTGCGTATCCTCAAAAGGGACACACGCATTACAAAAATGATGAACGATGACGATTACTGGTTGGCCTGCCTCCTTGATCCTCGCTATAAAGGCAAATTGCAAAATATTATGCCACATGAGAACTTGGAACTAATATTAGCAACAAAACAATCAACTCTTGTTGACCGTTTGCTTCTGGCATTCCCTGCACACAGCGCCCGTGATCATTCTCACACGAGCTCCAGGGGCCAGCAGACCAGAGGTGTTAGAGGGGCAGAAATCAGAAGTGGCGTTGGCCAGAGGGGTTTTCTGACCAGGTTGTGGAGTGATTTTTCTATGACCGCAGACAGGACAGGTACTGCAGCATCAATTCAAAGTGACAGGAGACAACATTTGTCCAGTATGGTTACAAACTATTTTTCATCCCTTATCGACGTTCTCCCTCAACCGTCATTCCCATTTGATTACTGGGCATCAAAATTAGACACCTGGCCAGAATTGGCAGAATATGCATTGCAGGAGCTTGCTTGCCCGGCAGCTAGTGTCCTATCAGAAAGAGTATTCAGTGCTGCAGGTTCAATACTAACAGAAAAAAGGACTCGTCTGGCTACCCAAAATGTAGATGATCTAACCTTCATTAAAATGAACCACAACTGGATTTCAAAATCTTTTGCCCCACCCTGCCCGGCTGACACCTAGCTTTCCTATGAAAAGGTCTTGCCTGTGGACTATTCTGAATGACTTTTCCAATCTCGTAATTTTCTTCACCTGATTGTCCAGCATACGACATGTTTCCACCTCACGAAATGGCCAAAGTCCCCACACGGGGCCGTGCTATCGCCACTTTGCGCTTGGACCCTTGAGAGTGCTGTTTGTCTGAAGAGGTGGGTGTGGCCGCTTTTGGTCGACGGCACTGCCACTGGGTCCCTCATAGTACAATAAAGTGTCTCTGGCGGTGGTGGTGCGCACCCAACGTCAGACACACCGTTGTAATATGAGGGGCCCTGTGCCTGTACCGCCGGCCACAAGACAGTTCCCCCCCCCAGCTCAAACAGTGCTCTACCACTAGCAAAATTATCTCTCACAGCTTCACCAATGTGTAGTCTAGGCGCTGACATCCTTCAATGCCTGGCACTGACAATACCATTGTTTTGACATTTTTGTTATGTTAGGCCTTCGAAGCCTGTCTGCGGTCCCTTCTTTCTACAACTACTACACTGACCAGGCCACTGCTGGCCGTGTTACCCTGGAACCAATTTAAAAGTGCCTACAGCCAGCCCAAGTTTGTTATGTTAGGCCTTGGAAGCCTGTCTGCGGTCACTCCTTCCACTAGACTTCCACTGACCAGACCACTGCTGCCCGTGTACCCCTGGAACCAATTTAAAAGTGCCTCCAGCCAGCCCAAGTTTGTTATGTTAGGCCTTGGAAGCCTGTCTGCGGTCACTCCTTCCACTAGACTTCCACTGACCAGACCACCGCTGCCCGTGTACCCCTGGAACCAATTTAAAAGTGCCTACAGCCAGCCCAAGTTTGTTATGTTAGGCCTTGGAAGCCTGTCTGCGGTCACTCCTTCCACTAGACTTCCACTGACCAGACCACTGCTGCCCGTGTACCCCTGGAACCAATTTAAAAGTGCCTACAGCCAGCCCAAGTTTGTTATGTTAGGCCTTGGAAGCCTGTCTGCGGTCACTCCTTCCACTAGACTTCCACTGACCAGACCACTGCTGCCCGTGTACCCCTGGAACCAATTTAAAAGTGCCTACAGCCAGCCCAAGTTTGTTATGTTAGGCCTTCGAAGCCTGTCTGCGGTCACTCCTTCCACTAGACTTCCACTGACCAGACCACTGCTGCCCGTGTACCCCTGGAACCAATTTAAAAGTGCCTCCAGCCAGCCCAAGTTTGTTATGTTAGGCCTTGGAAGCCTGTCTGCGGTCACTCCTTCCACTAGACTTCCACTGACCAGACCACCGCTGCCCGTGTACCCCTGGAACCAATTTAAAAGTGCCTACAGCCAGCCCAAGTTTGTTATGTTAGGCCTTCGAAGCCTGTCTGCGGTCACTCCTTCCACTAGACTTCCACTGACCAGACCACTGCTGCCCGTGTACCCCTGGAACCAATTTAAAAGTGCCTCCAGCCAGCCCAAGTTTGTTATGTTAGGCCTTCGAAGCCTGTCTGCGGTCACTCCTTCCACTAGACTTCCACAGACCAGACCACTGCTGCCCGTGTACCCCTGGAACCAATTTAAAAGTGCCTCCAGCCAGCCCAAGTTTGTTATGTTAGGCCTTGGAAGCCTGTCTGCGGTCACTCCTTCCACTAGACTTCCACTGACCAGACCACTGCTGCCCGTGTACCCCTGGAACCAATTTAAAAGTGCCTCCAGCCAGCCCAAGTTTGTTATGTTAGGCCTTCGAAGCCTGTCTGCGGTCACTCCTTCCACTAGACTTCCACTGACCAGACCACTGCTGCCCGTGTACCCCTGGAACCAATTTAAAAGTGCCTACAGCCAGCCCAAGTTTGTTATGTTAGGCCTTCGAAGCCTGTCTGCGGCCCGTTCTTTCAACTACAACTACACTGACCAGGCCACTGATGGCCGTGTTCCCCTGGAACCAATTTTAACTTGCCTACAGCCAGCCCTATGTTATTATGTTAGGCCTTCGAAGCCTGTCTGCGTCCCGTTCTTTCAACTACAACTACACTGACCAGGCCACTGATGGCCGTGTTCCCCTGGAACCAATTTTAACTTGCCTACAGCCAGCCCAATGTTAGGCCTTTGATGCCTGTCTGCCGTCACTCCTTCCACTAGGCCTCCACTGACCTGTCTATTGCTGCCCGTGTACCCCTTGAACCAACCTAATAAAATATTTAAAAAATTAATTTGATTATAAAAAATAAGATCGTGTTGAGATCTCAAATGCAGACATTTTAACAATCAAAACAAACACACAACAAATATCTGGAACTGTACTACAAAGGTCCAACAGCTACAATTTCTTTCTCCTGCAAGAAGTTAACTGAAAGTTTTTTGGAGTTGTTAACACAGATATGGCATCCACCGAGTGTTGTCCTGTCGCGTCTCCTTTAAATTATTTCCAATAAGATGTTAAACTATTAATTTAATAAAATCAATAATTAAAAAAATAATTGAGTAAGTCAAAAGCACATTGCAAATAAACATTAATTACAAATCAAGAAGCATGGCGCGTCCGAGGGTGAGTAGATACCGAATAAGAATATAATCACCCTCGGACGCACAATGCTTATTTACAACAGCCTTCCTTCCTAAGAATCAGCCCTTCCGTGGTGTAGAGAGAGGTTGTGTTACACTCCAAGGTGTTCCCCGGGTTGCCTTTCCTGAGCTTCGATCTTCCGGCTCTCGTTTAGTAGCTGTTGGAAACTACGCTGCATTAGGCCTACTAATTGTGTATGGGTGAAACAGTGGCGCATCTGCGGTCCCTCCTTCCACTAGGCCTCCACTGACCTGTCTACTGCGGCCCGTGTACCCCTTGAACCAACCTAATAAAATATTTAAAAAATTAATTTGATTATAAAAAATAAGATCGTGTTGAGATCTCAAATGCAGACATTTTAACAATCAAAACAAACACACAACAAATATCTGGAACTGTACTACAAAGGTCCAACAGCTACAATTTCTTTCTCC
This sequence comes from Ranitomeya imitator, assembly GCF_032444005.1. Taxonomy (NCBI): domain Eukaryota; kingdom Metazoa; phylum Chordata; class Amphibia; order Anura; family Dendrobatidae; genus Ranitomeya; species Ranitomeya imitator. Next base: position 44,986,699 of record NC_091287.1, on the reverse strand, counting down.
TGCAAGAAGTTAACTGAAAGTTTTTTGGAGTTGTTAACACAGATATGGCATCCACCGAGTGTTGTCCTGTCGCGTCTCCTTTAAATTATTTCCAATAAGATGTTAAACTATTAATTTAATAAAATCAATAATTAAAAAAATAATTGAGTAAGTCAAAAGCACATTGCAAATAAACATTAATTACAAATCAAGAAGCATGGCGCGTCCGAGGGTGAGTAGATACCGAATAAGAATATAATCACCCTCGGACGCGCAATGCTTATTTACAACAGCCTTCCTTCCTAAGAATCAGCCCTTCCGTGGTGTAGAGAGAGGTTGTGTTACACTCCAAGGTGTTCCCCGGGTTGCCTTTCCTGAGCTTCGATCTTCCGGCTCTCGTTTAGTAGCTGTTGGAAACTACGCTGCATTAGGCCTACTAATTGTGTATGGGTGAAACAGTGGCGCATCTGCGGTCCCTCCTTCCACTAGGCCTCCACTGACCTGTCTACTGCGGCCCGTGTACCCCTTGAACCAACCTAATAAAATATTTAAAAAATTAATTTGATTATAAAAAATAAGATCGTGTTGAGATCTCAAATGCAGACATTTTAACAATCAAAACAAACACACAACAAATATCTGGAACTGTACTACAAAGGTCCAACAGCTACAATTTCTTTCTCCTGCAAGAAGTTAACTGAAAGTTTTTTGGAGTTGTTAACACAGATATGGCATCCACCGAGTGTTGTCCTGTCGCGTCTCCTTTAAATTATTTCCAATAAGATGTTAAACTATTAATTTAATAAAATCAATAATTAAAAAAATAATTGAGTAAGTCAAAAGCACATTGCAAATAAACATTAATTACAAATCAAGAAGCATGGCGCGTCCGAGGGTGAGTAGATACCGAATAAGAATATAATCACCCTCGGACGCGCAATGCTTATTTACAACAGCCTTCCTTCCTAAGAATCAGCCCTTCCGTGGTGTAGAGAGAGGTTGTGTTACACTCCAAGGTGTTCCCCGGGTTGCCTTTCCTGAGCTTCGATCTTCCGGCTCTCGTTTAGTAGCTGTTGGAAACTACGCTGCATTAGGCCTACTAATTGTGTATGGGTGAAACAGTGGCGCATCTGCGGTCCCTCCTTCCACTAGGCCTCCACTGACCTGTCTACTGCGGCCCGTGTACCCCTTGAACCAACCTAATAAAATATTTAAAAAATTAATTTGATTATAAAAAATAAGATCGTGTTGAGATCTCAAATGCAGACATTTTAACAATCAAAACAAACACACAACAAATATCTGGAACTGTACTACAAAGGTCCAACAGCTACAATTTCTTTCTCCTGCAAGAAGTTAACTGAAAGTTTTTTGGAGTTGTTAACACAGATATGGCATCCACCGAGTGTTGTCCTGTCGCGTCTCCTTTAAATTATTTCCAATAAGATGTTAAACTATTAATTTAATAAAATCAATAATTAAAAAAATAATTGAGTAAGTCAAAAGCACATTGCAAATAAACATTAATTACAAATCAAGAAGCATGGCGCGTCCGAGGGTGAGTAGATACCGAATAAGAATATAATCACCCTCGGACGCGCAATGCTTATTTACAACAGCCTTCCTTCCTAAGAATCAGCCCTTCCGTGGTGTAGAGAGAGGTTGTGTTACACTCCAAGGTGTTCCCCGGGTTGCCTTTCATGAGCTTCGATCTTCCGGCTCTCGTTTAGTAGTTGGTGGAAACTACGCTGCATTAGGCCTACAAATTTGGTATGGGGTGTAGAGACAGGTTGTGTTACACTCCAAGGTTTTCACCAGGTTGCCTTTCCTGAGCTTCTATCTTCAGGCTCTCATTAAATTGTGGTTAAATGGAACAACTGCATTTGGCGTACTAGTTGGTTTGGGGCCTACTATCGGTGTCTGCCACTCCTTGCTGTTCTCCTGGTTTCCTGTCCTGAAATTCCATTTTCAGCCTCTCGTTAAGTAGTTGTTAATGTTAGACTGCATTTGGCCTACTAGTTGGGTTGGGGCCTACTATCGGTGTCTGCCACTCCTTGCTGTTCTCCTCCACTGAACAAAGCTGTGCCGCCTGTTTACTACGGTTGTCAATTTTGAACTGCATTTCGACTACTTACTGATTTGGCCCTACTCTCTGTGTCAGCCTCTCATTCCAGTTGTCCTCCACTGCAATGCCCCCTGGTTATTCCTGTGTTACCAATTTTGAACTGCATTTAGCCCACTTTCTTCTTTGGGCCTATATCTGTGTTTCCACTTCATCGTGCCCATTGCCCAGCCAGTGATAGATGAGTCTGCTGGTACATTGACCCATAATGCAACATTCCCCGTGCACGCTACACAACAACATTGTGACCCTGCTGAAAGTCAGGTTGCTCTTCCCGCATACCATACCACCTTACACGGGGACAAAGAGGAAGGTGCAGATGAAAGTGCAGGTTCCTTCATCAGGTGGGGGGAGGAATACTAGTTGGCGAAGTCACTGGCACAGGGCCTCTCATAGTACGCAAAAGTGTTGCTGCCGGTGGGAGGCGCCCCCGCCGTGCAAACACACCGCTGTACTTTGAGGGGCCCTGTGCCAGTGCCAATGCCAACGAGTGGGCCCCCCTGCTTGCTCAGGTTCACAGCACTTGCAAAGTTGAAATACTTACCTCTCCCTGCTCCACTGCCGTGACGTGGTCCAGATTTCCTGGGCCCACTAATTACTTGAACCAGCCCTACCCCACACAACTTTAGCCAAATGACCCCCAATTTCAAATGCCTTCCAATTATTATAAGGTAAATTACGCTTGACAAGCTTCATTAAGAAGAATGGATGGTTTTGACATTAAAATGGGCACTCTAGGTGTTTTCCTGGCCCCCACTCACTGCCGACTATGCTGCCCCATTGACTTGCATTGGGTTTCGTGTTTCGGTCGATCCCGACTTTACGTCATAATCGGCCGATTTCACTCGACCCGACTTTGGACATAGTCGGGTTTCGCAAAACCCGGCTCGACTCTAAAAAGGTCAAGGTCGCTCAACTCTATTGTTAACCCGTCCCTCAAAAACTCAATAAAACTAGTTTGACGAAAATGAAGTCCAGGGATGGATAAAAAATCCATATGGGGCGAATTATTTGGATCTCTTCTTGAAGATGTTTTATTCCAAAAGACTAATACTAGAATGATCTGTGTCAGGGTTTGCTTGAAACAAGTATTCATTGCAAAATAAAGATAGGGAAGTTTCCCAAAAATAAAGACACGACTTAGTCTCCCACAGCTAAATCATTAGTGGACAGGCTGCTCCTAGTCTTTAGTCCAACTGTGATTCTTCTCATGACTAAGACCACATCGGCTTTCAGCTAGCCACAAGTTTCAGGTGGACAGTCCTCAGTCATTACTGACAATAGGTCAAAGCGGAGTTTCAATGCTCACAACACTCGGAGAATTCATTTTGCTGCTCCATGTCTCCTTCTGACTTCTCCACCCAACAGAATGGTGTCACCACCTACATTGAGTTCTTCCTAGGCCTATGCAGATGTTCATAACCACCCTGTGAACTACAGGCCTTAATAAGTATTGATTAACTAATGCCCATTAATGCCCCTTTAGCAGCAATCACCTCCTACAATTGTTTCCTGGAGTTGCAAATCAGATTTACACGACCTTGAGAAGGAAGTTTTGATCTTTGCTCCCTGCAGATGTGTTTCAGAGAGTCCTTCCAACTCTCATCAGGTCCTGCCACAGATTCTTGATAAGGTCTGGACTCAGATTTGGACATTGTAAGGGTATGTGCACACGTTCAGGTTTTTTTGCGTTTTTTTCGCGCTAAAAACGCTATAAAAGCTAATTAAAAACGCATGCATTATGCATCCTATCATTTAGTAACATAGTAACATAGTAACATAGTTAGTAAGGCCGAAAAAAGACATTTGTCCATCCAGTTCAGCCTATATTCCATCATAATAAATCCCCAGATCTACGTCCTTATACAGAACCTAATAATTGTATGATACAATATTGTTCTGCTCCAGGAAGACATCCAGGCCTCTCTTGAACCCCTCGACTGAGTTCGCCATCACCACCTCCTCAGGCAAGTAATTCCAGATTCTCACTGCCCTAACAGTAAAGAATCCTCTTCTATGTTGGTGGAAAAACCTTCTCTCCTCCAGACGCAGAGAATGCCCCCTTGTGCCCGTCACCTTCCTTGGTATAAACAGATCCTCAGCGAGATATTTGTATTGTCCCCTTATATACTTATACATGGTTATTAGATCGCCCCTCAGTCGTCTTTTTTCTAGACTAAATAATCCTAATTTCGCTAATCTATCTGGGTATTGTAGTTCTCCCATCCCCTTTATTAATTTTGTTGCCCTCCTTTGTACTCTAGTTCCATTATATCCTTCCTGAGCACCGGTGCCCAAAACTGGACACAGTACTCCATGTGCGGTCTAACTAGGGATTTGTACAGAGGCAGTATAATGCTCTCATCATTTAGAATGCATTCTGCAATTTTTGTGCACATGATGTGTTTTCTTCCGTGAAAAAAACGCATTGCGGCATAAAAAATGCGCAAAAAACGCAGGAAAATTTCTGCCAGAAATCCTGACGTGTGTACATACCCTAAAACACAAATCCTTTTTTGCTTTTTAACTATCCCTTTCGTTGAATTATTTGCGTGCTTTGTGCCATTGTCTTGTTTGATCACCCATCATCTCTTGTCTTGTCTATCATCACCTCAAGGTCATGGGTATACTTTTGAATTAATTGTTCCCCTCAGTAATTGCAATGTTCTTGGGGCAGCAAAACTAGTCCCAAACCATGACGTACCCTCATCATGATGTACCCTTCATCATGACGTACCTTTCACCATGACATACTCTTCACCATGACGTACCCTTCACCATGACATATGCTTCACCGTGACGTATGCTTCACTGTGACTTATCCTGTGCACTGATGTACTCTTCACCATGACATACCCTTCACCATGACGTACCCTTCACCTTGACGTACCCTTCACCATGACTTATCCTTCACCATGACTTATCCTTCACCATGACTTATCCTTCACCATGACGTAGCCTTCACCATGATGGACCCTTCACCATGACTTATCCTTCACCATGACATAGCCTTCACCATGACGTACCCTTCACCATGACGTATCCTTCACCATGACGTATCCTTCACCATGACGTACCCTTCACATATGTTCCTTCAGGCACCATGCGTCCAGTAGCACAACGTATTCACTATATAAGCGATGTCAGTCACTTGCCTTAGAGCGCCACACTTCTAGTCACCCCTCTCTTACAGAAATCTGCACCATTCTGATGAAGGTCTAGATGTTTGACCGAAACGACAATATTAATTTCCATATTTTTGGATTGCACTAATAAACTTTTCTTCTATTTTATTTGCATACCTTCGAGTGCTGACTTTCTTTTTATAACATTATACACCCATGTTGTGAGGTCTTCTGAAGAAAGTTTGGCTCAAGGAATGGTTTAGACTATTCAGTCTCTCTTGAGACGTTGATTGTCGGTTGGTAAGAAGGTCTTATTTATGTGATGCTTTTTGAATCTTATATTACTTTCAGTGAGTTGTTTTTAATTTCAGACAATAAGGACCCTTGACGTGGGTTGTGAGCTTCAGTATTTTGGCCAAAATAACGTCGTGCATTTTTCACATCTTTTTCATCTGTTTTTGTGCATCTTTTTTTCCTTTTTGTTCAGGATGCAGTCAGGCTTTTTAGCGTTGGCTGGAGGAACTTGGGGTATATTTCCTTGAGTTGTGCACTTATGCAATGCTGGGCATGCCCACCTGATCTAATAGTATGTGCGTGACCAATTGACTGAAAGCCATCATGGTGCACTACTTGTATCTGTGTGATTGGCGCCCTATACAAGCCTTATCCATGTGCATTTATAATAGTAGGCAACAGTCCCTTCCATGAATGGTCGGAGTGGTTGTTTCATCAGTGTTTTGCACCTGTGCTACCTCCACCTTTATCATGGGGGCTGATGCATCATGCAGTGCATTAGTTTTGTGACCTGCTGTTGGTAAATACAGCTCCTTTTTCTTCTGCGAAGTGTTTTGAATATTATGATGTTTCTTTTTTCTTGCGTACACCAGGTTTATCATTGACCAGTGTTCTTCTATTTAATGGGCGACACCCACGAGGAACCCAAACTTTCAATCTCATCTGTTTACTTGAAGCATCTTTTGCCAATTATCTCTTGGAGAAAATATAGTATTAACATAAAGGTTCACTTGCTTATTTTCCATGTACTGTGGATTTAATGAATAATAGGAGACACAACAGCCGTTTGTATTATTAGTTTAGCTAAATCGTGTTTTCCTATTAATAGATACAGAAAACATTTTTTTTTCTAGTAATCAATACAGAAATATGACTAGTTCCGTAGGGTTCGTTTACTTTTTCATGCAACTGTATGAAGGAAGGAGCAAGTAATTAATATTGCTGTCTCAATATAGAAGTCTTGTTAGGCTAAGCTACAATTTGTTTGCAATTTTTGCGCAGGTTTTTGTCCTGTTAAAAACCAGTAGTATACTAGTAGATCCACTGTCTTCCCATGAACTGATGACAGCCGGTTATCTAGTGAGTATTTTCTATAACCGTGACCAGTACGGAACAACAATAGAATGAATGGATAACCAGGGTTTAGGTAAGTCCTCACGTCCACACGGCACACAAACAGCTGGCCAGTTGGCTAACGAACGAATCATCTATGGAAACTGTGAACAGATAACTGGACAGATCTCTCCTTATTCATAAAAGTTCAGCCTGCAACTCATAAAATGTTCCATTGACTGGGCTGGAATGCAGACGTCAGCAGAGCCATGATCTCCTGGCACCTGTATTGTGAACATTTCATAGAGGAGAACTTCTTTTTTTTCCACTGTTTCGTCAGCACAATGTGTGTATTGAAAACAACTGCACAGTTCCTGAATTTCCCTGTACAGAATACCTGGGGAAGGCAAACAATAAGGGCATTTCTTATGAAACATCAGAAACTTTTGCATTTCAACTTTCAAGACTTTTTATCGCCTGTTCACTTTTTAGGGACAAGATCTGTATTCTAAATGGAGACCTATAGAATTACATGGGTGGAAATAATGACTTTTCACTTCTGCTTCCGTAGCAAACATGTTGCACTAATTCTCACAAGCTAAAGTCATTCCTTTTAGTAGGGAGGACCTTGGACCTTCTAGAACAGGGGTGTCAAACTGCATTCCTCGAGGGCTGCAAACAGGTCATGTTTTCAGGATTTCCTTGTACTGCACAGGTGATAATTTAATCACCTACACAAATAATGAGTTGGTGATTAAATTATCACCTGTGCAGCACAAGGAAATCCTGAAAACATGACCTGTTTGCAGCCCTCGAGGAATGCAGTTTGACACCCCTGTTCTAGAGCACCAACTCCCATTTGCAACTTCTTCTCCATTCATTGTCTCGGATCCACTGCCATAATTAAAGTTTTGAATATGCTTTTTTGAGTGAACCATTCATTTTTATTAATTCTAACAAGGCAATAAAATAATTTGTTTTATAAATGTGACCACCTTTACAGGTATGAAACAAACTATTATTCAGAAATCTTCCAAAGCAACATAAAGACCTTTGTTCGGAGCTGGCAAAGCTTCCCCTTACGGGATCTGCTTACAAAACTAATTAGTCTGCTGGTACTTCGTTACCTTATACAGTAATATGAATATAGTCATATATGTGTGTTATAAAAAAAAAAAAAAGCTAGCTAGAAGCATTTTAGGGCTATAGTTATAAAATAACTCTATTTTTGACCATTTTTTTTTTTCATATTTTTGGGGACCTGAGAGGGGCCAGGTCCTGAGATGTCCATCGATCACTCAAAAGACTATTCTTCAATGAGCATTTAAAGAAGTTCTCTGTTTAATTCTATCCTGCTTGGGGCAAACAATGTTATTAAATGATTTTTACTTCTATGTGTAGAGTACTTTTTTTTCAATAGTTGATTCGGGGTCCATAGTCGGACTTTAAAATCTAAATTAAATCGATATTTTGTGTGACCGCCCATTGCCTTCAAAACCGCATCTATTCTGCCATCATCTGAACTCCAAATGAGTATGTTCTGAGAGCAGTGCAGCTGAAGGAAGGCAAATACGCTGGGGAAAAGCTGGGGTTTGGAAGCCACTTACGTGCAATTTTTGTTTTACAGGAATGAAGAAAAATCGCCTAATTAAGTGATTTACAAAGTTTCAAAATTTTGCATGCTGGACAAAATTCTGAAAAAAAATAAATAAATGTTTAGTCACTAGTGTGCTCGTATAAGATGTTATCTGAGCCCGCCCGGGTGCTAAAAGAGTATCTTCGGCATGTTTGACTATTTTCAAGTCACCATCAGTGATGAGTGAGTATGCTCGTTACTTGAGTTTCTCCGAGCATGCTCGGGTGTTCCCCGAGGTATTTTGGCGTGCTCGGAGATTTAGTTTGTCGATGCAGCTGTAAATCATGCAAGTGGCATAGTTATAGGGTGGCAGGGGCTACAGTTGCATCTCCAGTTTCCCTTACGTGAGGCCTGGTGGTAACAGAGCCTGATGTGAGTGTTGGCCATATCAGTATTTTGCTATGTTGGAGCTATTTAATAAAAATTAAAATAAGTCTGTACTGAGGCACATTGATTACGATTCATCAAGACCGGCATTTTCACACTGGTCTTGATGAGGGGGCATGCTAGAGACAGACGTGCCCGATTCCTTTAGAGGCGCACACTTTTTAATGAGCCAGGTGTGTATGAAAAGTGGTGTGTGCCTTCCGTGCACCACACAAGAAATCTTACTCCCGTCAAACACTGAATTAAGATTTCTGCCTTAAGAAAACACCACCACTTGTCATGAATTAGACATGATGTGACGTAACGTCTTCTCTTCTGACTCCGCTCCTGCCCCTGGTCCTCTCATTTCAGCAAACCTGGGCAAAACTGGAGCAAAAGCTCTAAAAGTTCCCCAAATTTTGCAACTTTTTAACTGTTTTAGGCCAGTTTTCTGGCGTAAACACTTTGATGAATCAAAGCTTGTGAGTCCATGCTCTCAATATGATCTCTTTCTTTTTACAAAATTTCTGCCGCCTTCCCGTTCCAGTTCCGTCAATTTTGGCAGAGCTGGTCAAAACTGGAGTAAAAACTATAAAAGTTGCAAAAACTTTGGGGACTTTTCAAAAAAAATTTCAACAGTTTTCTGGTGTAAACACTATCATTAATCGGGGGGGCCTATGAATTATACAACCTACCTGCTTCATACAACCTACATGTACAAACTCTGCAAAAGTTACGGGTACACTGTAATGGCTGTGTGCAATGCAGAGGTTATATGGTACTATAAAGATGTGTTCACACATTGTATTTTTTCAGCATTTTTTTCAATGCAAAAATCACAGTGTTTTAAATTACCAGCAAAATGAATGAGATTTCTGAAATCTCATATGCACAATGCTTTTTTTTTATTTCTTTCAGATTAGAACCTTAAAAACGTTTTTGTAGAGTTTTTCTCCCACTAAACTGAATAAGAAAAAAAGCTAATTAAAATGCATAAAAAACACACACACAACACAGCAAAATAGCAGATATTTTATGCAATCTGTTGCAAATAACTCAATGTGTGTGCACATAACCTAAGGATGTCATATTTATTAGACCCAACTTCCATTTTACTATTCTGGATTACTGTGCAATGCAAAGTTAGGGACTTCAAGCCCCTCTCTTATTACTGTAAGGACATTCTTCTTTACTATGTTTTGTGATATGGGACAGCCACAATCATTATTTTCAATGCAGCCGTGGTCTTCCTAGGAAAATAGCACTGCCACCCAATTATTGCGGCAATGTCGATTCTCTGGACAACAGCTTTTAGTAATATTAGTATCGTGAATTACACGAGTCACATGTCAGAAATTATATATTCAAAAGTGAGCCCAAGGGAAGCAAGGAAGAGCTGCCAAACAGGAATGAGACCTAGTACTTGACTGATGTGAACAATTGGAGTGAAATGATATCATCAAATTGACTTCTGGATAAGGGAATAGACTAATAATAACCAAAAAAATAATAATAATTTCCACATTTGTGCGTAATAGTCTATGACTTGGTTTTATACATTTCTTCATATCTTATCAGCCAGCACAACATTACAATGAAAAGCTGTATTTTAGCTTAACCATGATTAAGCATGATTTTTTTTTCCATTGTCTCATTCTAAGAGGAATAAAAGAATGTTATTAACCATAAATCCCAAAGGTGTTTTTTTTTGTATACTTTTGGATCTAGTTTTATTGTTTAACCCCATCCCAATCACTGACGTATATCCATCATGGAGTGTATCCTGATTCCATAACTAGGCTTCGAGTTTGGGGCTCTGGAGACATCATTTTCTTGGCTGTTTCTATGTACCAGTACTCACAAGAAGAGATTTCATCAGATAGCTTGACTCAACTGCAGAGGTACGTATGAAGATTCCAGAAAAATGTTGGTTTCCAAGCTGAATTCTTGTAGTTACGCACCATTACAGTAGGTTAAAAAGACTATTCTGAACAAAAGATGCAAGACATGAGCTTCTTAACATGGCTGACATACACTATCTGGGGAATGAAAATGGAGGGGTTATAGACATCAGAGCAGAGGAGACAGACAGGGAGAGAAGGAGGACAAACTTCTAAAAGGCAAACCTGATTACATAGCAGTGTAACAGAAACAATAGAATCAGGGTTGAGTTTAGAGAAGCCAAGGTCCCAGGCTGTTTAGAAGGTGTGTGTCCCCCGTCCCCCAATGTATCACGTGACATGTCACATGACCCCCTTTGATAGATCATGTGATAAGTCACGTAACTAGCACACAGGTGCATTGGTTCACATCTGTAGATGCAAAACAAGAGAGATAGTGGAGCGCTATGCACATTGTTTTCCCGTATGTACAGGATAGTGCTAAATATAATAGAGCAGGCAGGAGCATAACAATCACAGTCGCAGAGGTCACTTCTTCGACTGGGCCCATGTGGGTGGGGGCTGTCGATGCCACCTCATACTTCAGCTGGATGTGCATCCTTGGCTGTACATTCAGCTGAAGTGTAGTGCAGCGCAGAGATTCACCAGATCCCGGTGCTGCAATACACAGCACCGGCAAATTAGAGGCTGACAGCTAACGTCTGTGTCCCATTAGCTGGGAGTGCATGGCAGTGAAGATATGCACTTCCCATCGCTTGCACACTGAATTCAGCTGTCGGCTTCAGAAGAGGATGCCGTGTGGTGGTGTGGAATGCAGTGAAGGTGAGTAGAATCGTTTCATTTTTTTCCCTACATTAAAGAACGGTGAACATATACAAGAGGATGGGCCCTAGATAGGAGACATATATATAAAAATATGAGGAACATATATTTATACCAAGATGGGCTCAGATGGGGGACATATAGACCAAGATTGACCCATATTGGGGATATTTGGGCCCAGATGGGAGATATATATATACTAGCATGGACCCAGATGGGAGACCTATACACCAGGCTCAGATGTGGGGCATAAATAACAGGATGAGCCTAGATGAAAGACATATATATATATACCTTGATTGGAGGCATATATACCAGGATAGGCCCAGATGAGAGACATATATACTAGGATGGGAGACATGTATATCAGGATGAGCCCATATGGGAGACATATATACCAGAATAGACCCAGATTGGGGACAGATATACCAGGATGGGCCCAGATGGGAGACATAATTACCAGGATGGGTATGTATCAGAACGCCCACATAGCTCCCTATAAACAGTATGTGCCCCCATATAGCCTCTTATACACAGTATGAGCCAAACGTTGCCCCCTATATATAGTATGAGCCCTCACATAGCCTCCTAAAGACAGTATGAGTCCCTACATAGCTTCCGTTATACAGTCTGAGCCCCACATAGCCCCCTATTTACAGAATGAACCCTCACATAGCCTTCTATATACAGTATGAGCACCAATTAGCCTCCTATTTACAGTATGAGCCCTCACATAGTTTCCTAGATACAGTATGCATCCATATGGCCTCTTATATACAGTATGAACCCCTACACAGAACCCCATATACAATATGAGCTCTCACATAGCCTCCTGCACACAGAATGTGCCCCCACATAGCGTCCAATATACATTGGGGGCCCCTATATACCTTACTAAATAATGTATGAGCACACATAGCTCCCTATATACAGTATGAGCCCTCACACAGCCCCTTATATACAGTATTAACACACTCAAATAGCAACCCTATATACAGCAAGAGCCCTCACATAGCCTCCTACAGTATATACAGTTTCAGTCTCCACATAGCTCCATATATACAGTATAAGCCCTCATACAGCCTCCTATATACAGTGGGATTGTAATCGATGTTCAAGGCCACATGACAAGTTATTGAGACATTGACATTTTTAATTGGGGTATTGACACTGTGACTGTAGGAAAGACAGGGAGGAGGGACCCTATACTGTCCCGCAATTTAGAAGGGCCCTAGTCTATCCCTAACTCTGGAGTTACACCTGAAGGTGGAGATGCCAGGTTCACGTGCATCTCTGTGCTCCTACGAAATCGTACGCTTCATACAAGGCAGGTGCCAGCTGTATTATGCAGCCAGCACCACCTGCTTTTAACAGCACATCGGGGCTAGCTCTGAACAGTGCTATTTAATCACTTAGATGTCGTTGTCAATCTGGGCACCCTTCTTTTTTGCCGCAATCTTGGTGTTCCCGTGAACCCTTCTGGGCTTTGAAGGAGACCGTAATTTTTACTATATACTGCAATAATGTGTATACTGAAGTATTGTAGGCTGGCCTTCATAAAGAACATAATTTTGCCTATATACTGGAGTATTGCAGTATGTTGATCAAGCGAATGAACAATCACAGGCTCAACTCCCTTTGGGGGGGGGGGGAGAGTAGAGATTAAAGCTATTAAAAAACTTCATAGAACTTTGAATCACTCTCATTTTCCCCATCCAAAAATAAACAAATTAAAAAGGAAAAAACAAACATATTTGGCATTGTCGAATCTGTACAAATTCAATCTACCAAAATATAAAATTGTTTAACCCATAAAGTGAATCGAAAAAAAAAAAATGACAATCTTACCTTTTTCAGTCTCCACACCTTCTACAATAAATGACCCCAAAATGTAAAATCAAAATAATATAGGGGCCCTAAAATGATACCAATAAAATTACTCAGCTATGCATGAAAAATAGGCCCTCACACAGCTCCCTTAATGAAATCATAAAAACATTACGGGTCTTGGAAAGTAGAAATACAAACCATGTTTTTTATTTACAAAGTTTAATTTTTTACAAGCTCTCATAAAGCTGTGTCAAAGTAATAATACAATAATACAAAAGTTGTGGGTCTTGGAAGAAGAGGAGGATAAAATAAAAATGCAACAATGAAAATGGGCTGTCCTTAGGGGGTTACTATTACCATTTTGGGTTACATGTAAAGTACAGTAGATATACATAGTCTACACACCCTGGTTAAAATTTCAAGGTTTTATTTTGTAAAAAAATTGTATAAAAAAGAAACATTTTGGGAATTTTACCACCTTTAATTTCACTGATAATATGTACAAATCCACTGAGCAAATGGAATCATTGCGAGGGGAAAAATAAAAATAACAAAACTAAAATGTAGTTGTGTAAGTGTGAACACCCTCTTATAATTGGGGATGTGGTTGTGTTCAGAAGTAACAATTCACTTTTACAATCATGGTCAGTAATAGTAGTCGGAACACGGCTGCCATCATTTACACTGATTCTGATTAACCCCATACATTTTAGCTGTTCTAATAGGATTTTTTCTAACATTTTCTTTGTTGCATTTTACAGCAAAATTCATCTACTATATAATTGTCTAAGGGTCAATCCGTCTTTCTGTCCTTCTGTCACGGTTATTCATTCGCTGATCGGTCTCGCCAGCTGCTTGTCATGGCTGCCACGACCAATCAGCGACGGGCACAGTCCAGAAGAAAATGTCCGCTCCTTACTCCCCGCACTCACTGCCAGGCGCCCGCATACTCCCCTCTGGTCACCGCTAACACAGAGTTAATGCCGGCGGTAATGGACCGTGTTATGCCACAGGTAAGGCACTCCGTTACCGCCGCTATTAACCCTGTGTGTCCCCAACTTTTTACTATTGACGCTGCCTATACGGCATCAATAGTAAAAAATGTAATGTTAAAAATAATAATAAAAAAAAAAAAAAAAACCTGCTATACTCACCATCCGTAGACGCTCGCGCCGGCCGCCATCTTCCGTTGCAGGTTCCGGTGGCAAAGATGGTATGGCAGAAGGACCTGCCATGACATCACGGTCATGTGACCGCGACATCATCGCAGGCCCTGCGCGCCTGCGCGAGAAGGACCTGCCATGACGTCACGGTCATGTGACCGCGACGTCATCACAGGTCCTGCGCTCATACCAACCCTGGGACCGGAAGCTGCCGTGGACTACAAGGGGCCCTCAGAAAGGTGAGTATATGTTTATTTTTTATTTTTTAAACTGTGACAAACCTGGCTGGGCAATATACTACGTGACTGGCGAATATACTACGTGGCTCTGTGCTGTATACTATGTGACTGGGCAATATAATATGTAACTGGCCAATATACTACGTGGCTCTGTGCTGTATACTACATCACTGGGCAATATACTACGTCACTGGACAATATACTATGTGGCTGCGCAATATACTATGTCACTGGGCAATATACTACGTGGTTGGGCAATATACTACGTGACTGCAATATACTACGTGGCTGGGCAATATACTACGTGGCTCTGTGCTGTATACTACGTCACCGGGCAATATACTACGTGGCTCTGTGCTGTATACTATGTCACTGGGCAATATACTACGTCACTAGTCAATATACTACGTGGTTGCGCAATATACTACGTAACTGGGCAATATACTACGTCGCTGTGCAATATACTACGTTGCTGGGCAATATACTACATCACTGGGCAATATACAACGTCGCTGCGCAATATACTATGTCACTAGGCAATATACTACGTGGCTGGGCAATATACTATGTGGCTGGGCAATATACTACGTAACTGGGCAATATACTACGTGGCTGGGCAATATACTACGTGGCTGGGCAATATACTACGTGGCTGGGCAATATACTACGTCACTAGGCAATATACTACGTGGCTGGGCAATATACCGTACTACGTGACTGGGCAATATACTACGTGGTTGGGCAATATACTACGTGGCTGGGCAATATACTACGTGACTGGGCAATATACTACGTGACTGTGCAATATACTACGTCACTAGGCAATATACTACGTCGCTGGGCAATATACTATGTGACTGGGCAATATACTATGTGACTGGGCAATATACTACGTGACTGTGCAATATACTACGTCACTAGGCAATATACTACGTCGCTGGGCAATATACTACGTCACTAGGCAATATACTACATAATTGGGCAATATACAATGTGGCTGCACAATATACTACGTCACTAGGCAATATACTAAGTGGCTGGGCAATATACTACGTGGCTGGGCAATATTCTACGTGACAGAGCAATATACGGTACTATGTGGCTGGGCAATATACTACGTGGTTGGGCAATATACTATGTTGCAGGGCAATATACTATGTGGCTGGGCAATATACTACGTGGCTGGGCAATATACTACGTGGACTGTGCAATATACTACATGGACTGTGCAATATACTATGTGGACATGCATATTCTAGAATACTCGATGCGTTAGAATCGGGCCACCATCTAGCAGTCAATAAACAGCTTACAACACAGCAAAGCGGCAGAATACTGGGTGCTCAATGGAAAGTATCAACCATAAAATTCAGAAGGAAAACCAAAGCATTCCAGACTCTAATGTAAAGACATTTATTGATACGGTTCATCAGCATATTGGTTTTATGGAGTTTGGCCAACTTTTCTGTCCCATTTGGACCATGGTGTGCCTTGGCTATCCTTCTGAAAATGAAACAATGAACTAATGGGGAAAAAAATCATTGAGTGCGTATGACATTTTTTCTTCACGTTCTTGATATTAGTTGACTTTGTTGTCTGTACGAGTATCACTACATGTATCATGAGCCGTAATCAAACTTTCTTCACATCTTGACTATGCTTTGTAGCTCATATTTACATGATCTCTCTCTTCTTACTTATGGATTTGTCATATTACTCCAAGACAAAAAAAGCCAAGTATGAATAATCCTATCAATCCCATAGATAGTAGAGTGTTTTTGAAGGAGTGCATGAGATTGCAAGGAATTGAATGAATCTCAATTGGTTTCTGCAAATCAATATGTAAGCATTGTCAAAGAATGCCGCTCTTAAATGGGAACTCCAGGTATAAACAAACGGGACAATGCAACTTCTGATAGACACACCTGTCAACTAAGGAGACAACAATGCCTCTGTTATCCAAGGGTTAATAAGCAACAGAAATAAAAATACAAGTGAAAGATGTGATTAAGTAAATGACACTGTTGAAAGGTTTCTAGGAGTGTCACGATATTTGTTTCAAGAAGGGAGTTCCACCTTTCGAAAACAAATTCCATCCTCGCCTTGCAATCATTAATGATATTTAGAATCTCAATAATCAAATTAATCTCCAGATTACCCATCAAATAGCACCCGTACTCTTCTCCATCCTCCAGAGCTGTAGGGACTCCATGTGCTCTGTCCGAGATGTATAGTTTTACTAGATCTGTAAATGTAAAGCAGCTAGTGGCTGGTACATGACATGGTGTCATTCTTCAGTATTGGGATCAGTCCAGGTATTTCCAGTTGTAAACCAACTTAATCAACCCCCCTTACAAATTGGGGTTCGTTAACAAATGTTATAAACTTTCTATTTTTTTGCGATGCACCGTGAAACAAGATGTATCTCAACACAACTAATATAACAAGAGGTGTCTCCAAATTCAGCACAAGATGCCACTGTTACTGACTACTGCAGTTTCAGAATTATTGTAATTTAATTGTTTTTATTATTTAATAGAGCCCCTCTGGCTGTTATGACCTGCTGCAAACATTATAAGTAGTCAGACTCCAGCTTCTAGCTGTATTCCTGAGGAATCTTAGCCCATTCCTCGTGTGCAATAGACCAATTCTCCAGTTCATTAATATTAGATTTTTTGTGGAATTCAAGTCATCAGCTCTGATGGTCACTCCGGAATCTTTCAAGACTTCTTCTGAAACAAAGCCTTGGTGGACTTTGAGGTATGCTTGGGATCACTGACCTGTTAGAATGTTCAATGAGGCCCAAACCACAGCTTCATCATAGATGACATTTCTCCAAGGATTTCCTGATACACACTGCAGATTTCCTGTGCCATTGAAAGCAAAGCCCAGAGCATCACCAAGCCTCCACCATGATTCACTGTAGGCAGGGTCCTCCATTGTTCATCTTTCAGGGATGCTGCTAGATCCTCTGGTAAGCCCAGATTCTGACACAAATATGGGGCCCTGTCCAAGATCCGAACATATCATGTCAACCGAGTGCAGCTGCACAGGAGCCTGATAAATTAAAGGTACTCTAAAACAAGATCACAGTTACTATTGTCAAATCTCTAACTGGACCTGCTCCAGCGACATCTACTTCAGTCACCATTATCTACAGTCTGCGGGCAGCGCTGGTGATGGAAGAGACATCATGGGCAGCTTCTTCAGTGGCACATACTCTGTCCAGCCAGATATTAGTGTGGCTGAGACTTGTGGTATGCCTAGCCAGTCTGAGGGGTGTGCGATGTCCGGTATGTCAGTAGGAGTAATCAGCTTCCTTCTGTGTACGATGGGTAAGTATCACACCCTACATCAACTCCTATCAAACTGCTTGGACCTGTCAGATATTGTGCCTGGATTACTCCCTGAGCTCTTGTGCTATTAATTGTTTTGCTATCTCTGGTACAGACCCGGCTTGTGAGCCTTATTACGTCCACCTCTGTGATTTCCTCATCTTGACCTTATGTTGTCTGACCACATTTTGACTAATTCCTGGCATTCACCTTGGCTATTTTCTTGACTACATTTTGGCCTTCTGGTTCTGTTCCTTCTGTTACAGATCGGACTAGTATGAATATTGCTGCCTTAGCCTCTCTCCTCTGGCAAGCAGCCGCTCCATGGATGCAACCCAGGGGACCCCATTATAAGTCCTCTGGGACCTGCTGGATGGAGTGGCCAGAACCAAGTCTGTCCAAGGTGGCCTCTTGAGCCTCTGATAGGTTTACCAACTGGTGGATTGTTATATAGACATAACGAGGCGCTCTATAATGAGCTTTTGGATAAGCAAGGAGCCAAATTATTAGTTTAGCATGGGCTCCTCTGCCACTGGCCCGGTCACATATATAACCCATAACGTTCAACAATAACAAACCCACGAGGGATTTTATCTTCCTTTCTAGGGGTATTTCACGAGTAATATTAGTTTTTTCCAGTAGTATAATCTGTACAAAGAAAGTCTGCAATACAAAAAAATAGTGGTTTTGAGTCTGTTCTGAGAAGCTAATGTGCAACAGAGTTTTCTCTGCAGTTCACCTTGAAATGTAACCAAGAGGACATGAGCAGAACTTCCGCATTCCAGCCTCCTAACAAACAACATTCAGATGATTTTCGTATCCGTCCTGCACAAATTGTACAATTACAAAACAAAGTAGAGTTACAAAGTTACATAACCAATGAAAAACACGTACATGGAAATAATGTCACTCATAGACGGATCCACCAGATGTTACCATATTTGCGTGGAACCGTTCTATGAAAGCGCCACGTATATCAACTCGCTATAATCACACACTCCCTGTGATCATTCTAAGAAAATCAAAGAATGAAGTTTGTCACGAAAATCATATTTTGGGAAAAAATATTAATTGCTCTTACAAAAATATTGAATTTGATTTACTAATGTTGCACTTGCTGTAGTTTACAGCCCAAACGTTTTAGTTTCTTAGGTTGACAAAAAAATATTTATGAAGCCACTGGAGCTGAAACGTCACACACATATGTGGGGGTGCAGGTGATGTTACTTTGGAACTTTTGGAACTGTTGGTCTAAGCTAATGTTGTTTGTAATCTTTTTTTTTATAATTATTCATAAAAATATATTCACTTTTTTTTTCATAAGTCTTCAAAGACCTTGGGCAAAAGTCACACCTATTTTTGTATATGCGGACCATGTCTCTTTTTTTCTACTGTTGACAGGGCCCTATTTAGAGTTTCTGCTGTCCTAGGCACTTTTAGTGCTGCCTCCCCCCTTTGGTGAGTATGAGAGTTGATTGTGACTTGTAGGATCGCTACTTCCAACAGGTGGCGCTATAGAGTTTAAGTCCTCTTTTTCTCAGAAGAGGCAATTTGCATATGACACTATTGGCAGTGACTTTGGCAAGAATCGCTGATGTGAAAGTCGCCTTTTGCAGCAGATCCGGCAGATTTTCTGCATGTGCCACATAACACATCAATTACGGCAACACTGCGTTTGGCCTCATTCATTCCCTATGGGATTTGCGGCACTTGCCATGATCTGGCAAATGCAGTACCATACCTCCCAACTTTTGAAGAAGCGAAGGAGGTATAAAGTTTGCGGCGCACTACGTGCACCGCAGCAAATTTTAGGCCACGCCTCTGACCACACCCATTTCACAACTAGTCACACCTATATCCACGTCCCAACCACACCCATATAGCACTGCTGATCACACTGTTTCATATACAATAATTATAAACAAAAATAAATATGGCCACACAGTGCTCCATACTGTATAATGGCCACACATGATGCTCCATACTGTATAATGGCCACACATGATGCTCCATACTGTATAATGGCCACACGCAGTTCTCTATACTGTATAATGGCCACACATGATGCTCAATACTGTATAATGACCCTGTTCCATACTGTATAATGGCCACACATGATGCTCAATACTGTATAATGGCCACACATGATGCTCCATACTGTATAATGGCCATACATGATGCTCTATACTATATAATGGCCACACATGATGCTCAATACTGTATAATGGCCACACATGATGCTCCATACTGTATAATGGCCACACATGATGCTCCATACTGTATAATGGCCACACATGATGCTCCATACTGTATAATGGCCACACATGATGCTCAATACTGCATAATGGTTACGCAGTGCTCCACATACTGTATAATGGCCACACATGATGCTCCATACTGTATAATGGCCACACATGATGCTCCATACTGTATAATGGCCACACATGATGCTCAATACTGTATAATGACCCTGCTCCATACTGTATAATGGCCACACATGATGCTCAATACTGTATAATGGCCACACATGATGCTCCATACTGTATAATGGCCACACATGATGCTCCATACTATATAATGGCCACACATGATGCTCAATACTGTATAATGGCCACACACAGTTCTCCATACTGTATAATGGCCACACATGATGCTCAATATTGTATAATGACCCTGCTCCATACTGTATAATGGCCACACATGATGCTCAATACTGTACAATGGCCACACATGATGCTTTATAGTGTATAATGGCCACACATGATGCTCAATACTGTATAACGGCCACACACAGTTCTCCATACTGTATAATGATCCCACATGATGCTCAATACTGTATAATGACCCCCTCCTGTATGCATGGCTCATCTCCCTCCCATCCCATATGTATGGCTCATATCCCCCCTCCTGTATGCATGGCTCATATTCCCCCCTGTATGCATGGCTCTTATTCCCCCACTGTATGCACATGGCTCATATTCCCCCCCGGATGCATGGCTCATATTCCCCCACTGTATGCATGGCTCATATTCCCCCCTGTATGCATGGCTCTTATTCCCCCACTGTATGCACATGGCTCATATTCCCCCCCGGATGCATGGCTCATATTCCCCCACTGTATGCATGGCTCATATTCCCCCCCCCTGAATGCATGGCTCATATTCCCCCCCTGTATGCTTGGCACATATTCCCCCCACCGAATGCATGGCTCATAATCCCCCACTGTATGCATGGATCATATCCTCCCCTGTATGCATGGCTCATCTCTCCACCCCCGCTCCCATCTTGCATGGCGCGGCTTACTGTCCTCCTTCATCCCCCTCCCCTGTCCTCCCGTCCCTCATACTCACCTGTCCCACACCGCGCGGCCGCGCCGACATCCCCCTGGCTCTGTACCGACTCCCGACGCAGCACCTTCTTCCTGCGTGAGTGGTCATGTGATACCACTCATTAAGTCCATGAATATGCGCATATTCATGACCTTAATGAGGGGTACCACGTGACCGCTCATTCAGGACGAGCTTCAGATGCCGAGAACAGGCATCGCTGGAGCAGGGTGAGTATCGTCTTCAAGGAGGGTGGGTGGGAGGCGGCCGGGCGGCCGAGAGGGGGGCGGCCGGTCGGGAGGTGACCCAGGACTTATTAAAAAAAAATTAAAAAAAAAACAAACCTTGCTCGGGTGCCGCCCCCTGCATTGTCCCTGCCCTAGGCACGTGCCCTCAAGTGCCTAGTGGCAAATACGGCCCTGACTGTTGAGCATTTTACTACTAGCCTCTATAACCCTGATCATCATGTAGTCACTTTAACCCAAGTTTGGTACCAGACCTGTGTTTGATGTAGGTCAGTACTGGCAATTGACCAGAACAATGTGAAAAGAGAGCTGGCAGAGCTAAGCCAGCCCCCTTCTCCAATGTATAAACAGGGTATGGGGCTGGCTTAGCTATTGAAATAACCCTCAGCCAGCCCTCTTCACCTGCTGCTCTGCTAGCATAGGATATACTGTACGGGAGGCTAGGACCACCAGATCTAAGTTCTATAACTTACTATTTTCAGCTCATTTCTAAACAGTTTATGTTTCCATAGAATAATACCCCCTTTAACCCCTTAACTACCAGAGGTATTTTCGTTTTAGCATTTTCGTTTTTTGCTCCCACAGCCATAACTATTTTATTTTTCTGTCAATATGGCCATGTGAGGGCTTTTTTTTGCAGGACAAGTGGTACTTTTGAACGACACCGTTCGTTTTAACATATCGTGTACTGCAAAAACAGGAAAATAATTCAAAATGCCGTGAAATTGCAAAAAAAAAGTGCAATTCCACAGTTACTTTTAATTGTTTTTACCATGTTCACTAAATGCTTACAGTGACCGGCCATTATGATTCTCCACTACGAGTTCATAGACACCTAACATGACTAGGTTATTTTTTATATAAGTGGTGACAAAAAAAACCAAAGTTTGGTAAAAAACAAATAGCTCAATTTTTCGAGAACTGTAGCATTTCCACTTACTGTATTGTGATCTGGGGCTGGGTGAGGGCTTATTTTTCTGGGCATCATGCTGATGTTTTTATTGATACGATTTTGGTGTACATATGGTCTTTTGATTGCCCGTTATTGCAATGTAGCGGTGACCAAAAAAAGGCAATTCTGGCGTTTTTACTTTTTTTCTCCTTACGCCGTTTAGCGATTGGGTTAATTCTTTTTTTACATTGATAGATCGGGCGATCCTGAACACGGCGATACTAAATATGTGATTTGATCTGATTTGATATCTGATTTGATTTTATGGTTTTATTTTGAATGGGGATAAAGGGGGGTGATTTGAACTTTTATTTTTTATTATATTTTTAAAAACATTTTTTTTTACCTTTTGCATGCTTCAGTAGTCTCTGTGGGAGACTAGAAGCTGCGATAATCCGATTGCCTCTGCTACATACAGGCGAAGATAAGATCCCCTCTGTGTAGCAGAAATGATCACTTGCTATGAGTGCCGACCACCTGGTGATGCCCATAGCAATCTGGCTACGGCAACCATAGAGGTGTGCTGAAGACCTCTGGTTGTCATGCCGACTCATCGGTGACCCGCAATCATGTGACGGGGTCACCGATGGGTGAGATTAGTAACGTGCTTCTGGTAAGTGTGAGTCAGAAATTGACAGCGGCATTTAACTAGCTAACAGCCGCGGATGGATTGCGATTCCACCCGCGGCTGTTGCGGGCACATGTTAGCTGTATAGATCAGCTGTCATATGCCCGGAAAGGTGCGGGCTCAGCGCCGGAGCCTGCGCCAAACAGGGGGAGTTTGACATTGTCGTACTGTTACGCCCAATGTCGGAAAGGGGTTAAAGCATATTAGTATATGGAGAAAGCTAAGAACTGGTAGTTGTAACCTTATAGTGAGGAGAGACGGCAGAAAATGTTATTTCAGAAGACACAATTATCCGTTGAACACTACGAGGTGATGATGTTGAGTCACGTTGTAGCAGCTGGTGGGCCAGTCCATTGCTATTTTCTGGATAAAGTATTTTCTGTTCCATGTGTGGGCATTATGAAGCCGATGACAGGCGTGCTGAGATGTTAATCTCCAACATATTTAGTGCAGCCAGATGTCTGCTCTCCCTGTGAAAATATCATTCTAGAAATCATTATTAAGAAAAAAAAAAAAAGAGATGTTTCTTCTCTTCACAGAACTTTTTTTGTTTCACGGTAAAAATTCAGTTTCAACCAATTCAGCCTGGACACACAATCTCTTAATGTTCCTCACATTACTGGTTGCCCTGATATAATAATTCTCTCCGGATTATAAACTGGGAAAACTTTCAACATTTATGGTTAAAAGGAACCAAAAATTACAAAATAATATTACAAAAACTAAAGGATTTAGTAATGACTTTGGCATAGCAAGTAGAGCCATGCATGTTCCTTTTCTCCCTTGCATACATCTGTTGCAGACTGGTTAGCCCTAGTCAGGGACAGTGGCAAGGCTTGAAGTTTATGGGCCGCAAAGCAAAATTTCCAAGAGGGTCCCTAACGATCATGGGTCTGTAATAGTATTGGTCTTCTAATATGTTTGGCTTGGGCCCCTTTACATTCCAGGGACCGGGTGCAACTGCCACCCCTTTTAGTAACAGCCCTGATCAAGGACATCAAAGTAAAGGTTGGTGGTCGCAACTTAGCTCTGGTGCCTGAGGAAGCCCAAAGCTCCCTCTGGCACATAAGAAAACACCACTACTATAAATGGCACATGGCACAATTTGTGTTGCTGCCAAGGAAAATCAAGTTATGCCACAGTCCTGATCAGTTCAATATATCCAAAGCGTCAGTCTGTTAGACAGGCTTTGGGGCTGATTCATCATAGCTTTTATGCAAGAAAACTACAACTTTTGCCGTTTTCACACCTTTTTAAGGCTGCTCCGTCAAAATTGTCAGAGCTGTTAAAAGTTAGCCGTTAAAAGTGCTGGCATTTCTCATGCCTGACCGGAATAACATTTCTGGGGATTCACATTGAGGTGCACGCCACGTAGAAGATGTGCCAAGTTCATTAAGTGGCATGCCTCATCATACTTCAGCAAACCTTTCATTAAGACTGGCGTGTGCATCTACACTTGATGGACAAGAAACTTAGAAAGGAGCACTTGGAAATGCATGTTTGCCTCACTTAAATGTTTCAGATCACCAAACAAATTTAAATATTAGACAAAGACAACACAAGTAAAACCAAAATGCAGTTTTAAAATGAAGATCTTTATTATTAAGGGAAAAAGAAATCCAAACCTACAGGACCCTGTATGAAAAAGTGATTGCCCCCTAAGCCTAATAACTGGTTGGGCCACCCTTAGCAGGAACAACTGCAATCAAGCATTTGCGATAATTAACAATGAGTATTCTACAACACTCTGGAACAATTTTGGCCCACTCGTCTTTGCAGAATTATTGTAATTCAGCCACATTGAAGGCCAGAAAATTGACTAGGCCACTCCAAAGTCTAAATTTTGTTTTTATTAAGCCATTCAGAGATAGACTTGCTGGTGTGTTTTGGATCATTGTCCTGCTGTATAACTCAAGTGCCCTTCAGCTTCAGGTCACGAACGGATGGCCGGACATTATCCTTCAGGATTATTTGGGATACAGCAGAATTCATGGTTCCATTTACCACAGAAAGTCTTCCTGGTCCTGAAGCAGCAAAACAGCCCCAGACCATCACACTACCACCACCATATTTTACTCTTGGTATGATGTTCCTTTTCTGAAATGCTGTATTACTTCTACACCAGATGTAATGGGACATACACCTTCCAAAAAGCTCAACTTTTGCCTCATCAGTCAACAGGGTATTTTGAAAGAAGAAATATAAGCCAGCTCACCCGTGATGCATAAACCAAACTTCAGGAGCACGGACCCGCTGTGTCCAGGCGTATAAAGTCCAAAACAAGAAGAGAATGTCCAGCTTCACTGAATCCATAAAAAAAAGTTTTCTTTATTCACAAACTTTAAGCATAGAGGATACAGACTTCAGCACGAACCATATAGGTAAGAATGTCAACGCGTTTCTGGAGACTAAGCTCCCTTAATCTGGACATTCTCTTCTTTCTTGTTTTAAACAGGGTATTTTCCCAAAAGTCTCGGTGATCATCAGGATATTTTCTGGCAAAACTGAGACAAGCCTTTATATTCTTATTGCTCAGAAGTGGTTTTCATCTAGAACTCTTCCATGCAGACCATTTTTGCCCAGTCTCTTTCTTATGGTGGTGTCATGAACACTGACCTTAACTTAGACAAGTGAGGCCTGCAGGTCTTTGGATATTATTGTGGGGTCTTTTGTGAGCTCCTGGATGAGTCATTGCTGCGTTCTTGAGGTAATTTTGGTCGGCCTGCCACACCAGGGAAGGTTCATTACTGTTTCATTTTGCAAACCACCGGAGGGCTAAGATGTGCCCTGTAATGTTCAAGTAATTCCATTTAGTAATGGAATCATTAAAATAACAATTTAAAATCCCATGACATAACCTTATGAACTTGAAATATAAAACATCATAAGGTCTATTGTCCACTGACCAGCTACAGCCACCTCTACCTTGTGGTTCTTCACTTGATGTGAAATTCCAGCACTGGATGTAAGACTAACAAGAGGTCTCAGTCATCGTCTTCAACATGCTGTATTGCAATGTAGTAATATAACGGGAGTTAAACAGTCACATTGACTTGTTTTTTATCCCTTCAATGTTAGCAGACAGAGGTGAGCGGATCTTTTGAAATTACAATTTGCCAAATTTTCCCCCAAAATTTGGTTAGTTGCGAATAAATTCATGTGAATCTCCATGCTAGAAAAATTATAATTGTAATCGTAAAATACACATGGGGTAAATTAGAGAAAGAGAGACAACCCTGCTGACCATACGTAAGACCTCCCCCTCCTCCTCGGACTTCATAATGAGCAGCGAATGCGTCGGAAAGCTGCATCCGCTGCCCACGCTGTGCACAATTTTGCACAACGTCTGTCGGTACTACTACTAGTGAATTCTATGGGGAATATGTCGAAACAAACAGTTTCATAATAGAAAATGCTGCATTAAATGCTGTCTTCTTACAAAATTTAAATACCCAAATGGTCAATATGTATCAGCTTACCAAATACAAACCCCTATTAAAATATAACTTTTAATGAATATAGATAAATAAAATAAAACCCTAATAAAGATCCCCCAGACTGAAAATGCCTCAATACACTGGGCTGAGAGACAGTGGAGCAAGACAAAATCGATAAATACACTATACTTCTCTAATAAACTAGTATACAATGATTTGAGGATATTACCAAAACTTCCTTTGTCAACAGTACAAAAATATCCAAAAAAATGCACCCAGTATTGGACCTCACAAACGAATAGCACCACAGTAGGTGGTAACTAAAAAATGGTGATATAATAGTGCTGGTATGTAACAACAGTCTTACTCAGCCAATGTGCAGAAATGAGCGACCTGTCCCTAAATTTCACTCTACCTGGATATCTACCTAGGTGCGGAGATTGGCACCCTAAGATACACCAGAATGGCGCCCCAGCTCGTGCGACGACTGTCCCTTATCGCCTACTCACACCCTATAAGACTTAAACACAGAAACAAAGGGCCAGATGGCCTGTATTATCTGTATGATGCATTCATGATATCTTGGCAGTGAAGAGTTATAGTAAAAGTGTCAAATCTTACTGAATCTCTAATTTGGAGAAGAATAAGGGGCTTGTTATTAAGCCCTCCGACAAGGGGGGCAACATGGTAATAATGGACCATACACAATATTTGTCTATGTGTCAACAAATATTAAGGGATGGAGAGACATGTGAAATCCTTAAAAAGGATCCCACTCCCCAATATGTTGATACTTTGATGGAGATCTTGGTCGGTGGACTGGATCTCAGGTTAATCACTAAGGAGGAATATTAATATTTACTACCTTCATTTCCCTGATGCCTGCTTTTTACTCTCTTACAAAAATACATAAGGGGCTGATCCTCTTAAGGGACGGCCCATTGTGTCGGGTGTTGATTCCTTAGGCCAGAACATTGGAGTGTATGTTGATAAAATCCTTTGTCCATTTGCTATATCTTTACCATCGTATTTGAGGAATACTATGGACCTACTTACTAAGTTTAAAATATCAGCACTGACACATACTTGGCCTCTATTGATGTGGAAGCGTTATACAGTAATATTCCACATAAGGTGGGCATCAGGGGTACAGAATTCTTATAATTCTTCCTTAACACTAGAGATACTCATCTTACCCCTCATAATGACTTGGTTATTGCACTGTTAACATACATTCTCCATCACAATGCCTTTCTGTTTAATGGGCGGACCTACCACCAGCTCAGGGGGACTGCGATGGGGAGTCCCTGTGCCCCATCGTATGCAAATCTCTTCCTGGACTGATGGGAGAAGACCATTGTTTTTGTGGAGGATGCATGGTGGTTCCCGTACATACTCTTCTGGTCGAGATTTATCGACGACGTTTTTATCTTGTGGACTGGATCGGTGGATGAGTTTAACCGGTTCATTATATGTCTAAATGAGAATGACATCAATATGAGATTCAAGTCCGAGATACACAGGGAAACTATCACCTTTTTGGACTTTCAAATAAGTAAAAATGAGAGCGGGGGTATCACCACCAAAACATTCAGAAAACCTACGTCCACTAATGGTCTCTTGCGTTGGGAGAGCTCTCATCTGGGTCCGCTGCGTAGGGGTATACCCAAAGGTCAATTCCTGCGTATTAAGAGGAATTGCTCCAACAATCAGGACTTTGTCACACAGGCTCATGACCTCAGGAGGAGGTTTCGCCAGAGGGGCTACCCGGGGGATATATTGGATGGAGCATGGGAATATGCGGCACGATGCAATCGCCATGATCTGCTACATCCACTACCTAGGGATACAATACCTGATATCCCAAGAATTATTGGTATGTTTGACAACAGATCAAACGCTGTACAGAGTATCCTTAGGAGACATTGGGGGACACTAAGAGCTGATCCCGAGTTAAGGGACTTTATCCCACCGACCCCCAGTATCACCTATAGGAAGGGTAGGTCCATTAAAGATCGGTTGGTACACAGCTTCTGTGACAAACCTAGACCACAGGGTACCTGGCTAGATCGTAAACCGTTTGGCACGTTTAGGTGTGGAGACTGCAATTTTTGTCCGTGGATAAGAAGGGAGAAATCATTTAAAGGCACCAAGTCAGATAGGGTGTGTTTCATGCGAGATTTTGCTAATTGCAAAACGGAGGGAGTAGTATATATGGCTACGTGGGCCAGATGGCCTGTATTATCTGTATGATACAATGTTGAAACAGTACATGTGTAAAATATATTTTATTATTTGTAAAATATTTATTTTATTACTGCTGTTTTATCTGATTCAGTGTGCACTATCACTAGCCAGAACTTATACTGGTACTTAGTTCCAGGAATTACATAAATTATTCTATGATGTTATTGTTAAACCCCTCCTTCTTTTTCCGTTTTTCCTCCCATGTCTTAGGGGCACTGCATTAATCATTAATGCACCTTTAGCATCCTTGCAGTAATTTTTTCATAATTATTTTCATGGCATTGTATAGCATTTAGCCCTACACCAGCAACTATATATATTAATAACCGTGTTTATAAATAAATCTCTTTGTTGTCTCTTATGTGCACTTTTACATCTATAGGTGTTGTGTAAATGTATCTGCTATATCTCACGGTTTAGGCTGCTGTTTTATATGGGCAATGTGTTACAGACGCTGTTTATTATGCTGTCTTTTAATCATGAATTTTCCGATATCGCATGTTCAGATAGCCGCTCCCCTGTAGTGGTAATTAGAAGAAGGGCAGCCTCACTTTTACTATAACGCTTCACTGCCAAGATATCATGAATCTCTCCTGATGAACCCGGTTGGGGGAAACGCGTCGAGAGTTGCTTCCTTCATCTAAGGAGTGATATCATCATGATTTTCAGCCGTCTGTATACAGTACTACATCGAGCAGATAAGTATAGCTTTGCAGGGGGACATATTCCTTTTTGTGCCCCTATTTAATCATTGTACAGTGAGTTGCCCAGCACTATTATATCACCATTTTTTAGCTACCACCTACTGAGGTGCTATTCGTTTGTGAGGTCCAATACTGGGCGCATTTTTTTGGATATTTTTGTACTGTTGACAAAGGAAGTTTTGGTAATATCCTCAAACCATTGTATAGTAGTTTATTACAGAAGTATAGTGTATTTATCGATTTTGTCTTGCTCCACTGTCTCTCAGCCCAGTGTATTGAGGCATTTTCAGTCTGGGGCATCTTTATTAGGGTTTTATTTTATTTATCTATATTCATTAAAAGTTATATTTTAATAGGGGTACATTAAATGCCGCACAAAAAATGTGCAGAGATATATACAGTATGTTACTCTACGCTTACAGCATTCATCCAGCCTCAGGCTTTACAACTAACTCTCTAGCCAACTTGCCTTAGGCAATGGTCATATCTTATGGACAAAACAGAGCAGCATGTGGACATCATGATGGAAACCTGATGGACGTTCTTATAGTTGGTATCCATCATGTAACAGATCGAGTACTGTCATTATTTTTATTTCGCTGTTTTTCTGTGCGCTTCTTCGCCCATTTAGGTGCAGGGACAGCGGTTCTGGCCAATAGAGGTGTCCATCTAATGAGACAATAAGGTGTTGGATCGCTGACATTTGACTATATAGTGAAACAATCTTATTAAATAGCCACTCTGACTGTGCTTTATAGTGAGGTTCACTCAATAAATGGTAATTATGTCATCATAAGTGCCGACCTTGATAAATCTTTCATTGTAGTAGAATAAAATCCATATCTATTTAATTATTTAAGAATTCTCCATTATAACCATTTTGCATTGATTTTCTTCATTGCAGTTATTTAATTGGTGGAATAATATTTCATTAAATTATTTTTACCATGCTGGCTGATTTATTTGTAGCATTTCATTCATAGAGGGGCTCTCTAGTAATAGAAGACAATAAATACAATAAATATCCTTAGAAATAAATTAATAAATATACTTGATTAGCAAATCATGCTGGCTATTGCTATAGTACATTAAAATGGTCACTGTTTTGTTACACTGACATACCATATTTTTCGGACTATAAGACGCACCGGGCCATAAGATGAACATAGGTTTTAGAGGAGGAAATTAGGAAAAAAATTGAAGCATAAAATGTGGTAAATTCTGTACTTAATATCCCCTATCCTGATACACATGGCCTCCTCATCCCTACCCTGGTACGTATGGCTCCTCTTCCCTATCTTGGTATGTGTGGCACCCCTAGGGGTATTTGCCACAAAAATAGTTACTGACAGTAAGTACAAATACTAAAATAGCAAGACTGCACTACCACCTCCGGCCAGAAGGGGGAGCTCCAGAGACTCCCCTTGATCCATTCTGGTCTGAGAGAAGAAATGGCAGTTGGGCCAAGGAGCTGATAGTGAGAGGTCATACAGTTGAATCTCTAACAGCCCTGTGACTGTTACCAGGCCTAAATCACCGGCCTGAGGAGAAGAGGGATAGAGAAAAAGGACATTGTGAGAACCGGGTAGCATTAATCACTACCCAGAACAGGCGCAAAGACGGATACCGGATCCGTGGCTGTATTCATTATATATAATACAGCAACCGGAAAAACGTGAGGTGATATCAGCTTCACTAGGGTCGGATGCAGCAACAGACACAGAGTTCAGCGGTACTCCCAGAGGGGGTAAACCGATAAAAGGACTCGGGTTGCCCGTCGAACCAGGACCCGGAGGGGACAGATTGGGCCGGCAGCCAGGTCACATACAGCAGCAGGGCCACACAGAAATTGCGCACAATAAGAGGCGAAGACCCCGGCAGAGTCAAAGTAACTCAGAGTTCCCATACAGACTCCGGTGACAGGACTGGTTGTAAATCCTTTTATGTTAAAGTAAACTGGTTAAACGTTTCAGTGCCTCAGTCTTTCATTTGGACAATAGCCATCTATCCAGGATCAGGATCGTCACCGCTGGGAGAACCTGCTGCTGATCAAGTAAGTGCCTGTCCCCTCATGATACCCCTTACACTGTGCATTGCCTGAGGCCACAGCACCGGGTCAAGCCACCCGTGACATCCCCCTCAAGAGACAGACTCCATTGGTCCGGTGCTGGGTATCCCGGTCTCCTGGGCGTCACAATTGGCGTCACGAACAGGATCTAGCCAGCCCGTATACCGGGTATTGTGTGCCGTGATTGGAGCCCAAAACTGTGAAAACTGGGATGAAAAATCTTGAAAATTGACTTTATTAAAGAAAAATCCATTCCCCATTGAAAACTATTGAAAGTGACTTTTCCCCATTGGTTATAATGGAGTAAAGATGGCCGCCATCCCCTGAGGTAATCACTTCATAACCGTTAGGCACGAGACTGTTAATTGAGCTACGCCATCACCTGAGCCCCAGTCTAACTGAAAAACTTCAGAATCCGCCATTACAGAGCGCGGTGGGTGGGAGCAGCAGGGGGCGTGTCATTGTGGGCGGCACCAAGCTGAGCGCTCTGACATCAGAGCAAGGGGAAAATCGATCCTGCTGCACAGCGGAACGAATCTACACTATCCCGACGGAAGCGGAGGACCGGAAGGGTCCGGATTAACTAAGGGGGCACAGTATGTCGCAGCACGGAGACGCCGCAGCACCCGGCGACGCTAATGCAGCTGAAAGACAGAGTGTCAATAGAGAGTCCGGCAGCGTAGCGGTGCAAGGAGTGGCGCCCATCATGCCGGTGCTGATGCCATATACCCCGGGTGGCCCATGGCTTCCAATGTATGAAGGTGAGCCTAATACCCTTGACGATTTCAGAGAAAAGATGCTGGCCCATTTTGACATGTTCCCTGTGGGTGAAGTTCAGCGTGTTAGTCTCCTGATGATGCAGTTAAGTGGCCATGCTAAGCGAGAAGTCACAGCATGGGCAGCTGATCTAAAAGGCACTGTTGAACGCATATTTGCTGGATTAAAAGCTACATTTGAAACCACGGCCAGCAGCAAAGCTAAAATACGATTCTTTAGTTGCAAACAAAAAGCTAATGAGGGCGTGAGAGACTTTGCCTTAAACCTGCAGGAAGCCCTTAAATCACTTACACTGGCTGAACCCATTTTTAACACCGGAGCGGATAAACTGCTAAGAGATCAATTTATTGAGGGACTCTACACCCCTTCTCACCGGGGGCATGTGAGCATGCTTGTTTTTAAGAACCCTGAATTGACATTTGCCCAATTAAAGGAGAGCGCTATACGTCTCCAGCTGGCAGAGGCACCTCAGGATCAGGATCCTGCGCAACCCATGGCAGAGGCACCTCAACAACAGGGAGTGCCAATGACATCAGCTATGTCTGGGGCCATTGCTAAGCCCCTGGGGCCCAGTACTAATGAGGCTCTTCAACAAAAGCTTGACTCTTTAGCTGATGTTGTTGCTTCAATGGCTAAAACCATGCAGGAGATGAGAGGACACAAGATGGAGTTGGCAAACTGTAGAGAGGATGTTAAAAGGATGAGACCCCGGAGATACCCGACATGGAGAGGACGACCACGCGACCGCTACCAACCGGATGGACAGCCCATTTGCCGCCGTTGCCAGCAGCCGGGCCACTTTGCACGAGATTGTGATTTAAACGGGAATCCCCTGGGAATGCGGGCCGCTTCGCAGGAATGAACTTTCAAGGCCCAACACCCTGGCACGACAGGTACATCGGAGGACGACCCATTATCCCTATCGTGCTGGACGGAATTCCCCTCAACGCTTTGCTGGACACAGGTTCCCAGATTTCATCTATACCGTATATCCTTTATAAGAGGTACTGGGCTGATGCAGATATTGATAAAGGGCCCTCTGATGTTGAACTAGATATATGGGCCAGTAATGGTAAGTTGGTACCGAAACTAGGATTCAGGGAGATGACCATAAAGATTGGTAAAGTAGAACTGAAGAAACAGGGTATAATTGTTGTTGATGTTGACCGGCGGAACTGTGAACCAACTGTATTGATAGGAATGAATGTGTTAGAGAACTGCTTTTCCGAAGTCATTTCTGTCTTACAGCAAATTGCTGAAACTGCCCAATCCTGCCAGCAGAGAGTTCTCCGGAGGGAAATAAAAGTATTGATGTTAAGGCAACAGGTAGAAGTTGCAGGTGGAGAAATCGGCAGTGTGAGGGTAAGTGATCCAACGTCTATTGTAATCCCACCAAAAACAGAAATGCTGGTATGGTGTAGAGCAGCCATTGGTACTAAGGGACGAGATTATCAAGCCTTAATAGAACCAGTGTACACCGACAGCAGGCCCACTATACTCACAGCACGAGGGATAGTCGAGGTACACCGGGGACGAGTGCCGGTACGACTTTTGAACTGTGGAGAGGAAGAGGTCACTTTGCCAAGGTATGCTACAATGGCAAAGCTATATACTGTTGACAACAATGCCATCACAACCATTGAGCCCTTAGAACCAACCTGTCAGGTGGAAGGCAATGGCTCAGATGGAGAAATGGAGGATTGGTGCCAACAGCTACACGTGGGCATAAATTCAACACCTACCCATCAAAAACAAGGGGTGTATAGGCTAGTGACGGAATATGAACAAGTCTTCAGTAAACACCCATTGGACTTCGGACGGATAGAAGGGGTAGAACACACAATCCCCACAGGTGACCATCCCCCAATAAAAGAAAGATATAGACCCATACCGCCCGCTCACTATCAATGTGCAAAAGATATGCTGAGGGAAATGAAACAGGCCGGGGTAATAAGAGACAGCTGTAGCCCCTGGGCGGCCCCTCTAGTGATTGTCAAAAAAAAGGACGGAACCATGAGAATGTGCGTAGACTACCGGAAGATTAATAACATCACCCATAAAGACGCCTACCCCTTGCCTAGGATAGAAGAGTCCTTAACTGCTTTGAAATCTGCTAATTATTTTTCCACCTTAGACTTAACAAGCGGGTATTGGCAAGTCCCTGTGGCTGAGAGAGATAAGGAAAAGACGGCATTCACCACACCAATGGGTCTATGTGAATTTAATCGCATGCCGTTCGGACTCTGCAACGCATCCGGTACCTTCCAGCGGCTGATGGAATGCTGCCTCGGACACAAGAACTTCGAGACCGTCCTCCTGTACCTAGATGATGTGATCGTCTACTCAAAGACTTACGAACAACACTTAATAGACCTGGCAGAAGTGTTCGAAGCCTTATCCAGGTATGGCATGAAAGTCAAGCCATCCAAATGTCACCTTCTCAAGCCAAAGGTACAGTACCTGGGACACATCGTGAGTTCGGAGGGAGTAGCACCAGATCCCGAGAAAATAAGCGCCATAAGGGATTGGCCAAGACCTACCAGCGCAAAAGAAGTGAGACAATTCCTGGGATTGGTGGGTTACTATCGCAGATTTATAAAAGGATTTACCAAGTTGGCAGCACCCTTGCAAGACACCTTGGTAGGGCAGACGAAGAAACCTTCAAACCGAAACCCTCCTTTTCAGTGGAACGACGAAAGGGAAGACTCCTTTGAACAACTAAAGAAGGCACTAACCGGAGAAGAGGTTCTGGCATACCCAGATTACCATAAACCTTTCATCCTCTACACCGATGCCAGTAATGTGGGACTAGGAGCGGTGCTGTCACAAAAGCAAGAAGGTCGGGAGAAAGTCATCGCCTTTGCAAGTAGAAAGCTCCGGCCTACTGAAAGAAATTCAGAAAATTACAGCTCCTTCAAATTGGAACTACTGGCAGTAGTTTGGGCTGTGACGGAGCGTTTCAAACACTATCTGGCCGCTGCAGAATTTATTGTCTATACTGACAACAATCCGTTGACCCACCTGGACACAGCCAAATTAGGTGCGTTAGAACAGCGATGGATAGCCCGGTTATCTAATTACAACTTCATAATCAAGTATCGAGCAGGTCGCAAGAATGGAAATGCCGATGCCCTATCCCGGATGCCACACTTGAGAGATGTAGAAGAGGAAACGGGGGAGCTTGAAGAAATTGAACTACCAGCCTTCCATCGTCCCAAGGCAAAACATCATCAGTCAAGTACCTATCAGAAACAACAAGAGGTGAATTTTAATCCGTTAGCACACCATAGATGGGCTGACACCCAAGACAGCAATCCGGCTGTGAAGTTGGTGAAGGAACTGTTGACTGAGCAAAGTGCATATCCCTATGAGGATGCCCCAGAAGAGACGCATCAACTCTGGAAAGAGAGAGGCAAAATGTTCCTGTATCAAGGGAAGCTCTGTAGAAGATACACCAATCCGAAAACACATGAATTGGTTTGGCAGATTATTGTGCCTAAACAAGATGTGAAGATGGTCCTCGAAGCTTACCATAATGGTGCTGGTCACTTCGGTTGGAAAAAGTTAGAAGTACTTCTAAGAGAAAGATTTTATTGGGTCGGGATGAGAAAATCAATCGAACAGTGGTGCAGAAATTGTGGCCCGTGTAACCTCAGAAGAAACGATCAAAAGAACCAAAGAGCACCACTGCAGCCCATAATCACCAAACAACCACTTGAACTTGTAGCCATGGACCACGTGAAGTTGACACCAAGCCGGTCCGGCTATGTCTATGCCTTGACCATCGTGGACCATTATTCACGTTTCTTGGTAGTAGTACCCGTAAAAGATCTGACAGCAAAAACAGCAGCCAAAGCGTTCCAAACGTACTTTTGTAGACCCCATGGATATCCGGAACAGGTTCTCACCGACCAAGGTACAGCCTTTGAATCAGAGATCTTCAGAGAATTCTGTAATATGTATGGTTGCAAAAAGATCCGGACGACGGCCTATCATCCACAAACAAACGGCTTATGCGAGAAGATGAACCATATTGTAATAGACCTACTAAAGACTTTACCTGAGACAGAAAGGAATCAATGGCCAGAGAAATTGCCTGACTTGGTGGATCTGTATAATCATGTCCCGGTGAGCTCCACCAACTGCACCCCAGCTTACCTTATGCGTGCAAGACCCGGCCAATTACCAATCGATCTAGAAATGGGAATTCTGAAACCAGACGCAGAAGTTCAAGACTCCAATTGGGATATCATACGGCAAAAGCAGTATCGCCAAGTGCAAGAGAGTGTGGAAAGAAGCCTTCAGCAAACTAGAGAAAGACAAGAGCGAACTTTCAACCAGAATGCTCTAGCGACCCCATTAAGACCGGGTGACCAAGTGCTCAAGAGAAATCGTCGAACCAATAAACTGGACAATCAGTGGGAAGCCGTACCCTACACAGTTTTACCAACAAGAGTGGATAATCCTAAAATGTGTCTCATTAGCAAAAACGGAGGCTTAACATCTGTACTAGTGTCAAGAGACAATCTTAAATTATGTCCGGAAGCATTGAAAGAGCCAGACGTTGTCCAGCCAGAACCAGAAGTTATTCAACCCATACAGGTTCAACCAGTAAAGGAAAAAGAAGAGGAAGTGTATCACACCTGTATAGGAGACTTTCCCAAAACCCTACTAACATACCATGGTGCAGTAGTGGTTCCCATGGTGGCCTTTTACCCAACACCGAACCCAATACCAGAAGTCCCAAGACAGGAAGAGGCTGACCCCGTACTACAGGAGGTTCCAGGCCAGGAAGAACAGATTCCTGGTCAGAGTAATCCCATTCACGGTGGACTTGCCAACTCCATAGTCGTGGAATTATCTTTAGCAGAGCGGACAGATCCTACATCCGCAGTAGACAGTAGTACACCACATGAAGAGACACCGCTATTACGTAGATCACAGCGTAGTACCCAGGGTCAATTACCGGCCAGGTATGCAGATTACCAACTATAAAGCTCATAATGTGAATTGTATATATGTTATGCCGTATATAGTTAAACAGAAAATGTAGTATAGTCATTGCTATCAGTCTGCAACGTTTAAGCCCAGTGCCTACAGAGACTTGTCTGTATGAACTTATTGCATATTCTTGAACTTTTTATCAGCCCGGAGGCACTAAATCAAAGCTCCGGAAAGACTGCTTTTTGAACTTTGCTTTTTGCTCTTTTTGAACTTTCTTTAGACTTTATATTGATAACTCCGTTGGAAAAATGGAACTAAATTCCTGGACATTAAGTACAGTGCCGTTCCTAATACCTTCAAGGATAGAACTGTATTAATGGACGCTATTTGAAGTGACTTTTTACAGAACTCTATTTTTGTTTCCTTGAGTGGTTTTTGTAACTTTTCATTTTTAAGACTCTGTACATATTAATTGTTATTTCAAAATGTTATTGTCCCACAGTCCCAGAGTACTGTTCTTAACTAAGGGGGAATGTGGCACCCCTAGGGGTATTTGCCACAAAAATAGTTACTGACAGTAAGTACAAATACTAAAATAGCAAGACTGCACTACCACCTCCGGCCAGAAGGGGGAGCTCCAGAGACTCCCCTTGATCCATTCTGGTCTGAGAGAAGAAATGGCAGTTGGGCTAAGGAGCTGAAAGTGAGAGGTCATACAGTTGAATCTCTAACAGCCCTGTGACTGTTACCAGGCCTAAATCACCGGCCTGAGGAGAAGAGGGATAGAGAAAAAGGACATTGTGAGAACCGGGTAGCATTAATCACTACCCAGAACAGGCGCAAAGACGGATACCGGATCCGTGGCTGTATTCATTATATATAATACAGCAACCGGAAAAACGTGAGGTGATATCAGCTTCACTAGGGTCGGATGCAGCAACAGACACAGAGTTCAGCGGTACTCCCAGAGGGGGTAAACCGATAAAAGGACTCGGGTTGCCCGTCGAACCAGGACCCGGAGGGGACAGATTGGGCCGGCAGCCAGGTCACATACAGCAGCAGGGCCACACAGAAATTGCGCACAATAAGAGGCGAAGACCCCGGCAGAGTCAAAGTAACTCAGAGTTCCCATACAGACTCCGGTGACAGGACTGGTTGTAAATCCTTTTATGTTAAAGTAAACTGGTTAAACGTTTCAGTGCCTCAGTCTTTCATTTGGACAATAGCCATCTATCCAGGATCAGGATCGTCACCGCTGGGAGAACCTGCTGCTGATCAAGTAAGTGCCTGTCCCCTCATGATACCCCTTACACTGTGCATTGCCTGAGGCCACAGCACCGGGTCAAGCCACCCGTGACATCCCCCTCAAGAGACAGACTCCATTGGTCCGGTGCTGGGTATCCCGGTCTCCTGGGCGTCACATATGCATGGCCACCTCTTCCCTATCCTGTTGTGCATGGCCCCCTTATCCCTACCCTGGTATGCATGGCCCTCATCCCCAACCTGTTATGTATGGCTCCCTCATCCCTAGCCTGGTATTCATGTCCCCCTCATCCCTGGCCTAGTATGCATGTCCCCCTTATCTCTAGCCTGGTAGGCATGGCCCTCTCATTCCTATCCTGGTAGGAATGGTCCCCTCATCCCCATCCTGATAGACATGCCTCCTCATCCCTATCCTGGCATGCATGGCCCCATCTTGTCCTAGTATGCATGGCCCCATCCCTATCCTGGTATACAGGGCCCCATCCTTAACCTGGTATGATTGTCCCCTGTTCTGATCAGGTGACCTTGGAGCAGCATGAAAACTTTCACTGGAGTAGGTGGTAATTATACTGACCGCAAACCCTGATCTTATCACCGCAACTAGAAGTAGCCGTGGGGTGTGCCTAACAAAACCTAGACACCTCGACACAGCGAGAGGACTAAATACCCCCTAAGATGGAAATAGGAATACTATCTTGCCTCAGAGCAGAACCCCAAAGGATAGGCAGCCCCCCACAAATAATGACTGTGAGTAGTAGAGGAAAAGACACACGCAGGCAGGAAAACAGGATTTAGCAAAAGAGTCCACTTCTAGCTAAATAGGAAAGGATAGGGCAGGATACTGAGCGGTCAGTATTAAAATCCTTCCAAAAATATCCACAGCAGAAAATACAAAAAACTCCACCACCTAACTAAAGATGTGGAGCGTATATCTGCAACTCCAGAGAATCCAACCAGACTGAGAAAACACTGACACAGTCTAAGCTGGACAATAGGAAACAAATGAATAACACAGAATATAAGCACACAGCATGTGTGCCACAAAGAAAGAAACAAACATTTATCTTTGCTGAATTGGCAGCTAAGCAGGAGAGGCCAGGCAGAGATCCAACACTTCCCAAGAAACATTGACAACTGGCAAGGACTAATGAGTCCTGCAAACCTAAATACTCCAGTCAGAATTGCAATCAGCAGATACACCTGTCCAAGACTGCAGCCCAGGGACAACTGCATTACCATCTACAACCACCGGAGGGAGCCCAAAAGCAGAATTCACAACAGTACCCCCCCTTGAGGAGGGGTCACCGAACCCTCACCAGAGCCCCCAGGCCGATCAGAATGAGCCAGATGAAAGGTACGAACCAAATCAGCGGCATGGACATCAGAGGCAAAAACCCAAGAATTATCCTCCTGGCCATAACCCTTCCATTTGACAAGGTACTGAAGCTTCCGCCTCGAAAAACGGGAATCCAAAATCTTCTCAACAACATATTCCAACTCCCCATCAACCAACACAGGGGCCGGAGGATTAACAGAGGGAACAACGGCTCCACATATTTCCGCAATAAAGATCTATGGAAGACATTATGGATAGCAAAAGAGGCAGGAAGCGCCAGACGATAAGACACCGGATTAATAATCTCAGAAATCCTATAAGGACCAATAAACCGAGGCTTAAACTTAGGAGAAGAAACCTTCATAGGAACATGACGTGAAGACAACCAGACCAGATCCCCAACCCGAAGC
The DNA here is from genome assembly GCF_032444005.1 of Ranitomeya imitator. Lineage (NCBI taxonomy): Eukaryota > Metazoa > Chordata > Amphibia > Anura > Dendrobatidae > Ranitomeya > Ranitomeya imitator. Next base: position 44,946,497 of record NC_091287.1, on the reverse strand, counting down.
CGGGAACCAACACACCGACAACGGTTAGCAAAACGTTGAGCCTCCTCCTGAGACAACACCAAATTGTCCACCACATGAGCCCAAATCTGCTGCAACCTGTCAACCACAGAATCCACACCAGGACAGTCAGAAGGCTCAACCTGCCCAGAAGAAAAACGAGGATGAAAACCAAAATTACAAAAGAAAGGCGAAACCAAAGTAGCCGAACTAGCCCGATTATTAAGGGCAAACTCGGCCAATGGCAAAAAAGCCACCCAATCATCCTGATCAGCAGACACAAAGCATCTCAAATAAGTCTCCAAAGTCTGATTAGTTCGCTCGGTCTGGCCATTTGTCTGAGGATGAAATGCAGAAGAAAAAGACAAATCAATGCCCAGCTTAGCACAAAAGGCCCGCCAAAACCTAGAAACAAACTGGGAACCTCTGTCGGACACAATATTCTCCGGAATACCATGCAAACAGACCACATGCTGATAAAACAATGGAACCAAATCCGAAGAGGAAGTTAATTTAGGCAAAGGCACCAAATGAACCATCCTAGAGAATCGGTCACAAACAACCCAGATAACCGACATCCTCTGGGAAACAGGAAGATCGGAAATAAAATCCATAGAAATATGCGTCCAGGGCCTCTCAGGGACCGGCAATCGCAAAAGCAACCCACTAGCACGGGAGCAACAAGGCTTGGCCCGCGCACAAGTCCCACAGGACTGCACAAAATAACGCACATCACGTGACAAAGAAGGCCACCAAAAGGACCTAACAACCAAGTCTCTGGTACCAAAAATGCCAGGATGACCAGCCAACATGGAACAGTGAACCTCGGAAATCACTCTACTAGTCCATCTGTCAGGAACAAACAGTTTCCCCACAGGACAGCGGTCAGGTTTGTCAGCCTGAAATTCCTGAAGAACCCGTCGTAAATCAGGGGAAATGGCAGAAAGGACCACCCCTTCTTTCAGAATACCGACCGGTTCCAAGACCTCAGGAGAACCAGGCAAAAAACTCCTAGAGAGGGCATCAGCCTTAATATTCTTAGAACCCGGAAGGTACGAGACCACGAAATCAAAACGGGAAAAAAACAAGGACCATCGAGCCTGTCTAGGATTCAGCCGTTTGGCAGACTCGAGGTAAATCAAATTCTTATGATCGGTCAAGACCACAATACGGTGCTTAGCTCCCTCAAGCCAATGTCGCCACTCCTCAAACGCCCACTTCATAGCCAACAACTCCCGATTGCCGACATCATAATTGCGTTCAGCAGGCGAAAACTAACGGGAAAAGAAGGCACACGGTTTCATTTAGGAACCAACAGGATCCCTCTGAGACAAAACGGCCCCTGCCCCAATCTCAGAAGCGTCAACCTAAACCTGAAATGGAAGAGAAACATCCGTTTGGCACAACACCGGAGCAGAAGTAAATCGACGTTTAAGCTCCTGAAAGGCAGAGACAGCCGCAGAGGACCAATTCGCCACATCAGCGCCTTTCTTCGTCAAATCGGTCAAGGGTTTAACCACGCTGGAAAAATTAGCAATGAAACAGCGATAAAAATTAGCAAAACCCAAAAATTTCTGAAGGCTCTTCACGGATGTGGGCTGAATCCAATCATGATTGGCCTGAACCTTAACCGCATCCATCTCTATAGACGAGGGAGAAAAAATAAAGCCCAAAAAAGAAACCTTCTGCACCCCAAAAAGACACTTAGACCCTTTCACAAATAAGGCATTGTCACGAAGGATCTGAAATACCATCCTGACCTGTTGCACATGAGCCTCCCAATCATCGGAAAAAATCAAAATATCGTCCAAATATACAATCAAGAATTTATCAAGATAAGTCCGGAAGATATCATGCATGAAGGACTGAAAAACAGAGGGAGCATTAGAGAGTCCGAATGGCATAACAAGGTATTCAAAATGGCCTTCGGGCGTGTTAAACGCAGTTTTCCATTCATCACCCTGCTTAATACGAACAAGATTATATGCCCTCCGAAGGTCAATCTTCGTAAACCAACTAGCTCCCTTAATCCTAGCAAACAAATCGGAAAGCAAAGGTAAAGGGTATTGAAACTTGACCGTGATCTTATTCAAGAGGCGATAATCAATACAGGGTCTTAAGGAACCATCTTTTTTAGCAACAAAAAAGAACCCCGCTCCCAACGGTGAAGAAGATGGTCGAATATGCCCTTTCTCCAAAGACTCCTTAATATAGCTCCGCATGGCGGTATGTTCAGGTACAGACAGGTTGAAAAGTCGACCTTTAGGAAACTTACAGCCTGGAATCAAGTCAATAGCACAATCGCAGTCCCTGTGCGGTGGAAGGAAACTGGACTTGGGCTCATCGAATACATCCTGAAAATCAGACAAAAACTCTGGAATTTCAGAAGAGGAAGAAGAGGCTATTGACATCAAAGGAACATCATTATGAACCCCCTGACAACCCCAACTAGTCACAGACATGGACTTCCAATCCAAAACAGGATTATGCACCTGCAACCACGGAAAACCCAGCACGATAGCATCATGCAAATTATGCAACACCAGAAATCGACAATCTTCCTGATGGGCTGGCGCCATGCGCATGGTCACCTGTGTCCAAAACTGGGGCTTATTTTTAGCCAAGGGTGTAGCATCAATGCCCCTTAAAGGAATAGGGTTCTGCAAAGGCTGCAAGGGAAAACCACAATGCCTAGCAAACTCAAAGTCCATTAAGTTCAAGGCGGCACCTGAATCTACAAACGCCATGACAGAAATTGATGACAATGAGCAGATCAAGGACACAGATAACAGAAATTTAGGTTGTACAGTACTGATGGTAAATTAACTGGCGATCCTCTTTGTCCGCTTAGGGCAGACAGAAATGACATGAGAAGCGTCGCCACAATAATAACACAACCTATTCTGACGTCTGAAACCTTGTTGTTCTGTTTTAGACAGAATCCTATCACACTGCATAGGCTCAGGAATTTGCTCTGAGGACAACGCCACAGCGCGCACAGTTCTGCGCTCCCGCAAGTGCCGGTCAATCTGAATGGCCAGAGACATAGAATCACTCAGACCGGAGGGCGTGAGAAACCCCACCATAACATCTTTAACGGATTCAGAAAGACCCTTTCTGAAAATTGCCGCCAAAGCTTCATTATTCCATTTAGTCAACACAGACCATTTTCTGAATTTCTGACAATACAATTCTGCCGCCTCCTGACCCTGAGACAGGGCCAACAAGGTCTTCTCAGCTTGATCCACAGAATTAGGTTCATCATGTAATAATCCTAATGCCTGAAAAAAGGAGTCTACATTAAGCAAAGCCGGATTCCCAGACTCCAGGGAAAATGCCCAATCCTGTGGATCACCACGCAGCAGGGAGATGACGATTTTAACCTGCTGAATGGAATCACCGGAGGATCGAGGTCTCAAAGCAAAAAACAGTTTACAATTGTTTTTAAAACTCAAAAATTTGGACCTGTCACCAAAAAACAAATCAGGAGTAGGAATCTTAGGTTCTAAAACAGGAGTCTGAGCAATATAATCAGAAATACCCTGTACCCTAGCAGCAAGCTGGTCTACACGAGAAGCTAATTCCTGAACATTCATGCTAGCACAAGGCTCCTCAGCCACCTAGAAATAAAGAGGGAGGAGAAGACAAAGCAGACTGAAGAAAAAAAAATGGCTCAAGAGCTTTCTTCCCTTCTTCTGAGATGCATTTAACTCATTATTGGCCAGTTGTACTGTTCTGATCAGGTGACCTTGGAGCAGCATGAAAACTTTCACTGGAGTAGGTGGTAACTATACTGACCGCAAACCCTGATCTTATCACCGCAACTAGAAGTAGCCGTGGGGTGTGCCTAACAAAACCTAGACACCTCGACACAGCTGAGGACTAAATACCCCCTAAAGATGGAAATAGGAATACTATCTTGCCTCAGAGCAGAACCCCAAAGGATAGGCAGCCCCCCACAAATAATGACTGAGTAGTAGAGGAAAAGACACACGCAGGCAGGAAAACAGGATTTAGCAAAAGAGGCCACTTCTAGCTAAATAGGAAAGGATAGGACAGGATACTGAGCGGTCAGTATTAAAATCCTTCCAAAAATATCCACAGCAGAAAATATAAAAACTCCACCACCTAACTAAAGATGTGGAGCGTATATCTGCAACTCCAGAGAATCCAACCAGACTGAGAAAACACTGACACAGTCTAAGCTGGACAATAGGAAACAAATGAATAGCACAGAATATAAGCACACAGCATGTGCGCCACAAAGAAAGAAACAAACACTTATCTTTGCTGAATTGACAGCTAAGCAGGAGAGGCCAGGCAGAGATCCAACACTTCCCAAGAAACATTGACAACTGGCAAGGACTAATGAGTCCTGCAAACCTAAATACTCCAGTCAGAATTGCAATCAGCAGATACACCTGTCCAAGACTGCAGCCCAGGGACAACTGCATTACCATCTACAACCACCGGAGGGAGCCCAAAAGCAGAATTCACAACAGTACCCCCCCCTTGAGGAGGGGTCACCGAACCCTCACCAGAGCCCCCAGGCCGATCAGAATGAGCCAGATGAAAGGTACGAACCAAATCAGCGGCATGGACATCAGAGGCAAAAACCCAAGAATTATCCTCCTGGCCATAACCCTTCCATTTGACAAGGTACTGAAGCTTCCGCCTCGAAAAACGGGAATCCAAAATTCACAACAGTCCCCCATCTCATTCCTGGTATGGATGGCGTCATCCTTATCCTAGTATGATTGGCCCTCACCCCATCCTGGTATGCATGGCCCCATAAGAAAACATTTAAAAAAAATTACACTTACCTTCCCAGCGCTCCCTCTCAGCGTACTGCTGTTTTATATAAGATAAAATAATAAAGCAACCTAATACTCACCTCTCCGATGAGAAGATAACAATCCAATTGTCCCACAACGCGTCTAGCTCTGCTACATCTAGATGGCAGGCTGCATTGTTGCATGATGCAACAATACAGGCTGCCATTCAGCTGTCACTGAGCAGTGTGTGCTAGTACTGCTCAGTGACTCAGTTCACATGCTCGCTGTGCCATCAGGAAGGTCTTGGGAGTTCACAGAGAATGAGCACAGTTCAACTCACTGACGTCAGTATGAGCGACGATAGAACTTTTCCCACGGTACTTGCACTGACGTCAGTGAGTTGAACTGAGTTCATTGGCTGTGAACTCGAAGGACCTATCTGATGGCACCATGAGCATGTGAATTTTCTCATGCTGGCGGTGATATCAGTGAGGTGAAAGGAGTTCACGGCGAAGCACTGAGATAAGCAAGCATGCACAGCTCAATGTCTCTGCTGGATGGCAGGCTGTATAGTTGCAAGAAGCAATAATACAACTTGCAATCTAGATGTAGAGCTAGATGTGTTGCAGGACAAATGGATTATTATCTTCTCAACAGACAGGCGAGGAATATTGTTGTTTAATATTTTTATTCTGTTACAGGACATTTCTAGGGCAACTGAGAGCTGATGGTTTTTATCTGGGAGGGGGCCATTACCCATGGCCCCTTCCTAGGCTATTAATATAATCCAGCAGCTGTCTGCTTAGCCTTTGCTGGTTATTAATTATAGGGAGATCCTACATAAATTTTTGGGCAAGTCCTCCATTTTAATAACCAGTAAAGGCTACGTATTCAGCTGTGACCTGAAATTAATAACCTGGGAAGCACCGTGGGAATTACCCCCTTCCCAGGCTATAAACGTCTACTCCCAGCAGTCCGCTTTCCCTATGCTGGTAATAAAATGTCAGAGGATCCCACGGCATTTTTTTCAGAAAATAATTTATTATGTAAAAAAATACTTGTACAGTATTACATGTACACAAGCACTGTACTAATTATATATGTGACTTACATCTTTATATCTGTCTATTCTATGTGTACATGTATGTATATGTATGTATTTTTCAGATTATAAGATGCACTTTCATGATCCCTAAAGTTAGGGGGAAATGGGGTTGCGTCTTATAAACAGAACACTGTTCTTACCAATGCTGCGGGCCCAGAGCTGGGTGTGTTGTGTTGGTGGTGCGGTGGTCCTGTGGTGTGCAGTGGTGGTGCGGCAGTGAGCAGTGGTCCTGTGGTGGTGGTACAGTGGCAAGCGGTGGTCCTGCGGTGATGGTATGATGGGGAGTGGTGGTGGTACAGCGGTGAGCGGTGGCCCTGCTGCGGAGGCATATAGCGGTCGCCATTCTTCTTCCAGGGTCCGGTGTCCAGCTTCTCAATCAGCACAGGTGCAGATGGAGGAAAGACACGATCTTCATCCACGCCTGCCTCTATCAGATGTCTCCAAAAAAATTGCCGCAGATACGGTGCAGGCGCAGATGTGCTCTCGGCCCTGCCTCGATGATGTCACCGCTGGTGAATGATGCTACGCTCTCAGCAGCTCATTCACCAGTGGTTCTCAGCCTGGACGGTCGCATCTTGGCACCGTCCAGGATGAAACCTGTTTCTCCCCTAGACATGGATAACGGCATGGGACAGAACGACAGACAGGTATGGTACATTGTTTTTTTATTTTACTTTTATTACAGGAGATCGAGGGCTTTGGTGGAATTAGGCGAAGTCGTAAGTATGGTTTAATTGAGATTATTAAAATAGTCTGTGTCATTTTTTCAATTAAAGGACTTTATTCTGGCCGTGTCTTCATTTACCATATAACTATAGACACCTCTCCATTACTAAGCCGTGGGCTTGATGTCACCTGACAATACAAAGGTGACAACAAGACAACAAATATGAACCCCACTTGCCACCGCTACAAGGCAAGTGGAAAGAGCCAGGCACAGCACCAGAATTGGTGCATCTAATAGATGCACCTTTTTGGGGCAGCTGCGGGCTGCTTTTTTTTTAGGCTGGGGAGGGCCTATATCAATGGCCCCTTACCAGCCTGAGAATAACAGCCTCCAGCTGTGAGCTTTAGCAAGGCTGGTTGTCAAAAAATGGTGGGGATCCGACACCATTTTTTTAAATTATTTATTTACGATAAATAATTTAAAAAACAGCGTGGGGACCCCTCTATTCTTGATAACCAACCTTGATGAAGCGGACATCTGATGTTGCAGCCCCCAGCTGTGAGTTTTGCCTGGTTGGTTTAAGAAAATAGGGGGTAACCCACGTTGGGTGTTTTATTCATTTATTTTATTTTGCAGGCGGCGGCTGAGGAATACCCCGATCATCCGCTCCTGCTGTCACTGTTATTAGCGGCAGCAGGTGTAGGTTGATCGAAGTAATAGTCCAAAAAGTTTTTTGAGACCACCTTGATGTTGGTTGATGGGCAGGCATGATTTGGCCAAATTATGTGCAAATTGTCTCATTTTTTTCCTAATATTCATAAGCCGTATTGCTATTCATATTTCATATATTTCACATTGACATGCTTTAGCACGATAGAGTGCAACCTTTTATTGTATACAATGGGAGCAGCAGTGATAAAAGGCGGCGGCAGGTGATTTTAAGAGTAGGGGCAAGGACTTTACATTAGTAGCAACAACCAACACTGCAATTAAAAAAAAAACTGCTGGAGTGGTGCTTCAAGTGAGTGTGTAAAAAATTATGCAGAGTAAAAATGCTTTCACAAATTGAAGTCTTAGTGGTTTATTTTTATGAAATAGCAAAATGCACACTGAATTAACAAAAAAAAAATCTAAACCCTATTGGAATTTGGTGTGACCGCCCTTTGCCTTCAATACAGCATTAAAGCATCACATCTTCTAGGTACTTACACAGGTTTAGGAGCAAGTCAGCAGGGAGGTTGTTCTAAATATCTTGGAGAAATAACCACAGGTCTTATGTGGATGTCACTTGGGCAAATCATTCAGTCTCTTTATGTAATGCCAGACAGACTGGATGATGTTGAGATTAGAGCTCTGTGTGGGCCATATCATCACTTCCAGGACTCTTTTTCTGGACCCCAGTTCCTATACTTTGGTGCACAGTTGGAATTTTTTTCCCCACCTGCTCTTTACTGTATATTTTTTTGCATTTGTATTATGGGATAATACTCCCTCTTTTGCCTCTCCTGGATATTAGACAATGACAGCTTTTATTATTTGATGACTTCATCATAATACACCAACACAGCCGAATAAAAGTCCATGAGCTACAGGCGCGTAGGAATCTATCACAAAGTGATCTATTAATAAAACGTTGACTCATTACATTAAAAATGACCCGCCTGCAACCTCCTTAAAAAAAAAAATAAAAATAAAATATCGAGGCTGCCCTACATTCATTATTTCAATATCTGACCTTCACGGTGCATGGTTACCAAATTCAGATTTCGTTACTTGTACCTAAGTTGATCCACTTTTTCTACGACCTGGCTGGGAATAAATGATGGCAAGGGTTCGGACACCCAACGCCACGCTCGGCAATAGACGGGCAGGGTGGCGGCTTTGAAGACATGAGGTCATTGCCACCTATTACATAACCATTTCCTGCGTTTATAAGATTATTATTGAAGGTCGCCGCACTAGAAAGGAGAAAATGAATTAACGATAAGAAATTGCACTCCGATATTATGATTCGGTCATACATCATAAAAAACAAATAACCTTGGCACGGGGTATTATGTTCAATTTCGAGGACTACGCCCTAATGTTTATCAAGTGCTTTCAGCTCTGACTCACGCAAGGCGGAGAGGATTTAAGAGTTTTCTGCTTCTCTGTCAGCCAACATCTATAAATGACAACGCTGGGAGTAATTATTACACTCTGTCTATTTTCCGCCAGCTTCCATTCTAGGCAGCTTTTTTTTTTCTTTTCCAAAGATTTCCTTAATGCATGAACGTATATGGGTAAAAAGGGATTTATTTTTGGCACAAAGGAAAAAAAGTGGAAAAAAAAAAATCAGAGCAGTGAAATAAAGTCTTCGAGCCTTTGAAAAATAAAACAAAATCTGCTGGAATAGATGATTTCTCAATATTTCAATTTTCAATTTAGGTCAACATGGAAATGTTGGATGAGAGACAGAAACTGTTGCCAAATCTGGGGAAAATGTTTTTGTGTCTCCAAAAAATACAGGTTTTTTTTGCAAGGTTATCCCTTTAAATGGTCCTTAAAGAGGTGGTGCCATTATTTCTGTCCTCCAAAACGGGCGTTTATTGGAGGATTTATGTCTGTTCCTGTAAGATTAGAGATAGGGATTCACATTTTGGGAGTACAGATGTATGATTTGCTGCATCCATACTGCAACTTTTTCCCCTCTCGTAACACTGATTTTCATTTCTCTCCATGACAATGACAAATAGTATCCAGGGACACAGATTAATCGCAGGTTATGAGATGTTTTTACTGCAGAAATGTCCATACCGTCCATGTTCAGGAGTTTTGTTTCAATATCACATGACATAAAACATTGCATAAAAGTTAATACTGAACTAAAGTCAAGACCCGAAAAATCAGGAGTGACTGCATTTAAAGCCATCATCCCTGCTCCTAAAGCCTCTTTCACATGTCCATGTCTCTGGTACGTGTGGTGACAGTTTTCACACGTACCGGAGACACGTACACACGTTAAACCCATTCATTTGTGCACATGTCAGTGTGTTTCCACGGACCGTGTGTCCATGGGCAAAACACGTTGACATGCCCATTTTCAACCGTCAGCACGGATGGCAAAACGTACACACAGAGAGCACACATTGATGTCCTCCGTGTGACACGCATCGGCACCGAGGAAGAAGTGCTACAGTAAGCGCTGTTCCCCAGCGGCTGGTGCTGAAGCCGGCTGTCATCATTCTCCTCTGCTCACTGGCAGAGTAGGGGAGAATGACAGCCGGCTTCAGCGGCTGGTGCTGAAGCCGGCTGTCATTCTCCCCTACTCTGCCGGTGAGCAGAGGAGAATGATGACAGCCGGCTTCAGCACCAGCTGCTGGGGAACAGCGCTTACTGTAGCACTTCTTCCTCGGTGGCCATCCGTGTGATACTGATGCGGCACACGGGTGGCACACAGTTGCCACACATGTGCCACAAGTAGTACACACACGGACACGGATATCTCCGGTACCCTGTTTTCCCGTGTGAAACCGTCCTAAGGCTGTGTGCACACATTGCTTTTTTGCGGCATCTACAGGCAAAAACCTGCGCTCTTGGCAGTAAAGAACTTGCTTACAAAAAGCAAGTTTGCTGCTTTTTGGTGCTATTCTGCTGCATTTTTTTGTAGCTTTTTTGTATAGTTGTCATTTTTTTAACGAACATGTTTAATAAAGATAGTTTAATTCATCAAAAAAAGTAGCAAGAATGCATGGCTGCGTTTTTTGCAGCGTTTTTTGCACTTTCCTCATTGCTTTCTGTGGTTAAAAAAAATGCTGGAAAAACACTGAAAAGAGTGACATTCTGCAGTTTTTAAAAAATCAGCAGTTTTCCAATTCAGTCAGGGGGGGAACAATGTGTTTGTAAGAGAATTCTGAAATCTCATAGGTTTTGTTGGTACTATAAAAAGCAGCTATTAATTTACATTAAAAATGCATTTTTAAAAAAATGATGCAAAACTGCAACGTGTGAACATAGCCTTAATGTCTGTAAAGTGCTGTGGAATTAATGGCGCTATCTAAGTAAATAAAAAACTTGCTGATCACATGGGGATCCACCGCTGGTGTCCTCACCGATAGTCATTAAATGACTCCCATCCCCAGTCTGTCACTATATAATCATCGTATTTGCTCTGATGAACTGGTGCTAGCACTAGAAGGTCACTGTATGGTGCCAATATTCGTCTTTTTTTGAATAATGGCCCTTATTGGTGTTAGACACCGATCACTCAACCCAAGCCCTCACTTCTCTGTTGTATTTGTACTTTATATACCAGAAAATGTTATAAAGTTCCATTGTTTTTACATAGAAATTTTTTCCCTTTGTAGAATCATTTTATAAAAAAAAGAACAATGAATAGTAAAGTAAAGTGGAGCAATTCACAGCAGTGCAAGAAGCCGCAGTCTGGTCCATTACAGGCAATATGTGTGAAATGGTCACTTGGAGCTTATTAGAGAGTGACTGCTGTGAAGGCTGAAATATATCCAATGCTACATGAGAAAATCATGGCAGCCAGACACAAAATATAATCCCAAACCAAACAAGCCATCTGTGTTCTATACTCCCACCTCTCCTCACTGCCGCATACAACTCTATGTATCACACCAGCCTGCTGTAGTAGCGTAGAAAACTGGGGGGCAAACACAAGCGCAATAGGGTCTTAACTGGTAAAAAACGGGATATGCCCCCTGAGGAAGGAGTTCTTCTCCGAAACGCGCGTCGGGGATAGGACTCTTGGCCCCTCGCTCCAGCACCACATAGGTATGTTATGTGCGGCGGTGTGCCGTTAATGATATGTATATTGCATTACCATTCTGATTTAGCAACTGTGCGCTCCTGGTACATATATGTCTGTGGTGATGTGGGGGTGTGGGGCTGATTGAGTCTTTTTCAGCATGTCCGTGCTACGTTATGGGCACTAATTATCTCCCACTTTTTGTGACATTTACCTGATGTTTGTATTGATTTTAATGATTATCTATTAAACTTTGCTATTTTATGGGTCCTTGTTGACTGCTTTTTCTGTGGTTTTTTGTATGTAGTAGCGTAGAAAACCGGGGAGCAAACACAAGCGCGATAGGGTCTTAACTGGTAAAAACGGTGAGAATCAAATGGAGTACTAACTCACCTGATGGGGTTGCAAAATAGCAACATGGACAACAACTTAAAGGGAATCTGTCACCCCATTTTTCACCTATAAGCTGCGGCCACTGCCATCAGGGGCTTATCTACAGCATTCTGGAATCCTGTAGATAAGCCCCCGATGTATCCTGAAATATGAGAAAAAGAGGTTAGATTATACTCACTCAGGGGCTGTCCCGCTGCGGTCCGGTCCGATGGGCGTCGCGGTCCAGGTCCGGCGCCTCCCATCTTCATGCGATGACGTCCTCTTCCTTGCTTCTTGTCGCGGCTCAGGCGCAGGCGTACTTTATCTTCCCTGTTGAGGGCAGAGCAAAGTACTGCAGTGCACAGGTGCTGGGTCTCTCTGACCTTTCCCGGCGCCTGCGCACTGCATATAGAAAATACCCCAAATTCTGTCAAAAGGCTAATAAAATAAAAAAATACACAAACAAATGAATTTGTAGCATTGAAATCAGTCAAAAATAAATTACCATTTTCCGTAAGGGGTTTAAAGGAGATGCACTAAAATAGTAGAACTTTGTAGAATTAAGTTTTCACTAGAAAGTAAGAATTCCGTGTCCTAACAGTCTCACATGACCCGACGGTAAGCAGAGATCAACACGCAGTGAACTTTGGATACCCTCTTATGTATGTGTAGTATAAGCCAATTAGTCAAGCAGCACGTTACGCTGTAGTGTGCCTCTGAATGCAGAGAGGTGTACGGTGTGGGCAGACAGCGGGGTCTTTGTTAGCACGAACACTGGTTTGTGCCAAGGAGCAATGAACGTGACAGTACATCAAAGATGGAGTTGGATTACTATGGCCCCGATTCAACAAGATTGGCGCATTGTATACCAGATTTAATGAAGTGCGCGCTGCAGGGAGGTGCACCCCATTAATTAAGAGATGTGCGCCTTTAAGGAATTTGGCACCCTTTTCAACTGCCATCGCAAAAAATGTGCGAAAGTCAGGGACTGTCAATGTATGTCACTTTTGTGGCTTAAATTATGATGAGTCTGTCGGGCATGCTTGGCCATTCTTTCCCTCCACTTTTCAAAAGTTGGCTGATCTGGCTGGACCCAGTGTAAAAACGCCAAAAATCACAAAAAAATGGTATAAACCACTCGATGAACCAGCCGTACTTGATGGGTCTTGTACATCGTTTCCAGGATTTTTAAGTCACTTTCTTTGCACTGTAAGATTCAAATTCTTTAAAATTCCAAATTCTTTAAAATGGCGCACTTGGTTCATATATTTAGAACAAAATCAAAAATTCAGATAACTTTTTACTTTTTTTTGCTGCTTTTTAGTGCAAAAAGTTTTATGTTGAACTAAAATGTCACAAACTCATTTAGGCGGGGGCAAGAGTAAAATTGTGAAAATTGTTGCTACTTTTCGAAAAAGTTTAAAATGATAAATTAGCAAAAATTATCTGGAAATACTAAGACGAAAAACTGATGTGCTGTCCAAGTAAGAATCTAACAGAACACAGATGAATGAAAGTTAATAGGATTAATCAGATGACAGATTATTTTATACGGACAGTCTGCCCATGAGAAAGAGAAGGTAGCGCGCAATATTCGCTTCCAAGTATCGGATGACTCTTGCCCATTGAAGTCTGTGGTTTCTCAAAAAAAGTTTGGATCCCGTGCGGAACATCCTTATTGCATCTGACTTTTATGGATACTGTACATTGCCATTATTATTCTGGGAATCTGTATTTGATCGTGTACTTTTTAAACTGTTGATGTATAAAAACAGATGGAACACTGATGTAAAAGCGGACGTCACATGGATGAAAATCATCTGAGTTTTCTGGATAAAAAAGAGCAAAACATCAAACAATGGAAAAACAGGCACAAAAGCAATAATGAATTGAGCCACATATGTCTAAATCAACTTTTAAATAGGTTGTCCAGGCTTGGGGCTCAAGTCTGCAGCCACTTTATGTAGACTTGAATCCTTACAGTGTGTAGTGTGCGTGCTGTCAGACTCTCCATTGACGGCGCTGTCAGCAAGCGCACAAATGACCACAAGTATAGGAAGCAAATTCAGGAGAATTGAGTGAGGTCTAGTCAGAAAAAGTGGCTGTAAGTATGGAATTCGCTGGCAACGGAGAATCCTGACAGTGCGCACTGTGCGCGGTGTGAGTATTCACAAATCTGCTGTCTCATAAAGAGACTGTAACTTGTACCCCAAGCCTGGACAAGCTGTTTAACGATACATTTTTATTATTATTATATTCAATGGCACTATTTATAGTATACGCGTCCTGAAATCTTGCAGGTTTTACATTGGCCACTCATCCTAATACTGAGCTTATACGTTCTGTTCTGTAGAGATAACTTTTTAGTGGTGCATGTATGTGAATATTTACATACGTATTTACCATCTATTTTTGGTACATTTCAGGATATGTTCACTTTGTTATAAGGGTTCGTTACATCAGATTTCGTTTTTTTTATGACTAGTTCCTTATCGCCAAATTCTGAAAATGCGAACGCAGAAATTCAAAATCAAACACATATGATTTGAAAAAACAAAATAATCATTTAATGCATGCCACCAATAACGGGGTTATCCGGGACTTATTTTCAGGTTATGTCATCAAGATCCGATCGGTGGGTGCACGACACCCGCCCCCCCAGGTCTGCTGTTTGTAGAACATGCTACACTCCACAGCCCCATACACTGTAGAGTGGTCATATTTGGATATTGCAGCTCAGCTCTTATTGAAGTGGGTATATATGACAAATTGTATCTTTGTGGTTTTACATTCTATTACTATTGTGTTTTATCTGCTGATGATTTTGGCATCAACACTACATAGACGGGTTATGAAAGGAAGTTAGAAAAATCTTTGGCCATTGTTGCGTTGTGGATTTGAAAAAAAAATGTTGATGTTTTACAGGATGTAACTAAACACAAGCAACTAAATAACTCTTGGACAACAACAAATTAAAATCTTCATTGAATTGAGTCCAGTCGGTTATTACTTCGTCATGCTATGCAGTTCTATGCAAAAGTGTGTGCACCCCTGGATTTATGACTTAGTTACATGGTTCTGAATACTGTGACAAAGTCACTGGTAAAGTACTGAATGTGAGATTTGTATCACTGAGGTTCTTAGCTTCAGTGATAGGAACCTAGAGAAATTGCTCCAACACATCAAGCGGTAAGAGGGGTTAATCAGCCATGTTAAGGGCTAGGTTTTTAAGTGGACAGCTTAAGAGCCTGTAGGAGGATATTCAGCATATCTCCTCACCAGGTTTAGAAGGTAGATAGTCATTCAATGGTGACTGTGCCTGGAGTTGTGAACTCCAGAGCTGTGTGTGTGTGTGTGGAGGTTGCAGATCTCAAGGATTTTTTCATGCCTTTGCAAAAAGGACAAGAAGCTGGACTCTAAGCCAGATGGTCTTACCAGCATTATGATATGGACTTGTTACTTTTTGTTTGACCTTATGCCGGACAAAGGCTGTATTTACATTTTCTGGTGACGGGGTGTATGGGCATTGCAATAAACCAGCCTGACTTTAAATAGAAACGGTTCCTGTGTCTACCTCTGTGTGCAGCCGAGTGAGCCGATCAACCACAATACAATGTGTGAATACACGTGGAATAATAATTTTTGAGGCCATAATATGACTTAGATGCTGCATTATTAACCAAGTTCTCTCTCTACAGCCTCTAGCTCTGTTTTTCCGTTGTCTCTGAGCTAGTGGGTGGAAACCGAATGCTATAATGCATTTCATAAACAGCACAAAGAGTCTTAAGTTATTCTTGTTCTCCTGTCTTTGTATGGCATGTTTTCGGAATCAGCAGAAATAACATAAAAGACACAGTGTAGGTGTGAGTCTGACACTTGGGCGGGATAAACACTTACTAGAAAGCAACAGCACTGCTCTACCTTAGTATGTACCTCTTTTTTTCACTTTAAGTCTGGGACCACATGACCATCGATTATCAGAGAATCGGGCAGATTATGTTAATGACACTTGGTTCAAAACCAGAGTTTAATCTGAGTGTCACCTTAGTGTGATCCGATTTTCTCGCATGTGAGAATCATATCGTAGATGTGGAGAGGATAGAGAACTTAATTTCTCAATTTTCTCCTTTCTTGCTGTCAACAGCAATCGGACTGCATTCGGATGACATCCGGTGCAGGCCGATTTTTCACAAGCACTCATAGATTTGTATGGGTGCGTGTGATCCAATTATTGGAAGTACTCACAGCATGCTGCGATTTTTTGATGCCGGATTGGCATGATAAATAAATTGCAGATCTGCACTGCCCCATAGTATATCATTAACCTGAGTGCTATCCGATAAAACACGATCCCTTAATTAGACTTTAAAGAGCACAGTGGGCTCGCTACTTTTCCTGTAGATTTCAAGTACTATCCTTTGCTTGGCTGCTGTTCCTAACCCAGACCTTATCCCAGTTCCTGGATTAAGTTCCCACCTCGTCCGTTGTCTCTGACCACATTAAGTTTCATCCCTTGGTCTGTGTCCTGACTACAGGTCCATCTCATCCCTGTTACTGCATTCTGGTTGCTTTTTCGTTGTCAACCTCAGGTTACATTACTGACTTCATTGCAAGTTCTCCACTAACGTGCAATCCACAAATTTCCTCCAGATTGTGGCCTGGGAATCCGACCAGGAAAAATCATACCCCCTTGGTGAGGTTCAAGGTGCTGGACAGAGATTCTCTAGACTCTGCATCTCAGTCTAGCCAATTTTGGCTTCGAAGATCCATCTCTCTAGTGAGAAATCTATTAGATATTTAAATTATGGTTGAAACCAATTCTTAAAATATCTGAAAACACAATTACAGCTCCTGCGACTTGGCCGGTGATGTGGACACGTTGTGGTCTAGATTGTTCTCTGTATGTTAACACACTACCACATGTTTAGTCGTATTATTATTCATCAATGTCTTCATTATTATTCTTCACTTCTAGACTTCATCATTATGTTCAGGCCAAAGAAATGCCAAATATTTAGAGGAAAAACAGAGAGACATTTTTTGTGATGTTTTGGGACGGTATGTGGGTGGGGGACAGCTACTCATGTGGTTTACATTACACAATATTTAGTAGAAAATAATCACTCCAAGTTCATGAGGTTTATCGTAAATATATAAGATATTATCATCATTTATCAAACACTGTCAACTGGATAACCAAGCTTTCAGGTCGTGGTCATGGGTGGCCTTATAAAATGTGAATTTCAGCTTTTATTTTTATTATTATTATTATTATTACTATAGCGCCATTTATTCCATGGCGCTTTACATGTGAGGAGGGGTATACATAATAAAAATAAGTACAATAATCTTAAATAATACAGGTCACAACTGGTACAGGAGGAGAGAGGCCCCTGCCCGCGAGGGCTCACACTCTACAAGGGATGGGTGAGGATACAGTAGGTGAGGATAGAGCTGGTCGTGCAGCGGTTTGGTCAATTGGTGGTTACTGCAGGTTGTAGGTTTGTTGGAAGAGATGGGTCTTCAGGTTCCTTTTGAAGGTTTCGATGGTGGGCAAGAGTCTGATATGTTGGGGTAGAGGGTTCCAGAGTAGGGGTGATACGCGAGAGAAATCTTGTATGCGATTGTAGGAAGAGGAGATAAGAGGGGAGTAGAGTAGGAGATCTTGTGAGGATCGGAGGTTGCGTGCAGGTAAGTACGGGAGATTAGGTCACAGATGTAAGGAGGAGACAGGTTGTGGATGGCTTTGTATGTCATGGTTAGGGTTTTATGCTAGAGTCTCTGGGTAATGGGGAGACAGTGAAGGGATTGACAGAGGGGAGAGGCCGGGGAATAGCGGGGGGACAGGTAGATTAGTCGAGCAGCAGAGTTTAGAATAGATTGGAGGGGTGCGAGAGTGTTAGAGGGGAGGCCACAGAGCAGGAGGTTACAGTAGTCGAGACGGGAGATGATGAGGGCATGGACTAGGGTTTTGCAGATTCTTGGTTTAGGAATGTACGGATCGGTGAAATATTTCTGAGTTGAAGGCGGCAGGAAGTGGAAACCGCTTGGATATGTGGTTTGAAGGAGAGATCAGTGTCAAGGATTACCGCGAGACAGCGAGCTTGTGGGACTGGGGAGAGTGGGCAGCCGTTTACTGTAATGGATAGGTTTGTTGGGGGGGTTGCGTAAGATGGGGGAAAGACGATGAATTCTGTCCATGTTAAGTTTTAGAAATCTAGTGGAGAAGAAGGATGAAATAGTGGACAGACATTGAGGGATTCTGGTTAGTAGGGAGGTGATATCTGATCCAGAGATGTAGATCTGTGTGTCGTCAGCATAGAAATGATACTGAAAACCGTGAGATTCTATGAGTTGTCCCAGGCCAAAGGTGTAAATGGAGAAGAGCAGGGGCCCTGGAACTGAACCCTGCGGGACTCTGATAGATAGGGGGCGAGGTGAGGAGGTGGTATGTGAGTGGGAGGCACTGAATATCCGGTCTGTTAGGTATGACGAGATCCAGGCCAAGTCTGTGATGCCAAGGGATGAGATGAGAGGGTCTGTAGTAATAGGGGATGGTCCACTGTGTCAAAGGCAGAGGATAGGTCCAGAGGAGGACAGAGTTGTGTCGCTTGCTCTTGGCAGTTAATAGGTCATTGGTGACCTTAGTTAGGGCACTTTCAGTGGTGTGGTGTGACCGGAAGCCAGATTGTAAGCGGTCGAAGAGGGAGCAGGAAGAGAGATGGGAAGACAGATCAAGCTGGACGTGTCGTTCCAGTAGTTTTGAGGCATAAGGGAGAAGTGATATAGGGCGATAGCTAGATACAGAGGATGGGTCAAGAGAGGGCTTTTTGAGGATAGGTGTGATTGAGGCATGTTTAAAGCTTGAGGAGAAAACACCAGTTGTTACTGATAGCTTGAAGAGATGGGTTAGGGTTGGGAACAAGACTGTCGCGAGGTTTGGGATGAAGTGGAATGGGATCGGGTCAAGTGCATAGGTGGTGAGATGCGATCTTGAGAGTAGAGTGGAGAGTCGATCTTCTGTAATAGTGGAGAAGTTGGTTTTGGAGGTGGAAGGCTGGGCAGTTGGGAGGAAGGGCTTTGGGGGTTGTCGACTAAAACTTTCTCTGACGTTATCAATCCTCTGCTTGAAAAATGAGGCAAAGTCTTCAGCTGAGATAAGTGGGCAGGGAGGAGGTGCTGCGGGACGGCGGAGAGACAAGGAGGATATGAGAGATGAGAAGTAGGTTTGTTTCGTTGTGGCGAGTGTGGTCTTGAAAGTAGTGAGGGACTGTTTGAATGCGATGAAGTGCTCGTTGGAGTGGGATCTTTTCCATCTCTGCTCAGCAGCCCTGGCAGCACGCCTCAGTTCTTTGGTCAGGCTGGTGTGCCAGGGCTGTCTGTTGATTTTGCAAGCTTTGGTATGTGTGAGAGGGGTAAGAGATTCCAAAGCTACAGTTATTGTGGTGTTATATAGAGCGGCAGCATCATCCACATTGTGTAGGGAACTTATGTCTGTGAGAGGGAGGAGGGATTCAGAGAGTGAGTGTAGATCAAGGTGTTTAAGATTTCTGCGAAGGTGTGCAAGTTTGTGGGGTGGGGATTCTAGACAAGGAGTGGAGAGGGAAAAGATTGCGAGTAGATTGTGGTCAGAAAGAGGAAGTAGTGAGTTAGAGAGGTTAGATAGGGTGCAGAGGCGGGTGAAGATGAGGTCCAGTGTGTGACCATCTTTGTGAGTGGCTGCAGAAGACCATTGAGTAATGCCGAAGGAGGAAGTGAGAGATAGAAGTTTAGTGGCAGCTGAGAGGGAAGTGTCAATGGGGATGTTGAAGTCGCCCATGATGATAGTGGGGATGTCCGCAAAAATGAAGTAGCCAGGTGATAAAGTGGTCAATGAAGGTGGTAGCTGGCCCTGGGGGGCAGTAAATGACAGCCAGTTGGAGGTTGGAGGGGGAGTAG
The DNA here is from genome assembly GCF_032444005.1 of Ranitomeya imitator. NCBI lineage: Eukaryota > Metazoa > Chordata > Amphibia > Anura > Dendrobatidae > Ranitomeya > Ranitomeya imitator. The sequence goes on along the minus strand of NC_091287.1, from coordinate 44,926,890 downwards.
GTGCGCACAGAGTACACCTCAAAGGAAGGGAGGGTAACGGGGTGGCAGTGGGATTTGGGGTGAAAGAGCAGTTATCTGACAGGAGAAAACCAACTCCTCCGCCATGCTTGCTACTGGGGCGGGATGTGTCAGAAAGGTGGAAGCCACCATACAAAAGTGCAGCAGGAGAGGCTGTGTCAGAAGGGGTGAGCCAGGTTTCGGTGATGGTGAGGAAGGAAAGTTTGGTAGTAACAAAAAGATCATGGATGTAGGAAAGCTTGTTGCTGACAGAGTGAGCATTCCACAGAGCTCCTGTTAGTGGGACTGAGGAAGCAGGGGCTGGGCGCACGGTATAAGGTTAGAGAGGTTACGAAAATTTGTGACGGAGCGTGGATGGGAGGTAGAACTTACCGTGGGGATGTGGTGAGGAGGACCAGGATTTGGAGAGATATCTCCAGCAGTGAGAAGGAGCAGAGAAAGTGTTAGCTGGTGGGAGCAGGAGAGGGCATGAGGTGGATGTCTGTGCTTGGAGAGAGAGGATTGTATGGTGAGGAACAGTTCAGAGGAGGAAGTGAGATGGATGGGGAGGATTGAAGAAGAGATGAACAGTTCCTTACTAGGTGTAATGATTAGGGGGTTAGCAGAAAGTGAAGGATTATAGGGGTGAAAGTGAAAACAAACAGAAACATTGTTTACAGTGACTGTGTCCAGTTACTTTCTGTTCCCTTCTGGTTGAATTCTGGTTTCAATTCTACATTAATCTTCACACTTCTAGGACACACTTAAAGGATACACACTGCAGACTAAAGTCTTTGCAGACTTGTGCTATGCAATATATGTGCTACAAAGTGCATTCAGGTGTGAAGCAGAGAGGAGTGGTCTCCTTTCATCTTGGTCAGAGAATTAAGAGTGGACCAGATGCATACAATCAAGCCAAAGTAAACAACATAATAAATAACACTGGGGTAAGCTAGGGTCAGCTGAAACTGCATGTAGAAAAGCCGCAGACACACCATCACGTGTTTCTCAATGCAAGCAATAAATAGCCAGGTCTTTCACCGGGAAGGAACAACCACGGGAAGGGCAGCATCCCAAAAGGGAAAACCACCTATGCCAAAACATGGTATCCATCCACAGACAGCTGTTTCGGGGTATTTGCCCCTCATCAGTGTGGAGTAGGAAACTGGCTATTAGCAGCAGTGCCTAGTAAAAGGACTATAAACATAAGGATGAATGACCTCGGAGAGATCAAAACATCCGACACAGCGGAGACACCATCACGTGTTTCTCAACGCAGTGATCCAGAACACTGCTCCCATCCCTTATGGGAAATATGCAAATGCATGTAGAAAAGCCGTGGAGACACCCTCACGTGTTTCTCAACGCAAGCAATAAATAGCCAGGTCTTTCACCGGGAAGGAACAACCACAGAAAGGGCAGCATCCCAAAAGGGAAAACCACCTATGCCAAAACATGGTATCCATCCACAGACAGCTTTTACTAGGCACTGCTCCTAATAGCCAGTTTCCTACTCCACACTGATGAGACGCAAATACCCCGAAACAGCTGTCTGTGGATGAATACCATGTTTTGGCATAGGTAGTTTTCCCTTTTGGGATGCTGCCCTTCCCATGGTTGTTCCTTCCCTGTGAAAGACCTGGCTATTTATTGCTTGCGTTGAGAAACACGTGATGGTGTCTCCGCGGCTTTTCTACATGCATTTGCATATTTCCCATAAGGGATGGGGGCAGTGTTCTGGATCACTGCGTTGAGAAACACTTGATGGTGTCTCCGCTGTGTTGATGTTTTGATCTCTCCGAGGTCATTCATCCTTATGTTTATAGGGTTATCTGAAAGACATACCATGTGAATGCTAGGAGCAGAGAAAGTCTGTGTAGAAAGTTGGGTGATGTTCTATATGCACTTCATAGACAGACAAAGCAGGAGAGCTGGGTGGATGAACATACCTGTAGGAAGAATAGACATTCTTCATTTGTTTGGCCCCCATACACATTAAACTAATGTCTACTGCGTTCGCTGATATCAATGGATTTAAGTCAACAGTCTAACGTATATGGGGGCCTCCCAAAGGTCCACTGATTGATGATGTCGGGCAACAAAAATGTCTGGGTTGTTGTGTCCGATACAAGCTTGGCGCTCCTGTGTATGGGAGACTTGGTAGCGAGATAGCTGTTAGCTGCTCGATCCATAAATTCATTATTTGGCTGAATGTTATCTAAGATGTAGGTTTTTTTTTAAGATGAACTTGCCTTGAATTCTGCCAAAAATGTTTGCAATTCGCTTTGTGCGATATCAGCAAGATGGCATATAGCTGCCATTTCGCTGAATTATAGAATGATGAAAAAAATAAATGCTCATGTCGCTACTGACCTGTCCCTCCGTCTCACCGTCATTTCATTCACGTGTCCTCTTGGACTCGTCTGTCACCTTCACTCAACAGCAAGTACGTCTTAGATGTCACAATGTGCTAAGTGAAGATGATGGAAGAGCAGAAGAGGAGGCAAAGCAGGTCGTGAGATAGGTGAGATGAGTATTTTTTTCATCCTACGTATGTTTATTATTTTCTGCAATCCAGAGAGATCCCAAATAGAGAAGAGCAGATCGATCTTCAGAGTTGAATTTCCTAAAATTGGCAGTTTCACTTGAATTTCAGCACTTTGCTCTCCTATAGAGTGTAAGCTCTTATGGTCAGCGGAGTCCTCTCTCTCTCCTGTAGAGTGTAAGCATTTATGGTCAGCGGAGTCCTCTCTCTCCTGTAGAGTGTAAGCTCTTATGGTCAGCGGTGTCCTCTCCCTCTCCTGTAGAGTGTAAGCTTTTAAGGTCAATGGGTTCCTCTCTCTCTCCTGTAGAGTGTAAGCTCTTATGGTCAGCAGGGTCCTCTGTTATGATCCGGTGACCTTGGAGCAGCATGAAAACTTTCACTGGAGTAGGTGGTAACTATACTGACCGCAAATCCTGATCTTAACACCGCAACTAGAAGTAGCCGTGGGGTGTACCTAACAAACCCTAGACACCTCGTCACAGCCGGAGGACTAAATACCCCTATAGATGGAAATAGGAATTCTACCTTGCCGCAGAGCAGAACCCCAAAGGATAGGCAGCCCCCCACAAATATTGGCTGTGAGTAGGAGAAGAAAGACACACACAGGCAGAAAACAGGATTTAGCACAAGAGGCCACTCTAGCTAAAATAGGAAAGGTTAGGACAGAGTACTGTGCGGTCAGTATTAAAACCCTTCCAAAAATATCCACAGCAGATTATACAAAAAATTCCTCCATCTAACTAAAAACGTGGAACGTATATCTGCAACTCCAGAGAATCCTACACTCAGAGCAGAAATACAATCAAAAAACAAGCACACAGCTTGTGTGCCATAGAAAAAGAGACAGACACTTATCTTTGCTGAATTGGCAGCTAAGCAGAAGCCAGACAGAGGTCCAACACTTCCCAAGAAACATTGACAACTGGCAAGGACTAATGAGTCCTGCAAACCTAAATACCCCAGTCAGAATTGCAATCAGCAGATACACCTGTCCAGGACTGCAGCCCAGGGACAACTGCATTACCACCTACAACCACCGGAGGGAGCCCAAAAGCAGAATTCACAACAGTCCTCTCTATCTCTCTCCTATAGAGTATAAGCTCTCATGGTCAGCAGGTCCTCTCTCTCCTATAGAGTGTAAGCTCTTATGGTCAGCGGAGTCCTCTCTCCTGTAGAGTGTAAGCTGTTATGGTCAGCGGTGTCCTCTCTCTCTCCTGTAGAGTGTAAGCTCTTATGGTCACCGGAGTCCTCTCTCTCCTCTAGAGTGTAAGCTCTTATGGTCAGCGGAGTCCTCTCTCTCCTGTAGATTGTAAGCTCTTATGGTCAGTGGGGCCCTCTCTCTCCTGTAGAGTGTAAGCTCTTATGGTCAGTGGGGTCCTCTCTCTCTCCTGTAGAGTGTAAGCTCTTATGGTCAGTGGCGTCCTCTCTCTCTCCTGTAGATTGTAATCTCTTATGGTCAGCTGGGTCCTCTCTATCTCTCTCCTATAGAGTATAAGCTCTCATGGTCAGCAGGTCCTCTCTTTCTCCCATAGAGTGTAAGCCCTTGTAATCAGCAGGGTCCTCTCTCTCCTGTAGAGTGTAAGCTCTTATGGTCAGTGGGGTCCTCTCTCTCCTGTAGAGTGTAAGCTCTTATGGTCAGTGGGGTCCTCTCTCTGCTGTAGAGTGTAAGATCTTATGGTCAGTGGGGTCCTCTCTCTGCTGTAGAGTCTAAGCTCTTATGGTCAGTGGGGTCCTCTATATTTCTCCTGTAGAGTGTAAGCCCTTATGGTCAGTGGTGTCCTCTCTCCTGTAGAGTGTAAGCTCTTATGGTCAGCAGGGTCCTCTCTCCTGTAGAGTGTAAGCTCTTATGGTCAGCAGGGTCCTCTCTCCTGTAGAGTATAAGCTCTTATGGTCAGCAGGATCCTCTCTCTCTCTCCTGTAGAGTGTAAGCTCTTATGGTCAGCAGGGTCCTCTCTCTCCTGTAGAGTGTAAGCTCTTATGGTCAGCAGGATCCTCTCTCTCTCTCTCTCCTGTAGAGTGTAAGCTCTTATGGTCAGTGGGGTCCTCTCTCTCTCCTGTAGAGTGTAAGCTCTTATGGTCAGTGGGGTCCTCTCTCTCCTGTAGAGTGTAAGCTCTTATGGTCAGTGGGGTCCTCTCTCTCCTGTAGAGTGTAAGCTCTTATGGTCAGTGGGGTCCTCTCTCTCCTGTAGAGTGTAAGCTCTTATGGTCAGCAGGATCCTCTCTCTCTCTCTCTCTCCTGTAGAGTGTAAGCTCTTATGGTCAGCAGGGTCCTCTCTCTCCTGTAGAGTGTAAGCTCTTATGGTCAGCAGGATCCTCTCTCTCTCTCTCTCTCTCTCCTGTAGAGTGTAAGCTCTTATGGTCAGCAGGGTCCTCTCTCTCCTGTAGAGTGTAAGCTCTTATGGTCAGTGGGGTCCTCTCTCTCCTGTAGAGTGTAAGCTCTTATGGTCAGTGGGGTCCTCTCTCTCCTGTAGAGTGTAAGCTCTTATGGTCAGCAGGATCCTCTCTCTCTCTCTCTCCTGTAGAGTGTAAGCTCTTATGGTCAGCAGGATCCTCTCTCTCTCTCTCTCCTGTAGAGTGTAAGCTCTTATGGTCAGCAGGGTCCTTTCTCTCCTGTAGAGTGTAAGCTTTTATGATCATCAGGGACTTCTCTCCTGTAGAGTGTAAGCTCTTATATCCAGTAAGGTCCTCTCTCTCACGTCTATTTTCTGAGCAATTATCAGTTTCCAAGTAATGAGATTCATGTGAATTTACCACAAATCAAATTATTTGGGGAAAATGCAGCAAAGCCTGCATTTTAAATTTCAAATGATCTGCTGAGCTCTAACTCCAAACCATAAAGAACATTTGATTTGCACTGAATAACATTTGATGCGATTTGAGTTTCCTGGCGAAATTCGAACAAACTTTCCACTTCTGTCAGATTTGCTGATCACTACACACAATGCATTAATCTAAATGAGTAAACATCTCACCTCCTCAAAGTCAGCTGCACAAGGATTACAGAGGGCTGAATAATTTTTGAAACTGATGAGACTGGTGTACTTACTTTGAAAATTACATCAGGTAAAAAAAATTACATCAGGTAAAACATTACATATTCGTGGCAAGTGATACCTCCTCTTTATGTAGTATGAATGATTTGGATAATGTGACTTATACTTGCACTTATTTTCTAGTAAGTTGCTAGGAGAGGTTTAGAAGCTCTGATGGCTACAATCCCTGTAACACCGAGTCTTTTCATATTTTATTTAAGAGGTTTCCTTTTACCTTCATTATCGCCCCATTTACTTCAATGGAAGTAAGTGCACATTGCCCTAAAGTAAGTGGAAGATGATGATGACTCAACATCACTTGTAGACCCGACAGCAATATCGTCCTCTGACCACGACATCAGAGAATAGATAATAACATGGATCCAATGCATACTATCAATTTAATAAAACATAGGGAAATAATAAAGATTACGAGAGCCGCAAGAACTTCCCCAAATCCCACATTGCACAATGTTTAGGATTTTACAAATTCCTAGACTTTTAGGATATTTATCCATTTCAATCAAACAGAAATTATTTCAAAGAGGGTATAAATTACAGCATGCAGTAATGTAAACCCAGGACGTAATATGGAACAAATTATCCAGTGTGTGATTGAGAAATCTGTTCAGATGAGATGGCGGATGTGGGGTCCTTCCTAATTGCTGCTTTGTTCCATTTACTCAGTTTTATTCCTTGCATTACACTCAGGGCCGTAACTATAACGGGTGTAGGGGTCGCAGTTGTATAACGTGTCGGAGAGCACTAGTCGCGTCCGGTTGGGCTCTTGCAATTTACAGACAAGAGGTGTCTCAGTCCCAGTGTGCTGTAGGGTGTGAGGTGCACACACTTGTAGGCCACAAGCCTCCGCTGCCTCCAGGCTTCCGTCCTCAGGAGCCACCGCTCTCTATACACGGGACACCAAGCTCTTTGTAACTGTCAAACTTTTACTAAACAGTCCAAGTTCATCAGGTGGGCACAAGAGGGATATGGCACAACAATTTGCACTTCTTTCCGCCTTAGTACAACTTGTCTTCTATGTTGCCATGCATTCGTTCTGGACTACCCCTAAGCCCGCTGTCTCCATCATCCTCATTGTCCACTACATCAGTGCACGCAGGACTGATCCCCTGCCCTCCCTGTAATCCAACGTCCACTGACCTCATGATGTCAGAAGACCAGGCCGGCTATGACCCAACCCAAGCCCTAGGCTTCAGATGCTGTTGGAATGTCCATCAGCGAACTCCATTTGGCCGCCCACTGCCTCGAATGTTTGGTCCATGCTGCCCCTAGCAGCCCACTGCACCTGAACTTAAACTCCACTATACACTTCACTGGCTGATAATGAAATCCCTATAACCAGTAAGTGCCCCCTTATCAGCACTAGTGCCCACCCACTGGGCTAGCTTTATCTTTAACCATTTCCTATATTATGGGTTAGCCTATTATCCTCATTCTATAGCCTGTGCTGTCCTAAGCTTATCCTATGCTATATTCACATTATGCTTCCCACCTTATATACTGTACATCACCATAATACATTACATTAGACGCATGTCACGGACTGTACATATGAAATCGCACGGCGGCATTCACAGAGCACGTCTGGAACGAGGTAAGACAGTCCACAACCCTACAGTTGTACCCGAGTTCATAACAGAAGACAAATGCTAATAAATAATTAGGGGCCCTGTTTGAGATTTTGCATTGGAGCACACAAGCGTTAAAGAATACGTATCTCCAAAATCATCAAGGCAATTTTTTTTTATTAAAACAGAAATTAAAAAATATTAACTTTGAAAATGAAATTATTTATAAAAGAAAATAACGTACGTTGCATACCATGCAATACTATACTCATGGCATTCAAATTGGCAGCATTTTTTAGAAAGGTGCACCAAGCAGCCAAGTTTGAAGCTCCAATTACGCCAAGCGGCACTACGCCACTCCCCAGCAGTGAACACTCTCTCCCAAAAGCATCAGGATCTCGCAACTCAGTGTGGGGGAATGTAGGCTGATAATTCTGATGTGTGCACACTGTTTTTACTTTATTTCAGCAGCTATTACTGCCGCTCGACTGTGCTGCGCTGGGCATTACTATCAATCATCCATAGAGAGCTCCCACTGCCCCGCACAGCTAGATTTCACTGTTCTGACGAAATCACACTGTGGATGGCAAACAAAGCTCTCTATGGAAGATTGCATTCATGCCATAATCTATTATAATTGATTGTACACTCCTCAACATTGAAATTGCAACATCAAGAAGGAAAAGTCATTGAAATATGGAAATCACAGGATGGATAGACACACGACTGATATGTAAATTATGACAAAAATGGAAACAAAAATTTCAAAACATCTCATTCCATTCAGTATACAGTCAGAAATCCCCGCACTTACACGCAAGATTTATCTGAGGAATGTTCTGCTGCTCAGAAGAACTTGGGCAAATCATCAAGATCCACTGATGGCAGCTCCCTTTTCAACTGCCAACCAATGACGTCCCAGATGTGTTCAATGAGAAACAAGCCTGGAGACGCTGCGGGCCATGGTAGCATGTTTAAGTCATGTGTTACAGCTGTGACCGCAGACGCGGCCGAGCTGACGCCTCCACGTCACCTGACCATGACAACGTGGACGAGCGTCCCAACAAGGAAAGCAATGTGGACCCACTGGACCACATAGAGTAACCTGGACCTACCCAGACTAGGGAAGGGCAGCGAGCAGAGTCTGTGGCAGCTGAGCATGTGAACAAGATGTCGATATGCAGAATTAGACTACACCGCACAACTTCAAATAAAAGCACAGTACAGAACAAAACATAATGATGTCAGGATCCCGATTCCACACGTCTTGGAAGGGTACACGTCTCAGACGTCAGACGATGGCAGGAGTCATCACGGGTTGATGCAGTCCAGGGTCATCTGGTACGGGCTTACTAGAATGGCCTCTCTCTCAGGCTTCAGGTGTAGCGCAGGCTCAGCAGGAGAACATCAGACACCGATCCCAGAAGGACGTCGTCACAGGGTCCTCAGGCCATCAGGACACAGGCAGGACATCAGGACACAGGCAGGACATCAGGACACAGGCATGACATCAGGACATCGGACACTGGGTAGACATCTGGGACAATGGCGTGGCAGCCGAGGTCATCGGCTGGGACACTGGTGTGGCAACCCAGTGTATCAGGACATCGGACACAGGAAGGACATCAGGACAAAAGCAGGACATCAGGTCATAGGCAGGACATCAGGACACAGGCAGGACATCAGGACATCGGACACTGGATAGACATCTGGGACACTGGCGTGGCAGCCCAGGTCATCGGCTGGGACACTGGGTGGCAGCCCAGAGCATCAGGAACATAACACAAAGGACACAGTTCAGACAGGATCAGGTACTGGATATGCAGCCTCCAGGACAGGCGGATATGGGTACTCAACCCCAGAACAGGCGGAAAACACAAAACACAAATGGACTGGATATGCAGCCTCCAGGATAGGCAGGTCTGGGTACTCTGCCCCCAGAACAGGCGGACAAAACAAGATACAAACAGATCTGGGTATTCTGCCCCCAGAGCAGGCAGGATCTGGGTACTCTGCCCCCAGAACAGGCGGACAAAACAAGATACAAATGGATCTAGGTATTCTGCCCCCAGAGCAGGTGAGATCTGGGTACTCTGCCCCCAGAACAGGCGGTAGACAGGTATCAGCTCTCCCAGAACAGACTGCAGACAGAAAGGGAGCTGCATACCTAACTCACTAGGCAAGACACAGAAACACAATGCAATGCTCTGGCAACGCCCAACAGGAAAGAGGGAGTTTATATAAGAGCTGCTCCTCAGCAATAGGCTGAGGAAGCAACACAGGTGCACACTCAAACCCTAATAAAGCAGGGTAGGTGTGGCCGCGCGCACCCTAAGCACAAACAGCACATTACACCACAGTCAGTACAGGAACTGTAGCTTAGGGCACCTGGTAGCGACTGCTAGCCTGGACACACGTGGAAAGTCATGCACCAGCTGCAGAGGACCTCGCAAGCCGTGGCTAGCTTCCATAACGGCAGCCAGGGACTGCACATGCGAGTGGCCATGCAGCAGAGCAAAGACATCACAGCACATGTACAGCTACCCAGCGGTGGCAGGGAACTGAGCAGCGTCCATACAGGTAACAGACAACAGTATCCCTGCACATTAAGGGGAGAGGAGCAAGGGTTAAAGCAGAGACATGCAGAGTAACGCAGAAGAAACAAGGTATAAACCCAGCGGCATTACATCATGCAGGCAGCTCACAGTAGCACTAACAATACGCGGCCTGGCTCCTGACTTTGCTCTGTTGAAAAATGGCTCCTGGACACTTAGGGTAAACAGCCGCACCACTGGTTCCATGACTGATCCAATCTGTACAAAATGTGAAGTTAGACATCCCATACCAAGCCTAAGGCTTCAAACAGTTTCAACCATCGGAAGGGGTTTGCACAACATTGGGCTACAAACTAGACGTCCAGCTACGGGTGCTCCATTGATCTCATGTTCTCGCTCTCAAGCACTATCATGGTGCAAAGCACAATGGCATTGGATTCTAGAATAAAAGTCCAACCTCTTCAGTGATGAGTCACGTCTTTTTTCTTTGAAATCAATGATAGTTGGAGTTTGGTCTGGAGACGACATGGACAACTCCATGAAGAGACCTTCACGAGGTAACGTCACACCAGTGTTACTCTGGAATTCTGGTGTGGGATATCATAATTTCATCATTTCTTTTATCCAGGAGCCTCTAGTCTTCATTCCAGGAACACTAACTGCTCGGCGTTACATTGATTTGAAAGCCAAGCCAAATGGTACAGCCATATTTCCAATATGTCCCAGAAGCCTTTATTTAACATGAAAATCCCAGACTGCATGTTGCTCGCACTACTAGAAGTAGCCTGTGTGGCCTAAACATGTTATCATGGCTGCAGGATCTCCAGACTTGTCTCCCATCAAGCACATCTGGACTTCATTGGTTGGCATTTGCACAAGAGCTGCCAGCAGCTGATCTTGATGATTAGCCCAAGTGCATTCAAGGTTGTAGAACCTTCCTCAGATGACCATTAACCGCTTAATCCCATATGATGTACTATCCCGTCAAGGTGACCAGGGACTTAATTCCCAGTGATGGGATAGTACGTCATATGCAATCGGCCGCGCTCACGGGGGCTCACTGACTATCACAGCTGACATCCGGCACTATGTGCCAGGACCGCCCCCGGCACATTAACCCCCTGATCGCAGCGTTCCGGGGGCATAGGGAAACATCGCGCAGGGAGGGGGCTCCCTGCGTGCTTCCCTGAGACTCTCGGTACAAGGCGATGTGCTCACCTTGTACCGAGCGTCTCCTGTCATGATTCCAATGGCAGGGAATCACAAAAGGACAAGCACCAACGAGCTCTAGGGTGATGGAACCTGAGCTGACCGCGACCCTAAACCTGAACACACAAATAACAATAGCCGGGGAACGTGCCTACGTTGATCCTAGACGTCTCGCACCAGCCGAAGATCTAACTTCCCCTATTAGAAGAAACACAGACCTCTCTTGCCTCCAGAGAAATACCCCACAGAAATAGCAGCCCCCCACATATAATGACGGTGAAATGAGAGGAAGGCACATACACAGTATGAAATCAGATTCAGCAAAATGAGGCCCGCTAAAACTAGATAGCAGAGGATACAAAAGTAAACTGCGCGGTCAGCAAAAAACCCTTCAAAAAACCATCCTGTAATTACTTGAACTCATGTTCCAACTCATGGAACATGAGGAGCAATTACAGCCCGCTAGAGCAACCAGCAGCAAAGAAACAATTATATGCAAGCTGGACAAGACAAAAATAAATCAAAACGTGGAACAAGAAAATCAAAAACTTAGCTTGTCCTGAAGATTACTGAAGCCAGAAGCTGAGGTAACAAAACACTCTGATAACCTTGATAGCCGGTGGGGAAATGACAAGAAAGCCCGGTTAAATAGGAAACTCCCAAATCCTAATAGAACAGGTGGACACCAGAGACAGCAGAACACAAATCACCCAGTACCATCAGTAACCACCAGAGGGAGCCCAAAAACAGAACTCACAACAGTCTCCTCCCTGCATGCCCCGGATCCAAAATGGCCACCGGGCTACTTCCGGGTCCTGCAGGTATGTGGCTTACAAGCGCCTGCTCAGAGCAGGCGCCTGTAAGCCTGGAGCAGTGCACGTCAGATCGCTGATCTGACACAGTGCTCTGCAATGTGTCAGATCAGTGAACTGTCACTATATAGTGATGTCCCCCCCTGGGACAATGTGATAATGTAAAAAAAAAAATTTAGATGTGTAAACAAAAAAAAATAATAATTCCTAAATAAAGAAAAAAAAATATTGTTCCCATAAATACTTTTCTTTATCTAAATAAAAAAAACTAAACAATAAAAGTACACATATTTAGTATCGACGCGTCCATAACGACCCGACCTATAAAACTGTCCCACTAGTTAACCCCTTCAGTGAACACCGTTAAAAAAAAAACAAGGCAAAAAACAACGCTTTATTATTATACTGCCGAACTAAAAGTGAGATAACACGCGATCAAAAAGACAGATATAAATATCCATGGTACCGCTGAAAACGTCATCTTGTCCCACAAAAAACGAGTTGCATACAGTATCATCAGCAAAAAAATAAAAAAGTTATAGTCCTCAGAATAAAGCGATGCAAAAATTATTTTTTCTATAAAATAGTTTTTATCGTATCAAAGCACCAAAAAATAAAAAAATGATATAAATGAGGTGTCGCTGTAATCGTACTGACCCGAAGAATAAAACTGCTTTATCAATTTTACCAAACATGGAACGGTATAAACGCCCCCCACAAAAGAAATTCATGAATAGCTGGTTTTTGGTCATTCTGCCTCACAAAAATCAGAATAAAAAGCGATAAAAAAAGTCACATGCCCGAAAATGTTACCAATAAAAACGTCATCTAATCCCGCAAAAAACAAGACCTCACATGACTCTGTGGACTAAAATATGGAAAAATGGAGACGCAAAAACTATTTTTTGCAATAAAAAGCATCTTTTAGTGTGTGACAGCTGCCAATCATAAAAATCCACTAAAAACCCGCTATAAAAGTAAATCAAACCCCCCTTCATCACCCCCTTAGTTAGGGAAAAATAATAAAATTTAAAAAATGTATTTATTTCCATTTTCCCATTAGGGTTAGGGCTAGGGTTGGGGCTAGGGTTAGGGCTAGGGTTAGGGTTAGGGCTGGGGTTGGGGCTAGGGTTAGGGCTAGGGTTAGGGCTACAGTTAAGGTTGGGGCTAAAGTTAGGGTTAGGGCTGGGGCTAAAGTTAGGGTTAGGGTTGGGGGTGTGTTGGAGTTAGGGGTGTGGTTAGGGTTGGGATTAGGGTTAGGGGTGTGTTGGGGTTGGGGTGTGTTCGAGTTAGGGGTGTGGTTAGGGTTGGGATTAGGGTTAGGGGTGTGTTGGGGTTAGGGTTTCAGTTAGAATTGGAGGGTTTCCACTGTTTAGGCACATTAGGACTCTCCAAACGCGACATGGCGTCCAATCTCAATTCCAGCCAATTCTGCGTTGAAAAAGTAAAACAGTGCTCCTTCCCTTCCGAGCTCTCCCTTGCGCCCAAACAGGGGTTTACCCCAACATATGGGGTATTATCGTACTCAGGACAAATTGGACAACAACTTTTGGGGTCCAATTTCTCTTGTTACCCTTGGGAAAATAAAAATTTTGGGGGCTAAAAAACATTTTTGTGGGAAAAAATTATTTTTTATTTTCACGGCTCTGCGTTATAAACTGTAGTGAAACACTTGAGGGTTCAAAGTTCTCACAACACATCTAGATACGTTCCTTGGTGGGTCTAGTTTCCAATATGGGGTCATTTGAAGGGGGCTTCTACTGTTTAGGTACATCAGGGGCTCTGCAAATGCAACATGACGCCTGCAGACAAATCCATCTAAGACTGTATTCCAAATGGCGCTCCTTCCCTTGGATCTCTGCCATGCACCCAAACGGTGGTCCCCCCACATATAGGGTATCCGCGTACTAAGGACAAATTGGACAACAACTTTTGGGGTCCAATTTCTCCTGTTACCCTTGCGAAAATACAAAACTGGGGGCTAAAAAATAATTTTTGTGGAAAAAAAAGATTTTTTATTTTCACGGCTCTGCGTTATAAACTGTAGTGAAACACTTGGGGGTTCAAAGTTCTCACAACACATCTAGATAAGATCCTTAGGGGGTCTACTTTCCAAAATGGTGTCACTTGTGGGGGGTTTCAATATTTCGGCATATCAGGGGCTCTCCAAAAGCAACATGGTGTCCCATCTCAATTCCAGTCAATTTTGCATTGAAAAGTCAAACGGCGCTCCTTCCCTTCCGAGCTCTGCCATGCGCCCAAACAGTGGTTTACCCCCACATATGGGGTATCAGTGTACTCAGGACAAATTGCACAACAACTTTTGGGGTCCAATTTCTTCTCTTACACTTGGGAAAATAAAAAATTTTGGGGCAAAAAGATCATTTTTGTGAAAAAATATTATTTTTTATTTTTACAGCTCTGCATTATAAACTTCTGTGAAGCATTTGGTGGGTAAAAGTGCTCACCACACATCAATATAAGCTCCTTAGGGGATCTACTTTCCAAAATGGTGTCACTTGTGGGGGGTTTCAATGTTTAGGCACATCAGTGGCTCTCCAAACGCAACATGGCATCCCATCTCAATTCCAGTCAATTTTGCGCTCCTTCTCTTCCGAGCTCTGCCATGCGCCCAAACAGTGGTTTACCCCCACATATGGGGTATCGGTGTACTCAGGACAAATTGTACAACAACTTTTGGGGTCCATTTTCTCCTTTGGTAAAATAAAACAAATTGGAGCTGAAGTAAATTTTTTGTGAAAAAAAGTTAAATGTTCATTTTTATTTAAACATTCCAAAAATTCCTGTGAAACACCTGAAGGGTTGATAAACTTCTTGAATGCGGTTTTGAGCACCTTGAGGTGTCCAGTTTTTAGAATGGCATCACACTTGGTTATTTTCTATCATATAGACCCCTCAAAATGACTTCAAATGTGATGTGGTCCCTAAAAAAAAATGGTGTTGTAAAAATGAGAAATTGCTGGTCAAATTTTAACCCTTATAACTCCCTAACAAAAAAAAAATTTGGTTCCAAAATTGTGCTGATGTAAAGTAGACATGTGGGAAATGTTACTTATTAAGTATTTTGTGTGAGATATCTCTGTGATTTAAGGGCATAAAAATTCAAAGTTGGAAAATTGCGAAATTTTCGCCAAATTTCCGTTTTTTTCACAAATAAACGCAGGTAATATCAAAGAAATTTTACCACTATCATGAAGTACAATATGTCACGAGAAAGCAATGTCAGAATCACCGGGATCCGTTGAAGCGTTCCAGAGTTATAGCCTCATAAAGGGACAGTGGTCAGAATTGTAAAAATTGGCCCGGTCATTAACGTGCAAACCACCCTTGGGGCTTAAGGGGTTAATAACCTCAGTGATAGCAGCCGATTTCTGAACGTGACACTCAGGCTTGATACTAAATACCTCGAAATGTTTTGAAAATGTTGTTGCTACTTTTCCATTTGCTGATAAGTAACATGTCTATCCATTGTGTGATTTCAACAACTCCACAACTTTTCCTTCTTTTAGGGGTTTTGCATTTTCAATTTCCAGGAGTGTATTGTTAAAAATTACTTAATTTATACCCTGCCTTTTCGGTCTGTGAGGGTGCCGGTTAGTCCACCTTGGAGCTGGGCAGCTCGGCATCTTCCATGGTGTCACTTCAGCTCCGATTGTAGATACAATTTGAGTGTCCTTTAATGATAAATCAACTTTTGCTTTTAATTTCGCCATGCAAGTTATACATAAACCACATTATGACTCTTTGAATAATGGAGTCGGGGGAGTATTATATTCTTATAAAAGGTTACAAAAGCCATAAGTATAATTATTCTGAACCAAACCTTTTTTCCCAATTGAATAGATATATAAACAGTCTGCAAGGTGCTGCCTTTGAATTTACCCTGTGGGTAGCTCCACGCAGCCCCCAGGATAGTAATGTCATGCAAAATCATACACTCTAGGGAGCTTTTCTTTGCTATTGTATGATCGGAATATGTATAAATGCATTGTGGGCAAATCCAGTCTCAGACAAGAATAATAGACTTCTAGTGACATGACCTTTGAGATACAGAATCAGCATCAATAGAAGAAAAAGCTTTAATAATATTCAGAGATCACTTGGAAATGGGGAGATATAATCCCAAGTATAACATTTCATTAAATTCGTGTGTGCATCTCTCCTCTAATCCGTTTAATGCCAGGATTGTGCCATCTGCTTTACAAATTTAAGTGTGACCGCTTTTCTGATCTACATAACAATTATAAAAGGACTTAGGGGAATATGGAAAATATGAAAATAGAGGAACATGTATTAAAGAGTAAAGTAAAATAAAGGATCGGATCTATTTTAGGCTTTGAAAAAGTAGAAGGGAAAAGCGTCTACTGCAAGAGAGGAAGCAAATATGTTAGGCAGGCAAAATTGTTTCCATAGTGCAGTCATAGCGAGACTGGGCAAGTAGGTGCTAATAGTTGGGATAACTTATTAAAGGAAACCTGTCATGTCGCCAAACGCTATTACCCGGCAGATATAGTGCTAATCTACAGGTTAATAGAGTTACAATGCTGTCCATCTGTGTTACTGAAAGTGTAGCTACAGGGTGAAAATGAACTTTATACCTCCCAGTAGCCGCCATCTCTTAGTCATAGAGGTGCAACCGTTAGGGCTACATTCACTTATCAATACACAGTAAGCATTGGATGTAATCATGACCCGACACTTTGATTGACAGCTCACTCTGCAGCACATCTGGGCAGACCGAGCATTAAATCATAGTACCAGCGATGGTGGTGCTGGTGTTATATTCTTGTTCTGATGGTGGTTCTTGTGATGTATTTCTGTACTTATGATGGTTCTTGTGCTGTATTCATATACTGATACTAGTTATGGGTGTTATGAATGTGTACACGTTCACACAAGGGAAATGACGCATTTGCAAACTACTGATCCCTGTACAGTGTAGAAAGGCAGTAGCCACAAAGCAAAAAACACCATATAGGATATAACTACCTAAAAGGCGGTCAAGGGGTTTCTTGTACCTCCTGAAGAACCAGAGGGGAGGCCACAACACACTGACAACAAGGGGAAAGGAAAGTGTGAAGTAAGATACAAAAATCCAAGGTGAAAAACTAAAACACATTCATATAGGGCAGAGAGGGAAATCTAAGAAGAGCCAAAAATAAAAGGAACAAGTATAACCTTCCAAAAACCCAACAGTGGAAAAAGGTGCTGGAAAGAAAAGCAAACAGGCTCACTGTAAGAGTACAGCTGGAGTTTACCAAGCAACCTAAACCCCTTAGGTGAAGGGCTGGAACTCCTGAACAGACATCCACCAAGAGGTATAGAAAGAGCAAAGAAATGCAGTGAAGAGTGAAGTTATAAAACCCCAGCCAAAAAGTGAAAGGGCAAACTAAAACGGGAAAATGAGAAACACCTGGAGAGGAGCAAACCAAGAATATAAAACAAAAACAATAGAAACCATCAGCATTTGGACAGGGAACAAAGCGCAAGTGCAATAACTCAACAGACAGGGGAACCGATCACGCAGGAACAGGTCACTGGATTGAATCCCCTAAACCAAGCAATGACACTCAGTCTATATTCATGCACTGATGGTGGTTCTGGGTCTGTATTCATGTACTGTGATGTATTTCTGTACTGATGATGGTTCTTATGATGTATTCATATACTGCTATTAGCTCTGATTCTACACACATGTAACAACCTATACCTTACCATGAGGCATGGTAATCAAGAGGTCCAGGGTCTGATACAAAGAGAGCTCCTCAGGGGAAGGACAGAGGCATAGTCAGGTCGCGGTCTGAGGTCAGAGTTCCATGAAGTTAGGGGATCAAGACAAAGGGGCAAGGCAAATGGAAATTTAAATGCAAATCCAAGTTCAGGCAACAAAGATCAGAATACAATAACTCAGAGCACAGAGCAAACACATACAACTTGAGCTAAGCTACAATTGGAAGTAATTGGATGCAGAGAGACAGCTAAATAACCAGGTAATCACTCTGAACAAGAGACACATGGAGGAAGCCCCGCACATTCCGGCCCTGATTGGGTGACTGAATTGTCACTCAAAACACTGACAGCTCAGCACGCCCCAGACTCCGATTAGACGGCTGAGCAGTCCATCACCACACTGATCAGAAAGCATCAGACCTAGATTGGAGGGCTGAACTGTCACTCACTGTATCCAGACACACCGATAGGAGGGACCATAGCAGTTAGATAATACGATACATGGTTATGTTAATAAAGTATAGTGAGCAATGACTGAATATTAATGGGTCAAATCGCTCAAATGTGGTGCCAGATTCCCTTCAAACAGAAGAACCACAAGTATCAGATTTATTGATGTAAAACCTCAAAATTAAGCTTTAATCAGTCTGCGCCAAATAAACACAACATCATAACAATAACTGATTCCAAATTTCCTGGTACAAGCGGCAGCTGCTCACAACATTCAGATTGGGCTGGTAACAAATGAAAACTACACAAACTCCAATGTCCCTTAACTACATTGTATTCTTCATCTTGGCCAAACGGTACCCTAGCGGATACAGCTTAGGAGTACAAAGAAAAGTTAAAGAATGAGACTTGTATAACTTTTTGCAATGTACAGTTGTGTGAACAAGTGTTTGCCCCCTTCCTGATTTCCTATTATTTTGCATGCTTGTCAAGCTTAAATATTTTAGATCACCAAACAAATTGAAATATTAGACAACAATAAAACGAAGGTCTTTATTTTTAAGGGAAGGAGAAATACAAACCTACAGGGACCTGTGTGATAAAGTGTTTGCCCCATATAAAAAATAAATTAAATATGGTTTATCACATTTTTGGAAAGCCAAGTTCAAATTCCCTAGCCACATCCAGGCCTGAATATTGCCACACCTGTTCTCAATCAAGAAATTGCTTAAATAGGAGCTGCTCCACAAAACTAGAACAAAAGATCCTCAAAAGCTAGACATCATGTTGCGATCCAAAGAAATTCTGGAACAAATGAGAAACAAAGTAATTGAGATCTATCAGTCTGGAAAAGGTTATGAAGCCATTTCTCACGTTTTGGGACTCCAGTGAACCACAGTGAGGGCCATTATCCCCAAATGGCAAAAACAAGGAACAGTGGTGAACCTTCCCAGGGGTGGCCGGTAACCAAAATTACCCCAACAGCGCAGCAATTACTCATTCAAGAGGTCACAAAATAACCCAGAACAACATCCAAAGAACTGCAGGCCTCACTTGCCTTAGTTAAGGTCAGTGTTCATGACTCCACCACAAGAAAGAGACTGCACAAAAATGGCCTGCATGGCAGAGTTCCAAGACGAAAACCACTGCTGAGCAAGAAGGATATAAAGGCTCATCTCAGTTTTGCTGGAAAACATTTTGATAATCCACAAGACTTTGGGAGCATATTCAGTGGACTGGCGAGACAAAAAGTTGAGCTTTTTGGAAGGTGTATGTCACATTACATCTGGCTAAGAAAGTAACGCAGCATTTCAAAAAAGGAACATCATGCCAACAGTAAGACATGGTGGTGGTAGTGTGATGATCTGGGGCTGTTTTGCCGCTTCAGGACCTGGAAGATTTGCTGTGGTAAATGGAACATGAATTCTGATGTCTACCAAAAAATCCTGATGGAGAATGTCCATACATCTGTTTGTGACCTAAAGCACACTTGGGTTATGCAGCAGGACAATGATCCAAAACAACAAGTCCACCTCTGAATGGTTGAAGAAAAACAAAATTAACCCTCAAATGTGGCAGTATTAAAACAATTCTGCAAACATGAGTGGGCCCAAATTCCTCCAGAGCGTTGGAAAAGACTCATTGCCAGTTATCACAAACGCTTGATTGCAGTTGTTGCTGCTAAGGGTGGCCCAACCAGTTATTAGATTTAAGGAGCAATTACTTTTTCACACAGGGCCTTATAGGTTTGGATTTCTTTATCCCTTCATAATAAAGATCTTCATTTAAAAAACTGCATTTTGTGTTTACTTGTGTTATCTTTGTCTAATATTTAAATATGTTTGGTGATCTGAAACATTTCAGTGTGACAAACATGCAAAAGAATAGGAAATCAAAAAGAGGGCAAACACTTTTTCACACAAGTGTATGTGGGAGGTTTAAAGGGAACCTGTCACCTGAATTTGGCAGGACCGGTTTTCGGTCATATGGGCGGAGTTTTCAGGTGTTTGATTCACCCTTTCCTTACCCGCTTGCCTTGCGCAGGCGTGTACTATGGAGGACAGAGAATGAACTTCAATCCAATATTGCGGCCAGCATGCAGCCAGCGGGTAAGGAAAGGGTGAATCAAACACCCAAAAACTCCGCCCATATGACCGAAAACCGGTCCCGCCAAATTCAGGTGACAGGTTCCCTTTAAGTAGATTGTATCATAAAATGCAAAATAATTTGAAGCAACCTTAAAGGCTATTTTATGATTGCAATCTTAGGTCATCCATGTCTGTCGTCATCCTACCTTAAACACCATGTCTTGGAATTTCCACATGGATTGAATTGACATTTCATGTTCTGGAGCATCTTTGTCTATGACGCCCCAAATAGATGACAACATAAAGAGCAAATAAACAGAAGCCAGAAGTATCAGCACATAATAGAAATGGCAGAATGCGGAGTGCGCTCATCAGATGCCTGACTGCAGACATCATGCTCCTGTCTGTTTAATGGAATCTTTGTCATTGCTGAGCTATGACATTACGCTCATTCATAGCAGGCAGCGCTCACACACAGCGGCAACTGTTGTCACAGCCAGGATCAATCGTACACAGCGCAGCTCATTTAATAATTCAGTCAGCACAAAAGTGTAGTAATGCTGTGTGGTTATCAATGGAAAACCTTTATATGACCCGTAAATGGAAGATTTTATACAATTTCTGAAATTATTCTTGGCTCTGGGTTTTGTAACCTCTCAAACATGAAAAGTCATCCGCCATAAGCAATGAATGCATGTCTTCTGTCATAGGCATCCAGTCTGTCACCTGTAATATGGGCATAGCTTACAGCGCACCGTAAAGCAGGACAGTCCTCATCTTTGCAATGTTTATGGATATAAAGATCTGAAATTTCCATAATATCAATTAAAAGTAAGTATAAAACAGTACAAAAAAAATTGCTATTGATAACAAAAAGTAGTGTTTTCCAGTAAATAAAGAAATAATGCCATTCAACACTTAGATAGACAATACCCTACAGCTCACAAGCAAATTACAAAATTGTATCCACTTATACTGTATATATATTGTAATTTATGTAAAATACAACTCTGTATCCATAAAAAATATTGCCATGCAGCACCCAGATAAATAGTGACCAGATAAAGTGTATTACTTTTAAATGAAAAATGTTATTCAAAACCCAGTTAAATAGTGGCCTTCACCTTTCCAGTCAACTACAATACTGCATTCACATGTATGTTGCCATGTAGCACCCAGATAAATAGTGACCAGATAAATTACTGTTAACATTATTAATTTATTCAAAACCCAGATAAATAGTAACCTCCAGCTCACCAGTCAACTACAATACTGCATTCACATAAAATATTTCCATGCAGCGCCCAGATAAATAGTGATCTAAAGATTACAGGTAAGTGACTAAACTGTGTCCACATTAATATTGTCATGCAGCTCCCAGATAAGTAATGACCCACAGACTACATTGGAATTACAATAACATAGTCACATGAATTATGACAGCCAGCACCCAGATAAACACTCAACAAATAAAGTAGCACTCTACTTGTAGCATCTTACCTTCTCATATAAATGTAGGCTTTCACCCAAGAGAGGATTCAAATTAGGCAGGTTCCCAGCAACGAGAATCACCTTGTTGTGGCTGCTGGGTACACTTCAATTGGCCAATTTATGCGCAAAGTATTCTCAGTTTTTCTAATTTTCTAGAGCTGTAATGTAATTCCAATTTAATACATTTCATGTTTGCATGCTACAGCTTTACAGATTGCAGCTTTATTTGTTAGTTATATATGGAGATTCTAGTACCTGTTTGTTAGGTAATCCCTGCATGTGTTGCAGCTATGGAACAGCCGCGAGACATGCAGCCGCGGGGACTCGAACATATTATTCGAGGACACTTGGTTAGCACCCGAGCATGCTCAGATAACACCTTATCCGAGCACGTTCGCTCATCACCACCCAGAAACAGAAAAATTCTGCAGATTCAGCTACTTTTGAGAACCCCATTCACGAATCTAGCTATTACTACTAGTTTAGTATGGCGTTTAGCGCAACATGTATAAAAATTAAATAATCTTTAAAAGTAGAACATCAAACTGCAATTATAACCAGAATTCATTTTGATTACATTAGGGGAAAATCCAAATTGTAGGATCTCTTCAGGAGCTCATATCCCATTGTCCGTGCACACATTACAGATACAAAGGTCCACAAAGGTCTGCTCTATATTTCTTCATTCCTTTCTTTTTTTCATACAGCCTGTGCTTTTCTTTTATGCCCCTCTAAACTTTGGCTGAACTTCTTTTGCCCTCTCTTTAGAATGCAGCAGAGCCGTCTTGAATTTGGATTCCACAGAACATGTCGATGGAGGAACGTCCAAATATCTCTTTAATAATTTTAGTGATGGGAACTTTGTAATTAAGCCACTACTGATAGTAATAATATACATTCGATTGGGCCCATAACTCCTGATTGCTAGATTTAGGCCCAGGTGACCTTTACTTAATGGCTTATACTTCTGTTTTATACAGATTGCAGCTAAATACTCACATTAGGGGAGAGCAATATAAGCAACTCATAATTATGTTTCTATTATGTATTTTAATTAAAATAATGTTTAATGTTAATAAAATATAATTATGTTATTATATTTAACTATATATACAGTACAGACCAAAAGTTTGGACTATGAAAATTGTACATTCACACTGAAGGCATCAAAACTATGAATTAACACATGTGGAATTATATACTTAACAAAAAAGTGTGAAACAACTGAAAATATGTCTTATATTCTAGTTTCTTCAAAGTAGCCACCTTTTGCTTTAATGACTGCTTTGCACACTCTTGGCATTCTCTTGTGTGTTAATTCATAGTTTTGATGCCTTCATTGTGAAGGTACAATTTCATAGTCATGAAAATACAGAAAAATCTTTAAATGAGAAGGTGTGTCCAAACTTTTGGTCTGTACTGTATATATATATATATATAATATCTTGCTATAAGGGCTCATTCAGACATCAGTTTTTGAGGTACGAGTGCTTTCCATGTCTTTCATGGATAGCATTCATATCTATGATGCCTTATTCAGACTTCCGATTTTTGCGTACCAGTTTTATCTGTGTTTTTCACGGATTGCTCTTGTACCTGTGATATTCTATAGGGCTGCACACACGTCCAAATTTTTCCTCGGACCAAGTGATCAGTGGAAAATATCATGTCCGATATTGATCCAAGGGTCGGATCAAAATTAGCAATGCAAGTTAATGGGTCCATGAAAAAAATCAATTATATGATTTCCGAGTGAGACCCAATTTTCACTGACAGTCGAAATGGAAAAGGTGGAAATTTTTCATTTTCCATTTTTCTATGTACAAGAAAATCAGGTGACTCTCAAATAAAACTCTGATCAGAATAATAGATCTGTTTGCGTAAAAAAAAAACCCTGATGCCTGAACGAGCCCTGATAGTCTATGGGGATGTTCACATTTCTGTGCTTTTTTTTGAGGACTGAATGGTCTGAGCAAAAACGTGGAGACATGTCCAATGTTGATCCGAACGTTGGATCCAACTCCGCAATGAAAATCTATGGGTCGATGAAAAAAATAGGACAGTTCTAGATAGAAGACAGTGGAGAAACTTTTTTTTTATATTTCTTAAAAGAGAAAAATTGAAGAAACTCTGACCAAATGCTGATGACACTGATGAAACTGATCAAAAGCAGAGAAAATAACAGACGTGTGCATGAGCCCTAAGGCTTTTTTCAGATGTCCTCGTTTGCTCAATGAGTCAGATTTTACAATCAGAATTACATCAGGTTTTCTCGTATGCAAAAATAAAACTGATGGAGGCTTCCTAACGTCTCCTTTGGGCTCATTCACATGTCATTTTTTTCCATGGAGAAGAAAAACTGATCGAATTTCACCAGTGATTTCGGTCAGAGTTTCATCATAGTTTTATAAGAGTTTGGTCTAAGTTTGGGATTAGTTTTATCCATTATTCTTGTATGTGAAAAAAAAAAGTTTCCCTATGTTTTCCTATCTAACAGTCTGTGAAAAGCAGATGCGGACTCGGATGGTATCTGATCTTCTCATGGACCCAAAGACTTTCACTGACAATTTTGATCCAACACTCAATCTTGGACGTGTCTTCTCGAATTTGAGCCGACTGGCCGGTCTGCAAAAAACCAAAGATATGTGAATGGCCCCATTCACTGTTATAAGTACGAGTTCTATCAGTCAAAAACAAGTATAGTAGTAGTATACAAAAAGTGGACGTCTGAATGGGCAATATCGGTGAAAATTGGACAACATTTGGACAACAACTAGAGTGTCATCAGTGTGTTGTCCTTGTTTTTCACTGACCCATAGACTTGCATGGATGATTTTGACCTGAGATTAGCTTCAAAATCAGACATGTCTCCATTTTTTGGGGACACTTAGTCCATAAAAAAAACGGATTTGTGAACAGCACCATAAATTATATTGGGCATGTGTTCTTTCCATGAAAATAAACAGAAGAAGAGAAAAATAGACAAGTGAGACCTAAGTCCGAATTTAGATGTCTGAGTATGGACGGAGATGCATGGACCGGCCACGGGTCTTCTGACCTGAACTCAGCAGCATTATAAGTACATATGAGGCATTCGGGTCAATCCATGCATCACGATCTGTACTTGGACAGTCTCAATGTAAAAATGAAAAATATATAAACGTAACCTGCCCAGAAATGACAGAATTGTGCATTTGTTTCACCATTTCACTCCACCTGGATTTTTTTTTCTAGTCTTTCTGTACATTATTTGCTAAAATAAATGGTGTCAAGCTCTCACACGGCTATGTGGATGGAAAAATAAAGAAAATTATGACTCTGGAATGAAGGAGAGGAAAAAGTGAAAGCACCAAACCTACTCGTAGCTGCAGCCAGAATGGTTTATATTTAGGAAGCTATTTACAATGACATTTCTATTATTTATCTATTTTTTGTATATTCCTGGAGAATTCCCTAAAGCACCCCATATTGTTCCTCACTTTCTTGGGCATAAGGCCTTGGAGTGGTGGTGGGAAACCTATGGAGAACACACGTGAAGGCACATTTCTTACGCAAATTTGCAAACTTTTGTACAAAAATGGACTGTAAGAAGGGACTAAGACATTTGGACCCCATTTATTAAAACAATCTAAAAGAAAAATTGTATTTTGTGCCCATATGAACCAATCAGAGCTCAGTGTTCTTTTCTTTTTAAAAAAAAAACGGCTTTGGGAACATCAAATCTGAGCTCTGAGTGATTGGCAGGAACAGCAGAGTCCCATGATTTACAATTTAGTGTTTATAGATGACATATGGTACAAAGTTATGTTATTAAGGGGAGGTGCAGATGAGTGTATTTTTTGTCATTCGAGAAAATTATGCTAATCACACTCTGATCAGAGTATGATCATGCTGTTATCCGATTTTTTTGGATGTGGAGAAGATGGAAAAAAATGTCTCCATCTTCTCCATTCTGTCAGGCTGTAGAAATCAGACTGAACTCAGATGTCATCTGAATGACGTACAATTTTTTTTAGCAGACTTATTGACTTGTATGGCCGAGTGCAATATGACTATCAGAAATTTTTTTTTAATTTTCATGGCCCAATATACTAACATTAATCACATGTATCAGATAAAGGGGATGTAAATAATAATTTATTAAATCTGTCATGAGAACACAATGTACTGTCAGTAATCCATCAAGACAAAAACAAATTGCTGTCATCAGTAAAGTATTTGCTGGCTGATTACTTTTGTAGTATTTTTGTAGCTGAGGCGTTGTCTGGTTCAGTCATGCCATTGAAAAATATTTATTTAGGACACTTGTCTATTAGAGATGAGTTAATTTATTTGAGATGAATTTTAAGATATTTATTGGATCCCGAGGAATTCAAACAATTTGCAAAACTTACCAAAAAATGCTCATTGCCATTTTTCATTAAAAAGAAAACCGCATCCGCCAGAGAAGATTCACAAGTAGGGATGAGCGGACCGGTGGTAGTTCAGGTTCTTGTACCCGACCCGAACTTTAGTTCAAAATTCGGTTCGGGTACCAGAACTTTACCCGAACTTGAACCAGAACTCGAACCCCATTGAAATGTATGGAATGTTTGGGAACCGAATTTTGCAGATGGAAAAAATGATCTCTCCATCACTTCCCCCGGAACCCTGAACATTGCAACGGACATCCTGGGGAAGTCTGTTTTTGACATTTAGCCTTTGACACTAACTGTCCGACACAAACCCCTTTTAAGTTCGGGTTTGCTCATCTGTATTTACATGACCTTAGGTAAGGCCACATGGGCTGCCTCATAATGCCTTGCAGCTTTCATATCACTTGGTAAAGAACAGCAAATTGACAGGGACTACTATGGCCAGTATAAAAGCTGAGGCAGGGAATGCAGCAGTCACTTTGTAGTGAATCTAGATAGTAAGATTACATCACAATTCATGCTTTAGTAATAGATATAAGGAGAGAAAGCCATAAAAAAGCGAATATTAGAGACATTGTGTGACAAGATAGCAGTGAATAACAGCTACTACTCTTTTACTCATAGCCTTTTGCTGAATATGATGGCAGAGGGGGTATTTTTGACCGTCTACTGATGTTTTGCTAGATCTCATGTTTTGTTTTGCACTGCTATGCACTTTTTAAATGTTTTTAATATTATTTTTTGACACAGATTATTTGTACAGATTCACCTAATAAGCTGCAAGTGCTTCAGAAACAAACAAAAAAATACGCAAAAAAAAACCACTGACGTACCTCCTGAAGTGTCTTTCCCTTGGAATACCCAGCAGGGTCATCTACTTTTAAAAGACGCCACGTGCACATACCCTAACAGCTATTAGAAACAGTAGAACGGAGAAATACATTAACCCCTTAAAGACTGCTGATACACACTAAAATGGTGGCCACTAAGGGGCCATAAATCAACATTCGGGAATAAGGGAATAGCCCCCCAGAGTCTGAAGATCTCCAGGGGATAACATGGCCAGGGCCGTTTTTTCCAGTCCCTGATCACGATATAACATTTCAGAGGAGAGACAAATTATGTCACTAAGCCCTCTTGGTACCTCCACCATCCCCGGGTCCTCTTGCACCATCTCCCGGACCTCTGCTTCCTGATAATGAAGAAAAATGGCGGGCACATACCCAGTGTGCCAGCCGAGATTATTATGCCAGCAACAGCAGGGATTTTTCTTATTGGTTCCATTTTGATCAGTGTGACAGACCCTGTCACGGTGATGAAAAGCCCAATTAGTAAATCACCCCCCCTTGTCATCTCCTTAGTCAGACTACATTTTTTATAATTTTTATTTCTATAATTCTTTGCCGTTAGGGTTAGTGCTGGGCTTACGGTTGGGCAAAGGTTTAGGGTTAGGCTTAGAGTTAGGGTTGGTTTAAATATTTTTGTAATCCAATTTGTGTGTGATGCATCAGCACTAAATACTCTAAGCTGGTTAAGTGAAGTGTGAAAAATATAGGGATAAATTAAATGTATGGCAGCAAATAACTAAAAATTCCAATGTGCATATGTATTCACTCCTTTTGCTGTGAAGCCGTTAATAATTTCTGCTGGAAACAATTACCTTCATAGGTCACATGTGTAGTGAAATGAAGCCCACTTGTGTGCAATCTAAGTGTCACATGTTCTGTCAGTATATACACACATTTTATGAAAGGCCACAGAGGCTGCAACACCATTAAGCAAGAGGCTCCACTAACCAAACACCATGAAGATCAAGGAGATCTCCAAACAAGTCAAGGACAAAGTTGTTGAGAAGTACAAGTCAGGGTCGGTTATAAAAGAAATATCCCAAATCCATCATCATCCAATGGAAAGAACATGGTACCACAACAAACCTGCCAAGAGGGGGCCGCCCACCAAAACTCTCAGCCCCGGCAAGGCAGCACAGAGACCAAACGTAACCCTGATGGAGCTGCAGGATTCCCAAGCAGAAACTTGAAAATCTGTCCATACAACCACAATAAGCCGTACACTCCATAGAGGTGTCCTTTCCGAAGAGTGGGCAGAAAAAAGCCTTTACTTACACAATAAAAATTGTAAGTCTTATTTTGAGTTTGCTAAAAGACATGTGGGAGACTCCCCAAATGTATGGAGGAAGGTGCTGTGGTCAGATGAGAACAAAATTTAACTTTTTGGCTAATAGGGTAAATGGTATGTCTGGCACCAAATCAACACAGCTCACCACCCTAAGAACAACAACCCCAAAGTGAAACATGGTGGTGGTAGCATCATGCTGTGGTGATGTTTTTTTGCAGCAGTGACAGGGAAAATGGTCCACATCAAGGGAAAAATGGATGGTGTGAAATACAGGAATTTTCTTGAACAAAACTTGTCAGTGAACTGAGACTGTGACAGCGGTTCACCTTCCAACAAGACAATGAGCCAAAGCATACTGCTAAAGCAACACTCGAGTGGTTTATGGGGAAGCATGTAAATGTTTTAGAGTGGCCTAGTGAAAGCCCAGACCTTAATCCAATGGAGAATCTGTGGTCAGACTTGAAGATTGATGTTCACCAGAGGAAACCATCTAACTTGAAGGAGCAGGGGCAAAAATCCCAGTGGCAAGATGTGCAAAACTTATCCAAAGAGACTAGCTTCTGTAATTGCTGCAAAAGGAGGCTCTACAAAGTACTGACTTTAGGGAGGTGAATACTGTAGTTATGCACACTGAATTTTGTTGTTTGCTTCACAAGAAAAAAAAAACAATTGTTTACAGTTATAGGTATATTCTTTATATGAACTGATGCAAATCCTAAAAAAAAAGTGAAATTCCAGGTTGCAAAATATGAAAAATGCAAAGGGGGTGAATACTTTCGCAAGCCACTGTATATCCTCTTAATACAATCATAATGAAGGAAAGGGTAGAGAATCTGAAATTACAATGGAGCATATGGACCGAATTCTAAAAAGTAACTAAAGAGATGACAAATGGTTTATAGCAGGTGCAGAATGAGAATTTTCAATCTTCATAATTGCCATCCCAGGGGTAAACGAGTGCACAAGCTGAACAGACATAATATGAAAATAGCACAGAAGGACTGAATTGTTTACTATCCGGATTTCTCTGACTACATTCATCCGCAGAGCTCTGAGTTACGTCATCCAGACAGACTGCCGCATTTACCTGCACATGACTAAGGTGAAATAAATGCAACACCTATTATTTCTAATTCAATCTTATGGTCTGCAAAATGTTAATGGCATTGTGGTTTTTGCTATTAATTTAAGTAGCATCTGCAAAAAAATGTTTGCAAGAATTTCAACATTAAAGAGGTTGTCAAGGATAAGGAAAGATGGCTGCTTTCTTCTGAAAATGGCACAGGTTGGCGTGGTATTGCATCTCTGGTCTATAGTGGCATAGCATGGAACAAATTTTATAAGGGTGTACAAACTTGCGTCTCCGCCCTCACTGCTGCTTTTTATTGGAGTGGTGCAAGGCAGTGGCACATGCCCACCTGGCGAGCAAGACCCCTGTTGTGATTGGCTGGGTGCATTACATCCTCAGAATTTATAAAATGACCGGGGCCGCCACGCTTGGCTCACTGATTCCATTTCACAGCTCAGGAACAGTTCTGATTGGAGGGAGAGAGTACTTGTCCAGACCTGTGGGCACAGTTTTGGGAATCAGAGTCCTCTAGTGGTGATGCTTTGCTGAACCATCATACTAAAAGCCCTTGTGCTTGGCTGTTTCTATGCAATATAGTCAGCATTTAGCCTTGAAACAGCTACTGGAGCAGGGAGAAGGGCTGAATACAGCCTCTAGGCAGGGATTAGGGATTTGCATTCTGTTGCTAAATATGTAGCTGCTTCCCGGGACCACATTTTTTGGGGGGAGGTGAAAAAAATTACTATATTGATATCCGTACAGTTTTAGTTTAACTTAATTTTATCATAGAGTGTACTCAGAGAGCACGTTTATATGTGTACGGTGTTTATTGTTGTTTTTGTCATTTTATTTAAAACATTAAACTTATATTTTATATTTCATATCTACTCCAGGGGGTTTTCTACTTCAGCCACTTTGTGATTTGAAACCTTTATAGACCAACTTTTCCTCAGATGACAGCTATGATCGGCGGTAAAAAGGTTACCGCCGGTCACAGGTGTCGGCTGATGAGAGAGTACTACTCTCATCAGCCTACACCTGCTGTTGCTGATAACAGTGAGAGCAGGCATTGCTGATGGGAGTATTCATCACTAGGCGCCTGTGCTATAAATACAAAATTTTTAAATTGACATGGGGTCTCTTATTTTTGATAACCAGCGCAGGCAAAACTGACAGCTGTGGGCTGCAACCCTCAGCTGTCAGCTTTATCATGGTTGTTTATCAAAAATAGAGGGGTCCCAACATGGACAGCTCCAGGTTTTCTTGGGCCCCGGGTGAAAGAGCCTCAGTGGGCCCCTTTAACAAATACCAAGATTCATGATGCACAGATACGGCAGAGAAATATAGGTATACTGCAATGCCAAAGATTTCACTTCTTACATTATATGAGTGATATCTATTGTAAATTCTACAATAGCTCAGAAACTGGACAGTATAGTCATCCATACAGTATTATGGGCACCGCATAATGCTCCATACAGAATAATGAGCCCCATATATTGCTCTATACAGTATTATGGGCACCACATATTGCACCATACAGAATAATGAGTCCCATATATTGCTCTATACAGTATTATGGGCACCACATAGTGCACCATACAGAATAATGAGCCTCATATAAAATTCCATACAGTATTATGGGCACCACATTGTGCTCCATACAGAATAATGAGCCCCATATATTGCTCTATACAGTATTATGGGCACCACATAGTGCACCATACAGAATAATGAGCCTCATATAAAATTCAATACAGTATTATGGGCACCACATAATGCTCCATACAGAATAATGAGCCCCATATATTGCTCTATACAGAATTATGGGCACCACATAGTGCACCATACAGAATAATGAGCCTCATAAAATTCCATACAGTATTATGGGCACCACATTGTGCTCCATACAGAATAATGAGTCCCATATATTGCTTCATACAGAATAATGGACCCCATATAATGCTCCATACAGTATAATAAGCCCCACGTATTGCTCCATACAGTATAATGAGCCCCATATATTGCTCCATACAGTATAATGAGCCCCATATATTGCTCCATACAGAATAAAGGACACCATATAATGCTCCACACAGTATAATGAACCCCATATATTGCTCCATACAATATATTATGTTCCCCATAAAATGCTCCATACATAATAGACCCCATATATTGCTCCATACAGTGTAATGAGCCCCATATATTGCTCCATACATAATGAGCCCCATATAATGCTCCATACAGTATTTGATGGTCCCCATATAATGCTCCATAAATAATGGTCCCCACTTGTAGGCACTGACACTGGGCCCACAAAGCACGTTGGTGTCCCCAGCACTTCCCCGGGTGCGCCGGGTGCTGATGCCGGGGTCTCAAGCCGTTTTTTTAAATTATTTAAATAATTTAACAAAAAAAAAGCCCTGTGTAGTGACCCCCATGGGGTGCACAATCTCACACCTACAGGCTCCAGATATGTAAACCCGATACTGTGTATAGTACAGGCTATTGTTGGAGGTGCATTTGTTACCATCACGGACTCATAGTTACATAGGTTCGTCCATCAAGTTCAACCTTTCTCCACCAATTGCACATTTTGTCACTAAATTAACTATAACCCCCAATGTTATGTGTATCGAGGATATCGTCCAGCTCTTTCTTTAAAGCCGTCATAGTGTCTATCATTACTACCTCTTGTGGTCGGCATGCCACAATCTGACTGCTCTAACTGTAAAGAACCCTTTCCCTTTCCTATTTGCCAAAATCGACTCCATCTGTAAAACTAGAAATGAGCGCAGGGTCTATGGGAAAAGAAGTGACCAACCATTTTGCAGTGCGATACCAGTGCACAGAAGAGCAATGACTTTAGGTCTAATCACACATGAAACCCATCATTACCAGTGCTTGAGATAACAGACTTGTTGACATCGGCATCACAATTACTAAACAGGAACTGACTAATCCCGGCAAAAATTAAAACATGGAAACACCATTCGAAAACAAAGTCTGGCATGTTCCTTCTTCACTTGGTATTTTCATAGAGGGATGGTGAAATCATCAGACGCAGATTAAAATACTTAGAATTATTTTCCCTTATTTCTTTATCCAAAAATAGGACACATACCTACCTACCTACCTATCTATCTATCCATCCATGTATCTACTGTATCTAACTATACATAGATAACATAGAAACCTTGTAATTTTCACAATGGCCACAAGGCTTAATGCTAGACTCCTACTTTTTGTCATGTACAGAAGTTTTCAGCTGTTTTATCATCATCACAGCCTGGATTACAATCATAGGTAAAAACTCTATAACTTGAAGATAACAAAGTATCCACCATTCACAATAGGAGATGTCACAGCTCACCTCCTCCTCCTGTACAATGACTGATAACACCTCTATATACAGTAGATAACACAGAATCCATCATTCACAATAGGTGATATCACAGCTCACCTCCTCCTCCTCCTGTACAATGACTGATAACACCTATATACAGTAGATAACACAGGATCCATCATTCAGAATAGGTGATGTCACAACTCACCTCCTCCTCCTGTACAATGACTGATAACACCTCTATATACAGTAGATAACACAGGATCCACCATTCACAATAGGTGATGTCACAACTCACCTCCTCCTCCTGTACAATGACTGATAACATCTCTATATACAGTAGATAACATGGGATCCACCATTCACAATAGGTGATATCACAGCTCACCTCCTCCTCCTCCTGTACAATGACTGATAACACCTCTATATACAGTAGATAACAGGATCCACCATTCACAATAGGTGATGTCACAGCTCACCTCCTCCTCCTGTACAATGACTGATAACACCTCTATATACAGTAGATAACACAGGATCCACCATTCCCAATAGGTGATATCACAGCTCCCCTCCTCCTGTACAATGACTGATATCACATCTATATACAGTAGATAACACAGGATCCACCATTCATAATATGTGATGTCACAGCTCACCTCCTCATCCTGTACAATGACTGATAACACCTCTATATACAGTAGATAACACAGGATCCACCATTCACAATAGGTGATGTCACAGCTCACCTCCTCCTGTACAATGACTGATATCACATCTATATACAGTAGATAACACAGGATCCACCATTCACAATAGGTGATATCACAGCTCACCTCCTCCTCCTGTACAATGACTGATAACATCTCTATATACAGTAGATAACACAGGATCCACCATTCACAATAGGTGATGTCACAGCTCACCTCCTCCTCCTGTACAATGACTGATAACACCTCTATATACAGTAGATAACACAGGATCCACCATTTAGTGTGTCTTGCATTGAAAGCTGCTGCAATGACCCGGGTACACAATTTTTATCCGCTCCGCACGTGTTAACCTCTGCGAAATGTCAATGGCTGTAAACAAAGAGAAACTTCTAAATAACTCTTGAAAGAATAAAGAAACATTAAAACCAAGCACACCATTGTTTTTCTTGTGAAATTCTCAATAAGTTTGATGTGTCACATGACCACCTTCCCATTGGAAAAAATAAAGTTGGATCCAAAATATCCGACTTCAAAATGACCTCCATGGTCACCACCCATCTTGAAAAGTTTCCCCCTCCCATATACTAATGTGCCACAAACAGGAAGTTGATATCACCAACCATTCCCATTCTATTTAGGTGTATCCATATACATGGCCCACCCTGTAGATAACACAGGATCCACCATTCGTACCATAGTAAAATGACGAAATAGTGAATTCTACGGTGAATCGCAGCCTTCTCTATACATACACTACCATGCTACAGTATCCTAAAAAGGCAAAAAAAAAATTGTGAAATAAAAAATAAAGTTGAAAAATAAATGAAAAATGTTGAAAAATCTAAAATTAAAATCACTTCTCTTTTCCCAGCACGAAGATAAAAGAAAATGTTATAAAGAAACATATTTGATTTTGTGTCCATCCTGGTATGAGCTGACAAAATCTATAATCTTAAAATAGGCCGGCAATATGCAATTTTCCCACTAAGGTACACAGCTCTGGCAAAAATTAAGAGACCACCACATCCAAACCCCGTCATGGTCTTCCCAATCTCCAGACCTGAACCCCACCGAAAACCTCTGGAATGTAATTAAGGGGATGATGGAAGTCACAAGCCATCAACCAAAGAAGAACGGCTTCAATTTTTGCGCCAGGAGCAGCGTGAAAGACTGGTGGAAAGCTGCCAAGACGCATGAAAGCTGGGATTAACAATCATGGTTATTCCACAAAATATTGATTTCTGAACTCTTCCTGAGTTACAACATTAGTATTGTTGTTTCTAAATTATTAAGAACTTGTTTTCTTTGCATTATTTGGGGTCTGAACGCACTGGGTTGTTTTGTTTTGTTTTATATTTTGACTATTTCTCCTTTTCAGAAAAAAAATACAAAATGTATTGCTTGGAAATTCGGAGACGTCAGAAGTTTATAGAATAAAAGAAAAATTTACATTTTACTCAAAAAAATACCTATAAAGAGAAAAATCAGACAAACTGAACATTTTGCAGCGGTCTCTTAATTTTTGCCAGAGCTGTAGTATGTACTTCCTTCATCATATTCCTACATGGAATGCGTATTGCTGCCCGTTTTATACACCGCAGGGTTACACACCACGCATGCTTTTCTTGTGTTTGATAGATTTCATAAATGTTTTGTTTTTATTTTTCTTATCTTGTCAGTAAAACTCTACAGATATATTTCAGCCAGAAAGGAAATCAGTCCCTGAGGAATGAATGTCATTATTTCGCTTTCATAACATTCCAGTGTCTTGAAGCCAGACTATTGTCCCAGAATGTCAGACTGCAGCAAATGTGCTTGTCCTGGGTCCAAAAACTTATGAAAGTGACTTACGGGAGTCTGCAGCTCATGGATCCACTCACATCACTGATCACTGACTCCTTCCATCGTGGAAGAGAAATAGACCAAATATTAGGAGCGTTTCTAGAATAGTTGTTATTTCCAATGTTGTATCAATCTTAGAAGATTTGGCCCCAAAACAACTTCTTTGGGCCCATGAACCTGGTTGTAATATTCAAAACCCCAAGCTGTACAGAACTGTCCTGCCATCAGCTGACCATTCAGTTTTTCCTCCTGCCCCTCCTTTAATGAGGCTTAAAGGGAATCTGAGAGGAGCATTATGTAGGGGCCAGACCCTGATCCAGAGATGTGTCACTTACTGGGCTGTATATTGTTCCATGCCAAAAGGAGAGCAATTCAGAGCAATGATTTATAAAACAAACTTTAATTGCCATAAATAATACAAAAACATATCAAAATATTACATTATCTAATGACTAGAGCACAGGATGAATGTCCCAGGAATGCTGGAAAAGCGCCCATCCCCCCACTCCCCCAGATGTAAATACCCTTGTAATGGTATGCATAAGAAAAAGCACCTACACTATCCAACCAAGGTCACCCCAAAGCAGTGGGATTCTACAGTAATGCCATTAAGTATGGTGGTGGAAAAAGGGTGCTAGCACTTACCAGTACACAGAGGTGTGGGGGGGGGGGGGGGCGGTCGGGCGATGGTCCCCAACGCACGTTTCGTGGCCACCAGTGCCACTTCCTCAGGGGGATAACCATGTACTGCCTAACAGGACCTTAAAATAGCCCTTGGCCCCGGTCACATGGTACACAGCAGCCAATCACAGTGGCGCCATCGGCACATGTGCACTGTGTCCGGCAAGTCCCAGCAGTGGAACTCAGCGTCAGACCAGGTGCGCACGCCCAGGGCAAAGAAAAAATGTCCGGAGCGCACACACCGAGCCCTAAGACGCCGGTCCACACAGGGACAGGACGAATCACAGCGCAATGCGCACGGCCACTAGTGAGGGAAAATACTAAAAGTGCACAATATAAGTATAAAAGCTACTCCCTCCACATCCACTACTCATAGCTACTACCAATACAGGACAATTGGGGACCCATCAAAAATACAGCTCACAATAAAAACCGGTAAATGAACAAATATACAAAGTGGAACTAAACCGTTTTCTATACATCGGCATCACATTATAGTGGAAAAAGTGCATCGCTTCAGTTTAACAGTCTTCATAGTAAGAATATTTGTCCCATTCTCTCTGAAGCAGATGTCTTGATGAGTCCACTTTGCCCGGATTTGGATGGTATCCACGCTGGTTACTTGAACGGCGCCAAGGACATATTCAAAAGGCATACCTTAAGGCCACGGATCAATTATTATCACTAATAATGTAAATAAACCAGAGGTTAAAATCACAAACACAAACATAAAAACAAATGCTAAAACCAAAAGATCCCGAACCATACAAGCACTGGTCAGTTCTTGGGGCTGAGCCCTCTCTGGCGGCCTCCCTTGGCCCATACCCTCAGATGACCTCTAGGAGATGTAAAAATTTGAATGACCTGCTGGTGCGTAGCCACTATGTCCCCAGTCCGAGTAACCCATTTGGTTCGAGGGGCCCCACTTTGGGGTGTTTCCCCTGCGGGCACTGTCTTGCCTGCACCAATGTCCTGCGATGCTCCAGTTTCACTTCTACTGATGGAACGAGAGAATTTGACATCAGGGAACGGATCTCATGCGGCACAACCAATATAATCTACTAGGCGACATGCCCGTGTCCCATGATTTACATAGGTCTTACCACACGGGAGCTGAGAGTCCGTGTCCGTGAGCATGTCCGGGACATTGGTGCTGCCAAGACAGTGACCGACACATCAGACCTGAAACCCATTCCACGACATTTTTTGCGGCACCATAAGTGCAATGCAAATCTATTAAAGGTGAGGGGTATTGATGCCTTGCACTTGGGTATTCGGGGTGGGGACAATAAAAAACTTCTAGCACAAAAGGAAACTAGGTGGATAGTTAGACTTGGTACTCTGTCACCAGCGGGTCTGAATGAGGCTCTGAGCTTTGCTCCCTACTTATGAGTACTTAACGGCCAAACGGGAATCCCTGGTACCGTTTGTACTCATTATTTATTCCTTATTTGTGTGTGCCAAGGTGTCATCCTCTGCCTCCTTTTGTATTTAAATATATGACCCTTCCAGCCCTGGGCGTCCTTAACCCCTGTATGGTTCGGGATTTTTTTGGTTTTAGCATTTGTTTTTATGTTTGTGTTTGTGATTTTAACCTCTGGTTTATTTACATTATTAGTGATAATAATTGATCCGTGGCCTTAAGGTATGCCTTTTGAATATGTCCTTGGCTCCGTTCAAGTAACCAGCGTGGATACCATCCAAACCGGGGCAAAGTGGACTCATCAAGACATCTGCTTCAGAGAGAATGGGACAAATATTCTTACTATGAAGACTGTTAAACTGAAGCGATGCACTTTTTCCACTATAATGTGATACCGATGTATAGAAAACGGTTTAGTTCCACTTTGTATATTTGTTCATTTACCGGTTTTTATTGTGAGCTGTATTTTTGATGGGTCCCCAATTGTCCTGTATTGGTAGTAGCTATGAGTAGTGGATGTGGAGGGAGTAGCTTTTATACTTATATTGTGCACTTTTAGTATTTTCCCTCACCAGTGGCCGTGCGCATTGCGCTGTGATTCGTCCTGTCCCTGTGTGGACTGGCGTCTTAGGGCTCGGTGTGTGCGCACATTTTTTCTTTGCCCTGGGCATGCGCACCTGGTCTGACGCTGAGTTCCACTGCTGGGACTTGCCGGACACAGTGCACATGTGCCGATGGTGCCACTGTGATTGGCTGCTGTGTACCATGTGACCGGGGCCAAGGGCTATTTTAAGGTCCTGTTAGGCAGTACATGGTTATCCCCCTGAGGAAGTGGCACTGGTGGCCACGAAACGTATGTTGGGGACCATCGCCCGACCGCCCCCCCCACACCTCTGTGTACTGGTAAGTGCTAGCACCCTTTTTCCACCACCATACTTAATGGCATTACTATAGAATCCCACTGCTTTGGGGTGACCTTGGTTGGATAGTGTAGGTGCTTTTTCTTATGCATACCATTACAAGGGTATTTACATCTGGGGGAGTGGGGGGATGGGCGCTTTTCCAGCATTCCTGGGACATTCATCCTGTGCTCTAGTCATTAGATAATGTAATATTTTGATATGTTTTTGTATTATTTATGGCAATTAAAGTTTGTTTTATAAATCATTGCTCTGAATTGCTCTCCTTTTGGCATGGTTTGTTTTGAGCTGATTTGGTGAGGTCGGGGTCTTTTGGCGTATTTACTGCCAGACCTCGTGCGCTCACAATATGTAGCTGTGAGTTTTGTATTGTATATTGTTTCAGTACAGTGTTTTATCAGCAGGAGATTATCACTGCTGGACTAGGTGTCACGTGCCTGGTAGTCTATTGCTCTGTATAGCCACGCCTCCAACACTAATTAGCAATTTACACAGAAAGCAGCCAATCAGTAGTGAGGGCGGGGTTATACAGAGCTTAGCATTCAGAGGACTGCTAAATCTGGAGAGAAATCTGTGATTATATGAAAATACCAGCATCCAGACCAGCAGGTGGCACATCGCTGGAATCAGGCTCTCTGTCCCTACATCATTCTGCACTCAGACTACATAGGGAAAAAACCTGATGACAGCTACACTTTAACCTGGTGAGGAGCAATATTAATCTGTTGCCAAAATCAGAACTCTGGGTCAGCTCAAGTGTTAAGTGTGTTTTGGACTTATGTGCTTTGGTCAATCTGTAGTACAGAACATGGTAGAGAAATAGAATAACATTTAAGCTATGTGCACACGTCAGGATTTTCTGCCGAATTTTCCTGAACAAAACCGGACTTTTTCTGCAGGAAATCCGCATGCATTTTTTTTCAGCGTTTTTTATAGCGTTTTTTTCTGGAGCTTTCCCAATGCAATTAAATAGAGGTAAAAACACGAAAAATCCGCAAAATTAAAGAACATGTTGAGTTTTTTACCGCAATGCGTTATTTTCACAGAAAAAAATGCAACATATGCACAAAAATTGCGGAATGCTTTATAAATGATGGGATGCATATGTATGCGTTTTTAAAGTGTTTTTATAGTGAAAAAAATGCAAAAAAACGCAAAAAATCCTGAACGTGTGCACACAGCCTTAGGGCCACTAGTCTGACAGAAGGGGTTTAGACGACCGCAGATTTCCCTTACAGCTTAGGCATTGTTCACATCTGAGGCACCTCTGTGGCACAACTGCGACAGATATTGCCACTATTTACCCCTTTAAAATTACAAATGCCAAAATGTAACTTAACAGAACCCATTATAAGTCATTGGGGCCCATCAAGTGGTCCTGGTGTTCGCCTTACAACAGATCCAGCACTTTGTTGTAACTTATGGAAGTGGATGGAAGTGCGCTCGATAATGTAAGATCAGAGATGCAAGTGGAGTTGAGATAAGTGCAAAAACTGGAAGACATGAAGAGTTTGCTGTATACTCTTATAGGATGCAAAGTGTCAGGTGTTAATTGTGATAAATAGATGATGCTAGAAGTTGGACAAGCTCATATCATCAATGCAGACAAGACATTGTAACCCTCCTGGGTCTAATTCAATAATATCAGAGGTGCTAAGGTAAGAGGCCGCTCACACTGCTGTCCACCCTGTCTATCTGATCTAATATTGGAGACACCAGGAGTGCTGAGGTAAGAAGAGGCTGCTCACATTGCTGTCCATTCTGTCTAGCTGATCTAATATTGGAGATACCAGGGGTGCTGAGGTAAGAAGAGGCTGTTCACACTGTTGTACACCCTGTCTAGCTGATCTAATACTGGAGATACCAGGGGTGCTGAGGTAAGAAGAGGCTGCTCACACTGCTGTCTATCTGATCTAATACTGGAGACACCAGGAGTGCTGAAGTAAGAAGAGGCTGCTCACACTGCTGTCCACTGTCTAGCTGATCTAATACTGGAGATACCAGGGGTGCTGAGGTAAGAAGAGGCTGCTCACACTGCTGTCCATTCTGTCTATCTGTTCTAATACTGGAGATACCAGGGTGTTATGATAGGCAATTCAGTACCACAATGGACATAGCGGTCAGAGCACATACAGTGATCTGACAATAACCCAAAATCATAGAACAAGCTCTGAGACGTGGGAACTCTGCAGACCGCAATTCCTAATCCTCTCCAACACACACTAGAGGCAGCCGTGGATTGCGCCTAACTCTGCCTATGCAACTCGGCACAGCCTGAGAAACTAACTAGCCTGAAGATAGAAAATAAGCCTACCTTGCCTCAGAGAAATACCCCAAAGGAAAAGGCAGCCCCCCACATATAATGACTGTGAGTAAGATGAAAAAACAAACGTAGGGATGAAATAGATTCAGCAAAGTGAGGCCCGACTTTCTTAACAGAGCGAGGATAGGAAAGATAACTTTGCGGTCTACACAAAACCCTAAAGGAAACCACGCAAAGGGGGCAAAAAGACCCTCCGTACCGAACTAACGGCACGGAGGTACACCCTTTGCGTCAAAGAGCTTCCAGCAAAACAATTAGACTAGCTGGACAGAAAAAATAGCAAACAAATAGCAAAGAAGAACTTAGCTATGCAGAGCAGCAGGCCACAGGAATGATCCAGGGAAAAACAAGTCCAACAGTGGAACATTGACAGGAAGCCAGGATCAAAGCATTAGGTGGAGTTAAGTAGAGCAGTACCTAACGACCTCACCACATTACCTGAGGTAGGAAACTCAGAAGCCGCAATACCACTTTCCTCCACCAACAGAGCTCACAGAGAGAATCAGCCGAAGTACCACTTGTGACCACAGGAGGGAGCTTTGCCACAGATTTCACAACACCAGGGGTGCTGAGGTAAGAAGAGGCTGTTCACACTGTTGTACACCCTGTCTAGCTGATCTAATACTGGAGATACCAGGGGTGCTGAGGTAAGAAAAGGCTGTTCACACTGCTTTCGACCATGTCTCATCTAAGGCCGGGGTCACACTTGCGTGTGCAATGCAAGAAACTCGCACGAGTCTCTCGCATCAATACCCAACACTGCTGCCAGCACTGGGGACTGGAGTGTTCAGCTTCATGTATTTCTATGCAGCCACACACTCTAGTCCTGAGTGCCAGCGGCAGTGCTGGGTATTGATGTGAGAGACTTGCGCGAGTTTCTCACATTGCAATTGCAAATGTGACACTGGCCTAATCCTGTCGATACCAGGGGTGCTGAGATAAAAAGAGACTGCTCACACTGCTGTCCATGCTGTCTATCTAGTCTAATACTGGAGATGCCAGGACTACTGAAATATGAAGAGGCTGCTCACACTGTTGTACTCCTTGTCTATCTGATCTAATACTGGAGATACCAGGGGTGCTGAGGTAAGAAGAGGCCGCTCACCCTACTGTCCAGCCCGTCTATTTTATCTAATACTGGAGATATCAGGGGTGCTGAGATAACAAGAGGCTGCTCACACTGCTGTCCACCCTGTCTATCTGATCTAATATTGGAGACACCAGGAGTGCTGAGGTAAGAAGAGGCTGCTCACATTGCTGTCCATTCTGTCTAGCTGATCTAATATTGGAGATACCAGGGGTGCTGAGGTAAGAAGAGGCTGTTCACACTGTTGTACACCCTGTCTAGCTGATCTAATACTGGAGATACCAGGGGTGCTGAGGTAAGAAGAGGCTGCTCACACTGCTGTCCATTCTGTCTATCTGTTCTAATACTGGAGATACCAGGGTGTTATGATAGGCAATTCAGTACCACAATGGACATAGCGGTCAGAGCACATACAGTGATCTGACAATAACCCAAAATCATAGAACAAGCTCTGAGACGTGGGAACTCTGCAGACCGCAATTCCTAATCCTCTCCAACACACACTAGAGGCAGCCGTGGATTGCGCCTAACTCTGCCTATGCAACTCGGCACAGCCTGAGAAACTAACTAGCCTGAAGATAGAAAATAAGCCTACCTTGCCTCAGAGAAATACCCCAAAGGAAAAGGCAGCCCCCCACATATAATGACTGTGAGTAAGATGAAAAAACAAACGTAGGGATGAAATAGATTCAGCAAAGTGAGGCCCGACTTTCTTAACAGAGCGAGGATAGGAAAGATAACTTTGCGGTCTACACAAAACCCTAAAGGAAACCACGCAAAGGGGGCAAAAAGACCCTCCGTACCGAACTAACGGCACGGAGGTACACCCTTTGCGTCCCAGAGCTTCCAGCAAAACAATTAGACTAGCTGGACAGAAAAAATAGCAAACAAATAGCAAAGAAGAACTTAGCTATGCAGAGCAGCAGGCCACAGGAATGATCCAGGGAAAAACAAGTCCAACAGTGGAACATTGACAGGAAGCCAGGATCAAAGCATTAGGTGGAGTTAAGTAGAGCAGTACCTAACGACCTCACCACATTACCTGAGGTAGGAAACTCAGAAGCCGCAATACCACTTTCCTCCACCAACAGAGCTCACAGAGAGAATCAGCCGAAGTACCACTTGTGACCACAGGAGGGAGCTTTGCCACAGATTTCACAACACCAGGGGTGCTGAGGTAAGAAGAGGCTGTTCACACTGTTGTACACCCTGTCTAGCTGATCTAATACTGGAGATACCAGGGGTGCTGAGGTAAGAAAAGGCTGTTCACACTGCTTTCGACCATGTCTCATCTAAGGCCGGGGTCACACTTGCGTGTGCAATGCAAGAAACTCGCACGAGTCTCTCGCATCAATACCCAACACTGCTGCCAGCACTGGGGACTGGAGTGTTCAGCTTCATGTATTTCTATGCAGCCACACACTCTAGTCCTGAGTGCCAGCGGCAGTGCTGGGTATTGATGTGAGAGACTTGCGCGAGTTTCTCACATTGCAATTGCAAATGTGACACTGGCCTAATCCTGTCGATACCAGGGGTGCTGAGATAAAAAGAGACTGCTCACACTGCTGTCCATGCTGTCTATCTAGTCTAATACTGGAGATGCCAGGACTACTGAAATATGAAGAGGCTGCTCACACTGTTGTACTCCTTGTCTATCTGATCTAATACTGGAGATACCAGGGGTGCTGAGGTAAGAAGAGGCCGCTCACCCTACTGTCCAGCCCGTCTATTTTATCTAATACTGGAGATATCAGGGGTGCTGAGATAACAAGAGGCTGCTCACACTGCTGTCCACCCTGTCTATCTGATCTAACACTGGAGATATCAGGGGTGCTGAGATAACAAGAGGCCGCTCACACTGCTGTCCACCTTGTCTAACTGATCTAATACTGGAGATACCAGGAGTGCAGAGATAAGAAGAGGCTGCTGACACTGCTCTCCTCCATGTCTGACTGATCTAACACTGGAGATATCAGGGGTGCTGAGGTAAGAAGAGGCTGCTCACACTGTTGTCCACCCTGTGTATCTGATCTTATACTGGATATAGCAGGGGTGCTGAGTTATAAAGAAGTTACTAACACTGCTGTCCATCCAAACAAAAGCATGAACAATGGAAGTTTTATTCATAATACTAGAACCTGTATTAACCCTTGCATATAAGAGATTTCCGAGAGAAGGGAAATCCTTATCACTTCCATTACTAATTTAATGTTAACTCAATCAATAATAGT
The DNA here is from genome assembly GCF_032444005.1 of Ranitomeya imitator. Taxonomy (NCBI): domain Eukaryota; kingdom Metazoa; phylum Chordata; class Amphibia; order Anura; family Dendrobatidae; genus Ranitomeya; species Ranitomeya imitator. The sequence continues at coordinate 44,883,186 of NC_091287.1, read as the reverse complement.
TGTCTATTAATCTAAAATTGAAACCTAGTAAAGGAATGTAAGACCAAGAGCAAATGTGGGTATCTTCAAATGGCTCCCTACTGGGCGTGTAAGTGTACTAAATAATGCCACAAAAGAAGCCCAAAAAGTTAGTATTAGAAAATCGATATCAAGAATTATTGACAATAAATAAAAACAGTGATAATACAAATAACAAATGGTGAGAGGAACAGCTAAAAATACATAAGTGGAGGAAATAGAATGTCATAACCCCTTATGGAGACTCGTCTCTCTCCCTAAGCTGTGCGCTTAAAGGGAACCTGTCACCCTGAAAATCGCGGGTGAGGTAAGCCCACCGGTATCAGGGGCTTATCTGCAGCATTCTGTAATGCTGTAGATAAGCCCCCGATGTTACCTGAAAGAGGAGAAAAAGACGTTAGATTATACTCACCCAGGGGCGGTCCCGCTGCTGGTCCGGTCGGATGGGCGTCTCTGATCTGCTGCGGCGTCTCCCATCTTCATTCTAAGACATCCTCTTCTGATCTTCAGCCACGGCTCCGGCGCAGGTGTACTTTATCTCCCTGTTGAGGGCAGAACAAAGTACTGCAGTGCGCAGGCGCCGGAAAGGTCAGAGAGACCCGGCGCCTGCGCACTGCAGTACTTTGACAAACAATGACTGTCAATTATATAACATATGATGCATTAAGGAATATATCACAAAGGTCTAAAGCGCTAACTATAGGCATAGTAAATACAAAAGGGAAAAAGTGCACATAGTAATATGGCAGGTTCAATATTATACTTAATAAGAAGAGTCCAGGGGCAATAGGCCGCTCCTGTTAATGACAGTCATTGTGAGGGAGCCAACATAGCAGGCAATGAAATATCAGAAACATCTAATAAAGTGCGTGACGTAGGCAGGGATACATCAATGACATAATTATTGGTAGGATAAAATACCTTGTGACATGATGTAGGCACGTAAGCGCACAGAAGGGGATGACAGGAGCGCATCAATGCACGTTTCACCTGCATGGCTTTGTCAGGACGCCTCCTGAGTGCGCCAATACCCTACATGTAATCGGGAATAATTTTTCAGGCACAGGGCAAAACTCAGAAGGGAAGGAGCACCCTAATATAGTGCAGATTTACTGTTATGGTTTGCGGGTACCATGACACACTGGGAGAGCCCCTTAGTTGCCAGAAGCCCCCATAAGTGACCCCATTTTAAAAACTACACCTCTCAATGAATTCATCTAGAGGTGCAGTGATAATATTGACACCACGGGTGTGTCACAGAATTTTATACCATTGGGCAGTGAAGAAAAAATTATTACATTTTTACCACCAAAATTTGTTTTAGCCCTAGATTTTCCATTTTCACACAAGAAGTTGGTAAAAATGGCACCAAAATTTGTCCTACAATTTCTTGTGAGGAACTCGGAAGGAACGGAGCGCTATTTGCCTCCTGGAGCGCAGATGTTACTAGAACAGTTTGCGGACTTCATATACAGAGCCCCTAATTGCTAGAAAAGCAGAATTCCCCTTCAAGTGACTCCATTTTGGACATTATACCCCTTTGGAAATGTATCTACAGTTGTAGTGCCGATTTCAACTCCATGGGTGTTTTCCAGAAACAAGCAGCAGTGGATGTTGCCGAGTGAAAATTGCAAGCTGCCGTTGTAGTGACCAGTACGTTGCAGTCACCAGTACGTTATGCCCAGCCCGTGCTTCTGGAGGTATACAACCGTAAATTAGGCATGCTCTCAACGCTTCAGAAATGCCAAAAATGTGGACGCTATATGTGGTTTAGGCACACTGGGGCTCAGAAGGGAGGGTGACATTTGGATTTGGGAGCGTGGAATTTACTGAATTTTTTTGAGAGTTGAGGAGTGAGCTCTCATCGCTTCAGAAATGCCAGATATGTGGACACTATATGTGGTTTAGGCACACTGTGGGGCTCAGAAGGGAAAGGCCATTTGGATATGGGAGCGGAGAATTTGCTGAATTTCTTTTGGAGGGTGAGGAGCCTTTGTACTACCAGTAACGTGGAAACCCCCTATATTTCCATTAACAGATGACAGAACTGAGTGGGGACATGTTTTTTTGTGGATTGAGTTGAAGCTTTAATTGGGAAAATTTTACATAACGTTTAAGATCACAGTTATCCGGCGCTCTACGCTGAGCACTTACTTTGGGGTTTCCATCTAAATCTCTGAGTGACATGACTCAGGTGATCCATTCACTATAATGAGGCAGCAGAGTTACTCTGGACTCCATCTGGCCTCTGTTCAGCGGTGTCCTTCTTTTCAAAAGTGCACAAAACTGTGGCCGACGGCACTCTTATTATTATTATTATTTATTGTTATAGCGCCATTTATTCCATGCCGCTTTACATGTGAGGAGGGGTATACATAATAAAACAAGTAGAATAATTTTAAATAATACAAGTTATAACTGGTACAGGAGGAGAGAGGACCCTGCCCGCGAGGGCTCACAATCTACAAGGGATGGGTGAGAATACAGTAGGTGAGGATAGAGCTGGTCATGCAGCGGTTTGGTCGATCGGTGGTTACTGCAGGTTGTAGGCTTGTCTGAAGAGGTGGGTCTTCAGGTTTTTTTTTAAGGTTTCGATGGTAGGCGAGAGTCTGATGTGTTGTGGTAGAGGGTTCCAGAGTAGGGGTGATACGCGAGAGAAATCTTGTATACGATTGTGGGAAGAGGAGATAAGAGGGGAGTAGAGAAGGAGATCTTGTGAGGATCGGAGGTTGCGGGCAGGTAAGTACCGGGAGACGAGGTCACAGATGTATGGAGGAGACAGGTTGTGGATGGCTTTGTACGTCATGATTAGGGTATTGTAGTGGAGTCTCTGGGCAATGGGGAGCCAGTGAAGGGATTGACAGAGGGGAGAGGCCGGGGAATAGCGGGGGGGCAGGTGGATTAGTCGGGCAGCAGAGTTCAGAATAGATTGGAGGGGTGCGAGAGTGTTCGAGGGGAGGCCACAGAGCAGGAGGTTGCAGTAGTCAAGGCGAGAGATGATGAGGGCATGGACTAGGGTTTTTGCAGATTCTTGGTTGAGGAATGAACGGATTCGTGAAATATTTTTGAGTTGAAGTCGGCAGGAAGTGGAAAGGGCTTGGATATGTGGTTTGAAGGAGAGATCAGTGTCAAGGATTACCCCGAGGCAGCGAGCTTGTGGGACTGGGGAGAGTGGGCAGCCATTTACTGTAATGGATAGGTTTGTTGGGGGGGGGGGTCGCGTGAGATGGGGGAAAGATGATGAATTCTGTTTTGTCCATGTTAAGTTTGAGAAATATAGCGGAGAAGAAGGATGAAATAGTGGACAGACATTGAGGGATTCTGGTTAGTAGGGAGGTGATATCTGGTCCAGAGATGTAGATCTGTGTGTCATCAGCATAGAGGTGATACTGAAAGCCGTGAGATTCTATGAGCTGTCCCAGGCCAAACGTGTAAATGGAGAAGAGCAGGGGCCCAAGGACTGAACCTTGTGGGACTCCGACAGATAGGGGGCGAGGTGAGGAGGTGGTGTGCGAGTGGGAGACGCTGAATGTCCGGTCTGTTAGGTATGATGAGATCCAGGATAGGGCCAAGTCTGTGATGCCAAGGGATGAGAGGGTCTGTAATAATAGGGAATGGTTCACTGTGTCAAAGGCAGCCGACAGGTCGAGGAGGAGGAGGACAGAGTAGTGTCGCTTGCTCTTGGCGGTTAAGAGGTCATTGGTGACCTTAGTTAGGGCAGTTTCAGTGGAGTGGTGTGACCGGAAGCCAGATTGTAAGCGGTCAAAGAGGGAGCAAGAAGAGAGATGGGAAGACAGTTCAAGGTAGATGTGTTGTTCCAGTAGTTTGGAGGCATAGGGGAGAAGTGATATAGGGTGATAGCTAGATACAGAGGATGGGTCAAGAGAAGGCTTTTTGAGGATAGGTGTGATGACGGCATGTTTAAAGCTTGAGGGGAAAACACTCTTATGGAATTCTAAAAAGACGGACACCGCCAGATCACAGGTCAGACAGTGTCCACAGTACCTCCATTTGCCTCATTACAGGGAATTTTCCGATAAGGCTTCCATCTGAATTATGTATTTCAGAGATTTACACGAAATCCCGGTGTAAGCGCTCAGCACAAAGCGCAGGATAAATGTGCATTGAGCCATACTGTCATCTTTGGGATGCAGAATGAAAAAATCAACAGCATGTGAAGAATTGGTTTTATTTATTTTAGGTTTTGTTTATTTTTTATGCCGTTCCTCGTGAGGTATAAGTGATTAGGCGACTTTACTCTTCGGGTCCGTGCAATTACAGCGATACCAGATTTATATAGGGTTTTTATGTTTGGCAGCTATCACACACTAGAAGACGCTTTATTGCCAAAACTAGTTTTTGCATCACCATATTTTGAGGCTATAATTTTTCCATACATTGGCCCAAAGAGTCATGTTAGGGCTTGTTTTTTGTGGGACAAGTGGACATTTTTATTGGTCCCATTTTCAGACACATGACGTTTTTTGATTGCTTTCTATTTAAATTATTTGGGAGGAAGAATGAACAAAAAGCAGCAATTCAGGATTTTTTTAAATGTTGCGCTTATGGTAAGATTGATAAGGCAGTCTTATTCTTCGGGTCAGTAAAATTACAGCAATACCATACTTATATATTTTTATGTTTTGGTGCTTTTACACAATAAAAACTATTTTATAGGAAACAAACTTATTTTTGCATCATTTTATTCTGAGGGCTATAACTTTTTAACTTTTCTGCTGGTGGAGCGTATGGCAGCTTGTGGGACAATTTAACGTTTTCAGCGGTACCATTGTTATTTATATTCGTCTTTTTGATCATGTTTTATTCCACTGTAGATTCAGCGGTATGATGATAAAGTATTGTTTTTTGCCTTGTTTCTTTTTAATGGTATTTACTAAAGGGGTTAACTAACAGGACAGTTCTATAGGTCGGGTCGTAGAAATAGATAAAGAGAAAGGTTGATTTACAACTGAAATGTTGCCACACCAGATGGGATAAAAGTTCACTTTTCCCACATTTATGTTTTGAAGTGCTGCCTCCTATAGATAGATAGATAGATAAACAATAGATAAAATGATAGATAGATAATAGATGATAGATAATAGATAGATAGATGATAGATAATAGATGATAGATAGATAGATAATAGATTATAGATAGATAATAGATAGATAATAGATAGACAAATTATAGATAATTTGAAAGATGGATAGATAGATAAATATGAGATAGATAGATAGATAATTTGATAGATATGAAATAATGATACTGTAATGTGTTAGGAATAACTGATCAAAAGAAGGGCCCCTTCCTTCCACCTTTCCATACACCGGTGACCCCTCTCCCAATCCACTGATATAATGTGTGCTGTACCTTCCCTTACTCACCCCCTTTAGTAATGTACTAAGACCAGAATTATAAGCCATGAGGGCTTTATGTCCGTCACTATTTTTCTTATGAGCTTTGGGATCCCAGACATTGACATGCATGTACTTGACGGCTGGATAACAGATTTAGGGAAGTTTATGGAGAGCCACTATGGATGATTGAGATTCTCCCTCCTTTAGCCACTCATGAGCCTACATTCTTCCCTCATTCCTCAGACTGGGGTGTAGAACATGTGACAGCTGACTGTAAGGGGTTAAACGCACTAAAAAAAAAAGCAATTTGCTGGAATGTGAGCTTCACATGCTGGTAAAAATTAACTTTTAGGTTGAAAAGTTAAACTTTATGACTAAAATGTGAAAATGCTGTGAAATGAAGCTTTGCTTTGGAAGAGCTTTATCTCGTTACAGACTGGGCCATATTTGCTTTCTGCACTTTCGATTTTGTCTCTACTTCTTTCAAGAGATATAACTTTTTCCCATTACATATAGTCGAATGAGGGTTTATTTTTGCCGGAAAGTTGGGATGCGGTTGAATTTGTTTTATATCTTTTAATGTTTCCTTAAGGGATCTGAACCTGCAATCTCTTGATTGCTTGCACCATGCACTGCAATACTAAGGTATTGCAGTGTATTGAAACCCAGCCGTGGGCTTTACCCTACAGACAATTAAAACAATGGCGCAGATTAATATTAGGGTTGTTCTCTACTGAAAAAAAATCCTTGCTAATGGACTCAACTTCCGGAATGGCATTGCTCCTCCGAAGTCGTCACTGCATCCCCTGCCCAATGCTGACTATGAAGGACTGGTGCCAGATCGGGAGGGGAGTATCATTTTTTTTTTTTTTTTAGTTTTCTCATCTCCATGGGGCCGATAGTGGACAAGGGCTTTCCGCAACCAACTTTAATTTGCTTTTGGTTACATGCTAATACAGACAGGTATCTGTGATTATCAGGACAACTTGTAGATCTGAGTCCATTCAGGCTGCTATCAACAGCATCTGAAAGTCTGTAAAAAAAATTAATAGCAACAGACAGAATCATTGCTATTTATCCGATCTTCCAATAAACTGGATCCCCAAAAGGTAAATCTGCAAGTAATTCTGTAATCCCATAAATTCATCATCCATATGTGGGAGCAGCAGCCTGTGTCTGACATATTGTATTTACCAACACTGATGGTAATAAAGGAAATGACAAACTTTATATGGTGAGTGTCATCGTCTTCTAATACTTATATGATCGGTAAACAGTAATTACTCTCCTGCCCAATCTTGTCTAACAATAAAACATATTCTCCAGGATTAGAACAGCCATAAAGGAAAAAGCCCCATGCTGACAGTTAACATTCCCAAAAAGATATTGTGCAACAATAGAAATTCTGCAAGAGACGGGAATAATTTTGGCAACTACTGGTAGTTTTTGAGGAAGCTGAACATTTGTCATTTCTTGCGCAGGTGTATGTTATATGAAAGGATAATGCTCATCGTTAAAAAGCAGGAAAATAGAACATTATATGATATGATGATTTCAATGCAATTAAGAGCCTCTATCTCTATGTCCAAAATGTTTCCTTTACATTTGAGATTTAGGGTATGTGCACACGTTGCGGATTCTCTGCGGATCCGCAGCGTTTTTTGAGGTGCAGAAACGCTGCAGATCCGCAATTGATTTACAGTGCAATGCAAATCAATGAGAAAAAAAAATGCTGTGCACACTTTGCGGAAAATCCGCTGCGGAAATGCTGCGGTTTAAAAGAAGTAGCGTGTCACTTCTTTTTTGTGAATCTGCAGCGTTTTTGTACCCATTCCATTATAGAAAACCGCAGGGGTAAAAAAGGCAGCAAATCCGCAAGAAAACCGCAGCAAAAACGCACAAAAAACGCTGCGGAACTGCAAAAAAAAGCGACAAATCCGCAGGTGCGTTTTCTGCCAGGAGAGGCAGAATCCGCACCAGAAATTCCTAAGCCTAATCCGCAACGTGTGCACATAGCCTTAAGGCTTGCAACCTGCAGAAAATACTATTTACATTGGAGAACTCACTTACATTAACTTAGTTGTTTAAGCAGAGACCCCAACCAATCAGCTGAAGGGGTCACTCACACTGCTGTTAACATGGTCTGTCTGAACAAATATTGGAGATACCAGGGATAGCTATGGTAAGAAGAGGCTGCTCACACTGCTGCCCACCCTGTCTATCTGATGTAATAGTGTAGATATCAGGGGTGATAAAGAAAGAAGAGGCTGCTCACACTGCTGTCCATTCTGTCTATCTGATCTAATAGTGGAGATATCAGGGATGCTGAGGAAAGAAGAGGCTGCTCACACTGCTGTCCACCCTGTCTATCTGATCTAATACTGGAGATATCAGGGGAGCTGAGGAAAAAAGAGGCTGCTCACACTGCTGTCCACCCTGTCTATCTTATCTAATACTGGAGATACCAGGAGTGATGAGGAAAGTAGAAGCTCAAGAAAAAACACCAGAAAAAGATATGCACAAACTGGGATCAACCATATATACTAAATTTTATTTTAACAAGTCTTTACTTCAAAAGGCAATAAGCAAAACACACAATTAAAAGCATTTAAAACCAGAACAGACCAACCCTCCTCCTCCAGGATTAAGGTAATGTAGATAAGTATACAGATGTTACATAGGGCATGAGATCAAAAAAACAGATACATATAATCCAAAATTTGGTCACATAAGAGATCAACAATGCCCCATAAGAGAGTCCATCCAGACCCCTACTTATAGCAATTATTTAGATAAACTCTCTAGCCCCTAATAAAGCAGCAGTAATGCGAAAACAGAGCACCAAATATACACCCAACCAATATGGTGCTGCACCCTATACCCGCACACCTGCTACACACCCAAACCTGGACAGCCAATCTCATACATCACCTAGTCTGGAAAAGATCCAGATCAATGCAGGAATAGTCCCTAGGTGGCCAAGGTACTGGACAAACAAGGAAAGGGTAATCAGAAACCCCGGTACGCGGAATAAATGTGTCCCTAAGAAGGGCTGAATGTAGCGAGGGGGTAGCTGACAGGGAGAGAAAGTCCAGGAGGAGGATGACGGCCCCACGCGTTCCGACGCTACTAAGGCGTAAGGGGACTTACAGAAAACGTTTGACCTCTGTCATTGCCAACAAAGGATATATTACAAAGTATTGAGATGAAATTATGTTTCTGACCAAATACTTATTTTCCACCATAATATGCAAATAAAATGTTAAAAAAACAGACAATGTGATTTTCTGGATTTTTTTTTTCTCAGTTTGTCTCCCATAGTTGAGGTCTACCTATGATGTAAATTACAGACGCCTCTCATCTTTTTAAGTGGTGGAACTTGCACTATTGCTGACTGACTAAATACTTTTTTGCCCCACTGTATATACATATATACATATCTTTTATATATATTTTGTGCCCATTGTTGCTATTACGTTTTTTCTGAGGTAAGAAGAGGCTGCTCACACTGCTGTTCACCCTGTCTATCTGATCTAATACTGTAGATTCCAGGGAAGCTGAGGTAAGAAGAGGCTGCTCACACTGCTGTCCACCTGATCAAATACTGGTTGTACCAGAAGTGCTGAGTTAAGAAGAGGTTGCTCACAATGCTGTACACACTGTCTTACTGTCTTTCTGAATGCTGAGTCAGCATGCAACCTAATACACTATCCTGAATACATTCTTAGAGAAAACTAAAGTTATTAAAGAGGAACGTTCACTAAATCTTTTACTGCCTAAATGTAATGTAAGCCAATGGAGCCAAGTTCTGAAGCTCCATAGACGTACACGGAGGTATTTCACAAGTAGTAGACATCGCTTGATATTGCTGAGATTTTTGGCAGCAAAAATTCAGATTTGACTGCAATATGTTTTCTATCAATGTGCTACATCTCTGATCACTAAGAGGCCGAAGAGTCCCAGATCTGCATTGTCAGTGGAATTTAATCTTAATCTGTAATTCAGAACAGTTGATGTTCTTTTGATCTTTAAAATTTGCCAGAAACCTACATCTACCTGGGGAAATGTGAAAAATGTAGGCACATCATGATGGATCCGTCTCATCAGCAGACACAGCGTGTTTACACTCCTCCAGTCAGCAGCTGATCTAAATAGCAAGATGACTCATTTTAACTAAAAATGTAAATGATGTGAAATTCCACGTTCCCTTCTAATTAGCGAGCACCATTTCACCACATCGCTCTTCAATCCTTTCTGCCAACAGCTGAATATTTCTACTCATCAAAATAACACGAGCAACAAAATATTCTAAATTCCACATTCCACAATTATGGAGATACCGTGGATCCAGTAACCAGGTATGGAAGAAATGCCTTCAAAATTTGATATCACAAGTATAGTGATAATTAGGGAGAATGTCAAGGTGATGTGGAGGAAGATTCTGATCTTCACAGAACTACAAACTATTGTGGTAGTTAGTTTGCTTAGGATTTCACTCCATGTTCAGGACCTTGTGTACATGGATGTAGAGGAGCTGCGGAGACACCATCACGTGTTTCTCAACGCAGGCAGTGAATAGCCAGGCCTTTCCCCGGGAAGGAACAAACAAGGGAAGGGCAGCATCCAATAAAGGAAAACATCCAATAAAGGAAAACCACCTATGCCAAGCATTGTATCCATCCACAGACAGCTGTTTCGGGGTTTTTGCCCCTCATCAGTGTGGAGTAGGAAACAGGCTATCAGGAGCAGTCTGTGGATGGATACCATGCTTGGCATAGGTGGTTTTCCTTTATTGGATGTTTTCCTTTATTGGATGCTGCCCTTCCCTTGGTTGTTCCTTCCCGGGGAAAGGCCTGGCTATTCACTGCCTGCGTTGAGAAACACGTGATGGTGTCTCCGCAGTTCCTCTACATGCATTTGCATATTTGGGGACAGTGTTCTGGATCACTGCGTTGAGAAACACGTGATGGTGTCTCCGCGGTGTTGGATGTTTTGGTCTCCACGAGGTCAATCATCCGTGCCTTTATAGACTTGTGTACATGGAGACATATGTGCAGGACATGTCCATAATGTTTTGTATTACAGAGCCGTAGCCACTCTCTAAAGAGATTTCCCCGAAGAAATCAATAGAATATGGCATCCGTTTCGCCACCCTGCCTTCATCTGGGGTTTCGGTACACTGCAGTCAGGGTTGGCATCATTCCAGAAAGACTCTATATGGGTATGTTTCCCTTAGTTTATTGAGGCTTACATTATGTATTACTTCGTACTATATACTCTCAGATGTACACTGGTATCTTGCCTTTGCTGTCCTCCCCTACTGTCTTTGATACTTTTACTGTAGAACTCATGTTATTGTGTTATATGTTCTCAATAAGGTTTATATTTGTGAATATATTAAAATCAATTTTTCTTTTTTTCTCTTATTTTTGTGTTTGTTTAAAAATAGCCAGTCCATGTTTTTTGACCACCTGCAAGAGATGGGTTGCCCTAAGCTTCAGCCAAGGATGTCCTCCTGTCCTGTGGCCTTCTAGTTGGGTTATGGTTTGGAAAATATGTTGGTTTCTCTTTTAACATTCATAGAGGGCTTTGGAATTGATTGACATTTTTTTTGGCATTTTCCATGAAGCAGAGGGGGCAGAAGATGATGGGATTCCAGACTGGATACAGCTCTCTGAGCGGCAGGAGAAAAAGAACAGAGTAAGATACCTCCCTCAGGTGGACCTCGGAGGTCTTTGATGCCCATTTATGTCATGATGGAAAATATACAAGTCATGGTAACAAATGCAATCCAGTAATGATCACAATGTCCTCACAGCCCCAGAATTACCGACGGCCTGTTATTCCATTACTTCTTATTAGTTATTCATTGACCGTCCAGTTCCAGGTTCACTGAGGAGACTTCTTTAGAAACTTTATAAATAAGAATCTAAGTTCCACGTTTCCTTGTCTGGGAGTTATATAACCAGCATTCCAGCCTTGTACTAAATGTCAAATGCTTAAAGGCAAACTATGCTTATTTTTTACTATACAGCCATCCACCTCTCGTGTCTCCCCTTTTCCTCATAGTTTGTAAGCTTGCGAGCAGGGCCCTCACTCCTCCTGGTATCTGTTTTGAACTGTATTTCTGTTATGCTGTAATGTCTATTGTCTGTACAAGTCCCCTCTATAATTTGTAAAGCGCTGCGGAATATGTTGGCGCTATATAAATAAAAATTATTATTATTATTATTCTATTATATACAGCCGAATTCACACATCAGATTTTTTTCTTGTATGCAAAAAAAAATCACATTTTCCATCAGTGTGCTGTTTTTAATTTTTATCCATTTTTTATTAAAATGTCAGCTTTTATGATCCATGTGTCATCCGTTTTTCTAAAATGAGTAAAAATAAAGGGATGGAGTTTTCCCAAGTTACTCTGAGCTAAGGCCATGTGCCCAAGGAGTTTTTCGATGAGTTTTTGGAGCAGAAACTTTCCAAATCTTTATCTAAAAGTCGAAATTCCTTAAAAATGTTCAGTTTCTGCTCTGAAAACTCAGCAAAAAACAGACAGAACATTGGTGCAATATGGATTACATCCATGTGATGTCTATTTTTGTGGCCCTATCCACTTAAAATGCGCTAGTTTGAGCCACATATTGGATCAAAATTTGGCATGACTCCATTTTTATTTTTCGGACTGATGTCCCATAAACAAAATGTTTGAATGGTGCACAGCAAATGATGTGCCAATAAGGCTACTTTCACACTAGCGTTTTCTGCAATCCGTCACAATGCGTCGTTTTGCAGAAAAAACGCATCCTGCAAAAGTGCTTGCAGGATGCGTTTTTTCCCCATAGACTTGTATTGACGACGCATTTGCGACGGATTGCCACACGTCGCATCCGTCGAGCGACGGATGCGTTGTGCTTCTGCGGACCGTCAGGAGCAAAAAACGCTACATGTAATGTTTTTTGCTCCTGACGGACCGCTTTTTTGCCGACCACGCATGCGCGGCTGGAACTCCGCCCCCACCTCCCCGCACCTTACAATGGGGCAGCGGATGCGCCGGAGAAATGCATCCGCTACCTCCATTGTGCAATGCGCTAAACGCTAGCGTCGGAATCTCTCCCCAACGCATTGCGACGGGAAGATTCCGACGCTAGTGTGAAAGTAGCCTAATCAAAAAGGGGCAACAATTGAGCCAGGGTACTATAGGCTGGGAAATTTAACCTTGGTTGTGGGCAAACTATTTGATGGTTTTCTAAGAGACGCTATCGTGAAGTTTGTTGAAAAATATCGTCATAATTTAGCATCAACTTGAGTTTGTGAGGGATTAGTCATGTCAAACTAATCTGATCAGATTCTATAAGGAGATACAGTAAGTTCCAGATTGGACCAGGGTAAAGACATGAGTGTCGCCCATTTTGACTTTTTAAGGGCATTTGATAAGGGGCCACATAACAGCTGGCTTAGTTACAGGATACAGAGGGTTGTTATTAATGGCACATAATCCGAGGGTAACTTGTGGATCAGTATTGGGCCCTCTTCTTTTTAATATACTTAATGTTGAGCTGATTGAGGGCATTCTTAAGAGCAATGAGACTATGGATTCTTTACTGCAAGAGCAGTGAGACTATGGATTCTTTACTGTAAGAGCAGTGAGACTATGGATTCTTTACTGTAAGAGCAGTGAGACTATGGATTCTTTACTGTAAGAGCAGTGACACTAAGGATGCTTTATTTTAAGAGTAGTGAGTCTATGGATTTTTTATTGTGTAACAGAGACTGTCAGGTTCCTGTCCCCTGAAGACAACAAATTGTGTAGTTTGAATACTCTCATGCGTTTTTACTGCGTTTTATGGTGTCATGTGAAATGTAAAATTTATGGAGTGTAATGTGAACAATGCAAGTATGATAGGTAGTGATGCTGCAATGTGGGTACTGTAAAGGTAACACCCACGATAACTCTGGTACACTCAGCTCGGGTATAGGGAAAGTATATGGTACAGTCTAATGCTTAGGTTAGAGATAGATAAGTACCATAGATACAGTTAATTATTTTGGAATAGCCCAGATTGGGAGGGGCTTGGGCAAGTTAAAAAAGGGAGCTACTTCTTGGTTTAGTTAGTTAGAGAAAGGGATGGTGAACGTGTTCATTGGAGGCAAGGTCAAGTTCAAGTGGCAGAAAGCATGGTGGTGGTGAATCATTTTGGTGGTATGAAGTTGTACAAAACGCCCAACGTATTCCTGCAATGTCCAGAACTATGGAAAGCACCAACAATGGAAGATGGACATGGAACCGCAAGAGGGAAACATAGCGGATCCTGGGAATACTGCGGTGCCGGACAGGCAATCCCTAGGGATAACAAGAACTGTTAAAGTAGGGATAGTTCGAGCTGAACGTAAGAAAATGATGGAAATGTATCGCTGTAGTGTAAGTGTTATGCCCGATACTGCGTGTTAAAGAGAAATGTAATTGATCTGTCCAGTAAAGTAGAACTTGTTAGAACGAACTGGGTGTCCCCCGATGTGCGGCTGCTCCAGGAACCATGGACGTGGACACAAGGGAGGCCTCCGGCCTACAAGTGAGTGCAATGCAATCCACAGGACACAACACATATGGACTGGGACATCATTTATTTGTAATGTGCCAGGGTGTTATGGAGCAAACCCAAAAATGATAACAACTGAATAAACGTGTAAAAATGGAGCAAGAAAGGATAGAATACAAACATTTACTATAAAAAAAAGAGCAAAAAGAATAAACAATCAGGACCTTTTTGTGCCACCGCATGATACCTCTGGACCAAAAACAGGACATACTGCACCATATTTGTAACCCATGTAGCTACACATGGGCCCAGACGGCCGGAGGGCATGAGATCATCAGTTCCTAGTACTAGTTTACGTGTAATGATACATTTGCATGAACAAATTTTCCCACTCCCATTGTCAGATCTCCAAAGAAAATCCGGTGTATCGTTCACATGTGAACATACCCTAAGGGCAGTCAGTGACAATTATTCCCATGGAATAAATACATAGGCCAAGATGCACAATGAACAATTTAATCTTTGCTAATTGGCTGTAGGAGGGCAGTGGGGGCCGCATTGAGCTCTGCAGAGTGTCCCACCGACCCCCCCTATATACAGCAGTGATCTACATGTAATTATTAGCTAGAAAACCCCTGTAATACGGCATGTCATACAGTAAGCCATGTGTCTGCTGAACTCTGTATAAATCCAACAGGATACACCTCCGTATGAACTCACAGCCATACAGCACGACCCCATGACATGACCATGTGCATGAGCATTTGTTATTGTTTTTGCCCATTGGGGGCATTATAAAAATGAATAGTGATGTAGGTACGATTTTTACTATTTCTTTAAGCAGCTGCATCCTCACTTTATCTTGGGACAGCAAACAAGATGCTTTATTCAATTGGGAGAAACCCTTCCGTAGGTTTTTGGAGACACCGTACCTACGTTTGACCTAAGTCCATCTTTACTCAGTTTTTATCAAATAAGTAGATTTTAGGAAGTCATTTTTTAGTTCCTACGTGTAACTTGTGTATAATTTAACAATTGGCTAGCAGTGCAGAAACTAGAATCCGATGGGCCCCTGTGCAAAATTTGGACACGGGCCCCCACCTGCATGTTGGTCAGATGTATGGTGCCTTGTAGTGTTCTAGAACCTATAAAAACATGCGTATTCATCCCTGCAGGTAATAATGTCCTCCGCCGTGTCTCCTTCCTGTAATAATGTCCCCAGTCCTGGCCCCTTCCTATAATAATGCCCTCATCCTGGTCCCTTCCAGTAAAAATGTTCTCCTCTTGGCCCTCTTTCTGAAATAATGTCTTTCTTCCTAGGCCCCTTACTATAATAATGCCCCTGCATCCAATAACAAGGTCCTCCATCCTGGTCCCTTCCTAGTGTAATGTCCCCCAACCTGGGCTCCTTCTTGTTATAATGTCACCCATCCTGGGCCCCTTCCTGGTATGTCTTCCATCCTTTGCCCCTTCCTGATATACTGTCCCTCATCCTGGGCCACTTCCATGTATAAGGTCCTCCGCCTTTGTCACTCATCCTGGGCCCTTTCCAGTAATAATGTCCCCATCCTGGCATCTTCCTGTAATAATGCCACCTTCCATACTGGATAATGGGCCTCATCCTATAGCAATCTTCCCTTTCCTGTAATAATGCCTCCCTCCATCCTTGACCCCTTCCTGTTATAATGTCCCTCATTCTCGACTCCTTCCAGTAATAATGTCCCTTTTTCTTAAAAAGAAACAAATGATTATTCTTACTTTCCAGCACTCCGAAGTCCTGCGGCGTCCTCTTCTATAGCTGGCCTGGAAACCGGCAGCTGACATCACAGGCAGCGCCTGTGCCATGTGCCGTCCGTGATGGGCAAGTTGACATCAGCTGCTGGCCTCTAATTGGCTGGCGGCGTGCATTACAGTGCAGAGACCTGGAGGGTCTCTGCGCTGCAATATATTTCAACTGAATGCGTGTCGGAGGATGCACATCCAGGTGAAATAAGCACTGGCGTCGACAGGTCTCTCTCCTGCTTGGGCCCGGTTGCAATCGCACCCTCTGCAGCCACGATTGTTATGCCCATGTTGGCTACAGTTTATTAAGAATGTATTAATTCTATGATTTTTGCTTTTATGTAATAATCAAAAAATAACATTATTATCTTGATTTTATATTATTACAGCAATGCAGTGTATCCCAGTGCAGGTATACTCTAGATATAATATAGTCTATGCCGGATGCACTTTAAAGGGATTGTCTGCTATATATAGCCCCCTATCCATATGTACTTGTATGGTATATACAATGTAGTATATGGTGTCATACTTATTCACATAGGCTCCTACAGGACGACAACTATGGTTAGACATTTTTGAGTAACTTCACGCCACCTTTTCGTTGATTTACTTTTAGATGAAATTTTCGAAGCATAGGTCTTCATTTCAACCCTTTAACAAAAGCCCCACCTTTTCTATCAAGCCGCACTCTTTATCGCGGGCATAGCGCAAAAAGTGTATAAAATACATAATAAATAGGCCAAAAACTACATTTGACAGTTTTGTGCCAAATGATTGAAAATATGGTGATTTTAATGCCAAAATTGACGCTCGCAATAAATCAGCCCATTGTCAGATCGATATATTCTGCTGGCTATCTAGAAAAAAAAATAACTTAAAAAAAATATATCAAAATTAACTTTTTAAGTCCAGAAGCGTCCCTAATTTTCGATAATAAAATCAGTCGCATACCTAAATCATCTGATAAACACTTTCAGACAAATGGAACAGAACTTCTGGCCTTTAGATATTACACATTTAGTAAGTTGCAAAAAAAATATATATATATATACATAACAAATATATTTACATTTTTTTAGACGTAAAATAAAACTGTCATACTTAGCTTTAGATAATGCTGCCATCATGTGAAAATGGTTAAAAATGATCTACATGGAGTTCTTTTTTTTCTTTTTATCCCCCCAATGGATGTTTCCTCCCGTAACATAGTGCCAGGTCAAACGGCTTCCCACAAAATTACCACTCAAGTCTGGAATAATTAGCTTAGGTGGGGTCTCATTAATTGTCGAGATGGATTGAAGCCAGTCCGGACAATGTGTGCACGGAACTACGGAATAAGGCGGCACTACATATTAAAAAAAAATAATAATAATGCCATAATATACTGTATATATGGTGTTTTTTTTAAACATACATCAATTCTGTTGCCTTGAACCCTGGTCATGTCCAACGTCCTAAAAGCCAGACAAGTAACTGAAGGGGAAGCCGAGCTATACAATCTGCCAGCCGTGTTCATTGACTCTATTCATTGGCAGAGCAGCATTTGGTGGGGGGTATTGTTCTTATGCCCCCCTCGGTGCTGGAGGGTCTTGTATGTGGCGCTCTGTTAATCCGCTCTGTGTTACGGGAGGCCGCGGAGCATTGATATGTTAATGCAAAATTTCTAATTCAGCATTTATGATGAACTGACCGGTTAGCAGCACCGTCTTGTCTGGTCTGGTCTCTTCCAGTTGTTGTGCAGCTCTGGCTTTAATGCTACATTTTTCTTTTTTAATCCACTAACATCTTTCTTTTTCTCTGCTGAACTCATAGTTTTAATTGCATTTTATTTTAACAAAAATTTTTTTTTCCAAAAGAAATCATTAGCATAAAGACAGAATATAAGATTTCTCAGGAAAAAGACCATTAATATGAGCATACAGGTAGGACTAGTGTAACATTTCTATTACCTGTATGCCCATAATAATAGGTCATATACGTCCCGGGAGGTGACAGATTCCCTTTAAGATTAAAATAAGATTAAAGAATAACACATTTCAC
Organism: Ranitomeya imitator; assembly: GCF_032444005.1. Classification (NCBI taxonomy): domain Eukaryota; kingdom Metazoa; phylum Chordata; class Amphibia; order Anura; family Dendrobatidae; genus Ranitomeya; species Ranitomeya imitator. Next base: position 44,865,446 of record NC_091287.1, on the reverse strand, counting down.
ATTGTGACATTTCCTCTTATTATTCCATGTAATTTTATTTAAACCCCGAGGAAATGTTCAATGATTCAAAAACCTGTTAGAGTCGTTTATCCACAATTTTGTCTGGCCCATCTTGTGATGTTTTGTGTGAAATTATGTCCAATTTTTTTTTCTTTGTTTTCTTTTTTACACAGAGGAAATAAACATAGCAAAACATGTGAAATAGTCATAATTTTCTGGGAGAAATAACAATTTCAAGTGTGCCAACACTTTTAGCCATGACTGTATAGTCTTCCCATGGGCAGGTGTCTGAACATTCAGACCCCTGTCCTGACCTATATTGACACAAAAGGTGAGGTTTCAATACTAGAGACAGGTTGGGCCCGCCCCGATTGGGTACACCTTGTCGCGGTGGGATAGGTTTTACGCTTTCTTGGTTAAACTATGTTAGGTAGAACAAAATGGCAGAAGTACTTAGCTTATCTGCGGAGAGTGTAGGCACCGGTGTACAGACCCATTAAAGCCAAAAGGAGGGGCTCAAAGGGGTGGAGTTTCATTTGATATTTTTAAAGCCCTCTTATCATCAATGAGTATTGTAGTGCAGTGGGGTTGTTGCAGTGCGACAGATAGGCCGCGACCACAGGAAAGTTCAAAGCAAAAAGTTTTTAATGTCCAAAAGAAACTTACAAATGGAAAACAGCGGTATCTTCCGGATCGTAGCCGGGGCATTAAAACTGGCCATATCTGAGACCTGTTGCCGTGGGCGACTGCACCACCGTGTAACGCTGAAGGGGCGCCAGACGTTCGCTTCCCATGGCTCTGTGTTAACTGCACACCGAAGTCAGATGTTGCAGAGCCACTGCTCTGCAGCTTGCAAACCAACACTGACACCCCCAACCCTTTGCTGCAGGGTTTTTACATGGAATCTGTGGCCGTGGGCCACTTGTAAGACTCAGCCTGGAGGGAGCGAACCGTCCCACTACCATCCTGTAGTTCGCTCCAAAAATAAAAGCTCTCAACGGGTTTTCCTAAACATTGCCATGGCCAAATAACTTGACCAGGTCAACACTTACTTTTGTTTTGCACTGCGATCACAGCTTTGCCTGTGACTGCAGTGCACTCCAGCAGCCTCAATACTATTCTATGCACATTCTGGGGGATACATATCGAGATCCTCCTCACTGCCTCACAGTATGTACTTTTTTTATTTTTGTGAACATAAGGTGGTAATTTGCTCCTTGAGTGGTTATGAAAACAACTGCAATAAAAGAGAACTTGCGGCAGCTCCTCCTGGCACCAAATGATAACCCAGATCAGGGAAGAATCGCTCGGAAATGTGCTGTGGAATCATTATCAGGTGACAACGAATGACACTAGTTTATTTTTAAACTAACCACACACAAATTTCAGGGAAAGTGCTGAAAAGATCTATTTTTGTGACTAACTTGACTTCCTTGGCTGCTTTTCACTGAGCCGGGGACAGCTCAAGGAGCACAGTCTATGGAGTGTGACACAGCGGGGGATCTGTCTGGTCGAAAAGTGAAAGTTATTTGTTCTCATTAATCCACAGACAATTTCTGATTTTTCAAGAAAGAAAAAAAAAGATCAGTTCTGGGAAACAAAAAGATGGAGTAAAAACCACAGATTCTTTATTCCTGAATCTGACGTCGCTAATGCAAATGTATAACTTTATGAGTTCACGGCATCGGTCCTTTTATTTTTTTTTGGCCAGAATTTTTTCTACAAATTAAATAAGTAAAAAATGTTGAAAAAAGAATAATAAAATAGTACTTAATGCAATTCTATCTTTTTTTTTTTTTGTTTAAATACAAAGCATGTTGGCCAGTACAGAAGTTAATAAAGATGTTCCTGTAGTAGATAGATAGATACTGTAGAGATATAGATAGATAGATAGATAATAGATAGATAGAGAATAGATAGATAGAGAATAGATAGAGAATAGATAGATAGAGAATAGATAGATAGAGAATAGATAGATAGATAGATAGAGAATAGATAGATAGATAGCACTAAAAGGTTGAATGGGTGTAAAGCAGGGCCGGACTGGGACTAACATTCAGCCCTGGCATTTGCAGTCACACACGCCCACTTGTCACATGGTGACTGTATAATATCTTTGTACACTTGTAGGTTACAAGTAGTGAGGGGAGTGTAACACGACTATATAACATATAATCACAGCTGTATCCGGCATTACAGCTCAGTCCTATTTATTGCTTTTAGTTGCAGAACCAAGAAAAGCCGCTACTTTACCTACATAACTGGATCTGGTAGATAATGAAGGGATGAGACGACCAAAGGCTGTGGAACCTCATTCTGATGCTCCATACACTTTGCCTACAGCCACTTTTGGTTCCGCTGCGCAGCACGAGACCCGGTGACTGCAGAGTGGTGGCATCAGAAACGTCACCACTCTTCAGATATTCCGGGTCTCGCGCTGAGCTCGGCGACTGTGAAGAGCGGTATTGTTACTATCGTCACCGCTCTTGAGTCGCTGGGTCTCTCCAGGTCTGGGCTAGTAGTGGGGTGACTGATAGACACCTCTCCATTACTTACACCAGGGATTGATAGCAGCTGACATTACGCAGCTGACATCAACCCTAAAATTCATTACACATACCAGAATTAAATGCTCTGGTGGCTGGAAAAGCAGTAGAGTTAGCGCTATTCCCAGGCGCCGGGTGCTAACTACAACCGTCATCATCTTTGCCTGGTCTCCCTGCGAAGCATTTCTGTTGTATTTACATGCGCTGATCTCAGGCCACTAAATAAGTGTGATCGACAATACTGAAGTCGCTCGCTTGTTTCCCGGCCTCTTTACACCAACTGAGAAAGAATGAAGGGAACAGAACAATCACAGTTAGATCAATCTGTCCCCATACAGTATCATGTTATCAGCAGCACAACTACAGTTTACACCGGCGATGTGCTGCTGAGAACAAGGATTTCTGTTCCCACATAAACAATCCAATCACTCCATGAATAGGCAGCATTTTGCTTGTTTAGTATAAAACACCCAATAGTCCTCCATATATTATAATGTGCACCTCAGTACTCCATATAGTATAATACGCTCCTCAGTCCTCCATATAGTATAATACACTCCTCAGTCCTCCATATATTAAAATACACTGCAATTCCTCCATATAGTATAATACACTCCTCAGTCCTCCATATAGTATAATGTACTGCCACAGTCCTCCATATAGTATAATACCCTCCTCAGCCCTCCATATAGTGTAATACACTCCTCATAGTGCTCCATATAGTATAATGCCCTGCCATTGTCATCCATGTAGTACAATTCACTTCCCATAGCATAATGCACCCCATAGTTCTTCATATAGTATAATGTATTCCCCATAGTCCTCGGTACAGTATAATGCAGCCCACATATAGTATAATCGTGCCACCCCACAGACTATATTGTAGCCCATTGAGTATAATGTAACCCCCAGAGAAAATAATGCAGCCCCATCCTATAGTATAATGCAGTCCCTGCATATATATGGTAGCCCCATCATAGAGCATAATGCAGCCCCCCCATAGAATATAATACAGCGCCCCATAGAATGTAATACAGCCCACCTCCCCATAGAATATAATACAGCCCCCATAGAATATAATGTAGCCCCCATAGAATGTAATACAGCCCCCCCATAGAATGTAATACAGCCGTCCCCCCCATAGAATGAAATGCAGCCGTCCCCCATAGAATGTAATGCAGCCAGCCCCCATAGAATGTAATGCAGCCAGCCCCCATAGAATGTAACGCAGCCAGCCCCCATAGAATGTAATGCAGCCAGCCTCCATAGAATGTAATGCAGCTAGCCCCCATAGAATGTAATGCAGCCAGCCCCCATAGAATGTAATGCAGCCAGCCCCAATAGAATGTAATTCAGCCAGCCCCAATAGAATGTAATGCAGCCAGCCCCCCATAGAATGTAATGCAGCACAGCCCCCATAGAATATAATGCAGCATAGCCCACATAGAATGTAATGCATCACAGATGCCGGTATAGTTGAATGCGGCGGCGCTGGAGGGGGGTGAGTCGGCGGTGGCGAGCGGCCCACTACTGCCACCGGCCCTTCTGGCATTTGCCAGAACTGACCGATGGCCAGTCCGGCCCTGGTGCAAAGTCTCCCAGCAATCAATCCATACTTGCCAATATGTATTAGGTCGTGCCACACCATGTGGACCTAGTAAAGTCCACCTCTTTTGGAAACTATTTTTTTGGAGTGCTGCCTCCCGTTTTTTGACTATTAGATAGATTTATCCTGTTGGGAGAAGACGAAAAGCGTGGTCGATAAAGCAGCGCAGTATGTGAGTGCATGTCACAGGCTGAGAGAAAGAGATATGATATTGACTTTCATAACCTCAACCCTGCCCCATCCATCATCCCCCACAATCCCTATCCTTAATGTACACTTGTAGTGTGTCTGCGATGCAGATACTGACAGCTTGGCCATCCAATCTGGTACTGGGGTGTGCTGAGCTGTCAGTATGTTGATTGACAGCTCGACTATCCAATCTGAGACTGAAGCATTGGCTGCCTCCAGGTGTTCATTATTCCAGGTAATTGCCATGCTTCTTAAGTGTGCTGTGTTTCCCAGAACTCTGCCAGATGTACATTCAGCTTGTGCTCTCTGTACCTTGTGTTCTATATGCTTGATTTGTTGCCTGACCTTGGACTTTGTTCTGACCATCTGCCTATTTAACTCCTTCAGCTCTGACCCGTTGTCCTCCTAGTACTCTGACCTCGGAATGTTACCTAAGCTTTTGTCTCTTCCTTCTGTTTATGACGCACTCTCCTGGCTTCTGACCTTGGACTCCTTGACCATTCTGACTCACGGTTTGGCCATTAGAAGTGAGTAGCATCACAATAGACAGACAGACAAATATATGGAAGGACAGGTGATAGAACATATGTTGGAATTAACATATTACTTAGATTCACAAATGTGTTAAAATTTAAACCTTGCATGATTCTTCTCCACAACTTTATCCCTGACCTGTCTGGTGTGTTCCTTGGCTTTCCTCATGCTATTTGATCCCTAATGTTTTCAAACAAACCTATGAGGCCTTCACAGAACAGCTGTAGTTATACTGAGAAGAAATTACACACAAGTGGACTCAATTTACCAATTCAGTGACTCTATTTAGGGGTGTCACACTACAGGCTGAATACAAATGGACGTCACAATTTTCAGATTTATATATATATATTTTTTAAATTATTAGAAAACCATGTATCATTTCCTTTACACTTCACAAATACTTGCTGCTTTGTGCTGTGCTATCACATAAAATCCCAGCAAAATACATTTACGTTTGTCAGTGTAAAAAAAATGTGGGGTGTGAATAATTTTTCAAGGGACTGTATACATAGATAGATATGAGATAGATAATGATGATCAGCGTGGACCGATTAAAATCTGTTTTTTTGGAGTTTTTAGATAGACAGACATATGAAGATAGATAATAGATAGATAGATGGATAATAGAGAGATAGATATGAGAAATTTGTTATTATCGGGCTCCCACCATCCTGCGCTGGAACTACTGTAAGAAGAGTCCCATGAAATGTTAATATTTAATGAGCGGACAGATGCGGCGCTCGCCCGGTCCCAGCAGGGGGGCACCGTCAGCATTAGTCCGGCCATGGGCTCACTTTACATAAGCTTCTCTTACACAGTCACAGCCTGGCTTCAGGGAGTGCGGAGAAAGTGGCCGTATACCAGTAACGGACATACGGTGTCGATGGCTGCGCCGCTGGCACAGAGAAGCGGCCATGAATTGTGAGATGAATGACTGGGTGCAGCCTTGTCCCGGCCACATGGGCTCAGGCTCGGGGTGGGCGGAGGGGGGATATACACTCGGGGGGACGCCGCTCTCCCTCCGCTCCTGCCGTGCACCTGCTCCCAGCCACAGCTGAGGCAGAGATGGGCCGGGCACAGCGGGCATCCCAGACACACATTACATCAGACGTGATATGGGGGCAGCCATTGTCTGTGAGGACAGGACCGCCGGGGAATACAGCAATTTCGGATCATTGTCTGCACAGGGAGGTGGCAGCACTTTGTAAGGGAAATGTAGACAACAACAAAAAACTACTGTATATGGATTTCCAGAAAAATATGTCCGTGTAGCTGCAAAGCTCTGCGGAAACAGAATTACACCTGTAACATTCACAGGACCACAGCAGTTTCTATGTAGGAGTCAGATTGACAGATGTCGCCGAATGTAAAGGTTCCATCATACGATCCGTGTATACATCTATATGGGATATATCGGTAATCCAGCAGTGCGACATTCCCCCCCGATGGTTCACACGGCCGCAGCTTATGACCACAGCCTACAGGCGTTCACACACTCTGCTTTATTCAGTACAAGAGCTGTAGGTTATGGCTGTAAGTACAGCAGAATATATATGTCAAAATGTGTTTTGTTTTTTGTGTGTCTTCATTTTTTTTAGGTGTAGCTTTTTATTTATTAATGTGTTTTCCTCTATAATTGTAAAGCGCTGCGGAATATGTTGGCGCTATATAAATAAAATGATTATTCCATAGGCTTCTTTATAAAAAAAAAAAAAGGAAGGTACACAAAAAAGGCATGAGTGCAAAAAAAGACCCCAAAAACACTAATAAAAATGAAAGTTATTTTTCCAATCCATAAAAACAGCGTTTTCTGTAAACATTTTTGATTTTTTTGTGGGTTTTTTTTTTGTCGATCTTCTCTTGTTTTTGAGGAACAGCTCCAAAACACTCCCCAGAAAGCTAAGTGCACGTACCCTTATGTTATGTGCACATGGCGTCTTTTAGACTCCTGCGCCCCTGTTGGGTTTTTTGCCGAGTGAACTGACACAAAGAGGCATATAGCAGTGCGCACATTCATCGACACTATTATTGAAGGGTTATGTAGCTTCTAAAAAAAAATAAAAATAAAAATCAACAAATATCATTTAAAAAAAATAAATAAATAAACCTACAAGCCTTTTGGTGGTCCCGCACAGCAGCTCTTCTCTGCATGTTACCTCTGCCAGCATGTTACCTCTGCAAGCAATCAGTGGCCATAATGGTTATGTGCTGCGCTTTAAAGCCATCATGGTACACTGCGGTATTACCAGAAAAGTGCAGCCAAATTAGATCCCTTGCTTTGCAATGATGAGGGGTAAATACCCCAAAACACATCTGGTTTGGATTTTATCCTAAAGGTACCGTCACACTGGACGATATCGCTAGCGATCCGTGACGTTGCAGCGTCCTGGCTAGCGATATCGTCCAGTGTGACAGGCAGCAGCGATCAGGCCCCTGCTGTGCTGTCGCTCGTCGGGGAAGAAAGTCCAGAACTTTATTTCGTCGCTGGACTCCCCGTAGACATCGCTGAATCGGCGTGTGTGACACCGATTCAGCGATGTCTTCATTGGTAACCAGGGTAAACATCGGGTAACTAAGCGCAGGGCCGCGCTTAGTAACCCGATGTTTACCATGGTTACCATCGTTAAAGTTAAAAAAACAACCGCTACATACTTACCTACTGCTGTCTGTCCTCGGCGCTCTGCTTCTCTGGTCTGGCTGTGAGCACAGTGGCCGGAAAGAAGAGCGGTGACGTCACCGCTGTGCTTTCCGGCTGCCCGGCGCTCACAGCCAGACCAGAGAAGCAGAGCGCCGAGGACAGACAGCGGTAGGTAAGTATGTAGTGGTTGTTTTTTTACTTTAACGATGGTAACCAGGGTAAACATCGGGTTACTAAGCGCGGCCCTGCGCTTAGTAACCCGATGTTTACCCTGGTTACCGGGGACCTCGGGATCGTTGGTCGCTGGAGAGCGGTCTGTGTGACAGCTCTCCAGCGACGCTGCAGCGATCCGGATCGTTGTCGGTATCGCTGCAGCGTCGCTGAGTGTGACGGTACCTTTATACTGTCAAGTCAGAAGGAAAAAAACAAAAACCCAAAAGTGTGGAAAAATAAAGCTGAACAAGGCTGTGTGCATACGGAGATTTTCAGGAAAGCTTCCAAATCCTTCTCCAAATCTCAAAACTCCTCAAAAATTTTGGGCTCTATTCATCAAGACCGGCGGATCTGGGAGAAATTGGCATGAAGACACCAAAAGTCGCGAAGTTTTGGTACCACGCTGAGTTGTGCCTAAATTTTTCAACGTTTCAAGGCTTTTACGCCAGAAATTTGGGTGAAAGCTTTGATGAATCAGGTTCTTTGAGTTTCTGCTCCAAAAACTTTGCAAAAAGACTCCGTGTAGATGTAGCCCCAAAATGTATCAAACACTGCGGTAGGAAACGGAAAAAAAAAAATCCCCCAAAAACAATCAAAAAAACCCCCACCAGCCATGCCTGAAGTGGAATCCTCTTGAAAACCATGTTGGATTTATTCACCTCCTAAAAACTCTGTGTGAACATACCCATGGGGTACACTAGTATGACGTTTGTTTTCTGCATGGATTTTTAATCGGATCTACTTCAAAATTCATATCAAGCATTAAATTACTTAGTTAACGGGAATATATTGCCAGGTTTTTGCTATATGATCTGACAGCATCATGATGTAGAGGCAGAGAACCTGATTCCAGCGATCTGTCGCTGTGTGCAGGAGGTGTGATAGAATGGCATTCATTATAAAGCAGAGCTGTGAATGCAGAGCCCTGTGTAGCCACATCCAAACTCCTGACTGGCAGCTTCCTGTGTACACTGTGCATAGGCAGAAAGCTGCCAATCAGAGGGGGAGGTGTGGATGGACCAGGAGGCACCAGACACCTTGTCCTGTAGTGATAATCTCCTGTTTATAAAACACTGATTTTACAGAAACAGCGAAACAGCCTAGTAAGTGACACATAGCTGGAATCAGGGTCTTTGTCCCTACATTATGCTGCTCTCAGATTACATAGCAAAAACCTGCTGACAAATTGCCTTTAATGTATATTTGTAAATGGCATCTAATTTTATTTTAACCCCTTAAAGACCTATGAAGTGCTATGTCCGTCATAGGTCACCTCCTTATCTTTGGCGCAGGCTCCGGTGCTCAACCCGAACCTTTTCCACCACGATAGCGGATCTGATCAGCTATCATGTGCACCTAACAGCAGTGCGTGGAATCGCGATCCACCCGTGGCTGTTAACTAGTTAAATGCAGCCGTTAATCTGCGACAGCGGCATTTAACTGACGCAAATAGGATGCGCGACTTAGCTCCGCCCATCGGCGCCCGTGTCACATGAATGCGGGTCGCCGATGGGTTGGCATGACAACCCGGTGTCTGCAGGAGACCCCTGTGGTTGTTATTGCTGAACTGCTCTGGGCGCCACCCGGTGGTCGGTGCTCATAGCAGAAGAGCATTTCTGTAGCACAGGCGATCGGATGATTACAGCTTATAGTCACCCATGGAGGATATTGAAGCAAGTAAAAAGTAAATAAAATTTTATTTTTTACAAAATATTAAAAAAAATAAAATTATAAAAACGTAAAATCACCCTTTTGCCCCATTCAAAATAAAACAATTAGAAAAAATAAAAAAAATGCACATATTTGGTGTTTCCGTGTTCAGAATCGCCCAATCTAACAACATATAAAATAAATGAATCTGATGGGTAAACGGCGTAACGAGAAAAAAAACCAAAACACCAGAATTACGCTTTTTTTGGTTGCTGCAACATTGCAATAAATGCAATAGCGGGCGATCTAAAGATCGGATCTATCCCAAAATAGTATCATTAAAAGTGTCAGCTCGGTGCAAAAAATAAGCCCTCAATCAACATCACGAAAAATGGAGACGCTACGGAGATCGGAAAATGGCGCCATTTTAAATATTTTTTTTTTTTTACAAACTTTGGAAGTTTTTTCAAACAACCTAGACATGTTTGGTGTCTATGAACTCGTAATGACCCGGAGAATCAGAATCGCAGGTCAGTTTTAGCATTTACTGAACAAGGCAAAGAAAAAAAACAGTTTGGGATTGCACTTTTTTTGTAATTTCACCGTACTTAGAATTTTTTCCCCGTTTTCTAGCACACGACGAGACGGTAAAACCAATGGTGTCATTCAAAAGTACAACTCGTCCCGCAAAAAACAAGTCCTCTCATCGCCATAGTGACGGGAAAATAAAGTTATGGCTCTGGGAAGGAGGGAGCGGAAATGGAAACACTTTAGCGCCTTTTAATGCAAAAAAAGCCGATGATCACAGAGACCTGCAGAGTCAGATCAGTCAGTTCTACTAAGTAATGGAAAAAAATAAAATGCAATTTTCATATTTTCCTGTTAATTAGAATCTTTCCCCAGTAATAAGAGCCGTGTCTCTGGCCTCGCTGAACTCCAAGGGCAAGTGTACAGCCACCTGCCCGGCGGCGCGGCCGGTGACCCAGCCCACTCCTGTCCTCGGACTCCGCTCCTTCTGCCCTCAACAGCCCCCGACACAGTTTTTAAGCGTTCAGGTATGTGACGTCACTTAACACCGCCCCCTTTTCCTTAACCTCTTCACTGCTAGCGCCGACTACAAGACACATTTACTTTTAAACGAAAACTTACGTCTCCGAACAGGTTAATAGAGTGGGCGGGGCAGATGACACCGACGTCGCCTCCTGATTGGTCGGAGTGGTGCAGACCCCGCCCACCCCCGCCGCTCTGGGCGCCTCTCACTCACACACTCTCTGTACACGGGGAGCGGGTGACACGATGTCCTCTCCGCTCCGCCGGACGCACGACCTGCCGCGGCCGCCCGTGTCCCGGTGACCGCTCCGCCTTGCTCCATGTCACCGCGCTCCTTCCTTCCCTCCAATGTGGACTCCTTCGCTTCTCCTTTGTAATTCTCACGGGGAATCATGGCGAGCCGCCGGACTGCTCCACCTGAGGGAGACGGCGAGGAGCGGCAGCAGCAGCAGGCGCTCGTTAGTCCGGGCGCTGAGGAGGTGAGAGGCTGTAGTGCCGCACAGGCCACCTGTAGCGGTGCATGCTGGGAGATGTAGTTCTCCACCAGTCCCCCCTACGGTGTCCCGCAGGGATCATCCCCAGTGTGGCCAGAATACCCCGCACTGCCCCCCTCTGCAGGACTCCGCTCCGCCCCTTTAATTCTCTTTTTATTCCTGCTTAGTAGCCGGTGCACTCAGACAAGTGTGTGATCCTGACTGCTGCAGAACCTCTTGGAGAGGGGGCTGTGCTCGGTCCTAACATCAGATATATGGGGCAGCCTGATGGGGATTGGTTCAGGCTGTGATCGGCTCTTGTGCGGTTTTGTGGGGTCACCACCGCAATGTGTGAACTCAGCCTGACCCGAATGTCTAGGCCGGTGCTTATTGTCCAGCTGCAGACACTATGGATCCACCAGGAGATGTCACCAAACCAGTATGGGACTGGGACCAGTGCTGACCCCGTGAGCCCTGCACTGGTGTTATGGTGAACGCTGGGAAATACGCTGACCGTTGTCATTGGAGATGATTTACATCTGAAGGGGGGTGTGCACTGTCCCCACAAACAGCGCCTCTCTAGTGCACAGGTCGTGTCTGGTATTGCAGCTTTTCCATAGTCGCCTTTTTGGGGCTGAAATGCAATACCGGGCGCGACCTGTGTGGAAGAGTGGCGCTGTTTGTGGGTGGATTTTATTTGCTGGTTGGATGAGGGTCTTTCTATTGTGTAACTGATTATTGGGGGGTCCCATCCCCTTTATCGCTGCACTGTGTATGTGGCTCTGCTGATGGTCTCATGTTAGTTGTATTATCGGAGAATCCTTTATAAAGGTTGAAATCTGCACACATGGTGTGTGGATGGCTGCTGCAGAGCCTCTTGGCAGGGTTTTGTCACTGTGCGGTGGTGGCTCTCTGGTTTCCTGCCTTGTGGTTACTTTGTTGCCATGGAGCGTCTTCCTTGGGGTTCTCCTCCCTGTAATCATCGCCCCTGGGGGCCGTGGATGTGTGAGATCTTGTGGAGACAGGTTGTTACTTGGTGTCTGGATGTTGCCAGCTGCTGCTGCCGAGCGTTTACACGGGATCCTGAGCTCTCGCCATATGTTACTGTGTCGGCGCAGCCTCGGAGCTTGTTTCTGTGCCGTCCTGTGACGTTCAGCTGCTGGGAGCCGGGCAGAGTGTACAGAAGAGAGGAAAGTCCTGGGCACCGTCCCCATGTGTCACACTGGAGACTGGCAGCGTTGTGGTGCTGGCCAACGTCCCCATGTGTCACACTGGAGACTGGCAGCGTTGTGGTGCTGGCCACCGTCCCCATGTGTCACACCGGAGACTGGCGGCGTTGTGGTGCTGGCCACCGTCCCCATGTGTCACACTGGAGACTGGCAGCGTTGTGGTGCTGGCCACCGTCCCCATGTGTCACACTGGAGACTGGCAGCGTTGTGGTGCTGGCCACCGTCCTCATGTGTCACTCTGGAGACTGGCAGCGTTGTGGTGCTGGCCACCGTCCCCATGTCACACTGGAGACTGGCAGCGTTGTGGTGCTGGCCACCGTCCCCATGTGTCACACTGGAGACTGGCGGCGTGGTGCTGGGCACCGTCCCCATGTGTCACACTGGAGACTGGCGGCGTTGTGGTGCTGGGCACCGTCCCCATGTGTCACACTGGAGACTGGCGGCGGCGTGGTGCTGGGCACCGTCCCCATGTGTCACACTGGAGACTGGCGGCGTTGTGGTGCTGGGCACCGTCCCCATGTGTCACACTGGAGACTGGCGGCGGCGTGGTGCTGGGCACCGTCCCCATGTGTCACACTGGAGACTGGCGGCGTGGTGCTGGGCGCTCATTGCTGCACAGCCTACAGAAATGGCAGTGCAACTCTGCCACACATCGAAGGGGTCAGTCCACTTTAACAGACCTGTTGTTACATCACTCTAGAAGGGTCTGTGACCTGGGACCACCACTGAAATCACCGACCATCTCACCTGGTCTGGTGACCTGTCCTCTAGGTAAATTGTAGAGGGGGCTGTGCGTTTCCAATAACGGTTGGGTGAGTGCTGGTCTGGCCCCAGCTATTCCTCCTGGACACCCAGTATACCTCTGCGCTTGCTACAGATGGCAGGAATTTTTCCCAGGACCCCCGTACACACTAGGTTCGGCCCGCCACTTCTATGTCGCACATGTGCACACGGATTGACTGGCAGCTATTCCCCCTGATCCCCCCCCCCCCCCCCCATACATCGCACACACTTGGTTTGTTGGATAGCTATCCCTTCTGACCCCCGTACACACGCACGCTCAGTTCAGCTCTTCTTCCTGCCATATACCTGTGTGCACTCCAGTTAAGTTTTCTCCTGACCCCCGTGTGTATATATATATATATATATATATATATATATATATATATTTTTATTACACGCTTGTTTTGACTGACAGCTATTCCTTTTACCCCCCCATCCCTGTACACATTCCCGTGCTGTTCAGCTGACATCTATACTTTGTTGCCCCCCATACATGTAGAAGCTCAGACTCACCGCTATTCTTCCTGCCCCCTCCATACACACGCAATGGATCAGCTGATGTCGGTTTGCCCCCATTCTTGGTTCGGCTGGCGGTTACTCCTTTCAGCACCCTATACACCAGCACAATCATTTCGGCCTAGCTCCCGTGTTTTCTCAAAGGGCAGAGAAGGGACACTTAGAAAATCAGTCCCACCACATGATAACAAAGGATAGGGCCTGTGGAAATTCAACATGCCCAATCCCTTCTGCTGTAGAAGTATGTGCCCCCTTCCTGTGCTACAGGGATGTGCGCTGACGGCTGTCGGGAGCGATCTGTGCTGACTTGTCTGGTGGAGGCACCCGTGAACTTACACACCTTCCATCCGCGGAGGCAGCTGCGCATCGTACAGTAGACGAGGACTGCCTGCAGCGCTGCTGTCACTCCCTGGGCCCCTATCCCCTGCTTATCACTCTCCTCTGCTGCATATCATTTGTGACCAACACGGCCCCGGGCGGCGGCAGCAGCAACGATGGGAATGAAGCAGGTTAAATGCTTTACGCTTGACATAATAATCTGCCTCGCATTTCTGGTGAACTCCCTTCTGTAACGTTAACGCCGCTTTACGGATAAACCTTTCTTTCATTAAGAAATTCAGCAAGTGCACGACTTTCCTTCCTGCAGCTCGGGCTGAACCCCGCAAAGGAAAAATCCCTATATAAATATAGAATATAGCCTTGGATATTTTTTTTAATTTTTCCTTCATTCTTTCCAGCATCGGGGCAGGGTGTGTCATTTTGGCATATTTAACACCTCAAGTAGGAAGCTATGAGGAACACCGACATATAAGATCATACTAAAGTGAGAGCCGCCGAGATCTCCATATGTCAAGAGTGGCCATGCTGTCGTCGCTGGCCTCTGGAGATCTGATTTCTGGTGGACTGTATGTAGAGGTTTGTTTGAGATTAAAAAACTGTTTCTTTTACCCCCAGAAAGAGCGCCACTCTTGTGTGTAGGCCGTGTCTCGTATTTTAGGTGTTTATTTGAAGACTATTGTTGGCAAGAATAATATCTCCATAAGAACCAAGCTGTCCTATTCATGGCAGATATATTTGGATAAGGCTAAATAAAGATGATCGCTTTTAGGGTTTTTTCCAAAATGCCTGTAGAATAGGGGAACCCCACTTCATTGAGGCCCGTACTAGGCCTCATGCATCTCCACCTCATACAGGGCAGGCTGCTGCGCCCATCGCGGTTCCATAATTCCGATCTCAATCACTAATGGTTCCAGAATTCCGGACCTTAGCGATCAGCATGTTTCCCCTTTTTTCTAGATAGGCGATAGTCTGTATCTTTGGGGGGAAAGGGCGCAGTCAGACGACTGTCTAAATCTGACCGCAATGCACGGACTGGCCTGTTGCTTCTTGCATTTCTATACAGTTGTCATACGCTGGTTGGTAGAGCAACCGACCAGTCTGTGCGCTGTTACAATTTATACGGCCGTCTGACTGCCACTAATGACTAGTTTCCAAATAAAATATCACTCGTTTTACTTGTCGTTTTATTTTAGATTTTTCACAAAGTGAAATAAGGAAAGCATCGCCACGTCTTTGGGAAATGTACATAATTGGACATGTAGTCTAGGACAGAACGATCAGAGAACCCTCTTCACGCTTCATGTATGTTACAATATGGGGGTCTATATAAGGACCAGACCCCAGATACTCACCTTTCTTGGATGTCCTATGGAGGGTACTCTTCCTTGTCATTGCCACTTTACACTGGGCTACAGAAGTGGCCTTTGAGGAGAAATAAAAATAATTCTGGACGACCCTTTTTTAATTGAGTAATATCAGATGAGGGTTTTGGTGCCAAGTATATAACCCTCACACATCATATTGTCCAGGTGTGAATAGACCGGCGGGCGGGCCTCGGCTCACATTCTTAGTAACACTCGGAGCTCTGCCAAATCCAGAGCAGGAAGTTGTGTGCACCATGGATAATTTTTGGTTTGGTCCGTTTTCCTAGTTTACTATAAATTACCCAGTGACTGGCGTCGGGTTCTCTTGTAAGTCCAATTATTGCTGCATAAGGCCTCAGTCACACTCCTGTGTGTAAAGGCGTAAGTGGGGAAAAAAGGTACTAGTGTAAACGGTGCTTTGGATTAGTTTGTCATCCATAGATCCGTTTCTACCATCAGTGTTTGGTCTGTGTCCGTATTTACTGTCAGTGTGCCGTCCGTGTTTGGTCAGTATTTACCGTCGGTATTTACCATCAGTGTGCCATCTGTGTTTGGTCAGTATTCCGTCAGTATTTACAGTCAGTGTGCCATCCGTGTTTGGTCAGTATTTACAGTCAGTGTGCCATCCGTGTTTGGTCAATATTTACCGTCAGTGTGCTGTCCGTGTTTGGTCAGTATTTACCGTCAGTGTGCTGTCCATGTTTGGTCAGTATTTACCGTCAGTATTTACTGTCAGTGTGCCGTCCGTGTTTGGTCAGTATTTACCGTCGGTATTTACCATCAGTGTGCCATCAGTATTCCGTCAGTATTTACAGTCAGTGTGCCATCCATGTTTGGTCAGTATTTACAGTCAGTGTGCCGTCCGTGTTTGGTCACTATTTACTGTCCGTATTTACAGTCAGTGTGCCTTCCATGTTTGGTCAGTATTTACCGTCAGTATTTACTGTCAGTGTGCCGTCCGTGTTTGGTCAGTATTTACCGTCGGTATTTACCATCAGTGTGCCATCCATGTTTGGTCAGTATTTACAGTCAGTGTGCCTTTCATGTTTGGTCAGTATTTACAGTCTGTGTGCCATCCGTGTTTGGTCAGTATTTACAGTCAGTGTGCCATCCATGTTTGGTCAGTATTTACAGTCAGTGTGCCATCCATGTTTGGTCAGTATTTACAGTCAGTGTGCCATCCATGTTTGGTCAGTATTTACAGTCAGTGTGCCATCCGTGTTTGGTCAGTATTTACAGTCAGTGTGCCATCCATGTTTGGTCAGTATTTACCGTCAGTATTTACTGTCAGTGTGCCATCTGTGTTTGGTCAGTATTTACCGTCAGTGTGCTGTCCGTGTTTGGTCAGTATTTACCGTCAGTGTGCTGTCCGTGTTTGGTCAGTATTTACAGTCAGTGTGCCATCCATGTTTGGTCAGTATTTACCGTCAGTATTTACTGTCAGTGTGCCATCCATGTTTGGTCAGTATTTACAGTCAGTGTGCCATCCATGTTTGGTCAGTATTTACCGTCAGTGTGCTGTCCGTGGTTCGTCAGTATTTACCGTCAGTGTGCCGTCGATGTGCTATGAGTTTTTATTCATGGCTAAATAAATGACAAAGCTTCTCTTATACTTTGTGCTGTTAAATCCGTTTTCTGTGCCTGTTTTTCACGCATTGGCCCTTGTCATCTGTGCTGCTTGGGGAAAAAAAAACCCTCCAAAAAACGGTAATGCGAACATCACTGTAGATTATAATGGGGGGGGGGGGGGGGTGTGCTGTGTCCATGAGAAGTGGATGTCACATGTACAACACGGACGTGTGAACAGGGCCTTAATTGGAGGGGGGCCTCTGCAGTAGAAGCCCCCATACACCTGAGACATACTGTATATGGGCCGATGATTGTTAGGCTGCCGTCACACTATCAGTATTTGGTCAGTATTTTACATCAGTATTTGTAACCAGGAGTGGAACAATCAGAGGAAAAGTATAATAGAAACATATTCACCACTTCTGGATTTATCACCCACTCCTGGTTTTGGCTTACAAATACTGATGTAAAATACTGACCAAATACTGACAGTGTGACAGCAGCCTTATGGTAAATCTGCTGCACTGCTGATTAGTGGGGTCTCATCAGGGTGGTCTGTGACATTACCATAACAATCTATGTAGAAACCTACCAGTAACCTGGCTGTGGATTTGCAGGGCCTATAAATCGCCAGTGTGTGCCATCCAGTTACCCATAGGTGTATGATGGCGAGCGGGAGTTTTGCAGGGGCGGCTGCCGGCTGCTGTTGCGCGGCTGCCGGCTGCTGTTGCGTGGCTGCCGGCTGCTGTTGCGTGGCTGTCTCCTGCCATTACTTCTCTACAGGTCTGACTGGAGCAATACAGCATCTGCCCTGGGTTAAGAATAAACAGCTTTGAAAAACAGCGCCACACCTGTGTATATAGGCTGGGTGTGGTATTGCAGCTGGGGTCCATTTATTTGGTGCGGTTTCTAGACCTGATTTCTGTCGCAGTTTCTCCCTTTTATGATGCGGTTGGTAATGGTTGACGAACCAGTTAGAGCCCCTCGTCCTCAGATTTTTGCCCCTCGCTGTATGAGGGGTGTTGCGCTCTCGCTTCTCTGCCCACAGACGTCTGCTTATTATTTTTCTGACCCGTGCAGGGTGTGCCGCCTTATCCAGCGGTGATCGCCGGTGCTGGAAGTGTCAGGGCGAGGTGAGGAGGGCGGAGGTTACATCATGGCCGTGATTCCCTGCAGATCTGCAGCTACTGGAAGCCGCAGCCGTTCCCGAAACGCCGTCCTGCTGATTTCTGGGGAAGGAAACCCCCATCCCTGCATTGATCCCATTACACAAGCTGATGCTGGGAGTTGTAGTTACTGACCCACACGCCTGTCCTGCTGCCTCCTCCCGAAATGAATATGCCGTTATTACATTATCATTTTTTTGCAATCACTGCTCTTCTGGGGGATGTCACTCTGCTTTCCTGGAGTCCTGAATGGCAGCACCTTACCATCAGTGATGCTGCTGGTGGGATTTCCTTTAGTGTCTGGATCTGGAAGCGCTGTTTTCTGCAGAAATTGATGATCCTCGCAGGGAAATGCGATGTCGCAGGGCTTTCCACTGTGCGACGTCCTAAGATGTCCCCGCAGAGTTGCTGTCT
This sequence comes from Ranitomeya imitator, assembly GCF_032444005.1. NCBI lineage: Eukaryota > Metazoa > Chordata > Amphibia > Anura > Dendrobatidae > Ranitomeya > Ranitomeya imitator. The sequence goes on along the minus strand of NC_091287.1, from coordinate 44,847,164 downwards.
GACACCTGCCAGTGACCGGTCTCGTGCCGCATCTCTCGTCGCCGGCTGCTTCATTTGGGGGATTGCAGCGTCTCTTTGCCCATATTGGCCCAATAAAATAGTGTGCATATTGAAATTTGACTTTGATCTCATTGGATATAATCTGATGGCCGCTCTCTCCATTGGAAACACGAGGACTCGGGAGAATCTGGCGCTGTGCGGGGTTTACTGTGCGGGGTTTACTGTGCTGGGTTTACTGTGCAGGGGTTACTGTGCGGGGTTTACTGTGCGGGGTTTACTGTGCGGGGTTTACTGTGCGGGGTTTACTGTGCGGGGTTTACTGTGCAGGGGTTACTGTGCGGAGTTTACTGTGCGGGGTTTACTGTGCAGGGGTTACTGTGCGGGGTTTACTGTGCGGGGTTACTGTGCGGGGTTACTGCTCCGCTGCCCCTCTGTCACTCTTCAGGCTTCGTGTCTGAGGCCAATAGAACCATTGTCTACTCTCCTGTCTTGGCTGATTTTTCCCTCCTTACGACTCGTGCCCGGCTTTCTGGCCTTGTGCCTGTGGTTCCTGGGGCTGCGTCCTCCCAGTCCAGAGGTCGGCGGTGATTCACTACTTCTGTCATCTTGTCCTTTGTTGCTTTGCTGCCTGTTTAGTTATTGGAAATGTTTAATGGAAAAACACGTCGGTGACAGCTCTCGCGTAACCGTCAGATCCGAAATGTTTTGTAGCTTAAAAGGGTATTCACATCTCCAAGATCCTATCCCAATATCTAGTAGGTATAATAATATTAGCAAATACCTCCAATTAGAAATGTAGTATAGTTCTTCTGATTCAGTATATCTTTTCTCATGTGCGGACATTGCAGGACCTTGGGTATCCATGATTACGACTACTAATAGGTAGTTGCTAGTGGTCATAACCATGGATACCTAAGGTCCTGCATTGCCTGCACATGAGAAAAGAGACATCGCAAATCAGAAGAACTATACTACATTTCTAATTGGAGGAATTTGCTAATATTACATCTGCTACATATTGGAATAGGATCTTGGAGATGAGTACCCTTAAGGCCTCATTCAGTGATTTTTCTGGTACAGAAAAAAATTCTGATTTTCATCGGTGTCTGGTCAGTTTTTTTCCATCACTGACTTTCTTGTATAAAGCAATAAAGTTACAAGGTTTCTCCTATGCATTCATTGTTGATGGCGGACTGTACACTGATCCATCTGCTGTCTGTGATTTAATGGACCCATTGGGTTGGGGGGGGTAATTTAGTTCAGTGACTCTGTTTTTGGACCAGACCTGTTTCTGTGATTCATTTTATTGCAGACACAAAACATGGGCACCAGAACAGCCCCATAGGTTGTAATGGTATGTATTCTGTATGAAAACCACGGATAGGACACGTATGTGAAGGAGGCCTTAAAGGGTTGTGTGGTCTTAAGCTATAAGTCTGCAGTCACTCTTACTGTGCGCTCTGCGGACAAGTGCGCGATTTGTATTCTCCCGGTCACATTCCTACTAGACTGTATCCGGCCTCGCTTAAGTGAGGTCATCCCCGTCTAGTTGGCACGTGACCGCATGTATGCAAATCACCAACTTGCCGTCACTCGCCTGGTGGCGGCCTCTGGGAATTATTCTCAATGTGCAGTGCGTGCGAAATGAGGGCTCGCAAGACTGCACACTTAAGACCGGACAACCCCTTTTAGGGGTCCGTTTACACAGTGACACAGTACGACTGGCAATCGGTAAACTTGCCAGTCGGCGGTAGTTTTAATGCCTGTTCGCACAGGCAAAGCAAACAATGCTTTTTTGCTCAGTGCACATAGGCTGCCGTAGTTCTCGGCAGTGCAGGTCCTGATTACACAGGACAACACACTGCTGAAAATGCCTTTTGCTTGTTCTTCGGGTGATGGGCAGCCTGTTTATATGATTTTAACTCTCATTCAAGATGATCTTGTATTGTAAATGGCTCTTAAGGATTATTCCTTAAATCACATTGTGCTGTTAAATATGCGTGCCTATGTATGTATAATTTGTGCCAATATGACTCCTTAAATCTGCCTCCGTCTTGCACGTATAGCCCCCTACGGCTGCCTCTCCAAGCTCTAATTAACCTCCATTGGACTGGTCCCGTCGTTCTCTTGGCCGCACACGCGCAGTGATGGCCGCCTCTCGGCTGCTTCCAGCGTAGCTCGTCTGTGCCTCCAACATGGATAGCCGAGTCTATTCTACAGTCATTGCCAAAAGTATTGACACCCCTGCAATTCTGTCAGATAATACTCAGTTTCTTCCTGAAAATGATTGCAATCACAAATTCTTTGGTATTATTATCTTCATTTAATTTGTCTTAAATGAAAAAACACAAAAGAGAATGAAGCAAAAAGCAAAACATTGATCATTTCACACAAAACTCCAAAAATGGGCCAGACAAAAGTATTGGCACCCTCAGCCTAATACTTGGTTGCACAACCTTTAGCCAAAATAACTGCGACCAACCGCTTCCAGTAACCATCAATGAGTTTCTTCCAATGCTCTGCTGGAATTTTAGACCATTCTTCTTTGGCAAACTGCTCCAGGTCCCTGATATTTGAATGGTGCCTTCTCCAAACTGCCATTTTCAGATCTCTCCACAGATGTTCTATGGGATTCAGGTCTGGACTCATTGCTGGCCACCTTAGAAGTCTCCAGTGCTTTCTCTCAAACCATTTTCTAGTGCTTTTAGAAGTGTGTTGGGGTCATTGTCCTGCTGGAAGACCCATGACCTCTGAGGGAGACCCAGCTTTCTCACACTGGGCCCTACATTATGCTGCAAAATTTGTTGGTAGTCTTCAGACTTCATAATGCCATGCACACGGTCAAGCAGTCCAGTGCCAGAGGCAGCAAAGCAACCCCAAAACATCAGGGTACCTCCGCCATGTTTGACTGTAGGGACCGTGTTCTTTTCTTTGAATGCCTCTTTTTTTCTCCTGTAAACTCTATGTTGATGCCTTTGCCCAAAAAGCTCTACTTTTGTCTCATCTGACCAGAGAACATTCTTCCAAAACATTTTAGGCTTTTTCAGGTAAGTTTTGGCAAACTCCAGCCTGGCTTTTTTATGTCTCTGGGTAAGAAGTGGGGTCTTCCTGGGTCTCCTACCATACAGTCCCTTTTCATTCAGATGCCGACGGATAGTACGGGTTGACACTGTTGTACCCTCGGACTGCAGGGCAGCTTGAACTTGTTTGGATGTTAGTCGAGGTTCTTTATCCAACATCCAACCCTAATCAAAACCCTAAATCCAACACACCCATAATCCTAATCTCAACCCTAACCTCAAACCTAACCCTAATCCCAATACACCCCTAATCACAACCCTAATCTTAACCCTAATCCCAAACCTAACCCTAATCCCAAGCGTAACCCTAATTCCAACCCTAACCCTAATACCAACCCTAATCCAAACCCTAACCCTAATCCAAACTCTAACCCTAACTTTAGCCCCAACCCTAACCCTAGCCCTAAGGCTACTTTCACACTTGCGTTGTTTGGCATCCGTCGCAATCCGTCATTTTGGACAAGAAACGGATCCTGCAAATGTGCCCGTAGGATGCGTTTTTTGCCCATAGACTTGTATTGCCGACGGATCGTGACGGATGGCCACACGTCGCGCCCGTCGTGCACTGGATCAGTGTTTTGGTGGACCGTCAGCACAAAAAAAGTTCAATGTAACGTTTTTTTGTACGTCGCATCCGCCATTTCTGACCGCGTGGCCGTAACTCCGCCCCCTCCTCCCCAGGACATAGATTGGGCAGCGGATGCGTTGAAAAACTACATCCGCTGCCCACGTTGTGCACAATTTTCACAACGTGTGTCGGTATGTCGGGCCGACGCATTGCGACGGCCCCGTACCGACGTAAGTGTGAAAGAAGCCTAACCCTAAATTTAGCCCCAACCCTAACTCTAAATTTAGCCCTACCCCTAACCCTAATCCTACCCCTAGCCCTAACCCTAGCCCTAACCCTAGCCCTAACCCTAGCCCTAATTTTAGCCCCAACTGTTCTTCTCCTGCCGGCCGGCAGATGGAGACAGATGGCGGGCGCACTGTGCATGCGCCCGCCATTTTCTTTTGCCGGCGGCCAGGAGGAGCAGCAGGAGGACCCAGGGACACAGGTGAGTATGGCAGGGTCCCCGAATCCCCCTATTTCTCTGTCCTCTGATGTGCGATCACATCAGAGGACAGAGAATTACACTTTGACTTTTTTTTTTTGTGCGGTTGCCGGTAAACAGTTAATTACCGGCGATCGCAAAACAGGGGTCGGTAAAACCGACCCCGATCATGCTCTTTGGGGTCTCGGCTACCCCCGGCAGCCGAGACCCCAAAGATTCTCGCGGTGCCGGCCGGCGGGCGCACTGCGCATGCGCCCGCTATTTTGAAGATTGCGGCGCCCACCGGGAGCCACGAGGAGCATCGGGGGAGATAGGTAAGTATTGGGGGGCTACCTGGGACCCCTTTTCTCTGTCCTCCGATGTGCGATCACATCGGAGGACAGAGAAATTAAAAAGAGAGCGCGTTTCTTTTTTTTTTTGCGATCGCCGGTAAACGGTTAATTACCGGCGATCGCAAATGCGGGGTGGGTTAAAAACCCCCCGAATCATGTTCTCTGGGGTCTCGGCTACCCCCGGCGAAAATGTGACTCTGGGGGGCGCTATTTACTTTTTCCACAGCGCCGTTAATTAACGGCGCTGTGGTTTAAGTACCCTTAGCGGCCACCGTTAAAAGGCGTATCGGCGGTCGCTAAGGGGTTAATCCATGTCAACTGGCTGCAAGTGTGATTTAGGGTACCGTCACACTATACGATTTACCAACGATCACGACCAGCAATACGACCTGGCCGTGATCGTTGGTAAGTCGTAGTGTGGTCGCTGGAGAGCTGTCACACAGACAGCTCTCCAGCGACCAACGATGCTGAGGTCCCTGGGTAACCAGGGTAAACATCGGGTTACTAAGCGCAGGGCCGCGGTTAGTAACCCGATGTTTACCCTGGTTACCAGCGTAAAAAAAAACAAACAGTACATACTTACATTCCGGTGTCTGTCCCTTGCCGTCTGCTTCCCGCACTCACTGACTGCCGGCCGTAAAGTGAAAGCACAGCACAGCGGTGACGTGCTTCACTGGTAACCAGGGTAAACATCGGGTAACTAAGCGCAGGGCCGCGCTTAGTAACCCGATGTTTACCCTGGTTACCATGCTAAAAGTGAAAAAAACAAACACTAGATACTTACCTACAGCTGTCTGTCCTCCAGCGCTGTGCTCTGCTCTCCTCCTGTACTGTCTGTGAGCCGGAAAGCAGAGCGGTGACGTCACCGCTCTGCTTTCCGGCTCCCAGACAGTACAAGAGGAGAGCAGAGAAGCAGAGCGCAGCGCTGGAGGACAGACGGCTGTAGGTAAGTATCTAGTGTTTGTTTTTTTTTACTTTTAGCATGGTAACCAGGGTAAACATCGGGTTACTAAGCGCGGCCCTGCGCTTAGTTACCCGATGTTTACCCTGGTTACCGGCATCGTTGGTCGCTGGAGAGCGGTCTGTGTGACAGCTCTCCAGCGACCAAACAGCGACGCTGCAGCGATCCGGATCGTTGTCGGTATCGCTGCAGCGTCGCTAAATGTGAAGGGGCCTTTAGTTATTGCCAACACCTGTTAGGTGCCACAGGTAAGTTACAGGTGCTGTTAATTACACAAATTAGAGAAGCATCACATGATTTTTCGAACAATGCCAATACTTTTGTCCACCCCTTTTTTCTGTTTGGTGTGGAATTATATCCAATTTGACTTTAGGACAATTCTTTTTGTGTTTTTTTCATTTAAGACAAACTAAATGAAGATAATAATACCAAACAATTTGTGTTTGCAATCATTTTCAGGAAAAACTGAGTATTATCTGACAGAATTGCAGGGGTGTTAATACTTTGGCCATGACTGTACATTTGGAATACACTGGTGCCATACTCTAGTCTGCCGCTGCACCTTTATCTTCTGCCAGGCAGAACAATCTGTCTTCATGTGTGCTCTGTACATCATTGATCTGTTGGCTGGTTTCAAGCAAAGATCAACAGATCTGCACTCCATTTCACTCTGTGCTGCCTGCACAACCTGAGCTATTGAATTGTAATCAGTGTGTAATTAGTGAGATGGACAATTATCTGGTTTGGAGGGGTGGCTGGGGGGAGCCCAGTCCAGCAGATAGTCAGAACTCAAGTGTTAAACTTTAATTATTGACATTGCTGACAATGAGAAGTGAAACTGTCCAACCTCATTTACATTGGAATCTGATGCACAGATTTGTGATCTCCAAAACTGGAGACCCTTCCTCCCACAAAACTGCTTATAAAGAGACTGCTGACCAGCCGAGGGCTCACACTGGAGATGGGGCAGGTAGGCGTCCTGCTACAAAACCTAAGTGCAGGTACAGTCTATTGCGAATGAGGACACTCCGAATTTTCCATCTTCAAGTGGGCGTAATTCAGGTGCTTTTTTTTTTTTTTTAAATTCTAATTACCGTGTAATTGTGTTTGTTTTTTTTTCCCCACTTTTATTTATTTCCGGATAGGGGTCCAAAACGATGGTCTTTGTCCCCCATTTGGTGGCGTGTGCACCCTACCTTCACTCTTAAAGTCTACAACGCTCAGCCATCTATATCAAACGAATAGAATTTTAATAGAGAGGCCGCGTTCATGCACGACGGACTCATCCGTGAAAATGGAAAGTAGATTCGAGACCCCCTCCCTGTCCGGATGACTGGTGGCTGCTCAAGAGGTCGTTCTGCCAACAATTTAACAACTGACCAGATGCGTTTTTGTTTTGTTTTTTGTTGTATTTCTGCATTTTGACTATTTCATTATGTAGTTATACACCCCAGAGAAAAGTAAAATGGCGCTCAGTTGTTCATTCATTGATACGTTTCCAGAAGGATTTGTAGAGGAATCGATGCTGCAGTTATAATTTTAAGATGTTCCAGAATTATTTCATGTGGATTGCAATTGTTATGGTAAAACAGAAGGATGTGTCAGGAGACCACATAGGCCATCTTTAAAGCAACCCAATGGGGTTTTGTGTAGGATTGTATTTTTTTTATTTTATTTTATGGACAGTCTTTTTCTAGTAGTGGTTAGGTTGTGGCGGTGAGGCATCCATGCCGGAGGTGCACATTTTGCTTTCCTTGGTCAGCTGTAGCTGTATGGAGTTTGCTTGGCGACCAGAGAGACATATTGTGAAGAGCTGGAGAGGGCGTCTGAGCAAACAATGGCCGAGCTGCCTTCTGCCTGTGATCTACTGTAGGCAGAGGGCTCCTCATATACTCACACCCCATTGTTCTGGGGGCTACCTGCTGGGAATGTTTAGACAAATGTGCTCACTGTTTATCTGCAGTGTTTGCTCTGAGGCCCCTCTTGGCCTTCTGGTAACCAAGTATGGAGGACATTCCAGAGGCGTAGCTAGAGCTTTTGCCGCCCGGGGCTGGTCCCGAGCTTGGCGCCCCCCCCCCCCCCCCCCCCCAGCAGGAATAAGACCTCAGATGTAGAACTTTAATTGTTTCGCCGGTGAATGTTACCATCACATGATCGGGACTGCAAAAATAACCAAGTTCTGCTTACCTGACCGCGCTCCTGCTCTCTCCACGCAGCTGAAACGTGCACTCGCCGGCGACTGACAATGATGTCAGACGCCGGCGACATGCACACTGGGACTGACGTCAGCTGCCAGCCTCAGATTGGCTGGCGGCTGTTAACTATTGACGTGCGGGCGCGGGCCCACACGTCAATAGCGTTAAACAGCTGCAGCGCCGGCCGCAGCCCGGTGACCCACCCCCAGGGCCGGCTCCAGGTTTTTGAGGGCCCCGGGCAAAAGAGTCTCAGTGGGTCCCCCCCCCCCCCCCTTTAACACATACCCCGATTCATGATGCCCAGATACGGCAGAGAAATCTAGGTATAGTCCAATGCCAGATTTCACTTCTTACATGAGTGACAGCTATTGTAAATTCTACAGTGTATATATACAGGATAGGAGGAGTGGTACTGTGCAGTGTATATATACAGGAGGAGTGGTACTGTGCAGTGTATATATACAGGAGGAGTGGTACTGTGCAGTGTATATATACAGGACAGGAGGAGTGGTACTGTGCAGTGTATATATACAGGAGGAGTGGTACTGTGCAGTGTATATATACAGGAGGAGTGGTCCTGTGCAGTGTATATATACAGGAGGAGTGGTACTGTGCAGTGTATATATACAGGACAGGAGGAGTGGTACTGTGCAGTGTATATATACAGGAGGAGTGGTACTGTGCAGTGTATATATACAGGAGGAGTGGTACTGTGCAGTGTATATATACAGGACAGGAGGAGTGGTACTGTGCAGTGTATATATACAGGAGGAGTGGTACTGTGCAGTGTATATATACAGGAGGAGTGGTACTGTGCAGTGTATATATACAGGACAGGAGGAGTGGTACTGTGCAGTGTATATATACAGGACAGGAGGAGTGGTACTGTGCAGTGTATATATACAGGACAGGAGCAGTACTGTGCAGTGTATATATACAGGACAGGAGGAGTGGTACTGTGCAGTGTATATATACAGGAGGAGTGGTACTGTGCAGTGTATATATACAGGAGGAGTGGTACTGTGCAGTGTATATATACAGGAGGAGTGGTACTGTGTGGTGTATATATACAGGACAGTGGTACTGTGCGGTGTATATATACAGGAGGAGTGGTACTGTGCAGTGTATATATACAGGAGGAGTGGTACTGTGCGGTGTATATATACAGGAGGAGTGGTACTGTGCGGTGTATATATACAGGACAGTGGTACTGTGCAGTGTATATATACAGGAGGAGTGGTACTGTGCATTGTATATATACAGGGCAGTGGTACGGTGCAGTGTATATATACAGGGCAGTGGTACGGTGCAGTGTATATATACAGGGCAGTGGTACTGTGCAGTGTATATATACAGGGGAGTGGTACGGTGCAGTGTATATATACAGGGCAGTGGTACGGTGCAGTGTATATATACAGGGCAGTGGTACGGTGCAGTGTATATATACAGGAGGAGTGGTACTGTGCAGTGTATATATACAGGAGGAGTGGTACTGTGCAGTGTATATATACAGGAGGAGTGGTACTGTGCATTGTATATATACAGGGCAGTGGTACTGTGCATTGTATATATACAGGGCAGTGGTACGGTGCAGTGTATATATACAGGGCAGTGGTACGGTGCAGTGTATATATACAGGAGGAGTGGTACTGTGCAGTGTATATATACAGGAGGAGTGGTACTGTGCAGTGTATATATACAGGAGGAGTGGTACTGTGCAGTGTATATATACAGGAGGAGTGGTACTGTGCATTGTATATATACAGGGCAGTGGTACGGTGCAGTGTATATATACAGGGCAGTGGTACGGTGCAGTGTATATATACAGGAGGAGTGGTACTGTGCAGTGTATATATACAGGAGGAGTGGTACTGTGCAGTGTATATATACAGGAGGAGTGGTACTGTGCATTGTATATATACAGGGCAGTGGTACGGTGCAGTGTATATATACAGGGCAGTGGTACGGTGCAGTGTATATATACAGGGCAGTGGTACGGTGCAGTGTATATATACAGGGCAGTGGTACGGTGCAGTGTATATATACAGGGGAGTGATGGTACTGTGCAGTGTATATATTTCAGCAGCCGCCCAGCCCAGGCCCCCAGCACTTGTCCTGTATATATATTATATATACTGTCATGCAGGCTGTATAGATACAGTATATACATATACAGGACAGGTGCTGGGGACCTGGGCGGCTGCTGAAGTATATAATATACAGTATATCAGCTGTGGCCGCCCCAGGTCACCCAGACTGTCAGAATACAGCGATACATCGCACTCACTCAGGGCGGCAAGGCTTGCCAAGGAGCTCCTCCAGAATCTGCCTGTCCTGATGTAAGTTCAGCAGTCAGCGAGGGGCGGGCGGAGGAGCAGAGCAGGAGAACTCTCCGCCCACAAAACAATGTCACGCTGGCTGCCTTGTTAACCCCGATGTGCCTGCACTGCCTGGCCCTGCACTGACTGAAGAGATGCTTGTGCCAGCAGGGCTAGATGCCCGCCCCCCGCATTGTGCCGCCCGGGGCGGCCCGCCCCCCCCGCACCCCCCTTCCTACGCCACTGGGACATTCCAGGTCTGGCGAGTGCACAAGATCCCTGAAAAAAAAAAAAAAAAAGCTCAGAAGTGGAAAGTTGTTTATTAAGGGGAAAAAGTTTATGAAAGTGAAGACAAAACTTTCAACAATCTGGTGGCGTCTCTTCCCCGAACGTTCTTTGTATTTTCCATATTGACTCCTTGCATTTTCTGGAGAGGCCACACAGATTGTGATGGAGCTGGTCTGTGTAATACACGGGGGTCTTTATAATACTTGGTGGTCTTTCCCGCTAGCGTTATGCCCTGCCCCAACTTATTCTGCCATAATTAAATATTTACCTCTGTATTAGAGGGTTTTATTTTTGTTGTCTTTTTCGTACTCGGCGTAAATGCTGCGGAATCCGGCAGGCTTTCGTTTTCTTCTTGCCTCTCTCCATTCCTGATTTCCTGCGTATAAATCCAGTTAGTCCCTTCTCTGGCCATTAGAGAGATGACTACGCCCACTTGGAAAATAAGTACTACATTTACATATAGGAAAGAGGGGAGGGCTGTGCCTCAGGTGCAGGAACAAAAGAAAGCGTCCGATTCAGAGCGTTCACGCTAGGCAGAAAAATAGAGTTATGGAATATGACGCTGTGGTTATAAATTGAGGGGGATTAGGAAAAATGTTTAGAATTGAGAGTCCTCAGTGGTTGATACCTTTTTAATGGCTAACTGAAAAGATGGTAACAAATTGCAGCTTTTGAGACTACTCAGGTCTCTTCATCAGGCAAAGACTAGTAGAAATTCTGAAGAATCACATATTTATGCACAACATCGTATAGAAAAAAAAAAGGAAACACCATGGATAAGACAGGTGACATGAAGCAGAATTACCATAAGTGATAAACAATTATGTCCATAATTATTGGGCCAGCTCTTAGATAAGGATTGTTTTATTGTCCTCTGATTAGGGTCTCTGTTGTGATGACCCCACATGGTCTGAGGGGCAAGTTCCTTAGGGTACCGTCACACTATACGATTTACCAACGATCACGACCAGCGATGCGACCTGGCCGTGATCGTTGGTAAGTCGTAGTGTGGTCGCTGGAGAGCTGTCACACAGACAGCTCTCCAGCGACCAACGATGCCGAGGTCCCCGGGTAACCAGGGTAAACATCGGGTTACTAAGCGCAGGACCGCGCTTAGTAACCCGATGTTTACCCTGGTTACCAGCGTTAAAAAAAACAAACACTCCATACTTACATTCCGGTGTCTGTCCCTTGCCGTCTGCTTCCCGCACTGACTGACTGCCGGCCGTAAAGGTACCTTCACACTCAGCGACGCTGCAGCGATACCGACAACGATGTCGATCGCTGCAGCGTCGCTGTTTGGTCGCTGGAGAGCTGTCACACAGACAGCTCTCCAGCGACCAACGATCCCGAGGTCCCCGGTAACCAGGGTAAACATCGGGTTACTAAGCGCAGGGCTGCACTTAGTAACCCGATGTTTACCCTGGTTACCAGCGTAAACGTTAAAAAAACAAACACTACATACTTACCTACCGCTGTCTGTCCCTGGCGCTCTGCTTCTCTGCACTGGCTGTGAGCACAGCGGCCGGAAAGCAGAGCGGTGACGTCACCGCTCTGCTTTCTGGCTGACCGACGCTCACAGCCAGTGCAGGAGGAGTGCAGAGAAGCAGAGCGCCGGGGACAGACAGCGGAAGGTAAGTATGTAGTGTTTGTTTTTTTAACGTTTACGCTGGTAACCAGGGTAAACATCGGGTTACTAAGCGCGGCCCTGCTAGTGGTGGTCACACATGCTCACTGCCTCTCCATTCACTGTCTATAGTAGTGGTGGTGGTCGCTCATGCTCACTACCTCTCCATTCACTGTCTATAGTAGTAGTGGTCTCTTATGCTCACTATCTCTCCATTCATTGTCTATAGTAGTGGTGGTCGCTCATGCACATTACAGCTCCCTTCATTGTCTCTAGCAGTGGTGGTCGCACACTCATTACCGCTCCATTAATTGCCTATAGTAGTGGTCGCACATGCTCATTACCGCTCTCTTCACTGTCTATAGTAGTGGTGGTCTCATGCTCACTATCTCTCCATTCACTGTCTATAGTAGTGGTGGTCGCACACTCATTACCGCTCTCTTCACTGTCTATAGTAGTGGTGGTCGCACACTCATTACCGCTGTCTTCATTGTCTCTAGCAGTGGTGGTCGCACACTCATTACCGCTCCCTTCATTGTCTATAGTAGTGGTGGTTGCTCATGCTCATTATCGCTCTCTTCACTGTCTATAGTAGTGGTGGTCGCACACTCCTTACCGCTGTCTTCATTGTCTCTAGCAGTGGTGGTCGCACACTCATTACCGCTCTCTTCACTGTCTATAGTAGTGGTGGTCGCACACTCATTACCGCTCTCTTCACTGTCTATAGTAGTGGTGGTCGCACATGTTCACTACCTCTCCATTCACTGTCTATAGTAGTGGTGGACGCACATGCTCACTATCTCTCCATTCACTGTCTATAGTAGTGGTGGTCGCACACTCATTACCGCTCCCTTCATTGTCTATAGTAGTGGTGGTCGCTCATGCTCACTACCTCTCCAATAGAGGACACTAGGAATATCAGCAATCATACATTTATCTTTCCCATGGATAAATGCGGTGATCCGTTTGAGGACATTGCATTTGGTATTGGTGACCCTGGCACTTTAACGAGCTACGTACGCTGTGGTATTCTATACACTGGTAATATATCCGGAGGGTTTTGCTCCGGTGCTTGGTCTTTATATTTCTCCGTCCATGATTGTTGTAAACATTGTTCTTCAGGGCCGCTCTCTTCTTACCTCACCAAGTAGACGCTTCCTTGAATTGTGCCGCGTCTTGATGCATGGCCTCACCTGCTTCCTTACAGATGACATGAATAGGAAACTGCTTCATGAGAGCTGTGGACATCAGAATCTCCCTGCCAGTGATTGAGGGTCTACCCCTATTTAGCGGAGCGGTCACTAGAATATGACGGAAGTGGCCATCTTGGAACGCGTTTCCTGTTGGAAACAGCTAAGAGTTTTCTTGAAGTCCGAGCAGAAACGTGCTTTCCAGGAGCAGGTGTCGATCTACGTCGTACTCTGCGTTTTTGGGGGGCTGTCGGCAGGGCAGCGCTGATGTTCTCATACTCTGTGGAGGTTTGTAGGCCTATCCTTCCATCCTCATGGCTGAAGGTGTCGCTTCCCATTCTTTGTTTTGTTGGTGGTTCATCCAGCTGGTCAGATGATCACCATCCACTCATTGATGGTCTTTGTTAGTCAGTCTGTCAGCACAAAACGACTGTTCAAACCAAGCACCGGCCCTTGATGCACCCTTGGAGTGGTCGATCAGTTTAGGGAACTTCTACCTACAAGGCTTCCACCTTTATCTGCTCCCTCTGACTTGTATAAAGTCAGCTGTCAGTCATGGAAGAGAAGATGGATGCGAACTTGGAAGTTATATCGAACGGCAAAGAGCTTTGGTGCTTGGTCTGAACAGTCATTTTGTGCAGGCAGATTCCTTCAATGGGTAGGTCATCAAACCCCCCCAATCCACTTCATAGAATACAATGATACACCCATCAAGAAGGTACCATCTGTGGTGACACTTCTTGAGTAGACTTTCCCTAAGCATCAGTTGTAGCAGGTTTTCCAGATCGGCTGCGGACTTTCTGCCCCCTGGATCCATGAGCTCCTCAGTGACCTTTTATAGGGCTGTATATTGAGGGAAGGTTCCCCCAATGTAAAAGTAACCCAGAGATCAAGCTACTGAAACCCCTGAAATGTTATATCCCTTGGAGTTGTTGGATGACCATGGTTACATGAAGGTGGAGGAGATACGAGCGGTTCTTCACAGCAGGCCTCTGCCCTAGAGGAGGACTATTAGGTATGGAACCTCATGGTGATGTCCATCTTCTCTCGTCTGCCCATGTGCTGTGAGTACAGGGGGGATATTTATGTATCCTGTGCCGCAGGGGTCCCCAACCTGTAGCTCGGGAGCCACATGTGGCTCGCGGTCCCATGAATTCTGGCTCGCGACTGTCTGCCAGCTTGGTGCACTGGCTCCAGGTCTAGTAAACTGGTATGAGGAGCACATCTCGAAATGGTGAATTTTTGTGAGCACATCTGGATGCACATATACAGGTCTTGGGGGTTTAGAGATAATTTAAGTATGGTATGCTGGAGACAGGATGATACTACTGGTCAGGGGAGGTTCTTGAAGTTGGATGTGACAGTGTTTGGAGTGCTTGATGGTAGAATACTGCATGGGGACATTGTGGGAACCCTGGATCTTGGTATACTGCTTCAGGGGGATTTCTGTAGAAAAGCTTTGGTTATCATTGTACCTGTAATGGGGGCTTTCTTTCCATTACTGTGAGGTGGTGGGAGCTGGATGTGTCTCTCGAGGTCTGTAAGGTTGGAGAGCACCTCTGTACAGGGAACTGATGAAGTTTTGGGTATCGCTCCATGTGTCAGTGAGTCGGGTGAGATTCCTGGTTTCATCCATCTTCATGACCATACTTGGTGATCTGCTCTCGGAGCTCCTTTAGTCATCTTCTAGGTGTGCTCCGTCCTTACAGGTGGAGTCTCTGGTCCTGGGCAGGTTTCTGTTTATGCAGATCTGTAATGAGTCTTGCACAAGCATTAAATATAATGTATGTAGCAGTTATGGGGGGGGGGGGGGGAAGCAAAAAATAGGAGCCAGTAAATAAAAAGGGAGTGGTTTAATTTTCGGCAATTATCGGCTTTAGTTTTTAACACTTGTGTAAAGTTTCTGTACCTGCGTGGGAAGATCATCACTCATTAGTCAGATGCAGAGAACGTCGGTGTTACAGTGCGGACACGCTGGCTCTGCCCGGTGCCGCCTCGCCATAGACGACATATGGACCTGGCCTTTGGCAATGCTTGCTCGCACTGAACCTTGGCACACGTTTGGTCTGCAGGTGAGTCACTATCACTCTTCAGTTATATTTATTAGCCATCTGATGTCATGGGGCAGGACCATCACTGCTCACATGCAGCTCCTCTGCTATGCCCAAGATAAAGCTGATCTCTGAAATAAGTGATGAGTGGAACCTCCATATCACTCACTGGTTACTGAATTCTGGGTGGTTTTGTCTTATTCCCAGTGTTCCCTAATTTTGCATTCCGGAATATCATGACTTTTAGAGTCTTAGATTCTTCGAGACATCTTGCATAATGTTTTCATAAGTAGAAGAGTGAAAAGTGACGGCAACTGCTAACTTCTAGTTTTTGTGACTGGAGATCCATAAAACAGTCTCCATAGATGGAAAATTGTCCAATGATCTCATAGAAAATTTGGGGAATTGTGGAGGGGGAAGAACTTCACCAATCCTGCTGATTTTAGTGGTGTATTAGGAGGTGACGGATCTTCCCGCCAGTTGTTGGAGGTGAGGTTGATCCAGTATGTTGGGTTTTAGCAGGTCCTATATCTGTTGGGGTAAGCTACCATCAAGAGGTGCCTACTAGTGGCTTATTCCCTCCCCTCATTTAAAACGTATGCCCACTTGACCGAATGTATATATGGGGGGGACAGAGGGTAAGTGTTGGGGTGGTCCTCCTACAGTTTCAAACCTCTTTACAAATGGTACCAAAAGTTACTGCCTATTGGGAAGTTATCGCCTACCTATTCCATAGCTGAAAATTGTTTGCTACTGGTCCTTCTGTTGAGCCCCCCACTGATTGGAGCTTTAAAATGAAAGCTCTTAGTAGAGCTTTAAAAAGCCCCTTTAGTGTGTAATGGCGGCCGCACATTACTTCCAGAAGACCTGTAGACAACAGGAACTTAGGACCTAGGGTCAAACAACCATTTGGTGGGCCCCCAATGATGAGCAAGTTTTCACCTATGCTGTGGCTAAATAACTTGCAAAGTTGGGACCCCCCCTCCTCCCCATTAAAATTCTAGTTTGCTTTTTCTTCTTCATCTTAGAAGTAGATTGTAATCTTTACCATAAGGTCGGTAAACTGTGGGAACGTTCTGGGGACGGTTAATGTACACAATGTAGGTAATGTAACCTTGTATTTTTACACTCCGGTTTCCCTAAAGCTGTGACTGACCTACATATCACTTACAGAAATAATAGTCTAATTGTAATCAGGTGGAATAATTCTCCGCGGCGGAGGGTAACTCTTCATGTGGGCGATGTTCATGGCCCGCTGCCGAAGTCGGGAGAAACCGATTGCGGTCCAAAGTAGATTGGAATCGACTCGATGGAACCAGCTGCCAAATTCTTCATCGCCTTTCCAGAAATAGAAGTAGTAATTTTGTTCTAGGCAACCCTTGCATGTGTTGCGCCTGTCGAACAGCCTTGAGACATGCAGCCGCGGGGACTCGCACATATTCGAGCACGCTGAAGACACTCGGTTAGCACCTGAGCGTGGTCGGATACCCCCATATTAGAGCACGCTCTCCATCACTAGTTTTCCAAATTTTTTTTTTTATTTGACTGCACTTCATAAGAGATTTTGTGTGTGACCTTGCATGGTTTTATGTATTTGTCATTGACGGACTGTGGCTGAACTTTGACATGTCACATGCCTTTTGGCGCTTCTTTTCGAAAACATCTGCGTATATAACTGTCGGTCTGTTAATGGATCTTCATTGTGGTTCTGTCCTGTTGGATAACTTCGAAACGCGTTGACACTGTAACTACCTAATCGATATTGCATCTAGAACTCCAGCGTCCGAGTCCATTCGTGGAATCCTACCGGCAGCGCAATGAAAACTTATTATGGCATTGTTTCACCTCTGGAATTAAAGCTCCAAATTCGTGCTTTTATGTAGTTTCAACCTTTTGGGACCATAGTGAAAAGCTCTGAAGTTGGTGGGAACATCTTCATGTTTGAGACCACATGGAGGTGGAGATATTATAAATGTGACTGTAAGTGGATGTCGCCAGTCCACAGGATCGGTGATGAGATGTTAATCACTGGATGTCGCGCCTTGTGCACCCCACCGATCCTGAGAACGAGACCCTGGAGTTTCCCATTTGAGTGACACAAAGTTCGGGCATTTGCGCCCTTGTCTCTCGGAGTGTAGCACCAATACGCTTAGATCTGTCCATCTCCTGACCCCCTTTTCCCCTTGCATATGCATGCTCATTTGGACTGAGTGCGCATGTGTGTTTTGTGCAGGATGGGGGCAGAGTAAGCTGCTGTCGGATACCTCTGAAGCCGACTTACATCCGCGGAGATCAAAAAGATTAGTGTTGAAATTCAACATGTCTGGTCCTTCTCTCCCCCGACATCTTCTGCCTGGAGGAGGCCCCCATAAGGTCTGGTTCAGCCACCTTTTTTCCTAAGTTGTGTCACTGATTTCCATGACGTTTGTTCTTCCCTGAAGATCTAGAATCAATAAAATCCATGAAATAACGATCCTTGCATCACTTTTCTTGTAGTTCTGTTGATTTGTGTTTTTGGTCTTACTATTGTTCACTGTTTTTCAGCTTTTGCCATAAAATTCTGTTCCTGAATACTTTTTTTTTAGATTTTTTTTTTTCCTCCCTTTTTCAATGAGCCGTTTTCGGTGTGCTTGTCTGTCTATGGAGTTAGGTTTAATACAGTATGATACGAGGGTGCAGGAATGTTCCCCTCATGCCGGAGAGACAATGGGACAATAGTGTTTCCAGACAGGCCGATTATTCATACCCACCTAGTAATTCTTAGCTAATTTATGTCCATGCTGGGGATTGTTGTTGGGGTTGTGCTATTATTGTCCCGTGCAAGTGAGTTCTCAAGGTGCGCTAATCACGGGAATAGAGGTTAGACGAGCAAGCATTAGATTCTGGGCAGCACGGTGGCTCAGTGGTTGGCACTATGGTGGCTCAGTGGTTGGCACTATGGTGGCTCAGTGGTTGGCACTATGGTGGCTCAGTGGTTGGCACTATGGTGGCTCAGTGGTTAGCACTGTATAGTGGCTCAGTGGTTGGCACTATGGTGGCTCAATGGTTAGCACAGTTGCTTTGCAGCGCTGGGGTACTGGGTTCAGATCCCACCATGACCAGATCTGCAAGGAGTTCTATGTTCTCCCTGGGTTCCCATGGGTTTCGTCCGGGTTCTCCAGTTTCCTCCAACATTCCAAACACATACTGATAGGGATTCTAGATTGTGAGCCCCAATGGGGACAGCGATGATGTCTGTAAAGCGCTGCGGAATATGATGGCGCTGAGTAAGGTAAATAATATATTGTGATTGTATGAGTGTCTGCTTTTTCTGTATCAGACGAGGCATGCCCAGAGTCATAATCTATATTCTCAGGTTAGATTTTCTGAAGTTATAAGTTATCCAAAAAACAAAACAAAAAAAAAAAACTTGCTTGTCACTGGGGGTCCAACTTCTTTGCTCCCCGGCAATCCTGAGAATGGGGCTCTACCATGGACTTTTCATTACTTAATTCATTGTCTATGGGACTGCCTGAGAAAGCGGAGTACAGCACATGGTTTTGCCAACAGTCCCATTGATGGATGAAGTCCAAGCTAAGCGTGCCTTACCACCGATCCAGCCAGTTGAAGCTCCATTCTCACGATTGCTTTGTAGTTTCATAGATTGAATCACAGAAGATTTGCAAGTTATGTCCTATCCTGAATGTGGAGGATATCTTACAATTTAGGAATAACCCATTTTAAGGAACTTTGTTGCCCTTTTTTCACAGAACCCAGAAAAGCCGCCGTCATCTGCAAACCTTGGCGCCTATAGAAGGTCATATACGTTCTGAAAATCAGTGCATTTCTAGGTTTGTGGTCATCCTCTGCCTTTAGGGTGGTACTTGTTTGCTAGTGTCCTACAGCGCCCCGCCGGACTACAGGTTGTACGTTGGTGCCATTTTAGGATGACGGCCGCCTTGATTTTACGAATGCCGTTTAGCCCCGGGCCTCAGGTTTTGAGGACTGTCCTGTGTTCTTCAGTAAGGCGTAGACATGGTGCAAGACTGGGCTGTGATAAAGCGGGACGCTTCCCGTCAGCACCAGGCACGTCCGTGACTTGTCTCCCAATGGCTTTAATGTTTTTATTGAGTCTCCAGTCTTAATAAACCATCATTTACTCGTCTGCAGATGTAATTGCAAGTGCCGCGTTCTGATCTTTTTCTGTTAATTAAATTGACAACCGGTTATTATAAATGACATTTGTTAACTCTACGCCGTACAGAAGACCGGTGATTGACGGGCGAACCCTTAACGGAAAGCACAGGGCGTGTAGTAAAACGTGTAAATGGAATTTACAGGCAGATTTTGTAAGAGTAGCAATCGTAAACGGGTGGATTCTTTTTTTTTTTTTTTATTTTTTTTTTATTTTTGATGCATTGTGTGGTTTTTCTTTTTAACGTTAGTGTTACTTTTATGATATTTTATATAATATATCTGGTGATACAAGACTCATCGGTGGCAGAAACAGACTGAAGAGAACAGATTGTTGCCCCTCTGTGCGTGTCGGTGGCCCCCTTACCTCTGGAGCCCCTGTGCGGATTGACACATTGCGCCAATGTTATGTCCGCTCCTGAGACTAACGATGGCTTCTCCCCCACTGCAGGTTTTCTGCATAAATTTCCCGTATAAGTGAATAGGATTGTCTGCAGCGCTCGCTTGATTTCTGCATGTTGCTTTCAGATAAATGGGACAGTCGCAGAAATTTCTGCGTGGTAACATAATCTAAAGTATTGTAGCGTCAGGGTATACGTTCACACATTGCATTTTTCCCACGAAAAACGCAGCACTTTAATGTCCCAGCAAAGCGAAAGAAATTCCTATTAATGGGTGCACAGCTGATTGGCTGCAGCCGTCGGTTACATCAGACGGGAGAGTGAGCGCTGCAGCTAATCAGCGGCTGAGTGCTGGGCGACAGGACCACCATGTCCTTCCTACTTGTCCAGCACAAGTCTCATGTAGACGCTTGGTTCGTGGTCCGTCCGTCTGGGCTGATGGGTTCTCCTGGTGCTTTAGCGAGTCCATACATCTGAACAATGATGACCAGGACCCAACCAATCCCCCAGGGTTTCCCATAAGGGATTTCTATAGCCATCCCTATTATTCCTCAGGGAATCCTGCAGCAGGTGGAAGTGTTTTGTTGTCAGACGTTGCCAGAGAGATGCACTCTGAGCATTGATCTCGGGACGTCTCGCTGTTCACCAAGTCTCCTGTTCAGAAGGTCTAACCAGAATATGTAAATTGTGGTCATCCTTGAAAGGAAACATCTGGTTTTACAAAACCACCAAGTGCTCAGAATAAGCCCTTTTGTTAGTTTCATCACTTATTAACTTCCTCTCCTTAGCCTGTGGTGGATGGATGAACTGTTTTATTGTGCTGTCAGGTCTCTTATAACCATTGTCATAGCGGAGAAAGTGACCATGTCCGACACCGTGCTGCGTTACTAGCCGACAGTCCTGAATGCGAAGGAAAGACCCAGTTATTAGTTATTGGATGTGAGCCGACCCTCAAAGTAGCGGTTTCCAGTGCTCGATAGGTTACATGGTTTGTCCATTAGCACCTACCTACAGGACTGGATTGATGATAATGTGCAGGGGTCCAGGTGCCGTGGTTGCCCGAGGGGATCCAGGTGCGGTTGTTGCATGAGGAGGTTTAGCTGCTGGGTTTGCTTGAGGGGTCCAGGTGCCGTGGTTTGCCCGGAGGGGGTCCAGGTGCGGTGGTTTGCCAGGAGGGGGCCCAGGTGCGGTGGTTTGCCAGGAGGGGGTCCAGGTGCGGTGGTTTGCCAGGAGGGGGTCCAGGTGCGGTGGTTTGCCCGGAGGGGGGGCCAGGTGCGGTGGTTTGCCCGGAGGGGGGCCAGGTGCGGTGGTTTGCCAGGAGGGGGTCCAGGTGCGGTGGTTTGCCAGGAGGGGGTCCAGGTGCGGTGGTTTGCCCGGAGGGGGGGCCAGGTGCGGTGGTTTGCCCAGAGGGGGGCCAGGTGCGGTGGTTTGCCCGGAGGGGTCCAGGTGCGGTGGTTTGCCCGGAGGGGTCCAGGTGCGGTGGTTTGCCCGGAGGGGTCCAGATGCGGTGGTTTGCCCGGAGTGGGGTCCAGGTGCGGTGGTTTGCCCGGAGGGGGTCCAGGTGCGGTGGTTTGCCAGGAGGAGTCCAGGTGCGGTGGTTTGCCAGGAGGAGTCCAGGTGCGGTGGTTTGCCAGGAGGGGTCCAGGTGCGGTGGTTTGCCCGGAGGGGGGTCCAGGTGCGGTGGTTTGCCCGGAAGGGGGTCCAGGTGCGGTGGTTTGCCCGGGGGGGGTCCAGGTGCGGTGGTTTGCCCGGAGGGGGATCCAGGTGCGGTGGTTTGCCCGGAGGGGGGTCCAGGTGCGGTGGTTTGCCCGGAGGGGGGTCCAGGTGCGGTGGTTTGCCCGGAGGGGGGTCCAGGTGCGGTGGTTTGCCCGGAGGGGGGTCCAGGTGCGGTGGTTTGCCCGGAGGTGTCCAGGTGCGGTGGTTTGCCCGGAGGTGTCCAGGTGCGGTGGTTTGCCAGGAGGGGTCCAGGTGCGGTGGTTTGCCAGGAGGGGTCCAGGTGCGGTGGTTTGCCCGGAGGGGGGCCAGGTGCGGTGGTTTGCCCGGAGGGGGGCCAGGTGCCAGGTTTGCCTGAGGGGGCCAGGTGCGGATTCCGAGACAGTTGCCTGTGTGAATGGAGCTTCAATGAGTATGAGCGGTGGTCGCACATGCCAATGATGCTTCGTCAGTTGTACTATGCTGTGAAGTAAGTTGCAAAAAAATCCATCTGGCTCCGGCTTTTTTACTTGCCGCGGTCGTGGTACATTATGAACTGTGGGTTAATTTGCATTCAGCTGTGATGTAGCAGTGTTGCTGCCAAAGACGCAGTGTTAACTACATCCATGATCAGAGTTATTAAAGAGCCCAATAATGTATGGCTTTATAGTCCAAAAACCAGTTGGTCGCTTTCCCTTTACAGAATATGGTAGAATGTTACAAGCACCCATATATGCACCCGTGCCAGCCTTCTCTGCCCTGTCTGGACACGGGGCATTTACGGTTTTATTTATTTTTTTTCTTGACTGAATGTGCAGAAGTTTCCCAACCCCAGAGCTTCACGGTTACTATAAGCCGTCTCCATGTTGTGGCCCAGGTCCCGTTACATATTGGCACGACTGCGATTTTTGCCATGACATCAGCTGTACACCACGGTGGTGAATGAGCCCAGAGGTCGCTTTTGGGTGATGCCAAAAAACAACTCGACACCGTCACATATTCATCCGCCCTGTGAGGCCGTCACGCTGAGCCGGTGACGCCGTGCTTCTCTAGAAGCCCGTGCTTCGGACACCATTGATTCCTGGCCCTGCACCCTTCTCAATGTACCCGCTGGCACAGACCTGATGTCACTGGGGGATTGTGCTGGACTTGGAGGGTCCGAGCGTCTTTCTTGCAGCGCATTCATTGAGAATCTGACAGCAGTTCACAGATGAATGTTCTTGGCAGCGGAGGGTGGAATATGCTAAGAGATCTATGGAGTTTATTACTATTCTCACCATCTGCTCCTTTTTTTTCCTTTCCCCAACTTGTGACTGTACACAGCGCTTATTGTGGTGCCTCGGTGAGCAATTCTCGGTGGGAATTGGAGGGGTGGGGGCAATTTACTGAGCTGTGAGGTAACAATCCATATTCAGAGATGACGGAACATTGTGAGCTGTGGCTTTGAAGCTCTGGAGGGGGACGGCTTGGGAGAAGGTGCTAAGCAAAATGGGCTACAAGTAATCAACTTCTGCCATCCCCTGCAGAGTGCAAGGGGCAGAAGAGGCCGATACCCCATCAGTCCTTATACAAGAGGCAACACTACCGCTCTCCGCCGGGGTGTGATGATCCGCGGGACACCACCAGTCTCTGCCGGGGTGTGATGATCCGCGGGACACCACCAGTCTCTGCCGGGGTATGATGATGCGTGGGCACCACCAGTCTCTGCCGGGGTATGATGATGCGGGGACACCACCAGTCTCTGCCGGGGTGTGATAATGCGGGGACACCACCAGTCTCTGCCGGGGTGTGATGATCCGCGGGGACACCACCAGTCTCTGCCGGGGTATGATGATGCGGGGACACCACCAGTCTCTGCCGGGGTGTGATGATGCGGGGACACCACCAGTCTCTGCCGGGGTGTGATGATGCGGGGACACCACCAGTCTCTGCCGGGGTGTGATGATGCGGGGACACCACCAGTCTCTGCCGGGGTGTGATGATGCGGGGTCACCACCAGTCTCTGCCGGGGTGTGATGATCCGCGGGACACCACCAGTCTCTGCCGGGGTGTGATAATGCGGGGACACCACCAGTCTCTGCCGGGGTGTGATGATGCGGGGACACCACCAGTCTCTGCCGGGGTGTGATGATCCGCGGGACACCACCAGTCTCTGCCGGGGTGTGATGATCCGCGGGACACCACCAGTCTCTGCCGGGGTGTGATAATGCGGGGACACCACCAGTCTCTGCCGGGGTGTGATGATGCGGGGACACCACCAGTCTCTGCCGGGGTGTGATGATCCGCGGGACACCACCAGTCTCTGCCGGGGTGTGATAATGCGGGGACACCACCAGTCTCTGCCAGGGTGTGATGATGCAGGGGCACCACCAGTCGCTGCCGGGGTGTGATGATGCGGGGTCACCACCAGTCTCTGCCGGGGTGTGATGATCTGCGGGACACCACCAGTCTCTGCCGGGGTGTGATGATCCGCGGGACACCACCAGTCTCTGCCGGGGTGTGATAATGCGGGGTCACCACCAGTCTGCCGGGGTGTGATAATGCGGGGGCACCACCAGTCGCTGCCGGGGTGTGATGATGCGGGGACACCACCAGTCTCTGCCGGGGTATGATGATGCGGGGTCACCACCAGTCGCTTCCGGGGTGTGATGATGCGGGGACACCACCAGTCTGTGCCAGGGTATGATGATGTGGGGACACAACCGCTCTCTGCCAGGGTGTGATGATGCGGGGACACAACCGCTCTCCGCCGGGGTGTGATGATGCGGAGGCACCACCAGTCTCCGCCGGGGTATGATGATGCGGAGGCACCACCAGTCTCCGCAGGGGTGTGATGATGCGGGGACACCACCAGTCTCCGCTGGGGTATGATGATGCGGGGTCACCACCAGTCTCCGCAGGGGTGTGATGATGCGGGGTCGCCACCGCTCTCTGCAGGGGTGTGATGATGCGGGGGCTTTACCAGTCTCCGCAGGGGTGTGATGATGCTGGGGCTTTACCAGTCTCCGCAGGGGTGTGATGATGCTGGGGCACCACCAGTCTCCGCCAGGGTATGATGATGCGGAGGCACCACCAGTCTCCGCAGGGGTGTGATGATGCGGGGTCGCCACCGCTCTCCGCAGGGGTGTAATGATGCGGGGGCATTACCAGTCTCCGCAGGGGTGTGATGATGCGGGGACACCACCAGTCTCTGCGGGGGTGTGATGATGTGGTGATACTACCGCTCTCTCTGGGGTGTGATGATGCGGGGACACAACCGTTCTCAGCAGAGGTGTGATGATGCGGGGATACCACAGCTGTCTCCGTGGTATGATGCGGGGGCATTACCGGTCTTCGCAGGGTGTGATGATTCGGAGAGGCCTTAAAACATTCGACAGACATTACCGAATCTTTTTTTTTTTCCCCCGCAGGTCTCTTCAGTAAAGTACGCAAAAATGGTCTGCTCTGAATATTGTTTTTGCTGCTTTTTTTGTTATGCCTTTTTCAACTTTTCTTGTACTGTTAGATGCAGAGGATTTTCCACAAACAAGGAGCATTAATTCTCTGCATAAACATGGCTTTAAAAGGAAACGGTCACCAGGTCTTTACTACTCCTATCTGAAAGCAGCATGATGTAGAGGCAGAGACTCTGATTCCAGTGATATATCACTTACTGGGCTGCTTGCTCAAGTTTTAATAAAGTCCTTCTTTTCCCTGCTGCAGATTTAGTAGGTCTCTGAATGCTCTGCTGTGCGTAACCCCGACCCACACAACTGATTGGCAGCTTTCTGGCTATGCACAGACAAACATAACCAGAGAGTATATACCTATTAAAAAAAAAAAATAAAAATCATTATTTAATGTAACAGATTTAAAAACCGAATAGAAGCAAACTACTGGACATTAAATATTGGGGCACGCTAAATAGTGCAAATAGAGCATAGTAAAGTGCTTATCACATCATGTAAATCAACAAGGGAGATACCTCATACAAGTGTCCCCAACGCACGTTTCGTCTCAGTACTCTGTAAAATAAAAATGTCAGTTCGAATAAAAAAAAAAATCATTCTCTTCTAGTAAAAATAATAATAATTTTGACCATTTACAATACTAAAAACTATAAATGTTTGGTATTTCTGGAAATAATCTTTTTACCAGGCCTTTTTTCTGCTCAATGAATCTTTTTTTTTTTTTTTAACTTTTGTACAATGTCACCCCCCCACCCCCCCATTTTAAGATCCTGGAAGATTCTTGAAAATTGGCTGCATCGGGAAGGGGCTATGCTAAAATTGTGCGCTGAGCAAATATTAGAACTGTGTACCATTTGCAGAACTACAGCTCCCAGCATGCCACGACTTTGTGGTTGGGAGTGCATGCTACGAGTTGGGGCTTTAGGGTTAAAAATATCGAAAAATATTTAAGGAAGGTGAGTGTGGCATGTAGGGATTGCGGAGGCGATGCGCCCGCTGGCGGCCTTACGGTACTTTTGTGCTTTTTCGGGAATGTTTGTGTACTGTAGTCATAAATTAACTAATTTGAGCCCTGGAAATGAATAGCTTGTAATTGAGGAACCATTTGTTCTACCATGTTATTAAAATGCAGATTTTTTTTTTCCCCTTCTGCCTCCCTGATTTGTACGTTCTTCTGGAACATTAATTATTCCCTGGCTCCTCTGATCGCGCCTTGTTCTGGCCGCCTTCTGCCGCCATTATTTGCGCCTAGTGACTAGGATCTGTGCATACATCACTTTCCAGTTCTCCCAGCAATTTTCTTTGCTTGTTTTGCCGATTTGGCTGGGACCGACGACCATTTAATCTTCTATGTGGGAACGCGCGTAATGAAAATGCATGCACGCTCGGCCGATCAAAGTGTATAAAGGGGCAGCAGAGCGGTCCTCAGACCTAGGGGTCCGCCAGCAGTATGTGAGACCTTTAAATGGTACCTGGAAGGTATTGAAACCACTTGGTTCTGCTTCCTTGGAGGAAGGGTTGGGGTTTGAGCCCCTCAGTGATGTCGCCAGTCGCAGCCAATCGGAGCTCTGCTGATGCCCATGTGATGAACAGCTGAGCATACTGATTGGCTGCAGCGGTAAAGTCGCCACAGACCTGCGCAGTGGTGGACTCCCTGGGGGAGGGGCAGTAAAGCTCGGGCTTTTTGAACCTGCTGGGTGAAGACTGACAAAAGGAGAAACCCGGAAAGCATGGCTGTCGCTGACTATGGCCAGGGCTATGTTGATTTATGAGAACCCTCACAACTTCTTGTTAATATGATGTAAGACTCTCAAAACGTTGGTGACATGTGGAATTAGGGTTAATAGTTGGGTGTGACGCTCCAAAATGCCCGGGAGGCTTAGACCTTACATGTCACATACTGCACCGTGCCGGCAAAACGAAGGAGCCAAAGCCACGGCATGGATCCGAGCCATCAAAGGACATCAACCCTGAGGTGGTGCGTTCTCCACCCAAGTGCAGCAAAGAATTCAGAGTGCCACACAAATTGCAGGAGGGTCACAAGCCCACTCGGGACAGAACGGCCCCCAATAAACAAAACCTCAGCCCTTACACCAAGCTCCGCTCTTGCAGATGTCTCTTCAATTGAAGTTTCCCCCAAAATGTTAGAAAATCTTATATTTCTCCATGTCTGCGTAAGGCAGGGGTGTCAAACTGCATTTCTCGAGGGCTGCAAACAGGTCATGTTTTCAGGACTTCCTTGTACTGCACAGGTGATGAGTTGGTGATTAAATTATTATTTGTGTAGGTGATTAAATTATCACCTGTGCAGTACAAGGAAATCCTGAAAACATGACCTGTTTGCAGCCCTCGAGGAATGCAGTTTGACACCTCTGGCGTAAGGAACACGCAGAATCTTTGACGAATGTTTATAGTTTTCGGAGAATATATTTTGAACTGTAGACAAAGTGCACATGTAATCCCCACCCTTCAAAGTATGCAAAAGCAGAGAACAACACCGCAAAACGACCTTATGAACGCAGCGTTTTTACTGCCAATAGAGCGGAGATTTCGTCAGCAGTAAAAAAAAAAAAAAAAAAGTGTCAAAAACGCTGCAACTTTGCAACGGCATCTGGTTTTGGAAAATCGCATAGTAGGAGCCAAAGGAACGTGTCGCTACTTTGGGAAAACGCTCCACACTAGGCCCTGTCCAATCAAAAGGATACAAAAAAAAGGTAAAAAGCTTTAGGGGAAAAAAAATCTGCAAAAACACTTGAAAAGCTCTTCAAAAACAGCATCCGGAAACGACAAGAGTTTTAAGTTTTCGATATAAAGGCTTTGGGAGTCTTTTTCAGAGTTTTTGGAGCAGAAATGAAGTGCAAAACCATTTGGAGGAAGATTTGGAAAGTGTCTGCTCCAAAAACTCTTGTGTGCACATCTCCTCCGAGAGGCTTTATGACCTTTTGGCCAAGTTCCTGCGGCAGAGTCCGGTCACGGTGAAGACCCCCAATCCCATTGAGAATCATTGGTGTCAGTATGGGGGCACCTGCTGGGACTGTCTGGGGTTCACCACTGCTATATACCAGTGCCCGCTCTGGGAGAAGAGTATATCTCCATGTCCAGTGACAGGCCGGCATCTGTGTGATTTGCCTTTGATGTCATGGGCGTTGTTGGCACCGGAGCGCCAGTCATGAGATTTATAACCGCCCCAGGCCAGGAATGCCAAGATCTGCCGGCTGCACCCTTGTTTGCCAGGTGGATGTAAATCATAATCACTCGGATTGGCTCACCTATAAACACTTTTCAGGCCAAATCTACAGAATATTAAAGGGGTATTCTATATCTGCTTATTCCCATATCGGAAGGGAGGGAAGGGGCCAATATCATGTCTTTTGATACCGGCCGGGTTGCGGCCCTTATCCGTAGACAAGACGGCACTGATGCAGAAGTGTGTGGGGCTGTGATACTCCTATAGTGTTGTGGGTTATATATAATTTCACTTTAAATTTTATCCTAAATGTAAAGCGTTTTTTTTTTTTTTTAAGCTAAAACATTTTGGACTTTGAATGTTGAATGGAGGGCTCATAAGCAGTTTTTTTTGTCCCCCTCCCCGTAGGAGATTTTGTGGATGGTCTATGTTAAGAGACAACGTGATGGAATGGACTCTTGACATCTGTGATTTGCCCCCCCCCCCCCCCCCCCCGGCACCTGTATAAACGGAGCACGTCTGACCAATGCTCTAAAAGGAGTAATCCTTCCCCATAGAAGTGAGTGGAGCGGTGGTTTAGTCTGCTCACTACAGCTTCATGTACACAGATTGCTCTTGGGGTGACCTGTTAATTGTAAACATGAGCTGTTGCTTTAAGAGGTAATTGCTATTAGGGGTTCTTTTTTAAGATTCTTCGCTGATTTAACCCTTTGCAGAGATTCCCGGGACCATGATGGTTGTATTGGGGGACTTTAACATTTGCATCTGTCACAAGTCTTTACGGCTGGGTGGCCACTGAGCGTGAAGGGGTTACCCAGGACTTGTATAGTGATGGCTAATCCATAGGTTGTCGTCTTCCATCGTCATACTCGTGGGGGGGTCACCCCAGCCATCACCTTCTGGGTATATAGGGCTGGGGTCCGGTTCCATTCGCTGCGCAGTGGCTGTTCTGTTACCGTTCTCATTGAAGGGAATGGAAGCAGAGCCTCAGTACCTGAGAATGGAGGGAGCCGTAAAAAGCTGATCAGTATCGATCCTCCTCCGATTTTATACCATGTCATGAACTACCCCTTTAATACCAGGCATTACACAGATAAATATTTGCTCCCCCCCCAGACTGCAGATACTGCGGACATGACAGCTGGATATTGCTGCTGCATCCTATTTCTGCTCTTTAAATCAAGCTGTGCGACCAGCCCGGCTCTGCTACCTCTGCGTGATCATGGCTGCGAGTGCTCAGCATATTGGGCACTCGGCTGCACCATCCCGAGTCTTCTGTCCTGGTGGACCTGAGCCGTGTTTGTGGGATCCTGCGCTCTCTGATTGGTAAAGTGCTCGGCTGCTGCTGCGCCTCGCTGAGTGGCCGGAGTTGGGGAGAGGACGTCTCTGCATCACTGTGTAATGTGCCAGAGCCGGTGCTGCTCGCTAGGGGAAGCATGGCCCAGTTCGGGATCCTCGACTGTATGCTCAACCCCAACTGGAAGCTGCTGTGCAACCTGTACTGTGCATGGGGCAACCAGGTGAGTGCAGGTGGGGCTGATCGCCCGCAGCGGTGACCTTCACCTCCGGCCGGATGATGGGAGCGCGGCTTACCTGGCCGGGATGGCGGGGACTATGACAATACCTGATTTCATGCATTATTGTCCCTCCATTACAGCTGGTCGTTTCTGTGATTCTGGCATTGTAAGGACTTTCTGCTGCAGAGCATTCAGCGTCCTGCGGAGCCGATCGTTACATAGAGCTGCTCCGAGGGCGACGCTCAGCCGGCTGCAGTAGGCGCTGCTCTGGTTTGGGCTAAGCTTGTCGGGCCGCATCTCGCCTACATGGGAAATACTGCAGCATCACTAGGAACTCTGATTTTAAAGGGGCCAGACAGACAAGGGTTAATGAAAAGTTTTTTTTTACTTTTATACTGTTTCCATTCCTCAGTGATTTTGAAAATTAATGAGGAACAGAAACAAAAACAAAAAATTTTAAAGTTTGGACTTCTCAGAAATCCTGGTCTGTGCCGTATCCTGTGGCCACAACCCCGGCAGCCTCCCGGGATCCACCCCGGGATCCATCGTATAAAGCCTGGAGTCCTGGAGTCGGGATTGTCCTCGCTGGATACAGTTGTCACCCGTGAGACTGAGGTCTGCGCCAGGTGTAAACAGGGAAGCGTTCAGTCACAGACCTCAGACCGACATCCTGGAAAGTAAATTGTGGTAGAAAGTTACCTGGCCGTTAATTAGACAGTGATTATGAGTGATTTACATAAAGCTGGAAATCCCGGGAACGTGCAGATAATGGCATTATTGAGTTACCCGGACGGTTTTTGTGATTTTTCTTAATTAGGATTTCTCCATCCGTTTTCATGTCGGCACGGCCGGGTCACTCGTGTCTTATTACCTGCATAGATCTGATACTTTTTTTTTTTTGCAGTAAACTTATGGTGGCTAATGGTGAGACATCCTTCCAGACTGTGGCAATTGTAAGGTGTACGCACCCAACCGTGTCCACAGCTACGGCCACCATTGTTGTACTCCTTCACACACTTGAGATAGATAGAGATATATATATATATATATCTTTATACCTTCGAACACTCTTTTTATGGAAAAGACTAAAGGCCACCCACACACTAGATAATTTCTCCATACCTGTCAATTTTGGTCACTGTGGCCCCCTGGCGCTCATGGTTGGTGGTGGCTGTGGGCGCACATGGTTGGTGGTGGCTGTGGGGCCCCCTGGCGCGCATGGTTGGCGGTGGCTGTGGGCGTGCATGGTTGGCTGTGGCTGTGGGCCCCCCTGGTGCACATGGTCGTTGCTGTGGGCGTGCATGGTTGGCGGTGGCTGTGGGCCCCCCTGGCGCACATGGTTGGTGGTGGCTGTGGGCGTGCATGGTTGGTGGTGGTTGTGGGGCCCCCTGGCACGCATGGTTGGTGGTGACTGTGGGCGTACAAGGTTGGCGGTGGCTGTGGGCCCCCCTAGCGCGCATGGTTGGCGGTGGCTGTGGGAGCGCATGATTAGCGGTGGCTGTGGGTGCGCATGGTTGGTGGTGGCTGTGTGCTCCTTGACACACATGGTTGGCGGTGGCTGTGTGCTCCTTGACACACATGGTTGGCGGTGGCTGTGGGCGCGCATGGTTGGCGGTGGCTGTGTGCTCCTTGACACACATGGTTGGCGGTGGCTGTGTGCTCCTTGACACACATGGTTGGCGGTGGCTGTGTGCTCCTTGACACACATGGTTGGCGGTGGCTGCGGGCTCCTTGACACACATGGTTGTCGGTGGCTGCGGGCTCCTTGACACACATGGTTGGCGGTGGCTGTGTGCTCCTTGACACACATGGTTGGCGGTGGCTGTGTGCCCCTTGACACACATGGTTGGCGGTGGCTGTGTGCTCCTTGACACACATGGTTGGCGGTGGCTGTGTGCCCCTTGACACACATGGTTGGCGGTGGCTGCGGGCTCCTTGACACACATGGTTGGCGGTGGCTGTGTGCCCCTTGACACACATGGTTGGCGGTGGCTGCGGGCTCCTTGACACACATGGTTGGCGGTGGCTGCGGGCTCCTTGACACACATGGTTGGCGGTGGCTGCGGGCTCCTTAAAACACATTGTTGGCGGTGGCTGTGGGTGTTGGCAGTGGCTGTGTGCTCCTTGACGCACATGGTTGGCGGTGGCTGCAGGCCCGCCACCACGACACGCTCAGCTTGACTTCCTTTTTATATGGCAGCCTGTGAACATGGCTGTCCAGACAGTGTGGCATTTTTCTTTGGACTGGAGTCTGTGCTTTATAGGCTTTGGCAGCATCACGACTCTGCTAGTGTGAACAGGGCAATGGCGGAGTTGAGTCTACAGCAGGACTTGTAGAAAGCAACAATGGTTGGTTGCTGGGGGGAAGCACCCTCTAAGGGTATGTGCGCACATCGGCTTTTTCAGGAAGGTTCAACTCTAAATTCCTCCTGAAAACGTTCTACCTAAACTCTCAAAAGAATATACCTATGGATTTCCACGTTCCAATGACTTGCAGTTAGTTCAGTCTTTTGAGTGACTTTTAACCACTTCTGGTTTCACGCCAAGCTGTTAAGAGAAAACACGCTCTATACTTTGGAATGAAAGTCAATGGGAAAACTGAAAGGACTCCTAGAAGACACCAGCAACAACGCTCAAAAACCGTTTGTGGCTTTCAAGTTCATGAAAATGTGCGGCAAACCTTAAAATAAACCTAAAGATGACTCCCGAAATTGTGTATTAAAGTGGTCATCAATATCAGTGTGGTGGCACTCGATCACCTGCACCCCACCCTGATCATCAGCACTGTTGCGTATACAGCACAGTTGTGTACACCCGGTGGTCATTCTCAGGTACTGCAGCTCTTCTCCCACTGCAGTGAATAGGAGCGATGCTGCTGCAGTACCGGAGAACGGCCACTACACTGTACGGCGCTGTGATGTTTTGGTTTTGTACACCTGGCTGCAGGGGGCGCTATAATCAGCTGATTGGTGGGAGTCCCGGATATTGTACCCCAACCTATCCAATATTGTTCTGTTATTTTAAGGATAGGCAATGCTCTTTGTAGCCTTTTTCTACAAGAGAAGGCAGGGGGTTTACAATTCTAGTAAATTTTGACGTTTTTTTTCTTCATATTTTTAAATCTAGGAAGCACTTTACCCATTGCTTGGTGAATGAGCGTTTAAAGGTGATGACCAGTAGCCATTTTTTTCCCCCTCTAGATGACACTTAAAGGGGTATTCCCATCTGCAAGATTCTATCCCAATATGTATTAGGTATAATAATAGCAAATACCGACAATTAAAAATGTATAGTTCTTCTGATTTGCTAGGTCTCTTGCCCCATGTGCAAAGTATTGCAGTAGTTTAGGTATCCATGGTTACGAACACTTGTGTAGTGACAGTTGTTAGTGATCGTAACCATGGATACCTAAGCTACTGCAATGCCCTGAGGTAAGTGGCATAGCGAATTGGAAGAACTATACCACATTTCTGATTGGAGGTATTTGCTAATATTACTGCTACTACATATTGGGATAGGATCTTGGAGGGGAGAATACCCCTTTAAGTATTGATGCTGATTGTATAAGTGCGGGGAGAAGTACAGTGTCTGTTCCTGTGTATGGATGGTGGTATTGATCGTGGCGGTCTGTAGACGCCTCTTATGCCGCCATATACTGTGGCCTCGTGCCATGGGTTATATTTGTGTTAAAGCCATTATGTTCACTAACTGCTTGTTCATCCGCGCTGTTCCTGCAGGTCCATTCCATCGCTGCAGCCAGGAAGTAATTAGGCGGCATTAAGTGAACCCAGGCTTTTTATGGTGAATGCAGCAATTAACGGGCAGAGTACTCGGCCGGCATTACTCCTGGATCCGCCAGAGTGATACCTGTGGCTTCTCAAAATGCTTTACTTCCTAGCACTAATCTGCAGAATAAAAACACCAGCGACTCTCAGAAAAGCTTGTTACAACGGAATATTAATGTGCCGTGCTCCGCTCACCCCCCTACTTACAGGCGTTGCATTAAGGGGTCTCCAGCTACGACTGTGTTTACTAACATTCTTTGCTGACCCCAATATGGTGGTGGTCTCAAAACCGCGCAGCTCCGCTTTCGCATTGATTGGTGCTGTAGGAGGGTTTACTTTGCGCATATGGTCGGTGCTGTGTGAGAAGGGGCTGGCTAGCTCACTTCAATAGCTAAGCCAACCCCCTTTGTAGACAATGGTGCAAATCAGAGATGAGCTGATGGATTTGCGGGACTCTGGTCCAGGTCAGTGATACCTGGCGGCTAGGTGGGAGGCCCGCGGAGTCTCTTACCTTTTGGCGTACCCTCCCCTGGCTGCCCCATGAGCCGTCTCCCCCCCCCCCCCCCCCCCCTTCCAAAAACGCAGCAAAATCTTTTTTTTTTTGCAGCAAGTTTCTTACTGCCAAAAGTGCAAAGTGTGAACATAGTCCAACTCTTCACAATAACTTAGTTTTGATCAGGGGTGCCCAAACTTTTACATGCCACTGTATGACTTCTTAAACTAGAAGAGTGGCAGCACCCAGGTATACTTTTTTATTTTTCTTTATACGTTTTTAGGAGAAATAATAAAAGCAGCACAATATGCACGAACATGCGCACATACATACACATGAACATGCATACATACATACACATGAACATGCATACATACATACACATGAACATGCATACATACATACACATGAACATGCATACATACACATACAGACACGCGCGCACATACATACACATTCATGCACACACGAGCACATGAACATGCACTCACGCATACATACACATGCAGACACGCACGCACACATACAGACACATTCATACACACACATACATACATACATACATGCACACACATGCACACACATGCACACACATGCACACACATGCACACACATGCACACACATGCACACACATGCACACACATGCACACACATGCACACACATGCACACACATGCACACACATGCACACACATGCACACACATGCACACACATACATACACACACACATACACACACACATACATATACATACACACACACACACACATACATATACACACACACATACGCGCACACGCACACATACGCGCACACGTGCACACACACACCTACACATTCATGCACACACCCCCTATGGATCGGAGGCAGCGCTCCCAGCACTTACTGCCTGGATGATTCACACATTCTTCAGGGAGGTGGTTCAGAATCTGCTGCAATGCAGAACCAACCCGCACATTTGGACTTGCTCATCCTGAGACTTGCTGCTTCACCAATATATCACATGCATGGGGAAATACCTTCCATCCAGAAAGTCTGATAATGCGGTGCAGAACTGTAATATAAAGTGTGATCTCGCCGGCTGTAAGCTGAGGACTCGGGACATTTTTCTAGTTTAAAACCAGTTGTCCCTTATTTGAGGTCACCTGTATGTTTGATTCTTGTTCATGGAACATGCAAGTTTTACAAATTTTTCTGACTGTTGGATAATGTTTCATTCTGGCATGTTGCCCTTGTTGAAAGGAAGGTTACATATGTGTCTGTATACGAGCTGTACACTAAAGGTATGTGCACACGTTGCGGATTTTGCTGCGGATTCACAGCAGTTTTCCATGAGTTTACAGTACCATGTAAACCTACGGAAAACAGAATCCGCAGTGCCCATGCTGCGGAAAAAAAACCACGCGGAAACGTAGCGTTGTTTATTCCGCAGCATGTCAATTCTTTGTGCGGATTCCGCAGCGGTTTATACCTGCTCCATAATAGGAATCCGCAGGTGGAATCCGCACAAAAAACGCATAAAATCCACTGTAAATCCGCAGGTAAAACACAGTGCTTTTTACCTGTGGATTTCTCAAAACAGGAGCGTAAAAATCCGCAGAGGTTCCATCTACGTGTGCACATACCCTTACTGTTCGGAATGTGCAGAGTTGCCCTGGACTTTATGGATTTAGTCCTAGAAAATTTGGGATGTTCCCACCAAAAAAAAAGTATGGCGTAATGAGAGCGCGTCCATACATGGTGGCTTCGGGCAGGACTAAAGCGGCCTTAACTTTCCAAACTGACCCGACAGGGCACCAGAGGAGCCTCGAGAGTCCAATGATGGGTCCTTGAAGGGTTAGTCTATCGGCACAACATGACTGGTCAAACCATGGTGCGCCCATACAGTCCAGTGCACCTTCCCACCTTCCTGGTTTTCCTCCTCCTCCTCCATTGACAGCTCTTTCTGTTTAGAGCCAGAGATCGGTGGAGAAAGATCCCTGAACTGTTTGACCGCCCAGGGTTCACCGAGCGCCGGTACGGACTCTGCCTGTAATACCGCCGGACATCACATTTTGGGATGACCAGAACCAGGGTCTCTAGGATCTCTGGATCTAATTGATATGTTCTGGGTGCACATGTTCTTTAACAATCTATCATAAGCGGATGGTCGGGTTGTAATTGACTGTTTAGATATTTGTCATGTTGGGAGTAGTAATCCTATTAGAACTGGCGGCCGATCTGATTGCTGTTGTATGAGACGTTGGTGCATCCAAATCTGTAGTGGGTGAATTTTGTGCTCAATTATCTCTTCACTGAAGACTTTCTAATAATCTGCCTGGTAAACAAGTCTTCTGGCCCTAATCTGCCGAGTCTAGCCTCCAATCTAATCCCCCCCCCCCCCCACCGGTGCCCACCCCAAGCCTTCTAGTCAGTGCCACATTAAAGTGCTTGCCCACTTATAAACACACTTTTTTTTTTCCCCCCCTTAAATGCACGTTTGGATCTAAAAATTATTTGCAAATGTGGGGTGTTAAAATGTCTGCACCGTTTGGCTTTTACAGGCTCTCTGCTTCCCAGCACAATCAACGTTGTAATGGTCAGTGATCGTAAATCAGCTGAGAGGAGCTCAGAAAGACAGATAAGGGAGTCGGAGACCATAACGGCGCGCTCACTGACTGATTCTTACTTAACTCATTTGGCAGCCAGTGACTCAATACAACACAGCGGTTGTAGAAGGCGAACTGTGCAAAATTTGTTTTTATTATGTATAGCCCTCCTCACATGTAAAGCGCCATGGAATAAATGGCGCTATAATAATAAATAATAATAAAACCCAATTGCAAAACTTATTTTAGCCGCAGTTGCATGCATTTAAGACAAAGGAAAAAATGTTCTCCAAGGTAGACGACCCCTTGGGGAAACGTCGTATTACCCGACCGCCGCTCAGATGATCTTGTATTATAAAGTGCGCCGGTGCGGGTACCTCTCCATTCCGGCTCAGTAAGGGGTCTCTGATATCCATGAACAGTGGGGTCCTGAAGAGTAAATCGTCCGCCTGTAGATGCTATTAATGATCACCTAATACAGGTGCAGTAAGATTCCAATAATCCGGCTTTCTTCGGTGCTGCAGTCACAGCCGAGCGCTGTAGAGCGAAACTGCAGAAGGTGAACTGGAATATCCCAAAAACTGGCACCTGGCTGTCTTCTTTTGTAAATGCCGGATTAAAGGAATTTTCACCGAAATATCATAAATTCTGTTTGGCTGCTCTGTCTTCTCAGTCTTCGGCTCGATCTTGAGCCATGGTGAAGACTTGGGTGACCAATCTGTAGGAAGATCAGACTTATGTTAGCCTAGATATGTCCTCCAGGGTCTTCTCCACCATCTTGATAGTAACAAGCCATCTGGTTGCTGATCTTCCTCTTCGCCTTGTTCCTTCTATTCTTCAGACCATGATGTCCCTCTCTCTTGTATGATGGGAAGTCCTATCTTAGTGATCCTTCCTCCGAGTGACATGTCTGGTCTGATCAGTTCCAGAATTGATTTTTGTTCCTCGGTATTGATAACGTCCTTCCCAGCACCACTTTTCCAAGGTGCTGATTCTTCATCACACCATACATGTGACCTGTGTGATCAGCCGAGGCTTTGTGCTCTTCCTAGTTACAGACCTGGTGCCGGGAAGAAGCCGCCATTGTTTTCCCAGTTATTCATTAAGCCCAGGCGTGTCGATCTTCTCCTGATGGGCTGTGATGTCCGATATCGGCCATGTTGCGTTCCTCCCTTCTTGTGTTCTTTCTTGATGATGAGTCAGCTTCTTTCTGGGTCGTGGTCAGATTTCCTTTATGACGTGTTCACTTTTGTCAGACACAACTTTTTGGATACTTTTTCCTGTAGACCATGAATGGCGGACATGTGGAGTTGATCACATTCTGATGTAACATTTTGCTGCTGTTCGGTTCCATTTTTCTATAATCTACGGTAAAAGGAGCTTTGTTTGTTTTATTTTGTGGGGTAAATTCTATTGTTTCTTTAATTGGATACATAAAGCAGCTGGTATTCTGCGATTGCTCAGTCCCGGGCTGTTCTTGTTTTCCTCCGTCCGTGCAGTCAGTCCACCTGTGGTGCAGTCAGTCCACCTGTGGTGCAGTCAGTCCACCTGTGGTGCAGTCAGTCCACCTGTGGTGCAGTCAGTCCACCTGTGGTGGGCCGCTCTTGTGCAGCAGCGGGGTCGCTCTGCTGTCAGTTCTGCTGACTGGATGATCCGCACAGTAACTTTTTTTTTGTAAGCAATAAAGAGGAATGTAGCTTGTAGCAATCAAATGGACCAGATTTCAAAGGCTCCCGCAGATGATGGCATGGACTGCGGCACGGTCCCCAGACACGTGACTGTCCTGTCCTGCCAGGAATGGCATTTTATAGCCGCAGGCTGCAGTGTGTAAACATCACTGGCTTGGTAGCCGGGATGTCTGTGGTCTCCGCTGCTTATCTGCGGCCCCCAGTTGCCTCTTTAGTGTAGTAAGGCAATATAGGATGCTGGGATTGTGGTTTGCAAACCTTCTAAGGCTACGTTCACATTTGCGTTGCGCGCCGGTGCGTCGGCGACGCAACGCACGACGCACAAAAAACGCGCGCAAAAACGCTGCGTTTTGCGACGCGTGCGTCGTTTTTTGACGAAAATCGGACGCACAAAAAATGCAACTTGTTGCATTTTCTTGCGTCCGACGCTAGCGTCGGAAACGACGCACGTATCGAAAAACGCGACCAAAAAAACGCACGCGTCCCCTATGTTAAACATAGGGGCGCATCGCCGCTGCGTCGCCGACGCAACAGCGACACACATTAGCGTAACGCTAATGTGAACGTAGCCTAAAGTGATCACTTGGAGGAGAGCTGGAGACTACAGGAGTAAATCGATGCAGAAAGTCGAAAATATTAAAGGGGGTCTCCAAGGCGTACGTATTGCGTGTACCCTGCGGATGTCATCTGTCCCCCAGACCCATTCATGAGCCGCAGCGCTGGCCATGGCTACCTGTACAGATGGGCCGTGTGTGTAGTCAATGGAGAAGGTTACAGTCCCTTGATTGGGGGATGTTCATGAGGATGATCGAGTCCCAGAGTCTAAGTTCCCGGCATTCCCTAGAATAGTTATCCAGTGTATATACGTGTTTATGAATATAGGTCACTTATCTGAGTCGTTCATGTAGGAGCAGGATCAGCTGTATAATAGGGCAGGACGGCTCCAGGGAACTTCATACAATGCAGCAGTGGTGTGTATAGAAGAGGGGGCTCCACAGCCAAGATTAAAGATGAGCCCTTCCATGTGATGCCAGGTTTTGCATCCCTGGCTGTGTGATCCTTGTCCTCCCATCTCCTTCCCACAAATGCCGTTCCTTTGAATAGTAGATTCTTTCACATGTTATCATCAAATTGCAAATGGTACGGGGTGCACCCGACCTGAGCACCAATGTCGTAGCCCCCCCATGGCAATCTACGGTGTGCAAGCTTTTGTAATGCAGCAATATTCGTATATATCGAGGCTGTGGGGTCGGTAAGCCAAACCACCAACTACTCCATTTCCCTAACTATGACTCCACAGCACTTCCTCACTACTGAGCATGTACGGTACATAAAGTGCTGGACAGATTCATCTCATATACGACTCCACAGCACTGGTCACTACTGAGCATGTACGTAAAGTGCAGCACAGATTCATCTCATATATAACTCCACAGCACTGGTCACTACTAAGCATGTACATAAAGTGCAGCACAGATTTATCTCATATATAACTCCACAGCACTGGTCACTACTAAGCATGTACGTAAAGTGCAGCACAGATTCATCTCAGCTACGACTCCACAGCACTGGTAACTAATAAGCATGTACGTAAAGTGCAGCACAGATTCAGCTCATATATAACTCCACAGCACTGGTCACTACTAAGCATGTACGTAAAGTGCAGCACAGATTCATCTCAGCTACGACTCCACAGCACTGGTAACTAATAAGCATGTACGTAAAGTGCAGCACAGATTCAGCTCATATATAACTCCACAGCACTGGTCACTACTAAGCATGTACATAAAGTGCAGCACAGATTTATCTCATATATAACTCCACAGCACTGGTCACTACTAAGCATGTACGTAAAGTGCAGCACAGATTCATCTCAGCTACGACTCCACAGCACTGGTAACTAATAAGCATGTACGTAAAGTGCAGCACAGATTCAGCTCATATATAACTCCACAGCACTGGTCACTACTGAGCATGTACGTAAAGTGCAGCACAGATTCATCTCAGCTAAAAGCTAAGAGCCTTTGATCAGTAACAGACATTTATAGGACATTTCATAACTTTCCCAACTTCTTATCAAAACCTTTACAGCCCATCCTGCATTGTACTACTGTACCCAATGTATTATATATTTTAGGAGTCGGACCATTTTTTTCTGACTCTGACTCCACCAAAATGAACTCCGACTCCACAGCCCTGGTATATACAAGACCTGCCGTGCTATTATTGTAGGACGTCCTATTGGAGTGAATTGCTGTAGACAGAACTTGAAATTTTTCCAGAAAATGAAGTATTTCTCGCAGAAAATTATTTCAATTACACATGTTTTGTTATACACGTGTTTATTTCCTTTGTGTGTATTGGAACAACACAAAAAAGCAAATTGAACATAATTTCACACAACCCCAAAACTGGTCCAGACAAAATTGTTGGCACCCTCAACTTAATATTTGGTTGCACGCCCTTTGGAATAAATGACTGCAATGAATCGCTTTCTATAACCATCAGCAGGCTTCTTACACCTCTTAACTGGAATTTTGACCTTCTCTTCTTTTGCAAACTGCTCTAGGTCTTTCATATTTGAAGTGTGCCTGGTCCCAGCAGTAATTTTAGTATCTCTCCCTGGTGTTCAGTGGGATCCGGACTCATTGCTTCCACTTCAGAACTCTCCAGCGCTTTGTTTCCATCTATTTCTGGGTGCTTTTTGAAGTATGTTTGGGGTCATTGTCCTGCTGGACACGACTTAGGAAGCCAGCCCAGCTATCTGACAACGAGCTCTACATTATGACCGAAAATCATTTGGTAATCGTCAGGTTCCATGTGCCAGCAAAACTTCCCTGAACCTCCACCATACTTGACTGTAGGTACTGTGTTCTTTTCTTTGTA
The DNA here is from genome assembly GCF_032444005.1 of Ranitomeya imitator. Taxonomy (NCBI): domain Eukaryota; kingdom Metazoa; phylum Chordata; class Amphibia; order Anura; family Dendrobatidae; genus Ranitomeya; species Ranitomeya imitator. Next base: position 44,806,210 of record NC_091287.1, on the reverse strand, counting down.
GGCCTCATTCCATTTTCAGTGAACAGTGGAATGATGTGCTTTACCAAAAAGCTTTGTCTTGGTCTCCTCTCCACAGTATGCTTTCTCAGAAGTATTTTGGATTACCCATGTGGATTTTGGCAAACTACAGTCTAGATGTTTTTGTCAGCAGTGGGTCCCCCCTTGCTATCCTGCCATAGTTTCATTTCATTCAAATGTCGACTGATGGTTCGCGCTGACACTGAAGCACCCTGAGCCTGCAGGACAGCTTGAATTTTTTTGGGAACTTGATTGGGGCTGTTTATCCACCATTCGGGCTATCCTGCGTTGAAACATTTTATCAATTTTCTCTGCCATCCATGTCCAGGAAGTTAGCTACAGTGCCATGGGTTGTAAACTTCTTGACTATGTTGCGCACCGTGGACAAAGGAACATCAAGAACTCTGAAGATGGACTTGTAACCCTGAGATTGTTGATATTTTTCAACACTTTTGGTTCTCCAGTCCTCAGACGGTTCTCTTCTCCATGTTTAGGCTATGTGTACATGTTGCGGATTTAGTACGGATCCGCAGCGTGTTTTCCGCGCAGAAACGCTGCAGATCCGCACTGTGATTTACAGCACAATGTAAATCAATAGAAAAAAAATGCTGTGCTAACGGTGCGGAAAAATCCGCATGAAATCCGCTGCGGATCAAAAGAAGGAGCATGTCACTTCTTTTGTGCAGATCTGCAGCGTTTCTGAACCCTTCCATTATAGAAATTGAAATATATACTACGTTTAACAGTTTATGCAACATGGATGTGCGTTTAATAAACTCGTACTCATTGTGTGTTTTTTATGTTGTGTTCACACTTTGCGTTTTTGCTGCTTTTTTAATGCAAATTTCAAGCTGCGTTTTACACTACCAGCAAAACCTATGAGGTTTCAGAAATCTCATGCACATGTTGGTTTTATTTTCCTGACTGATTTGGAAAACTTCAGCAATGTCACTACTTTGAGCGTTTTTTATTTCTGCGTATTTGCACCATTTTTTCACCCAGAGGAAACAATGGGTAAGTGCAAAAACTCCGGTATCTGTTTTTGCTGTGTTTTTGGTGCAGAAACAAAAGGAAGTTATATCGGGCGTTTTTTTTTTTTTTTTTAGGAGCACTAAACTTATCAACATGCACAAGCGACAACAAAAACAAAGCAATAAAAAAGCAGCAAAGTCTGCTTTTAGCAAGCAGCTTAAAATTTGCATTAAAAAACAGCAAAAATGCCTCGTGTGAACATAGCCTTCTAGATGCTGTTGATCTGTGCATTTCTCCTCCACGCCTCCCTTAGTCTCTGCATTTCTGTGCTAAATGCTATTAAAACACTATCAAACCTGCACCAAAAAAAAAAAAAAAAAAAGCCAAAAAAAGCAATAATTGAAGTAAATTGCGTATACGATCTGTACAATTTTAATACTTTTAATATGCCGGTTTTCTTTCTAAGCTGTGCTAATAAGTTGGTGACGTTTTATATCCCGATGGCTGAATTCTTCGTCGTTTATCGGCCTCTGAGGTTGAGGCTTCTGCCTTCTGAGGGTCTTCACAGCCGGTCTACGGGAGTTGGCGAACTTTGAGCTTATCAAACCTTTGCCTACATCCGATTTCACCCCCACATTTTTTTATTTTGTCTAAATCTGTCTGCAGGGTGATCAGATTTGCTGTCATTTACACAAAAATCAGAGTAACATTAATCTGCAGTGGATTTGTTGTGGCACCAGGGCAGCTGGAAATGTGCAAAATTGTATTAAGTCGTTAATCTTGGTGCAATTTGCTTTTTAAAGGGATTGTCTCTGCAGGTTTTTGCTACGAAATCTGTGTAGGGATAGTGACCCTGATTCCATTAATAGATCACTTAACTCGGCTGCTTGCTGCAGTTTTGATTAAAATCCATATTTTCTTTGCCGTAAATGTAGCAGAGCTATGAATGCTGAGCTGTGTATAACCCTATGTACACTGTGCATTGTCCGCAAGCTGCCAATCGGTGGAAGGAGACTGGTTACACAGATTAGCTGGACCGGGCTGCATGTGAGACCTGGTCCTCTAATAATAATCTGCTGACAACTGATTGCCGATTGTGTCGAAGCTTCACAGGCTAGTAAGTGATACATTGCTGGAATCAGTGTCTCTGCCCCTACATCGCGCATCTCTCAGATTAAATGGCAAAAACCTTCTGGCAGATTCTCTTTATGTCTAATACCTGAGGGCTGTCACATGCTTATCAGGGGGTAAAGTGGAGCGATGTTATCTCATATGCGCAGCAAAATTGCTAATTAATATCCCGGTTGTCCGTATGCCACAATGCTGCAATCCATTTTTCGGTTTTGTAAATTGTATTGTATGTCACTTGTAACTTGCTGGCCACAATATTGCAATACCGGGTAACCGTCTGGGGGTCCTGTGCCCTCATCACGTGTCCCACACAGGACTGCAGGCCGAAATCCTGACCCTGGGAGGGAAGGAGGCGCAAAATAAATAGCTGACCTTCCCGATGCACAATGCAGTGGGCCATCTACAAGCTGCGGCGTGCTGGGAGTTGTAGTTCTTGATTGCAGTTCATGCCCCCGCTCGGTGCAGCTGTCACCAGATCTCCAGGCCATTACCAGCGTCTTGGGGGGGCTTACATTGCTGTCAGTCCCGAGAGGTGTTATTGATTCACCAGCCTCAATGTAACCTAATTCTGACCGTCCCCGACGCCATATGTCCCCACAAATATTCCATTTATGCCGCTCTTTCATTGTGATGGAGAATATAGGGGCGAACCCCGGCTAATATTCGCTTTCTATTTCTGGTGCCGGGTGGGGGAGACGCTTTGTGCTCGGTCTTCTGGCTCCTGGATGGACAAAGGTCTCTTAGGTAAGAAGAATATTTTGGCGGACAAAGATCCCTGTAAGCTGGATCCTTAATCACATGATGGCTTTCTCCACTTGTATCCTCCATTCCCAGGGTCACCAACGTGCTGCAATCCAACTATTGTGGAACTACAACTCCCAGCATACTCTACTGCTGCTGCAGGCGCATGGTTTTAAGATCCATAGGATACGTTACCCCCCCCCAGGGTAATTAATTCCTGATTAAATTATTGCTGTAACCAAATATTGTAAGAAGATAAAAAATGAAGCATAAGGTGCAGGTTTGTAGATGCATCCACACATGGCACTGAGGGTATGTCCAGGTCTGCATTATAAGGGCTGCCTGTCTCCATGAAGTAGGGTCAGAACCCCTGATTCCCGCGATGCATCACTTACTGGGCTGCTTGCTGCAGTTTTGATAACAATTCTGTTTTCTCATCTGCAGATCTAGCAGTTCTCTGAATGCTGAGCTCTGTATAACCCCACTCGCACCACTGGCTGCTTTCTGCCTATGCACAGTGTACACAGAAAACATATAATCAGTGTTGCGGGTGGAGTTATACAGAGCCTTTGACTATGGAGGGCTACATGGCAGAGCAGGGTCACTAACCCTCTAATGGTGGTCTGCTCATACCAAGCAGTAAATGAAACCTCGCTGGAATCAGTCTCTCTACATCATTCTGCTCTTAGGTTATGAGGCCTAATCCCCGTGACGGCTTACCTTTTTAAAACTGCTGTATAAATACTTGTCACACCTCAAATCTTAATCTGTCAACACTTAATCTGTGCTGCCTCCCTTCAATAACGCTTCTGACGAAGAACTCCAAATCCTCCGCAAGAGCAGCCATTCCATTACAAAGTTCTGCCTGCCAGGAGCCGCCACTAGAGGGAGCTCAGGAGCCATACTCTTTGTACACAAAGCTCCCTCTAGTGGCGGCTGCCAGCATTGTCCTTCATCTCTCTACATGGATCTGGATTGCAAAATTGCAGCTCTGAAATCTAAAAAATCTCCGATACAATGAATTCATACAGCATCTCTGGCCAAACAAACATGGTATTAAAAGATGAATGTTTACTTTAAGGGCAAATTTGCACATAAGTGTGGTTTTGCAGAATCTTGCTGGTACACCCCTAGTGATCCATGTCACCTTACTATACAAAATCCAAGGTATACAGCGTTATTTTGTCCAGAATTGTTGCATGCTGCCATATACTGTACCTGACGGAGCATTGCATGGCTGGGGCATATTGTGTGCCGCCGTGCATCGCCAGTTTGCTTTTATTCCTAGGTATAGTTGTGGCGTTTCTTAGGTTTAGGTGCGCTCTCCAGTCTCCTGGTAAAGACCTATAGATCTAACCGTATAGGCGTCCGGTCTGTAGGGACTTCATATTGCCTCTGTACTTTCTGATCCGGCGGCGGTGTGGTAGTGTGCGGTTCGCACAGCAGAGCCGCATTGATCGGAGCCCCATGGCGGGAGCTGTAATATCATCCTCGCTGGATATGCCCCATCTAGTCCCTGCATAATCTTCTCCCCTCCCGGGGGATTCCTCAGCACTCTGCAGCTGCAGCCCAGATTTAATCACAATAATTTATCTCTTCGCTGACTGCGGATCAAGAGAAATGGGAAAAATCCCGAGATAAAGCTTCCTTTAAATGAGACCATAGAACATTACAGATGCAAAAAGGCCCGAGACCCCTGTGCTTCCCGGCAGCAATGTGTGCACTGGTCCCCCAGATACTGGAATTCCTGCAAGCCGGGAGATCCCAGGAACACAATGGCATAAAAGCGCAATTTATTGTTTTATTTTTTATTGTTTTGAGAGGGGGGGAGATTTAGACCATGGTTCATCAGATGTTAAAAGGCTTCATGAGCGAATGGATGCCATTATAATTCAATGGGGTCATTAAAAAAAATCCCCTTGTACTGGGAATAACGTGCTGATTATTGTTGGGGGTCTGGTCTGAACACTGGAGACCCCCCTCCCCCGCGTACCCAATGTACCGCACTCTTGAATGGAGCGCAGGTGTACATGCCCCACTTCTATCCATTGTCCACGGGACTGCCAAGTACAGCAACGAATGGAGAAGAGGCCTCCACTTTATTCAGGGCCCTTTGCATTTTTTTTTTTGGAGTGTAATAACCCTTGATAGGATATTCCCATTTTTAAGATCCTATCCCAGTATATAAAGAATAATAATTACCTCCATTTAGAAATGTAGTATAGTTCTTCTGATACGCTATGCAGGCATTGCAGTAACCTTGGTAACTATGGTTACAACCACTCATATAGTGAGTTAGTTGCCAGTGGTCGTAACCATGGGTACCTAAGTCCTGCAATGCACTGCACATGGGGTAAGCGACGTAGCATATCAGAAGAACTAGGCTACATTTCTAATTGGAGGTATTTGCTAATATTATTGCACCTGCTACATATTGAGAGAGGGTCTTGGAGATGGGAATACCCCATTTATAAGCCCTCTGGTCTCCATTTCTGTCTTTGTCAATGATCTGGCGTCGTCCATCTCAGGTGATGTTCTGCTATGGAGGCCTCCTCCTCACCAGAGCCTGAGCCTTCTTCCCACAGAGTTGGCTGTGAGGCCCGGCCTCCTCCTCACTGGAGCCTGAGCCTTCTTCCCACAGAGCTGGCTGTGAGGCCCGGCCTCCTCCTCACCAGAGCCTGAGCCTTCTTTCCACAGAGCTGGCTGCGAGGCCCGGCCTCCTCCCACCAGAGCCTGAGCCTTCTTCCCACAGAGCTGGCTGTGAGGCCCGGCCTCCTCCTCACTGGAGCCTGAGCCTTCTTCCCACAGAGCTGGCTGTGAGGCCCGGCCTCCTCCTCACCAGAGCCTGAGCCTTCTTCCCACAGAGCTGGCTGTGAGGCCCGGCCTCCTCCTCACCAGAGCCTGAGCCTTCTTCCCACAGAGCTGGCTGTGAGGCCCGGCCTCCTCCTCACCAGAGCCTGAACCTTCTTCCCACAGAGCTGGCTGTGAGGCCCGGCCTCCTCCTCACCAAAGCCTGAGCCTTCTTCCCACAGAGCTGGCTGTGAGGCCCGGCCTCCTCCTCACCAGAGCCTGAGCCTTCTTCCCACAGAGCTGGCTGTGAGGCCCGGCCTCCTCCTCACCAGAGCCTGAGCCTTCTTCCCACAGAGCTGGCTGTGAGGCCCGGCCTCCTCCTCACCAGAGCCTGAGCCATCTTCCCACAGAGTTGGCTGTGAGGCCCGGCCTCCTCCTCACCAAAGCCTGAGCCTTCTTCCCACAGAGCTGGCTGTGAGGCCCGGCCTCCTCCTCACCAGAGCCTGAGCCTTCTTCCCACAGAGCTGGCTGTGAGGCCCGGCCTCCTCCTCACCAGAGCCTGAGCCTTCTTCCCACAGAGCTGGCTGTGAGGCCCGGCCTCCTCCTCACCAAAGCCTGAGCCTTCTTCCCACAGAGCTGGCTGTGAGGCCCGGCCTCCTCCTCACCAGAGCCTGAGCCTTCTTCCCACAGAGCTGGCTGTGAGGCCCGGCCTCCTCCTCACCAGAGCCTGAGCCTTCTTCCCACAGAGCTGGCTGTGAGGCCCGGCCTCCTCCTCACCAGAGCCTGAGCCTTCTTCCCACAGAGCTGGCTGTGAGGCCCGGCCTCCTCCTCACCAGAGCCTGAGCCTTCTTCCCACAGAGCTGGCTGTGAGGCCCGGCCTCCTCCTCACCAAAGCCTGAGCCTTCTTCCCACAGAGCTGGCTGTGAGGCCCGGCCTCCTCCTCACCAGAGCCTGAGCCTTCTTCCCACAGACCTGGCTGCGAGGCCCGGCCTCCTCCTCACCAGAGCCTGAGCCTTCTTCCCACAGAGCTGGCTGCGAGGCCCGGCCTCCTCCCACCAGAGCCTGAGCCTTCTTCCCACAGAGCTGGCTGCGAGGCCCGGCCTCCTCCTCACCAGAGCCTGAGCCTTCTTCCCACAGAGCTGGCTGTGAGGCCCGGCCTCCTCCTCATCAGAGACTCAGCCTTCTTCCCACAGAGCTGGCTGTGAGGCCCGGCCTCCTCCTCACCAGAGCCTGAGCCTTCTTCCCACAGAGCTGGCTGTGAGGTCCGGCCTCCTCCTCACCAGAGCCTGAGCCTTCTTCCCACAGAGCTGGCTGTGAGGTCCGGCCTCCTCCTCACCAGAGCCTGAGCCTTCTTCCCACAGAGCTGGCTGTGAGGCCCGGCCTCCTCCTCACCAGAGCCTGAGCCTTCTTCCCACAGAGCTGGCTGCGAGGCCCGGCCTCCTCCCACCAGCGCTGGCTCGGGCCCTTGTTGCCATAGAGACACAATGCAATGTGCTGGGCCCATCAGGGAGCTGCTGTTTGTTCTGTGTTCTGCCAATGGCTCCGGCCTCGCTGCACAGAACAGCATTCTGTCACCTGCCGCCGAAAACCGCGTCCCCCACAAAATAAAGGCCAAATCGCCTCAGGCTTTCATATCTATCTTTCTCCCATGTGTAGAATCCCTGCACTATATACGTGTAGGCGCTGCCGTGCTGATCCGCCGGTCTTAGCTGTTGCTATGGCGATAGCGGAGATGTTTATTTGTCCTTTTTAGGTAATAATGAGGAAGACTGCAAATAAAAAAATATTCGTCATGAACAGTGTTTGCCGGAAGCAATAATAAAGGCGGCTCAGGCCCTTCTAATGTGTCGTATTCCAAGAGTTAATGTAAAAAAATGTCCATACGTCGCCATGTTGTCTCTGGACTGCAGACGGACTATAAGGCCTCGTACGGACAGCTAATATTTTAGCTTCCATATTATGGCCGCAATCCTGACCTTAAAGTGGTATTCCCATCTCAGAGATACTATTCCAGTATATAGTGGGTATAATATTAGAAAATACCTCCAGTTAGAAATGTAGTATAGTTCTCCTGATAACCTATGTCACTTACCCCATGTGTAGGTCATTGTAGTACATTAGATATTCATGGTTACAGCCAACAACTGTCACGGAGTCGTCGTAACCATGGATACTTAATGCAATGCTCTACATGAGGTAAGTGACCGGTTATCAGGAGAACTATTCTACATTTCTAATTGGAAGCATTTGGTAATAATTGTCCCTTTAAGCTTCCACATAAACATAAGATGAAAAATATTGGCTTTTTTTTTCGGATAAAGATGCTGCCAGTGTTGATTATCGGCCCAAAATATCAAGCATTCCTAACCAGTGTTTAGAAAGAAGAACGTTCATCAGTCAAAACAATCATTCATTTCATTATAGCAACCGATAATCACTCGTTATGGCCGACATTTGCCATGTTGTTGAGGTGAGGTAATAGGCCTGTCTAGATATGTGTTTTTAAAGCATACTTAATTATGTGGGGGCCTTAAATATTCCCTGGACCTGGGTAATCCATTCCCGAAAACTGGCGCAACACGAGGGAAGACTTGGAGATGGAAGTGGGATGTTTGAATTACGGAAATGTTACAGAAAGGAGGACAGTGGTAGGATGATGAGGGAGGAGAAGGATGGTGGCGCAGAACTGTGGAGCGCTAAGGCTACTTTCACACTAGCGTCGGAATCTCCCCGTCGCAATGCGTCGGGTAGAGATTCCGACGCTAGCGTTTAACGCACTGCACAACGGAAGCAGCGGATGCATTTCTCCGGCACATCCGCTGCCCCATTGTGAGGTGCGGGGAGGTGGGGGCGGAGTTCCGGCCGCGCATGCGCGGTTGGAAAAAGCGGTCCGTCAAAGCGGTCCATCAGGAGCAAAAAACGTTACATGTAGCGTTTTTTGCTCCCGATTGTCCGCCAAAGCATGACACATCCGTCGCACGACGGATGCGACTTGTGGCAATCCGTCGTAATGCGTCGTCAATACAAGTCTATGGGGAAAAAACGCATCCTGCAAGCACTTTTGCAGGATGCGGTTTTTTCTGCAAAACGACGCAATGTGATGGATTGCAGTTAACGCTAGTGTGAAAGTAGCCTTAGTGAGTCAGACCAGTTTCTATTGATTCTGTAGCTGATGGGTAACCATTGCAATGACTGGCACAATGTGGAGGCATCGGTGTAGTGGCTGGATAGAAAATCAACCATGGCGGCCACATTCGGGGTGAACGGTAGAAAGTTTTTTTCACAGCCTTTGTCTAGTCCTGAGGGGACTTCTTTAGTTAGCTGCTAATCTCGTATATTTGGGTCTTGTTGTGAGGGAGTTGTGTGCAGGACAATGGAAAACAATGCGGTGTGATTGCCTATCTGGGGCACCACCCGCTGATGGGCTGGAGTGGTATGTGATAAGGTAGCAGTGTTGGACACATAAGATAACGCCTCTGTTATGTAGTTTACACGCCCGCTATGTCACCACTGTGTATGGAGCGATGGATCACTAATGTATGTACAAGTTTTATGTATGATTATTATTATTCTAGCGCCATTTATTCCATGGCGCTTTACATGTGAGGAGGGGTATACATAATAAAAACAAGTACAATAATCTTGAACAATACAAGTCACCACTGGTACAGAAGGAGAGAGGACCCTGCCCGCGAGGGCTCACAATCTACAAGGGATGGGTGAGAATACAGTAGGCGAGGGTAGAGCTGGCCGTGCAGCGGTTTGGTCAATCGGTGGTTACTGCAGGTTGTAGGCTTGTCGGAAGAGGTGGGTCTTCAGGTTCTTTTTGAAGGTTTCGATGGTAGGCGAGAGTCTGATATGTTGTGGTAGAGGGTTCCAGAGTAGGGGTGATGCGCGAGAGAAATCTTGTATACGATTGTGTGAAGAGGAGATAAGAGGGGAGTAGAGAAGGAGATCTTGTGAGGATCAGAGGTTGCGTGTAGGTAAGTACTGGGAGACGAGGTCACAGATGTATGGAGGAGACAGGTTGTGGATGGCTTTGTACGTCATGGTTAGGGATTTGTACTGAAGTCTCTGGGTAATGGGGAGCCAGTGAAGGGATTGATTCCAGGGTCAGTAAGTCCAGGTTCTGATGCCTCCATTTCCCTCTCCCCACACACATTCCAACTCCTTACAATCTTTATAAATTAAAGCGTCTGTCCACCTTTTGTTGACAACTTTTTTTATTTTCCTGTATAAGTACTTGGGGCTTAAAAACCTTTTAGTGTTTGAAAGAAGAACAAAAATCATGAGCAGCCATGTCTATTTCCCATAGAAACACTTGGAAATCTTTAAATTCTGAAATTGCAGCTGAGCGCCATAAAAAGCTTAACAAAAAACTAACTTTCAAGTGAACATAATTTTTTTTTTTTTTGAGGGCTATGACAGCTTCAGTATGCACCAGGCCTCTCCTGCCACCAGTCCGTGCATCACTGTCCGATCTCGCTCCTCTTAGTACGGACATCTCAATGCGCTGTTGGACTGAGGTTCGGAGTTGTACTCGCTCCAAAGATGGCGCCTTTATACCCATAATGGTGGCTTTCTTTAGAGCCTTCATAACTAGGGCTTTTTTTCCCTCCCTTTTGGCCTATGATGTCCTGTAACGTCTCTCCCATAGAAACATTTGCTGTCCTCTTTTTTTTTTTTTTTTTTTTTTTTTTTTTTTTAACAGAATCCCAAACTGATGTTCTGTTTCCTGGAGTTCTCAAATGGCAAATAAACAGTTATCCTGGAGAAGAAATCTGCCTGGAATAACAATGTGATCAGTCATTGACATTTACTGTGATACTGACATTTTACTTACCGTAATCCAGATCCGATGGAGGAGATTTGTGTATATAGTCTTTCTGCACCAGATCCGTCACTTGCCTGATAAGCCGTCTGCTGGTATAGGGGGGGCTGCACCAGATCCATAACTTGCCTGATGAGCCATGTGCTGGGATGGGGGCGCTGCACCAGATCCATAACTTGCCTGATGAGCCATGTGCTGGTATGGGGGCGCTGCACCAGATCCATAACTTGCCTGATGAGCCATGTGCTGGTATGGGGGCGCTGCACCAGATCCATAACTTGCCTGATGAGCCATGTGCTGGTATGGGGGGCTGCACCAGATCCATAACTTGCCTGATGAGCCATGTGCTGGTATGGGGGCGCTGCACCAGATCCATAACTTGCCTGATGAGCCATGTGCTGGTATGGGGGCGCTGCACCAGATCCATAACTTGCCTGATGAGCCATGTGCTGGTATGGGGGTGCTGCACCAGATCCATAACTTGCCTGATGAGTCATGTTCTGGTATGGGGGCGCTGCACCAGATCCATAACTTGCCTGATGAGCCATGTGCTGGTATGGGGGGCTGCACCAGATCCGTCACTTGCCTGATGAGCCATGTGCTTGTATGGGGGGCTGCACCAGATCCGTCACTTGCCTGATGAGCAGTGTGCTGGTATGGGGGGGCTGCACCAGATCCGTCACTTGCCTGATGAGCAGTGTGCTGGTATGGGGGCTGCACCAGGTCCGTCACTTGCCTGATGAGCAGTGTGCTGGTATGGGGGGCTGCACCAGGTCCGTCACTTGCCTGATGAGCAGTGTGCTGGTATGGGGGGGCTGCACCAGATCCGTCACTTGCCTGATGAGCAGTGTGCTAGAATGGGGGGCTGCACCAGGTCCGTCACTTGCCTGATGAGCCATGTGCTTGTATGGGGGGCTGCACCAGATCCGTCACTTGCCTGATGAGCAGTGTGCTGGTATGGGGGGCTGAACCAGATCCGTCACTTGCCTGATGAGCCATGTGCTGGTATGGTGGGCTGCACCAGATCCGTCACTTGCCTGCTGAGTAGTGTGCTGATGTTGGGGTGCACCAGATCCGTCACTTGCCTGCTGATTGGTGTGGGGGGGTGCATGATGGCCATAATAACCTGATTTGGAAGAAGCGTTTTCATTTCCTCTTATTGGGACCCGCTTGACCGCAGACAATAGGGGCCTCTGTTGTGACATGTTCTATTGTCTAACTTAATGCAGGAATAATTTACCCTTTAATGCTGAGGTTTGCTAATGTGTTTGGATGGAAATACAATGTAGCACATGAGATCAGACTTCATTATCACAGGATGAAACCCTTGGCCAATAAGTGAAATGGCCTTTGCCCCTTTAATGTGCTCCTCATCATTTCACTTAATGTTTTCTAAACCTGAGAATGTTATTGGTGAATTCTGCGATAATAAAGGGGCTGAGAACTTCAGGGTCCTCATCCTTTTTTAGGCTCCCATACACATTATAGGAAAGACTGATCGGCCGACCATCTGATCTGTATGGGAGCACCCCGACTCTCCCATCAGATGACTGTTGTGGAGGAAGATAGATCAGACGTTGGATTTTCAATGCCTTTTTTTGTTCTTAGAGGAGATAAGCTGCTGCCAGAGGAGTCTGTCAGCGGCTCTCCTCTCTCCCCATTGAAAACTCATTAGCACTCAGCTGAGTTTACTGGTCTCGTGCATGGTGCAGTCGGCAGAGGTGTCTGAGTAGTGACACAAACTTCATGACTATGGACCGTGATGGTATCGTATGCCCAACATTCATGGTCTTAGTATGGACCGTGATGGTATCGTATGCCCAACATTCATGGTCTGAGTATGGACCGTGATGCTATCGTACGCCCAACAGTCATGGTCTTAGTATGGACCGTGATGGTATCGTACGCCCAACATTCATGGACTGAGTATGGACCGTGATGGTATCGTACGCCCAACAGTCATGGACTGAGTATCGACCGTGATGGTATCATATGCCCAACATTCATGGTCTTAGTATGGACCGTGATGGTATCGTATGCCCAACATTCATGGTCTTAGTATGGACCGTGATGCTATCGTATGCCCAACAGTCATGGTCTTAGTATGGACCGTGATGGTATCGTACTATGCCCAACAGTCATGGTCTGAGTATGGACCGTGATGATATCGTACTACGCCCAACATTCATGGTCTGAGTATGGACCGTGATGGTATCGTACGCCCAACAGTCATGGTCTGAGTATGGACTTTGATGGCCAGAATGGCCGCGAGTCTCCTTGCTGAAACTTTGCAGCCTCGTGTATGCCTGAGACTGCCGAGTTTGGGTTAGGAGTCCAGTGGGTGGTCCATACCGCACTATGAATGTTGGTTGTATAAAACTGGCCCTAATTAGTGATGGATCTATGACTATTTGCGAATGCCGTCCTAAAGGATGTCAAAACTTTGGACCGACTTTGATGGTGGAGTTTTCCTTTCCAAAAAGCCATATTTTATTGCTAAAGTAGTAAGTCAGCCGTGATGATGGAGTTCCTAATTTCCGTATCTCAGATATCTTATATTAAAATGATCACCGTGCTGAGCCCCTCCGAGATGTCGCCCTCGGTGTCTGGCTGCTGGGGGGTTTGTCCTCTCGGTGGCTAGCCAGTGCCAGTTAACGACTTGTTCACATACAGATTGTTATCTCCGGTGACAGAATTTGCAGAATGTGGGCTTGTTTTCAAGGGGGAGGGCCGCAGGGCAAAAGGTCAGAACTGAGCCGGAGTAGCAGCTGCCGTCTCCATGTAGCACTATGTATATGGCTGCTGAGTCTCCTTCCCCTGCCATGGAACAAAGGCGATGTCTGCTGCAAAGGTTCAGTGCGTCCTCCGCTTTTGTCATTCGGTGTAACTGGGATACAAACCTTTATTATGCCGCCGTGTTATATATTTTTGTGATGCAGTGAGAATGGGCTTTTTTATATATTCTGGTTTTTAATAACTTTCATCTTTCCCCTTTTTTTTTTTAAGGTGTCGAAAAACAAAGATGGACGAGAACATAGTGAGATGGTATCGCCGACGGAGGAGGAAGTCTTCTGCTGGCCCGGTCCAAAGAATGTGATGTTGCGGAGGGCCTCGGAGGGCTTTGGTTTTACATTAAGGCACTTCATTGTTTACCCGCCTGAGTCTGCAGTCCAGACCTCCATAAAGGTGAGTAATTGTCCGCCATCGGCCACCCCATCTCACGTGGGGTTTGTTTTGTTGCTCGCACACTTCCTTCGAGCAGTTAATGAGTAATTTTTAGCAAATTTGTATTTTTAAGGTCCCAGTTCTTTACTCATTTTCTGGGGTTTGGGACGGCATCATGGAGGGTCTTCTGCTTGCCATATACCGGCTGTCTGTCCAGCCTGAGAATCGGAAACTCCTCGCAGAATACAGGGACGGTTTATGGCCGCTCAGGATCGTTCTGAAAGGATACGGACGCCTTCTGGGGGGATCTGTTTTGACTATTTTATATATAATAATAATAAATAATAATAATAATCTTTATTTTTTTATATAGCGCTAACATATTCCGCAGCGCTTTACAGTTTGCACACATTATCATCACTGTCCCCGATGGGGCTCACAATCTAGATTCCCTATCAGTATGTCTTTGGAATGTGGGAGGAAACCGGAGTACCCGGAGGAAACCCACGCAAACACGGAGAGAACATACAAACTCTTTGCAGATGTTGTCCTGGGTGGGATTCGAACCCAGGACCCCAGCGCTGCAAGGCTGCAGTGCTATCCACTGAGCCACCGTTTCTGCTTGGTGAGGGGACTGGGTCCTGAGACCCCAAACCAGTATGATCCAAACATGGCTCTGAAGTCCACGTATCCTGCATGAGCGGTGCACGGGTTCAGTAGTAAATCTACGGGGTCCATACACGGCTCTGTGAGAGTGAATGTACAGACCCATAGACTTATGAATGAACCCATATGTTGCCCCTCACTGACCAATTGGCGGGGGGCTCAGGACCCAGACTCCACCGATCAGAAACACTATGTTAGGGGTTTAAAGTTTAGTAGCCATTTTTTTCCCCCCAGAAATTTACAAAACCTGTTTCTTTAGGCACCCATTCAGATTTAAAATGACTTTTGCTGGGCCTATATATTGGAAACTCTCCAAAAGTGATAGTTTTAAAAAAGCTCACCCCTCAAAACTGTCAGGAAAATTAGCCCTTCAGGTGCTATACAGGAATTAATGCAAAATGAAGTGAAAAAAAAGTTGTAATTTTTCCTCTAAAATGTTGCTTTAGCCCCAATTGTTTCACGATTACAAGGAATAACACAAGAAAATAAACCCCACAACTTGTTACCTAGTTTCTTCTGAGCGCGTCGATACCCCACATGTGGCCAGAAACTCTTGTTTGGATCCATGGCAGGGCTCGGAAGGGAAGGAGCGACATTTGATTTTTGGAACATAAATTTGGCTGAAATAGATGGCGGGTGCCATGTTGCAATTTGTACGGCCCCTAAGGTGCCAAAACAACAACAGACACCCACAAGTGACCCCTTTTTGGTATATTGAACATTTTGAACCATCATGTACTCCACAGAATTTGAGAACATTAAGTCGTCACATGAAAATTTTCCATTTTTTTGGAATTTTTTTTTCTTACTAAAATGTTTTAGCCCCAAATTTTTAATTTTTACAAAGAATAATTGGAAAAAATGGGCCCCAAAATTGGTTACACGATTTCTTCAAAACACGAAGATACCCCATGTGTGGTTAAAAACTGCTGTTTGTGCGCATTGCAGCGCTCAGTAAGGGTGCTATTTGATTTTTTTTGGAGTGTAAATTTTTCTGGAATAGATTGTGAATGCCTTGTCACATTTTTGAAGCCCCTTAGGTGCCAAAACAGCAGAAACCCCCACAAGTGACCCCATTGTAGAAATTACACCTCAGTGATTTCATTTACGGCTGCAGTGACTACTTTGGAACATCCACGGTGGGGCTCTGAAGGAGGGGGGCATTTAGATTTGGGAGTGCAGAATTCACTGGATTTTATTTGAGGGGGTAGAAGCCATGTCGCTGTTCCGTAGTTTTTGTTCTACCAGTAATGTGGACACCCCCTATAGTTCGTGACAGATGACATGCCTGAGTGGGGGCTGGTTTGGTGCGGAATAAATTAAAGTTTTTATCAGTAACATTTTGGGGTACATAAAATTTTTTTGATCGGTTCCAGAATAAGGCTGGATGACCTCCTTGTTATATGCCGATCACTTACCTCAGGGATTCCGTGTAAATCTCACAAAAATGTTATTCAGAAGAAACCCCTAACAGAACCTCTGACTATGAGGTAAATGTAGACGCTTTGGACTTTGCTTGGCGTCTGCGCCAGTGGTACGGAATCGCAGAACTGTTATCATCTACATTTGTGCTCTAAAAAAAACACCTAAAATGGACTCAGACTGGTCTTATTTCCAGTGGTGTCCCAAGTGACTCCATCAGCATCAAAAGTGAGTGGTTCCATCGGGGTTTTGTCTGAAACGCATTATTGGGGAATTTACACAAACGCCAACGTAAGCGCTCAGCGGAGAGCGCAGGATAAATGTGAGCAGAGCCTGGTTCTGATTTTTGAGTAGCAGTATAAGAACCATCATGATTTTGCGCTGTTCACCGTGCGATATGTGATGAGAGAACTTTATTCTTCGGGTCAGTGCGATTACATCGATACCAGACTTACCGTATATAGTTTTTTCACGTATTCCTGACTGCTGTTTAAAACTGCGGAACCGTAATGACGCCCCTTAACGACTGCCGTTTTAATGTGTATTGGCGATCGCTAAAGAGTTGTCCAGGATTAAAAAAAACACGGCTGCTTCCCACTCATCCACGGCGCCATCCTTGACCATAGGTTGTGTGGTGTTGCAGCTCAGCTCCTTACACTTTAACCCTTTTGCCACCACATGATGAAACATTGCATTATGTGGTAGATAGGAGCACGCTCAGGAACTGAGCCCCTATCAACCCCTGTGTTACACATCCAACATCTGCATGGAGCAGCAGCAACCAGAGCTGCTCCAATGGCTGCTGTTCAGCTATTTAGATGCCCCCCCCACCACAAAGCAATCACTGCAAACCACAATGGTATCCAGTAGGCCGCTCACGTTCCCCGTAACTCCCATCTTGGTAATAATGTCCTCACACGACCCCATTGATGGGGAAAAAATTGTATTACAGGAATTTAAGTTTGTCACCACTGATTTACAAGACCTGAAGAGGTTAAATGAACAGGCCTTTTTTTTTTGTGTGTGTGTATAATCCCGGACAATCTGCATAGGGTCAGATCCTAAATGGAAAGTCGTCAGTGTTAGATAACCCATCATGGCTGTCTTTATTGGATTACTTTCCAGTAGACAGATGTTGAAAAACTGGTGGGATGAAAGAATAAAATGCCAACAAAGTTCAATAGATTTTCGTGAGGAGACCCCCCACCCCCCCATAGACGTGAGTAGAAAGATTTCCTACCACTGATATGAACTGAGCCTGAAACTGAAGGTTTTTTTGTGTTTGTTTTATTTTCATTTTAGTTTGGCACAAAAAGAGTTGTCAGATTACTTTTTCATCTGAGGTTATAATTAAGCTTCTCACACACAAAGTATTGTGATGGCAAGCAGTGCTCTCCTGAGGGTTGGAGTTGATATACAGCCTGTGGGGGGGAGGGATCATCACCCTTGTAAAAGTTTTTATAGTTATCAACTTGGGGCGAACGTTACAGCCCCAGAGTGCGTCCCAGTCCTGGACTAAGCATTTCAGTGCGAAACGCGCGTCGGTGTGGTGGGTTCCTTGATCTTTACACCGTAGGTAAAACTACCTTGACAATGGTCTAAATTAATGATTGTGGTTTACATACTTTTTTTTAAGTACCGTACCTACTATTATTGCCTGTTTAAAAAAATGTTCTATATAACTTATGATACTGTTATCTTGTTCGTTAACAGGCTCCTTTATTATTTTATTTATTTTACTCACTTACCGTATATTATTACACACGGTCATCCTGTTCAGTGGAATTTCGTTGTTTTCTCAGATTCTGTTATTACTAATCGTTGCTACTTAAAGGGACATAACTATTTTGAATAATACATTAAGAGGATTGTCCCCATAAGGGAAAAAACGATAGACTATAATCCCCCCGCGCTTCTCTCCAGCTCTGCCGGACTTGAACCGGTAGCATCATTGACCACCAGTGGCCGGACAGCCGCCCCTCCCGTCCCCACCTTTCCCCACTGGTAAATTTACTTGTAAGAGAAAATAAATTTATACTGCCCAAAGTTTGTGTAAATTTAAAGGGGTTTCCCAGGCTTACGAGAGTGATTCCCTAACATTTAGGACAAGTGTGAAGTAACGGATTGGTGGGGATTTGACTCCCGGCTCACCCACCAATCAGCAATTGGCACAACTCCATACACCATGTAGTGGCCGTTCCTGGGTACTGCAGCTCAGATCACATTCTCTTCAAAGGTGGAAGAGCTGCAGTACCTGAGAACGGCCACCATACAATGTGTGGCGCTGTGCTGGTCTAAATTATACCAGTGTTTTCCAATCAGCTGTTTTTCCAAAAAGGAGAATCCTTCAGTTAATTATCTTGTGACTGACAAAAGGAATTTATTTTTTATCAAAAACTGATCCAGTCTACAGGCTGTCTCTTATTAGCTGCAGTGCCAGGCACCACCTGTAAATAAGAGTGGCGCTAGAAGGAAAGCACAACCTTTTTCTACACCCCAATCAGAGGATGTAAAACCATAAGACGTATTTGTTGTCTAGTACAGATCCATGGGGGGCTTGTGTGTTTTAGTGTGACATTGGGGGGGGGGGATCCTTGGTTCTGCCTGCCAAGCGTTGACTGAACTCTTGACTATACCACTTCCCCGGCTTGTTTTCCCTCTGCGAGCCGTAGACGTGCGCTCCGCACCACATCCTGCAGCAGGAAAGCCTCGTATTGTACTGTAGATGGAGATTAATCGGAGAGACGCGCTCGTACAGTGGTGTCGGACATCCAGCGGATCCCCCTCGGCTCTGTGTGCACACCCGTCTTACCAGTGATAATCTCTTCCTGTTTGGTTCTTGGCCGTGCTGCCGAGGACTTTTATTTTTCCTTCGCCTTCTGCGGATTCCTTTGTCAGCTGCTGCTTTTCGGTGTCATTCCTTAAGAACTCCGAAAAGCTCCTTGTTTTTACTGCTGAAGTCTCCGGTCATCTGGGAAATAAACCTAAGGCGCAGATCCTCCTCCGTGTCATTGTGCCGGCGGCGGCTGCTCCAGAGCAGCGCTCTTTGTTTTTTGTTTTTTTTGTATGTGAATTTCGTTTGTATATATTCCATTAGGCTGTGTTCACACATTGGATTTTTCTGCATTTTTTTTTCAAGCTTAAAGCTGCGTTTTACAGTATCAGTAAAGTCTGAGATTTCCAAATCGGTCAGGAAAATAAAACCAATGTGTGTATGAATTTTTTCTTTCAAAACTACTGCGGTTTTAAAACCTGCAACTTGTTGCGTCTTTCAGCTTTTTTTTTTTTCCTGTGCTTGTTTGCAATAGTTTTTTCACCCATAGGAAACCATGAGTAAATGCAAAAATGTTTCAACAGCTTTTTGCTGTTTTTGGTGCAAAAACCTAAGGAAGTTGCATCAGGCTTTTTGGGGGCTACAAGACCTTATCAATATGCACAAGAGACAACAAAAACGATTATGCAAAACCTGCTTTTTGTAAGCAGGTTTTGACTGCGGAAATAAACGCAGCGTGTGAACATTAACTTTAGACGATGTACACAGGCCAGTCAAAGGTTTTTTTTTTGTTTTCTTTTAAGGGATTGTCTTCAGAAAGTGATCTATTGTTTAAGATTGTGATGCGAATTTTTGTGTTTTTTTTTTTTTTTTTTTTTAAATATATATTTCGTACAACTACAAAGAAAAGCAAAAAAAAACAAAACAAAAAAACAAAACCATCACAGAAATCTTACATGCTGACTACTAGGCCTAATATTAGGTTTCTTCTTCCTGTTCTTTTCTGCAGCCACATAAAGCAGTAGACCGTACTGGACACTGGTTTGTGTAGATGTATAAACTGGGCTTGGTTTCATCTGGACAGAGGTCATTGTGAAGGGAGGGGGAGGAGGTGAGCTGTAACATCTTTTTGCAGTGTTAGGGGTCATTGTAATCCTGTCTGTGATGATAATGAGACTTCTGAAAAGTCTTCTGTAAAGATCAGGAAGCATCATTGTAGTTTAAAGGGAACCTTTCATGTCATTTTTAGCATCTTAAAGGCCACCAGTGCATCTCACACATTTTTTCATTAAAAACGGTGCTGTAATCATCTCCAAAAAGCACTTATTTTTTTTCACGGGCTCCACCTCCCGAGTAATCTGATGTTCTGCTGTAAAATCCAGTCTTGATGTCCAGACCAGGTCTCCTGACCTGAACTCAGCAGCCTC
This sequence comes from Ranitomeya imitator, assembly GCF_032444005.1. NCBI lineage: Eukaryota > Metazoa > Chordata > Amphibia > Anura > Dendrobatidae > Ranitomeya > Ranitomeya imitator. The sequence goes on along the minus strand of NC_091287.1, from coordinate 44,786,274 downwards.
CTATAGACGGATGTAGATATATACCCCGTATGTAGAGATAAAATACATAAATCCTATTTGTGCAGTGCAGTGCAGGAGATGGGTGAGTGACCCACAAACACCGGATCGCCCCGGCGCCCTGCGGAGCCTCCTCCGGCTCTGCACCCGATGAGACCGTAACACTTATTACACACTAGAGCTGTATGTCCGATTCTGATTTGTTTTCCGATCTTATGTCTTACAGGATGAAGAAAATGGAACCCGTGGAGGTGAGTTAATACTCCATTTCTTTGTCTCAGTTACTACATTCTTGACTTTAACTGCTTGTGAACTGGTAAAGGACTTGACATGTCATGGAGGTCCGCATGGAACTCTGCGAGGAGGTACTAGATTGTCTTTTGAGGCCGTGCAGCTGCAGGAGGCGGCTGTCTGAGACCGGCAGTCTCTCCATACAGAAGGCAGAGATGGTTTGTTACCATCTCTGCCTTCCTGATTACTGTACACACTGCGCTAAGGGATCACTGTGTACACAGATTAGAAAGTACTGTTAAAGCGTCCTCCTCTCTGGTCCCAGGAATCATGTGATGTGATGTGATGGAGCAGGCGCTGACCCAGAACAGTTTTACAGGGGACACAAAAACCCAAACCCTGTATATCTGATATTTTAATTCTCGGATAAGACCCAATTTGCGCTGATCTTAAGGTACCGTCACACTAAGCGACGCTGCAGCGATACCGACAACGATCCGGATCGCTTATGCGTCGCTGTTTGATCGCTGGAGAGCTGTCACACAGACCGCTCTCCAGCGACCAACGATCCCGAGGTTACAGTTTTTCCTTGGTTATCTGATACTTTAAAAATAATTATTTAAAAGGAAAAACACATATTAGAATGCGTTTTAGTAGTCCTTTGTGGTCGTTAAAATAAATAAAAATAAAATAAAAAAATAGGCGGCATGTCTGGTCGTGAATGGGGGTAAAAGGCCCGGCCTTGAACCACTTGGGGGGAAAAAAAATTGTGGACTAATCGGGGTAATTTACGAAGACTACAAAGGGAATCTGTGCGTGAATCTGCTCATCGGTCGTGTGTTGGCGGAAGCACGGACATTCTTGTAATTTTCTGTGCTGATGGGGATGCGCAGGCAGCCATGACGGCCATGTGAGCGCGCTGACAGCTCCTGTTTGTGTAGGATATTCACTGAAGAGCCTCTCCCATCGTCCATCTTTTGTTCTTTCCTGTCCTCTGTGGGGAGGTTATGTTTATATAACGAAAATCCCACTTAAAGGTCTGAAAGCATCTGCCATTTATGTGAATTCCTTAAAGAGCGGCGGGTCCTTAGACGACATCGTGTTTGTTTTTTTTCTTTAAATACGGCCGTATAAGTGCAGGACAATAGACGGCGGTCAGATTGTGCTGTGCGGGGTGGAAGCTGGACTGGTGTCCTGGAGGTCTGTGGAGGAGGGTATGGATCAGGGGGACATCTCGGGACCCTCGGATTGTGGTGGGGAGGGAGCGGGAGACTGACCCCGGGGGCACCGCAAATTAGATCCTTAAAGGGTTTGTCTAGCGTCAGACGTCTGCATTGGGAGCGGAGTGGCATCAGACGCTTGCACAATCACCAAGTATTATCCGATTTATTAGGACTACTTTCTACTAGTGCAGTAATGACTGGTGCTGGACAATCCCTTTAATGGATTTTCTCATTGATAAGTGATGCAGTCCTAGGATATGCCATTATTTGGTTGGAAGTCTGACCTCTAACCCTAAGAGTTCTTATTTATAGTCTGGGGTGTATTTTCCTCATCACTGGGAACTCCCTCCCCCCCTCCCCCGCACACTATCCTGGAAATGGAGCCACTGGAACCCCAAAAAGCCAGCTCTGCAGCCCAGTCCTGATGGAGCAGTGGTCGCATGCGCAGCCTGCACTTTATTCACTGCCTATAGGGCTGCTGAGCGCTGCGCATGACTCGGTGTCCCATACACGATGAATGGAGCAGCAGTGGCCATGTGTGACCACTCCACCTGCAGGGGGGAGGGACCGTGGTCATCGGGACCCTCAGTAATCGGAAAATAATGCAGCTATGCTGCACATTACTAATTATCGTCTTTCCTAGGAAACTCCTTTTCATTCCAATCCATGCAGGGGGTATGGAGCTCTGCTCTAGAAAAATGGAGCATATCACTATACACGACAAATATTCAGGTCAGAATTTGCTCACTAATGGCCTCCTGCTAAAACAGGGGTAGGGAACCTTTTCTTTTCTGTCAAGGACTATATATGCCAAGTGTAAATTCTGGCTAAAAAAGAGCCCGCTATATTTGGTCAATCATTTAATTAACTCGCCCCTAATGTGAGGGCTGGAGCTGCTCCGCGTTGGTGCGGCTGTGATGTTGGGTGGGATTGGATGATGCTGCTCGTAGCTGCTTTTCCAGGTTGGCGTCGATCTGGAGCGCATTCGACTCGGGAATGAGTTTGGTAAAGAACTTGCCGCAGTACGTCGTACCGAATACAGATGAATTTTACACTGTGTGTATCCTCACCGTAGGAAATTCATCACTACTCGCGTAACATAGAACTGAAGCAGTGGGAGGACTGCAGTATATACATCACATAGGAGACACGGAGACTGCTGTATATACGTCACGTGGGAGACACGGAGACTGCTGTATATGCGTCACGTGGGAGACACCGAGACTGTGGTCTGTGCGTCACGTGGGAGACACCGAGACTGCGGTCTGTGCGTCACGTGGGAGACAGAGATTTCGGTCTGTACGTCACGTGGGAGACACGGAGACTGCTGTATATGCATCACATAGGAGACAGATTGCTGTATATACGTCACATGGGAGACACCGACACTGCGGTCTGTGCGTCACGTGAGAGATACAGAGACTGCGGTCTGTGCGTCACGTGGGAGATACCGAGACTGCAGTCTGTGTGTCACGTGGGAGACACCGAGACTGCGGTCTGTACGTCACGTGGGAGACACCGAGACTGCGGTCTGTACCTCACGTGGGAGACACAGAGACTGCGGTCTGTGCGTCACGTGGGAGACACCGAGACTGCGGTCTGTACCTCACGTGGGAGACACCGAGACTGCGGTCTGTGCGTCACGTGGGAGACACGGAGACTGCGGTCTGTACGTCACGTGGGAGACACGGAGACTGCGGTCTGTACGTCACGTGGGAGACACGGAGACTGCTGTATATGCATCACATAGGAGACAGATTGCTGTATATACGTCACATGGGAGACACCGAGACTGCGGTCTGTGCGTCACGTGGGAGACACCGAGACTGCGGTCTGTACGTCACGTGGCAGACAAAGAGAACTGTGGTCTGTCATGTTGGAGACACAGAAACTGCGGTGTATATATCTATACTGTGTATATCGGCTGCAGCCTTTTAGCATTTTGTCAGCACCAACATTGCTGTTACATCGCTGCTATGGTAGTCTAGTATCGATCGTTTTTATTTTTCATGGAAGTGAATAAGTGGGATCTGTCCAGTAGTGCAACCCCCTTAAATTAGTTTATATAACTATATAAGTGACACTTGTCCTACCATTAAAAAAATGTTATTTTTCTTGGAAAGAGAGGGATAGCGTATTAGTCGTATGCAAATCAGGCAGGAAGTGTATAGGGGGTGTGGAAGAAGCAGTCCCGAGTGTATTGACACGCCCCCGGTGCACTTCTAGTCTCTTTTGCATATTACTTCCAGACTAGATTTCTCAGGACTGGCCATCAGACCTCTTAAAAAAAAAAAATAATAAAAAGCTGTCATTTTAATGGGAGACAAGCACCTACACAGCCATACCACCAATTCCATATGTAAATGTGACGACAGCTTCTTCCCCATAGGGAAGGACAGCCATGTAAAGGTCATCACAGGTCAATAAGAACCCGGCTGCACATTCCGGCACCTCTGCATTATATGGAGGCCCTGAACTAGGATCCCCTGACGTTGATATGTTCCACAGTCTCTGTAATCCCTGGGTTACTGGCTGTCCGGTGTCAGACTGCTCAGATACAGGGGGCTGTTTGATGGGGTCACATTTAGCATTGTGGTGGTGACTGCTTTGTTACTCTAGTGGTATGTATTGCACAGAAGCTTTTGCAGAATATGATGACTGGAATAAGGCTGATATATTGCATCTAGTCATGTGTTTATAGTGCATCTAATCGTGTTTGTTTTTCTTTTTTTTTTTTTTAACTTTTGAAACACTTTTTTATTATTGCGAATAAAGCGCCATCTAGTGGACGTTTAGGCACGTGCAGCTGTATCTTTCTAATCACTAAAGCATGACACATTTTTTTTACCATTTAATGTTCCCAAAAATTTCTAAAATGACAAAATCCACAGCTATAAATTGTACAATCTAAAGAATTTAAAGAAGGTATTGAAGCCATCTACTGACTAATTGTGGCAATATGTCTAATTATGGCCAAGGTGATTAACTCTTCTTGTAGTGAAACAAGATCATGTAGATTTTAATTGGGAGAGTGATTAGGTACCTAGCACGGCTCATGTACCTGTTGGTATTCCCACTTGCCTCTTTTTTTTCCTACACTCCCTGGCATGCTGTATTCTCCTTTTTAAAGTGAAAAGGTCACCAGATTGCACATTACAAACTGTATACATTTAATAGAGGTCTTAAGCTGGATAAGGCTGGTGTAC